>NC_042616.1:748678404-749278404 GCF_901001135.1 Rhinatrema bivittatum
AGTATCCTATCATTTTCCTATGAGTGTCAAACCTTTTTATCATTTATTTATGAATGTCATCATTTATTTATGAGTGTCCTCATCGGCAAACATGTTCATTTTGAAATTTGAGGAAGCACAGATTTATCAATCTTGTTTATAGAGAAAATGTATTTGTATAAATGTTATATAGATGATACTTTTGTGATTTGGAAAGGAAGTGAAGAGGAACTCAAGCAATTTGGAAGATGGATAAACATGTGTGATGAAAATTTACAATTCACATTGAGTTATGATTGGACCAGCATTTCTTTTTTAGATGTGATGATTACAAAAACAAAAAGTGGAAAGGCAGCAACTAGTGTTTATAACAAAATCACTGATAGAAATACTTCGCTGCATCATACCAGTGCACATCCATTACCATTTAAAAACAGTTTACCGGTATCTCAATTTTTGAGGTATAGATGAAATTGCTCGAATGTGGAAATTAATAAAAGGGAATTGATAGGATTAATGAGTCAGTTAAAATCAAGAGGTTATCCTGCACAGTGTATAAGAAATGCATATAAAAGAGCATTGTATAATGATAGGAAAGCATTATTGATTGGAATGGAGAAAAAAGACAGTTCAAAAATTCCAACTTGTGTGATAAACTATTCTTCTGTTTCTAAGAAAATTGTGAGAAGTATATGATTGCATTGGCATACAGTGCAAATGATTCCTAGTTTACAGAATATAGATTTTTGGATGGCATACTCTAGTAGTAGCAATATGAAAGAAATATTAGGCCAGATTTAAAAATCCCAGCGCGCATAAATCTTGAGGTTTATGCGCATGACTGGGCCTTACGCACGCCGGGCCAATTTTCAAACGGGCCCGGCCAGGCGCGAAAACCCCGGGACGCGTGCTGGGGCCTTAAAATGGGGCGGTCTGGGGGGTGGGATGGGTTGGTCTTGGGGCAGGATGGGGCGGGGCTAGAGGCATCCGGTACAGCGGCCATTTGCCAATGTGCCAGCGTGCACAATTTGCTCCTGCTCCTTTGCAGGAGAAAAAGGTGAGTTAAAAAAATGGGGGGCTAGGATAGGGATAGGAGGAGGGTAGGATAGGGAAAGGAGAAGGGAGGTTAGGGTAGGGAGTTGGGAGGGAACTGGGGAAGACCCTGATATGTCGCCATGCAAATTTGATAAACTATACGCCCCCTTGTGCGCACCGATCTGGAATTTTATAACATGCGCAAGCTGGCGCATGCAGGTTATAAAATCACACGTCCATGTGTGTGCGCCGGGTAGCACATGCACATGGATGCGCATGTGTATTTTTTGAAAATCTACCCCATTATGTCCAGCGACATTACCAGAATGGAAAAAGGAAGATACTTCCATTCAGACTGTTAGGAAGATCGTGGGCCATTACAAATGTGGACATTGTGTTATCTGCAGTCAAACTATGCAGATAAAGGAATTTGTATGTCCCATTACCCAAGATATTTACAAACTGCAACATTTTACCACATGTACCTCCAATTTTGTGATTTATATTATTTTATGCCCATGTCCAAAAATTTATGTAGGACAAACTAAAAGATCATTGAAACAACGTATAGGTAAACATAAAAGTTGTTTACAGAACAAAGAGAAAATGCACCCATTGTCCAACATCGTTTAGTTGAAAAACATCTGGTAGAAGATGTACATTGGTTCACTATAGACCAAGTGAGACAAAACAAAAGAGGTGGTAATAGGGAGCATGTGTTAAATTTGAAAGAACAAAAATGGATATACTGGTTGCAGTCAGAGGAACCAATTGGACTTAATTGTAAGATTGAATGGAATAGCTTGATTTAATTAGCTGTTGTTTTTATGATAACTCAAATTGATAGCATCAAGGAGAATATCGTATATCTCTAATGTCAGACCTGATATGAGAGGAGATGGAAGAAATAATTAATTTTTTTATTTAAAATTATTTATCTACCGTTATTACATCTGAGGATGATCAAAACGGTTTACATGTTTGAGTTACATATATACTGTAAAAGAAAATAAGAATTTAACAAACAAGATGAAAATCAGGACATTAAAATAAAAGAAATAATAAAAAATAAGTTAAAATCAAAGAGAGGGAAGTAATATAGGGTAAAATAATATTGAGGCAGTAGTTTTGTACTTACAGTCATGGAGAGGAATGATTTAATGAATGTATCAAATGAGTTTAAAAAGAAAGATTTTCAAATTCTTTTTAAACTCTTTGTGGTTAGTGATCTGTCTCAGGTTATCTAGGATAACGTTCCAGGTTTGAGGGCCAAGGACAGAACAGGCACGTCTTCTTGTGATATCATGTTGGGCAATTCTGATTGTGGGTACTTGTAAGAAAGTTTTGTGCATTGAGCGTAAGTTCCTATTCGGTTGATATATACGAAGATGAGTGCTTAGCCATGCAGAGTTGTCATGATAGATTAAGTTATGTAGAATGGAGAGAATTTTATATCTGACTCTATATTGAATGGGTAACCAGTATAAAGAATACAGATGGGGGTAGTATGATCTCTGCAGGATTAGCCAGTTAATATCCAAGCGGCTGAGTTCTGTATTAGCTGTAATGGATGGGTGGCATTATCATTAAGACCATACAGTAGCACATTGCAGTAGTCGAGGCTGCTAAAGATTAGGAATTGTAAAATTGTGTGAAATTAATTTGGGTATAGTAATGGGCGTAGTTGTTTCAGCATGTGAAGATTAAAGGATGAATTTTTTACAGTATTGGAAATGTGGTGCGACATGGATAAATTAAAATCTAGTATAACCTCTAAATTGAGTGCTTTTGATGTTATTGGGATTAGAGTACCATCTAGATCGAATTGTGTCAGGGGTCTACAAGCTGAATGTGGGATTGAAGATAGATGAGGAATTTTGGTTTTTCTGTGTTGAGTTTCAGTCTGAACCAGATTGTTTATTTTGCACAATAATAAATTTGTAGAGAGATGAATGGATTTTTCTTTAAAGGAGTATAATCTTGATCATTTAAAATAAATGGAAATTGAGGTTGAATGTCTGTCGAATAATTATAATGAAATCAATACTTTACTAACCCAGAGGAACTCGGCTCAATTTGAAGCCAAAATATATTATATAAATATTTTATTTCAACATGATATCAAAAATACATTTTAACCACAAGTGCTACGTGCAATACATATCCACATTTAAAATATACACTTCATACTACTATCCATACCACACATACCATCACACCATACCCATAATAAAAAGAACATATGCATGTACAATATGAATACCCAGTACAGTACATTAAACATTCAATTATCATCAGTTATTATCACGCGATACCAAGTATCTGCACGTTTTTACCCGGATTCTATTACATAACATAATATTGTGTTATTCAAGACTTTCAAGCATCAAACCTGATACATGGTATCTTCCATTGTTCAAAATATGCTGCTCAGTCTACTAATGTTATATAATATACCCTGTGTTTTAATACCCTACGGGACACCCGTTTCGCCCCTTCCTGGGGGCTTCTTCAGGAGTATACTGCTGAGTTGTTCCCATCAATATTGTGTCTGCATATTCAGGAAATATATTGATCAGCGTCCAAACGATGAAATTGCTTTCATAAATTCCATGAAGATCATTCAGTGGATATCACGTTGCACGAAGCAGTCATTCCTTCAACTAACCATAAAAACATATTTCATACAATTAGAACAAATACTTATTTTATCTCGGGGATAACCACCCTGTGCACCTTCACCTGTAATACTACGTACCAACCAGAAAAGTTTTAATTACCCCGGTTATTCACTAACCGCTGTACATATATTTCGCTTGCGAGCACACGTTTGCAGGCAAATAGGTTTCTCAAAAGGAACTGCTCACATTAATCCAATTCCTGCATGAAATAATAAACCGAGTAGGTAAATGCAAACCTTTTCTTACTTCCAATGTTGTTATCCTGTTATACCACTCAGCTAACTATCCTATACATATTTATCCAACTTCAACAAACCCCGTATCAATTCAAACCTATTCTTGCCTAACCTATAGTAACGCATTCAATCTATGTCCATCTCATATTCATCCTCAACGTCAGCGGCATCTAAATCACCCTACCAAGCATATCATAACTTCTACCCCCCAATTACTTACTCTTATCATACCTTCCCACTTAACATACCTCCAACTTCTCGCTATACTCCACAAGCCTTTGCCAACAATCTCTACAAGCTTACCTTAACAGTGCTAACGGGCCATCCACAAGCATAATTATTCCTACTCCCAAAAAATTTGCTGCGACAGACGCCAACACCAAACTCCCGTCTTTACAACGGAGTCTGGCGTAACTCCGTAATTTCCGTCTATTTGAACCTCTCTCCTCATCATGACGTATCCTACGTATCACAAAAAACCTTACCGGAAAGACACGCCCCTTACACATTCCTTCTTAACGTGTCTTACGTACACGTCATCCAAACGTCCTATCGCGTTCCAAATTCAAAAAAACACCCCAAACCGTATCCAGCCTCCCGGCTAAAACTAATTCTCATATCCTATATTGCACCTACATGTTCTGTACTGTAGAACGCCTCCCATTCCATCATCTCGAATAATTATAATGATCATGCATCGTTAAATATGTGTGGAATTGACAAAGTACCACGTTATTTGAATATACATATGTGTTAAGGCACATTTGAATGAACCGCAATAGAATGAAACATAATGATGACATGACAGTGTGAGCGGGCAAACATAGAAGGGAGACGTTTCTGATTGATTGAATTTACAGAACCTGGGAGTGTTTATAAGAGAAGCTGCAGCCATGTTTGTAATGATTTTAGCCCGCTGGAATAAGAAAGTGGAGGCATATACTGAAAAACTGAAAAAAATGAGTAAAATTAATGCTAATTTTTAATGAATTAAAGTTATATATGTGAGATGAGATTTTAAAAGTATTGTTTTTCTTAAACAGAAAGCCCTGATGCAGCATATGTGAAACATTGGCAATGTCAGTGTTTCAAAGAAACATTTTTTGTAACAGCGGTGCGGTGTTATTAAGGGCTGATGCGCTCATTGCGGGGAGGCCCACCCCGTTAACATGGCACAAGCACAGAGGGACCTCCCCTTACCTGCCACGGCGTTTTCTCCTTGTCCGGGACAGAGGAACGAAGGGAGGGGGCGGAGTGAGCGCGCGATGATGTCGCGTCACTGTGGCTGTCGGCCTTGCATTCATCACGAGACCGAGGCCAGCCATAACCTCGCCGCGGGCGCCTGATACTTCCTCTTTGCTCGGCCGGCGCCCACGGTGCAGGACCTGGAGGAAAAGGGGCTTGCAAGCCGCGTCTAGCGGCAGATCGGTGGCGCCACGTGGACGGGAGCAATCAGACTCAAGCCATTTCTCTGCAAAAGGAAATATGATCACATAACCCCCAACTCTGATCGCATTGCATTGGCTTCCGGTAGTGTCAAGAATATTTTACAAAGGACTTACAATAATTTTCAACAACATTATTCTGAACAACGATCTGATGGGAATAACATTTAAACTGCAAATTCCCCCACGAATGCTCATATCCCAAGACAAAGGCCTTCTAGAAATCCCGACCATAAAAAACACTCATCTAATGCAAACAAAAGACAGAGCAATATCAATTGCTGGCCCAAAGCTATGGAACTCATGCCAGAGGACCTTCGAACAACATCAGACAATAAGAAATTTAAGAAAGAGTTGAAAACCTGGTTATTCAGAAATGCCTACTATGTGTCTGAAACCTCCAACTCTCCTTTAACTCAAATAATCTAAATGGGTCCTGAACACTCTTTACCCTCCTTAAATCCAGTTATGTTCTCCTTTATTGGGTCTGCCATTGAAGTGCTCCCTTGTCCCTGAATGTTTACCTAGTTTACTACCTGTATGAACACCTACCTCAGTATCCTATCATTTTCCTATGAGTGTCAAACCTATTTATCATTTATTTATCTCATCATTTATTTATGAATGTCATAATTTATTTATGAGTGCCCTGTAAACTTTTATGAACTATTGATTCTCACATGGAATGATGGTATATAAAACACTTCAATAAATAAATAAATAAATAAACAAACCTGACTCCTGAGCCCCTTCTTCTATTGATGCCATAGGGAAACTATATCAGATTACCGTAGAAACTACATCTGAATTGCTGTGGACCTCTGGCTTCACCTTACCATCTTCTGACTTCCAGATGGTTTGATTAGCCTTTGCCTTGTACCCTGATCTGAGATCTGATTTGCACATTAAGACCACTACACACCTCCTCCATAGATTTCCTCTGGTTTCATTTTGCATAGGGACTAATCAAACCATCTTTTAGATGGTTTGATTAGTCTTTTGCCTTATATGCAGGTCTGAAGTCCAAGTTCCAAACAAGACAGCTGTGGACTATTCCATAGATTTCATCTGGCTTCATCCTACCCAGGGATAGTAGTTTCACAATTTTCAGGCTGCTAGATGGTATGATTAGCCTTTTCCACTATATCCAGATCTGAGGTCCAATTTGCATATCAAGACAACTACAGATGTTCTCTAGAGATTTTCTCTGCCTTCACCTTTCCTAAGGATAATAAATTCACCATCTTTTGGCTTCTAAATGGTTCAAATAATCTTCTTCCCTATAGCCAAGTCTGAGGTCCTATTTGCACAAACTTCTATAGACCTCCTCTAGAGATTTCCTCTGGCTTTGTCCTATGCGGAGATGGTAAATTGCCAACTTCCAGCCTCTAGATAGTTTAATTAGATCTTTTAACCTATATCCAGGTCTGAGGAATGATTTGCACATAGGGGAACACTACAGACTTTCTCCAGATTTTTCCCTGGCTTCATGTCACAGTTAGTGCTGATTTGCCCCTCTCTTAATAACTAGGGGTGTTCATTCCACTACTGGTGCTGCTTTGGAGTGTTCTCTCTGTTGCTGAAGTCTACCAGCAAGTTTCTCTGAACTAGGATAAGCCCCTCCCCCGCTTTAGAGCCCAAAATGGGATACATTACTTCCCCATTGACTTTAATGGAAAAAGAGTGGCCAAATGGCCAAATGAAATAAATAAATAAAATATTTTTTGGCTCCAAACCGAACAAGCTAATTACTGAACCAAACAAATCAAACTGAATTGAAAATTTTTTCTATGCATATCTTAGAAACAAAATTAAATTGTGCAGCGAATCAAGCATGATATTTCTTGGCTACAGAAGTATGGATGGCAAATGGGATGAGAAAACTGGTGCTTATCAGCTATTATCTGCTATATTATTCTGGACAGAACCAATGTATTTTTATAAAGATATATATGAAATCTAAGCTGTCCTAAGAATACTTTATTTTATAATAATTTACTCATGTCACTTTGTTGAGTAGCATGGATAAATAATACACCATAAGATTTGTTATGTAACTATGACTTGTTAGCTTCCATGCACATATGCTATAAAATTTGAAGTGACTCATCAAACATGTAGGGTGAGATTTAAGGCTGTGCAAAAGTAGGGCAAATTAAGTACAAATGCCTGTAAGCCAATTTGCTGGCCTAGTTATGAAATATCGCTCAAAAATATATGGTGTGATTTGAGTATACTGGCTTTTGATTATTCACGTTGGTTATTTCACAGTCAGGCGTGATCGTGAAAATTAACAGAGTGTATAATCGCACCAAACACTAGCATCTGAGCAGCTAAAAACCTTGAAAATAATGGAAAAACAGAAATGATATTAAAATGTTCCGCTGGACAAGTATTTAGAATCAGATTTTTGTGATCAGTTTTTTTCATTCTTATACAGTTTTGAAATAACTTTTACTCAAGCTTTGATGTCCTGCAACTTTTAGAAGCCAAAACAAGGGGAAAAAATGATAACCATACATATGCAGTACATGGGATTTCCAGTGCTTTTGAACATTACCTTTTTGAAAATGACCTCAACCTCATCAAGTCCCAGTCATTTTTGATAGGGTAACTTCTATGACCATGGTGGACATTTTCCCCACGTATCAAGTTAACGGGTGCAGATTAGCAGAATGTTATCATGCCTTTCCTTGGAAGAATAGATGGATTAAATCACTGCTGTAGTACTTTTGCAACCTTCTCCCCCTCATAGAATATTCCCTTCCTCCTAAAAGTGGGCAAAGTGTTTTTGAAAAACACAGTGGAATTGTTGCTCCTTCGTTAAATTTAGCCATTCCAGACACAAGAATTTCTTACACAAGATTTAATTTGCATGAATTTTTCAGTGAAATTCTTATTTATCCTTGAATTTGCAGGAAGTTGAGGGGGCAATGTCCTCATTAAGACAAAGGAGCAGATTTTAAAAGCCCTACGCGCATAAATCCGGATGGGGGTTACGCGTGCCGAGCCTATTTTGCATAGGCCCGGCGATGCGCGCAAAGCCCTGGGACGCACATATGTCCCGGGGCCTGAAAAAAGGGGCGGGGTGTGGGTTATCTGGGGTGGGGACAGGGCGGGGGCATGGCCAGAGGCCTCCGTAGGGCTGCTAGGCCGGGGGATCGCTCGCCGGCACTTGGCCGGCGTGCACAACCCATGCCTGCCCAGAGGCAGGCGCAACTTGTAAAACAAATGTTGGGGGAGGGTTTAGGTAGGGCTGGGGGGCGGGTTATGGAGGGGAAGGGAGGGGAAGGTGGGGGGGGGCAGAAGGAAAGTTCCCTCCGAAGCCGCTCCCTTTTCTGAGCAGCCTCGGAGGGAATGGGGAAAGCCATCGGGGCTCCCCTAGGGCTCGGTGTGCGCACCTCCTTGCGTGTGCCGACCCCGGATTTTATAACATGTGCGCGGCTGCGCGCGCATGTTATAAAATCGGGCGTACATTTGTGCGTGCCGGGTTGTGCGCACAAATGTACGCCCGTGTGTACATCTTAAAATCCGGCCCAAAGTCTGCAGATACATTTTACCCTTTTGCACCGGGTTTCAAAGAGAAAGGACATGGCTGCTTTCATTTTGAAATTTGCCCGTGGACATTGGCATCTGCTTTTTCTTCAGGTCCTTCTTTCACGGAAAATAACGTGCCTAGATTTGAAAATGCAATCTACTTTCTATTTTCCTCCCCAAATTACACATGCCTGTACTTTTAAGCTAAATCACTTTACAAAATTGCCCTCTAAAATCTTGAGCACAGCATACAACATTTCAAAACTGGTTTGCAGGCTTTCTGCACTCTGTTTCTCCTGCGTTTACCTGACACTTAGAGCTGGCCTTTCATGTGCAATTTCATTTCCATTGGCAGGGGAGAATGCTCTAATGTTTAGAGCATTCAGGAGAAATTGTCGGAAACAGGTTGCATCTGTTGTTGAATCTCTTGTGACCTTGGAAGAAAGTCACTTAGCTCTGTAATTCCAAGACCAAGCTGAACACGACACATTTGTCTTAGGTCTGCCTTTTTTGTGCAACCAAAAAAAAAATCAAAAGTTTCAGTGGAAAAATTTTCAAACTGCTTTCATTGGGACAAACTTGGTGGTTACATTTTATCCTTGGATTTTGCCCCAATTTTCAAAGCAAAAGGGCACCTGCATAAATTATCTGTTGACATTGGCACCTGCTTTTTGTGCACTTTATTTTCCTCCTCCAACCTAAACCTGTCCCTGGAAAAGTATCCTCTAAATGCACAGATTTTCAATCACATTGAGGAAGGGCAATTTTCAGGCAGCCAATATATACATGTAAGTTGCTTTTTGCTCATGTAAATGGATTTGAACATTGCCCTCCTCATCGTATGTCAGGATACATCATGCATAAATACCTGAAGCAAACAAGATAAACCAACTGGAGGAGAATACTGTAGGGGACTAAGCTGCATTTGTGCTATTAGTACAAAATGTTTGTGATTTTATTCCTACTGTTAATATAAATGCCAGTTTTATTCTAATGTTGACTGGGTTTTATACAGGGAGAATAACTTTAAAAAAGCATGCTTGAGCCCATATAAACAGCTATATGGACATGCACATGTATTTTATATCACATACAATATAAAATATTTTAAATATACCCCAAAATTTCACATATCTAAAAGACCTCTTTAAGGAAATGCGCCCTATCAACAGCTGGTCCCCCACAATGGAATTCTCTCCCCCCAGACCTCCGTCAAGAACCATGCCTGTTGACCTTCAAAAAAAAGCTCAAAACGTGGCCATTCAGTCAAGCATTTCCTTAATTAGGTGAACGTTGCCCCCTTTCAAGACAGAGCTATTAGAAATATCTTGGCTAGTCTAATGAGCCTCACTCCCTTATGGACGTATGTTCTCTCCCCGCAAAGATTGAACGTTCTCCTTTCTCACAACAGGACACTTGTACTGACCTTGATCAGGGCCCACCACCCGCAGTCAGGACATTCCGCGCCTTATCTTAATTTGCAACAAATTGATTTCTCAGTCTGTTTTAATTTTCTACCCTTCCCCCCTTTCCCGTTCTCCGTCCCTTCTCTAGACCTTTCCCCTTTTCAGCACCCACAGCCTCTTACATTTAATAAATTCCCCCCCTCTTCTCACCCTTGATCCTCTGATCCATCTCCCCCTCCCACCACTGTAGTAACCATGATCCTCTCTCTAAAGTTGAGAACATTTTCATTTTCATTTCAATTTTGGTTCCACTTCAATGTATGCTCTTCAGTTAAAGGTCCCAATATAGATCCCTGAGTGCCTCAGGGATCTATATTGGGACCTTTACTTTTCAATATATTTATAAACGGTCTGGAAAGAAATACGACAAGTGAGGTAATCAAATTTGCAGATGATACAAAATTGTTCAGAGTAGTTAAATCACAAGCAGATTGTGATAAATTGCAGGAAGACCTTGTGAGGCTGGAAAATTGGGCATCAAAATGGCAGATGAAATTTAATGTGGAGAAGTGCAAGGTGATGCATATAGGGAAAAATAACCCATGCTATAGTTACACAATGTTAGGTTCCATATTAGGTGCTACTACCCAAGAAAGAGATCTAGGCGTCAAAGTGGATAACACATTGAAATCGTCAGTTCAGTGTGCTGTGGCAGTCAAAAAAGCAAACAGAATGTTGGGAATTATTAGAAAGGGAATGGTGAATAAAACGGAAAATGTCATAATGCCTCTGTATCGCTCCATGGTGAGACCGCACCTTGAATACTGTGTACAATTCTGGTGGCCGCATCTCAAAAAAGATATAATTGCTATGGAGAAGGTACAGAGAAGGGCGACCAAAATGATAAAGGGAATGGAACAGCTTCCCTATGAGGAAAGACTAAAGAGGTTAGGACTTTTCAGCTTGAAGAAGAGATGGCTGAAGAGGGATATGATAGAGGTGTTTAAAATCATGAGAGGTCTAGAACGGGTAGATGTGAATCGGTTTTTTACTCTTTCGGATAATAGAAAGACTAGGGGGCACTCCATGAAGTTAGCATGTGGCACATTTAAAACTAATCAGAGAAAGTTATTTTTCACTCGACGCACAATTAAACTCTGGAATTTGTTGCCAGAAGATGTGGTTAGTGCAGTTAGTATAGCTGTGTTTAAAAAAGGATTGGATAAGTTCTTGGAGGAGAAGTCCATTACCTGCTATTAATTAAGTTGACTTAGATAATAACCACTACTATTACTAGCAATGGTAACATGAAATAGACTAAGTTTTTGGGTACTTGCCAGGTTCTTATGGCTTGGATTGGCCACTGGTAGAAACAGGATGCTGGGCTAGATGGACCCTTGGTCTGACTCAGTATGGCATGTTCTTATGTTCTTATGTAACCCGCTGACAGCCATGGGTTCGGAAACGGACACCAGCAAAATTGAGTGTCCGGTTTTCAACCCACGAGCCGTGGGCCGATTTTAAATTTCTTTTTTTTTTTTTGATTATTTTTAACTTTTTGGATCTCTGACTTAATATCGCCATGATATTAAGTCGGAGGGTGCACAGAAAAGCAGTTTTTACTGCTTTTCTGTGCACTTTCCCGGCGCCGAGAGAAATTAACGCCTAACTTTGGGTTGGCACTAATTTCTGAAAGTAAAATGTGTGACTTGACTGCACATTTTACTTTCTGTAGAGAATGATGAATAAAATGGAGAATTACATAACGTCTCTGTATTACTCCATGGTGAATCCGCACCTTGAATACTGTGTGAAATTCTGGTCACTACATCTCAAAAAATGATATAGTTGCACTTGAAATGGAACAGAGAAGGGTGACCAAAATGATAAAGGGGATGGAACAGCTCCCCTATGAAGAAAGGATAAATAGTTCAGCTTGGAGAAGAAACGGTTGAGAGGGAATATGATAAAGGGATGAGAGGACTAGAATGGGTAAATATGAATCGGTTATTTACTCTTTCAAATAATAGAAGGTCTAGGGGACACTCCATGAAGTTAGCAAGTAGCACATTTAAAACATATTGGACAAAGTTCTTTTTCATTCAGAGCTCAAAAATGGAATGTGTTGCCAAAGGATTTGGTTAGGGTAGTTAGTGTAGCTGGTTTTAAAAAAAGGTTTAGATAAGTTCCTGGAGGAGAAGTCCATAAACTGCTATTAATGAAGTTGACTGCTTTTAATATTTGGGTATTTGCCAGGTACTTGTAACCTGGCTTGTCCACTGTTGAGCTTGATGGACCCTCGGTCAGATTCAGTATGTGAAATTCTTGTGATCTTACCTAGACCCCTCACCCAGTCATTATTTGTCTAGAAAGAATTTTATTGTGAATTACACCAGATAATTAGCAGGTGTAAATATGTGCAGGAAGCAGCTGTATATGTGTTGCTTTCGCAGGTTATAAAACAGCTTCTTATATGCTTAAATGCTGGCCCTGCCTCAGAACACCCCTATCCCGCAACTTTTTCATACAAGTGAATTTATTCATGCACTTTTACTTGCGTGTGTATGTTTGAGGATTATAAAATAATACCGCGGCACGTTTCAAAACATCACCTTGGTTCACATTGAACAAAAATTTAGCAACAGGCTTTACAATCAATTCAGTAGGAACAAACATATATCAATATGGTCAGCGAACAGGGCAAAAGTCCACATATAGTATTATTGATATAATTTTCAAAAAGATATAATTTTCAAAAGATTTCAAATTGATATAATTTTTCAAAAAATTTCAAATTGATATAATTGATATAATTCAAATTGATATAATTTTCAAAAAATTTCAAATTGATATAATTTTCAAAGAGATATAAGCATCTCTTTGAAAATTCACCTTTTAAAGTATTGCATCTTGAAGTGTTGAAAATAAAGATTTACTAATTATTCTGCTGTTACTTTCCATAGTATAATTGGTTACAGTGCTGGGGGATGGCAGTACTCCCAGGGTTTTCACTTGTATGAGATGCACCTTTTTTTTTCACTGCAAAGAAAATACATTAAACGTGCTTTCTTTCAGTATTATTGCTTAAAGATTTTCTTTCACTCTAATCTTCCAGGTGAAATAGTCTTTAATCCTCCACACCTACATTCTTTTGGGTGGGTGAGGACTGCATAAAGGTATCTATAAACCCATCTTAAAGAGACAGACAAGCTTTATTTCATTTTTTTAAAATGACTAGGTTACTTTGATTAGGTTTATGGATTTTTAGGTAATTCTGTAAGTATACCGATTTACTTTGTGAAAGCAAATGTCTCAGCTTCCAGTGATTTATGGTCACTCAATGGTCTTTCTGCTGATTACATTTTGGTATTTGTTAGATTTATTACAGAATGAATAAACTGTATAATACTGGAATCATATTTCAGGAGATTTGTACATCTGACCTGTCATTTAAATGTAAAGTAGATATATTTTTTTTAGAAAGTGTTCTGGAAAATGGAGTAATTAATATTTTAGAAATACATCTGAAACTCACACGTCCTGTCTGAGTCCTGTTGGTTTTGAAGTTCACTTTTTTTTTTTTCCAAAAGCACACAAAACATATCTCAAGGAGTTGACTCATTTTTTCACATATTTCAGCTATTTGGAAATTTTTTTTTACACTAAAGTGTATTGTTGTGTGAGCATGCATTAGGGTGCGTGCTAACAACCATGCTAATTGCACATGCTGAACTGAGTGATCACAATAGTTTTAAAACTGAATATCGCCGAGTACTGGAATGTGCAAATGGCAGGGAGGTAATGAGATCATTAATTCATATCTTCTATTCAATCAGGAAGGGAACAAACTTTCCCCATGTAGTGAAATTTTGTAAACAGAGATACTGTAAGTTGGTAACTTTTAAACAGGCACACATGTGTGCGCAATTGCCAGCTTGTGCACATGGATGCAGTTATTTTATAATATAAGTGCATATGTGTGTACATGGTATAAAATAGTTTGTGTGCACATGTGCATGCAGTTTTAAGTGAGTATGTCTATGAGTCAAATGCCGATTGTACTGCAGAAGTGGGGGGATTTGAAAAGCCACGCACACTGACACAATTTGCCATTTTCCAAGTTTGTTCCCAGTTCACCCATGTTATAAAATTCGGGGTCGGCGTGCACAAGGGGGTGCACACTTGTGCACCTTGCGTGTGCCGAGCCGCGCAGCCTTCCTCTGTTCCCTCTGCCCCCACCACCTTCCCCTACCTAACCCGGCCCCCCAGCCCTACCTAAACCCCACCTTACCTTTATCTGATAAGTTGCGCCAGCCTCCAGGCAGGCGTAGGTTAAGTGCGCTGGCCGACTGCCGGCCCACGATCCCAGGCACAGTGGCAAATGGCCTCTGTGCCTGGAGGCTCCGGTCCTGCCCCCGCCCCCCGGACCACCCTGCCCCGCCCACTCCCCGCCCCTTTCACGCATAACCCTTTGAAAATCCGCCCCATACCATTTTGGTATATATATTTTATTGTTAATACACAAACAGCTTAATTTACCAAGTGTTTTCCTAGTAGACTTGGAATTAAAGAAAATGGTTGCTAAATAAGGCTTTGTGAAGTCCATATTCAGCTGCTGGGAAGATGGCAAAGTTTTCCAGTAAAATTTATTTGGCTAACTTAGCCTGGATATTCAGCTGCACTGCTAAATATACTTGAATATATGTTTATCCATTGCCTTTAGGACTGCTCTTTGTTTAACCTAAACTTATTTAACTTAGAAGGTCATTTATCAAATCGCGTTAGGGCTTTATTGCAGGCGTTAGGGTGCTAACACCTGAGATAACGCCATAACACATATGAGAAATAATGCATCGAGAGATGCGTATGCAAATTTGAAAAATGTACTCAAGTGGGAGGAGTTTATAAAAATGAGGGGTGCTTAATGTTGCATGCAATAGTGTAATGTACGCTATTGGGGGATTTAATGCTGGAAATAACTACACCTTTTTTCCTGGTGTTATGCCCAAACTGGGATTTGTGATAAATATGGCAAATCCTCTTTTGGCCAGGGGAGAAGGGAGTCAGAGAGAGAGAGAGAGAGAGGAAAAAAAACTCTGGGGAGGCACACATATTAGTTAACTTTTTATACTACTGTAAGAGAGGCCATTCTGAACTCAGGGTGAGGTTTTAGTGGTGGGCTAGGTTTTGGGGGGGGGGGGGGGAGCAGTTTTACATGCATAATTAGAGGTACGAACAGACATCAGTGAAGATTTTATGTGCTTTGGTGTAATGAAAGGTATAAAAAGATTAGATTTGTGCAATGTTCTTTTCGACCTAGCTTGATGTACTTTCTACTAGGGGTGTGCATTCGTTTGCAACGTATTGGCAATCCGCAACTTATATGCCATATTCGTTGTATTCGTGAGGGTCACGAAACGCATGGTGAACTCCCACAAATAAAACGTATCACTAACGAATAAACCCCCACCTTCCTGACCCCCCAAGACTTGCCAAACGTCCCTGGTGGTCCAGCAGGGGTCCTGGAGTGATCTCCTGCACTCGGGCTGTCGGCTGCCATGTGACAGGGGCCGACCAATGGCACCGGTAGCCCCTGTGACATAGTAAGGGCAAAGGTTATCGGCGCCATTTTGAATACCGGCAACCGACAGCCCGAGTGCAGGAGATCGCTCCAGGACACTCGCTGGACCACCAGGGACTTTTGGCAAGTCTTGGGGGGGGGGGGTCGGGGGGGTTGTAGTAAATTATATTTAAAGGATTGGGATGGGGTTTTTTTGGGAAACAAATATAAATGTAACTAATGAATGGATCGGGGTCCCCCGAGAACGGATGTAACGGATATGGGTCCCGACGAATCTGAATACCGAATGGGACAAATCCGTTCCTGCTGCACATCCCTACTTTCTCCCTAGCTACTATCAAGCTAGGTCGAGAGTACAATGTACAAATCTCATCTTTGTATACCTTTCTTCATTCCAAATCACATAAAATCTTATTTGATGTGTTCTGCGCTGTTCATATCGCTGACTGTGCATGTAAAACTGCTCCCCAAAACCTAATTCACCACCAAAACCTAACCCTGAGTTACTAGTTCCCCCTCTTGCAGTGGTAGAAATAGTTTACTTATTTGAGAGCTTGATACAGAGTCTCTCTCTCTTCCCCCCCCCCCTCTCTCTCCCTCTCCCTCCTCAGTGTGAATTGTGATAAATTTAATGTGTGATGCAGTACCAGGAGTGAGGTAGGTTTTGGAGGAGGGGGGGGGGGGGTCCTACATACACAGCAAATTTGACATCACTGAAGATTTTCTGCTCTTTGAATCGATGAAAGTATAAGAGGAGTTGATTTGTATAAGGCACTCTCTACCTTTCATCGATTCAAACAGCAGAAAATCGTCAGTGATGTCTACTTTGCTGTACTGTATATGTACAACTGCACCCCTCAAACCATCCCCACTCCGAGTTAAAAGTGCCCCCTCTTACAGTGGTATAAATAGTAGAGTGACATATTGTTCTCTGCAGAGTCTCTCTCTCTCTCAAAACCTTTTCCTGGTAACACACAGAAAAAGAAGCTGCTCATTACAATTAACTCCTCCCACTTGCACACGATAATGCATGCACAATGATAAATGACCCAGTTAGCTGAATAATTCCATTCCAGCTTGGAATGCTCCTGATATAGCCAGATAAATGTTTAGCCATCTAAAAGCATATTCGAGATTGTTATGGGTGGTCAGACCAGCATGATTTTCAAATTCCAGTGTTCATCCCACTTAGTGCCAAATGTGCCGAATATGTAGGGTAATTTCTGCTTTACTCTTTTGTTATGATACTATCTTTTGCCAAAATTCATGTATTTAATTAAAATATTAATAAACTGATTTCCCAGTTGAAAGTTACACAAGGCAGTATACAAATTAGCAATATGAAACAGTAAGGAAATCTGAAAAATGAACACAACTGTTCAAGATTTTGTGTTATTTATTTACTTATACTTATATCCTGCCAATGCCAATGGCTCTAGGTGGCTTCCAAAGTTATATACACAATATAATAGATGCACAACATGAGAAATAACCAAAACAGTGTCTACCATCAAGATCTGCTAAGACAATCTCTGATGTGATAGAGCTGAAATTATCTTCGCTGTGTTTAATCAGTTCCATAAATAATTTGAGAGCATTTTCAAAATTTAAATAGCACCATTATAATTTGTTTCCTAAAAAAATACATTTCACCATTCTCTGTTTCCCTTGAGTTTCACAGTGCTCCTAAAACAGAACAGCCAGATTTAAGAACTGGGTGAAAATGTGGCAAAAAGAGCTGGAACAATCTTGAAATCAGATATCTTTTATCTATGACTTTAATTCATGTATCTTCTGGCAAAAGAAAAATTCCACAGAAAATAGTGCAGGACTTTTGCCCCAAAGGATTAAATTTAAGAATTGGGCAAGGGTCCTGTAACACTTTGCTTTGGACAAGGTTTTGCAGAGTTTTCTGCAGAAATTTTTCTCACCCAAAAGCTGCAAGAAATTAAAGCTTTGGATAAAAGTTGTACCATTTGCAAATTGTGCAAGCTTGCATGTGCTTGCATATTTTTGTCCTGTCCTGCAATTAGGCCCTCAAGCTGCTGCACTGGCAGTGCTGTCTGACCGGTATCACCACTTTGCTTCACTCTTGTTTTATTCTCAAAGCTCATATCATTCACTTTGAGCAGATGCAGCAGGAACAATAGTATCCATGCACAGCACTATACAAAGGGAAAAGAGGTGTTACTAGAGAACACGGTGATGGCTCATCATCAATAGAAAACTGAGAATTATTTAAAAATATGTATGTATTTATATGAGAGAGAGAGAGAGAGAGAGAGAGAAAACCTACCTATGAGGCCTTTGTAGTAGTTAGCTATTTATATCTCTATAGGAGGCCCACCTAGTAACTTGAGGTGAGGTTTAGGGAGTAGTGTAGGGGTTAGGGGGTGGGGTCACTTTGACATGCAGAGTGAGACGTACAAGCAGAACAGTGCACTCTTGTGAAGATTTGATGTCCTTCAGAGTGAGGAAACTCACACAACAATGAGATGTGTACAATGATCTCTCAACCTAGCTTGATGTTACCCTGTAGACAGTCCACATTATTCTAGCAAACTAACTTATAGGTTATTTTGGCTCTTTTTGCCACATTTTCACCCAGTTCTTAAATCTGGCTGTTCTGTTTTAGGAGCAATGTTCTCTCAACCTAGCTTGATGTTACCCAGGTAGAGAGTCCATCAAACTAGGTAGAGAGAACATTGTACAAATCTCATCATTGTGGAGTTTCCTCACTCCAAAGGACATCAAATCTTCACAAGAGTGTACTGTTCTGTTCGTACGTCTCACTCTGAATGTCAAAAATGGCCCCTAACCCCTACACTACTTCCTAAACTTCACTTCGAGTTACTAGGTGGGCCTCCTATAGATATATAAATAGCTAACTAATACAAGGGCCTCATAGGTAATCTCTTTCTCTCTCTCAGCGTAAATGCCTAAAATACAATTAGCCAAAAAAATTGCTATTTGCAATATAGGCATATCACATAGCTTAACACCAATGAAAAAGGTGTAGTTATTTTTGGCATTAAAACTGTGCAAAGCCAGCCTACTTTTACAAAAATCCTGCCCCCAGCTCCTGCCCTTTTAAAAATTAGCACCACACAATGCATTTTTCACATGCAAAAACACCTTAACACAAGTTGGAAAATAACCCTGTTCAATTTTTATATTCCACAGTACTTCAAAGTAGTTTACATTCAGATACATTCCTATCCCCAGAGAGCTTAAAATCTGTTTGTACCTGAAGTATTAGAGGGTAAAGTGACTTGCCCAAGGTCACAAGAAGCAACAGTGGGATTTGATGCCTGGTCTCCTGGCACATAGCCCACTGTTCTAACCACTAGGCTACTCCTCTACTCCCTTACCTCCTCCACTCCCTTACCTCTTGCATTCTGTAACTGATTTTGCTTCTACCTTCTCCCCTAGCTGGCAATTCCATTAATCTAATACCCTTTCTTTGGAGAAATATTTTTCAAATATTACTCCTGAATCTACCCTATTGGAGTCTCATACTGTGATTAGGGTTTCTCAATCCTGCCTTTAGGACCCCCCAGCCAGTCAAGTTTTTGGGTTATCTATAGTGACTATGAATGAGATAAACTTGTACATACTGGGTCTCTAATATATGCAAATGTATCTCATTCCTTGTTCTAGAACTTCCTTTTAACTGAAGTGTAACTAATTTACTTCTGCTTCTGATTTAAATACACACTATCTTAAAGGGATGCATTATTTAGAGTCCTATATTATAGTCCCACAGGAAAAATATTTTATATTACAGTTATGAAATTAAAAACATTAATAGTCTTACAAACAAATCAGAAGCAGTATTTAGAAATGCTGTTATCTGTTATAAATGGCATTTATGTTTGAATTAACATGTTGAAACAGTACCACAACCAATGGGGAAGCAAGACTGGAGATGATAGATTAGTTGGCAGGAAAGTCGATTCCAGCGGGGGTCGCGGATATATAAAATTATGAAGATGGAATAACAGCTACTAAATTCCTTGGATGGATCGTGTGGTGTCACTGAATAATATTAAATATTTTTCCCCTGAAGCAGGACCTTAAGAGGGCGGGTCCGAAACGCGATCGTGTTGGGATGTGCAGATAAGTACTGTTTATGAACGTATGAATTTTTGAAAAGTGACTGATTTTCGAACATGGGATTGAGTTTGTAGGAAAATTGTGTGTGATAAAAATGAAAAAATGCACAAATGAGAAAAAAGTTTTTTAAAAATAATTTCAAAAAAATGCTTGAAAAAATACAAAGTAAAACGGACCAATTACCATGAGAGAGAGTCTGGAAAATGCTCTGACTCTGTGAGGAAAGGTCCTACAAACATACTGTAGCTACATTGTAATGATTTAAAGAATACCAAGTGTACCAATCATTTGAAGCATTGTTTACAACCGGGGTACTTGGAATACACAAAGTTTCAGAGCCGATATTGTTGTGATTGATCTCTTATTTGTGACAGATATGTGCTCCGCATTGTGGGAATGGTCAGTAGTCCTTTATTTTGAGATCTTGGTGTTAACTGAGGATTGTAAGGTTGTAGTGTCACTCCTAACAAGCCAGTGTTATTGGAATGAATGATGTTGAATATTAGCATTAATACTTTATAGTAGATTCTGGATTGTACTGGTAACCAATGCAGTGACATCAGTGAGAGTATAATGTGAGCATTCCTGGTTCCTAATGGTTCGTGCTGCAGTATTTTGTAATAGCTGTAGTGATTGTAAGTGGCTTGCTGGAAGTCCTAGTAGTAAGAAGTTACAGTAGTCAAGGTCTTAGAAGATTAGAGTTTGCAATCCAGTACGGAAGTCCACAAAAGTCAATAGTGGTTTCAACCATTGTAGTACCGCAACTCAAGCGTAACCAGTCTTAATTAATTTACTGATGTGCATTTTCATTGTGAGGGTCTCATCTAGCTGTACACCTAGATCCCGTACTTGATTTGATGGATTAATTAGAAAATTATTCATGTCTACTGCAGGTGGTTTAACTATCAATGAGTTTCTACTTAGCCAAATTATTTCAGTCTTTTTTGGGGTTTAATATTAATTTAAGTTGTGAAAATTCTTGTTGTATTGCTTTCATGAAGGTAGAGTGTAATGAAGCTATATGTTCAAATGATCTGGAGATTGGCATGTAAAACTGTATGTTGTCAGCATACAAGATGAAGGCTATTCCTAGATTTGTCAGTAATTCATACAGTGGGAGCATGTAAATATTGAATAGTATTGCTGAGAGGGCTGAGCCTTGAGGGATACCTGTATCACACTGGAAAGTATCAGATATATGGTTGCCTAGTTTGATTTGGAATATTCTGTTAGACAGAAATGAAGAGAACCATCTGATTACCCTGCCATCGATCCCAATGTTTTTCATCTGATGGCATAACAGGTTAGAGTCGAATGTGGCGTTAAGCCAATTAGCACAAGGCAATAAGATTTATCTGTGTCAGGTCCTCATAAAATTGAGTCCATTAATGAGAGGAGTATTGTATCAGTTGAGTGATGTTTCCTAAATTCAAATTGATTTGTGGAGAGTATATTTTGATCTTCCAGGTGATTTACAAGCTGGGATAACACCTTTTTCTCAAGAACATTTGAAAGAAAAGACAAGTTGGATATTGGATGATAGTTGTCCCAATCGTCAGTTCTACCATTCTTATTTTTTAGGACTGGCTGTATCACAGTTTGTTTTAATCCATTTGGAACAGTTCCTTCTGAGAGAGACACGCTAACTAATGTTGTGATTGTCTGAGTTATAACCCGTGTACTTGTTTCGATGAACTGGCTGGTATTGGGTCACATGGGTGTATGGCTGGTTTAATTTTAGTAATGACTTGACTAATTTAAAATGTCAATACTCTGTCAAATGTGGACCATTTAAAAATGCCATTAGAGTCTTCAGATGCTTTTGTTGGAGAACAGATAGGGAATTGTGTTAATGTGTTTATAACATTGATTTTGTCTAAGAATGCGGTGGCATATTCATTGCAAGCGGCCTTTGTAAAGTTGTAGTTTCTTGTGATGGAAGATGTTAGGTCTTTAATTAAATTTTTAACAACCTCAAAGAGCAGTTTAGAATTAAATATAACCCTGTGAATCTGCTTACCATAGTAATCTTTTATTCCTTTATTGATTATTGTATGGTATTTTGTAAGAAAAGATTTATATTTTCCTAGGGAGTCAGCCAATGGGTATTTCCGCCATTGTTTCTCTAATTTTCTAAGGTTCCGTTTAGTGCTTCTTAATTCATCATTGTACCAGGGCTTATTATGTTTGGAGTTATTCTTTTCTTTGTTAATAGCCTTTATCTGGACAGGAGAAAGTTTTTCAGTATGTCATTGACAATTTTATCCCAGGAATCAAAAGCCGATGTGGACTTGGTTTGATTTAATTCATGGAGTTTATTTTCTATTGCTTCAGCAAGTACTTCCATCTTTATCTTTTTCTTGAAGGTAAAATAAAGCTTATTATTTATATTATTATGGCTTTGGTTGGTGAAGGCTATTTCTGCCTTTATTAATTGATCCTCAGCCCACAGCAATATCATGTGTGATGTATTGATTAGGCAATTACTGGTATTTGCAAATATTAGGTCTAGAGTGTGACTCACTTTGTGAGTGATTTTTGAGACAAATGACCATCCCTGGACTTCCATTGTTTCTAGAAACATTTCACAGGCTAAGGTTCTTGGTCTTTTGTCTACCTGGAGGTTAAAGTCTCCTACAATTAGTGTAGATTCTGGTGATGGAAACACCTTGATGAATAATTCAATCAGCGGTGAGCAACCTTTTTGTAGTATACCTGGAGGAACATAGACCAGTCCTATGTTTAGTTGTGGTGACTTTTTGAATTGCCACCTCATAGGGAGGATTAATCTCCACTTTGTATGGTACAAGCTTAAGCTCTTTTTTTGCTAATTATTAATAAGCTCCCACCTTTTCATTTAGCTTTAGGTAGATGAAATACATCATAGTTAGGATGGTAAATTTGGTTTAGGAGTACCTCGGTCTGTCTTTTCACCCCCATATAAGAAGCCTGTTAAAATCTGGCATCTATAAGCTTCGGGTGATGTGTGGTCAGAAACATCTTTTGGAAATTACAGATTTCAGAATGGTTGTGTAAGCATGAATTATATCACTGGTAGACTATTGTGACTTCGTTCTCCTTGGCCTACCGGCCATGACATTTAAACCTCTTCAGCTATTGCTAAATGCTGCTGCCCTTCTCACCTCTGGACTAAAAAGATACGACCACATTTCCCCCGTGCTAGTAGATCTCCATTGGCTTCCTATGGCAGAACAGATTAAATATAAAATTGCTACTATCACCTTTAAGCTGATCTCTTCTGATATATCACCTTGGGGCAATGCACTTTTACATATGTACTGCCCCACATGTCAACTACAATCCTCTCAGAGGGCCCTCTTGGATGTGCTTTCAGTACGCCAAGCAAGATTATGCTGCACCAGAGAAAGTGCATTCTCTGTGGCGGCTCCAATTTTGTGGAATTCATTGCCTGAGGCCTTACATCTAGTTGATAGTCTAAAAACCTTCAAATCCTTGCTGAAAACATGACTATTTATGCAAGCATATGATCAGATTTGAGAATTTTAACCAAACAACTTGTATGTGTTAGCTGTAACTGAGCCGGTCTCATATATGCATTTTCTGTGATGTGTTTGTGTAGATTCATTTATAATTGCATTACCTGTACACTGCCTAGTTTCTGTTTTAGTCGGTTTATAAATATACCGTAAATAAACATAAAGATAAAGATTATCATTGTCTTTCAGTCAGTTTTCAGAGATACAAAAGATGGTAGGATTTAAATCCTCTCAGGGTAATTAATCAGAGGGATTTTTTTTGACAGAGACTGAGCATTTAGTAAGAGCAGCATAAACATTAAGTCGGAGGAGAGAGTGGGAGAGTTTTTACTTATCGTAAGGAGGACCAACGTTATAGTTTTTCTGTGCTTACTTCTATGGATGCTCCTTAGATCTCCATTGCCCCAACCGTGAGCAGCCTCTCACCTCTCTCAGCCGCCGACACTGCCATCCTCCTTTGTGGCCTAGAGGCCACCATTATAACCACTTCATGATGGCAGGAACCGCCATTGGCATGGTCCTTTGGTGGCCTGGAGGCTGCCGTCCTCTCTGCTTCCTTCGCGGCCCAGGTGCTGCCGATGCCATCATCTTCCTTGTGGCAGGGGGACACTTTTGCCCAGCCTGCTGCCTAGTGCCAGCCCTGTTCTCTCCGCTGTGCGGAGCTGCCGCTGGTGCTTTCTTTCCTGCAGCAGGGAGCCTCTATCATGCTGCTCTGTCCCGTGGCAGAAGCGCCACCACCAGCCGCATTTCCATGCAGCATGGATACTGCTGCTGCTGCCTCCTGATTCCAGCTTCTTCTTAGGCACACGGCTGCGCCTCTCTTCGATATTTGAAGGGCCCTCAGTGGGAAAAGCCCTGCGGCCCTGCTTGATGATATCATCCCGGCGTCTTATCTTCAGCCCTTTAAAAGGGCTCCTCACCAGTCCTCCAACGTGGGCCGTATTTCAGGAAACTACATTGGGATGGACCAGTTCTTTCAATGGACATCTGTCCAAGTCATCTATCAGGCAAAAAACATTGTGCATATCCTCCAAACCTCAGGAAATTATATCATAAAAAATGGAGGTAATCCAATAACTATTATACCATATTTAGATCCATTTGAAATAAACTCTTTATTAACCATTTACAGTGGACCTATGTGAAGCATATTCATTAAAACACATCCCATGCACACAACTCTTTTACTTCTCACTCATTCATTCCATATTACACATACATGCTTTACCCCCACATTACCATACTCACATCCATACTACAACGTACTCTGTATATCCATAAAATTAAGGCTTTAACATATTCAAATGTTAGGTGCAATACCTTGAACTTATTGCCTTATGACCAATACATCGAATCAGTGTATTTTTCAAACAAACCTTCCCTTATTTTAAATCCAATGTTATTCAATGTCTTAGACAGGTCTTTCAAACCCAGTCCAGTCTTTCTTTAATATAATCTTGAAAACAGTCCGACGAGAGCCTCGTTTCCCCCTGTGCTCCAGGGCTTCTTCAGGGACTTCTCTTGCAAAGATGTTTATTTCAACATACTGATTCACTTATCCATAGGTCCTGCTGTACTCGTTTGTATCAAATTTGCTCGTCCTTCTTTCATCCAGAACATTTAAATCAAGCAGCACTCTTCACATACTGTGTCCTCATACTCTGTGTCGCAGCTGTAATTCGCTGTAATTCACAGCGTTCCCCACACGATTAGTGGATTTCAAATTGTTTTGTTAGCTTTCATCGTGGGTCGTACAAAGAAAACCTTGTCATCAAGATACTTTGTCCTCCAAACCCCCCTAGTTTAATAGCCTTCACTCCCCCCAGTTACCCGAGACCCTTAAATCACATCAGTCATAGCTAGTTTTTATTTTTTTAGCAGAAGTAAACCTATGTGCCCAGGCACATAAGTATTTACATGCCCAAAACACCCATGTCCCCACCTAGACCATGCCCAAAACACCCATGTCCCCACCTAGACCATGCCCAAAACACCCATGTCCCCACCTAGACCACATTCATGCTCTACCCATGTTTGAATACTTTTGAAATGTGCATGCAGCGGGAGATATGTGCATATCTGGGCAGCTTTTAAAATTTGGTTGGCATATGCCAGCCCAACTGGTGTGCACATCCCCCAGTTTATATGCACTGGGCTTTTAAAATTCACCTCATAATTTCCATTGTAAAATGCAGTGGCCAGAAGCAGAGTTGGGATTTCCAACAGGGAAGCAGGAAAATTACTGGTTATAAGGCTTTCCTCTGAATGCCTTTAAGGAGGGATTAGGACAAGAATATATTTTCTGCAAATGCTTGTATAACTATGAGATGTTTAGCTCTATATGATTGGTATTACCATGAGTGTAGAAATAAAGGAAGTATTGAGATGACTACTAAAAGAAAGAGGGCATAATAGGGTTGTTAAGGTGAATACAACTCAGCTAAAATATTTTTAAATAAATAACTCATTAGGGGTAATATATCATGGTCCAAGTGTTAGGTGACAGGGGTATTTCTTTTCAGGAACAGGGGAGTGTGGTTCTTGCTAGGAGTTCAAGCATACTTTTAGAAAGGGGAGGCGGATATGTGATCAGTCTTTTGATGGGGAGCTAGCCAGTGTCTATAGACACAGAGGATGCTGTAAAGAAACATCAGAATTAATGCCACTTTATGAAAGAAAGAAAGAAAGAAAGAGCTGGAGGCTGCTGGGAGTTGTAGTCCCAAGAGAAACAAAAAGTAGGAAGCTGCTGGGGTTTGTTCTCCCAGAGAATCTTAACCTAAAGCTGATCGGGGGAAGGTACTGACCTCAGAGGAATGTGATAGTAATTAGGAAATACACATGAGGCTAATTAAGGATTTATTAAAAGAGAGCAGAGACTCACTTTGGGGCAGACTGCTGGGGAGGCAGAGTATGCCAAGGTATTAGAGGCTTCCAATAGTAGCAAAGGCCAATCAGATGAGACTGTGATAAGCCTGAGAGATGACACTTCTAGATAAGGAATATCCCAATATGGGGACTGGAGAGCCTGCTGCTAAAAACTAACCTCATAAAGAGTGAAGAATGTTTGGTTCTGGCATAGAGTTTATGCTAAACTGTATTTAGATATGTCTGCCCTGTACGTCTAACATTACCCTGGTGCCTCAGAGGCATGGAACTATGCTGCAATCTGTGAATAAACAGATGTTAAAAATTAAAAGGAAATAAAGAAGCTATTATTTATTTATTTATTTTTAGATTTATCTTTTGCCTTTCATCTGCAGAGATGCTTAACTAGGCTATTATTTTAGGAAAATGTAGTAGATATTTGGGGCTGACTATGCTTTTTGAGGAGATCTGAACTAGGAGTCATTGAACTTGTTTTACAAGCTATTTCATTCATTTCTCATTGGATTGACTATTGGGTCTTTACCTGCTGTCTTATGCTATGTTAATATATTTGTTACAGCCCCGGGCCATGCCCCAGGTCCTCCACTCACCTCGAGGCCGGCCCGGTCCGCTGCGGTCCCGATTCGGCCTGCCCAAGCCTCAGCCTGGGCAGGCCTCCTCGAGGCGTCCCGTCGCGTCTGTCCCCGCCCCCTAGGCGTGCTTGCACGCAGGGGCTCAGAATTTAAAGGGGCCAGTGCGGGAAAAGCCAGAGGACACCCTCGGATGACGTCAGACGCTGCAGGGTATTTAAACCCTGCAGCTTGGCCTAAACCTTGCCTTGCAATGAGGTTCACTCAGTCTCTGAGTCTCTAGTTGCAGCTTTGATCTTGGATCTTCTCTTCTGGCTTCTGACCCGGCTCCGTCCCATGACTATGTCTTCAGCTTCCGCCCCTGGTTTTGGTATTAACTTCTGACTTCTGGCTTCCGACCTGGCTCCGTCCCACGACTCTGTCTTCAGCTTCCGCCCCTGGCTTTGGTTTGGTTCTCTGACTTCTGGCTTCTGACCCGGCTTCGTTCCTGGACTCCGAATTCGGCTTCTTCCACCACCTCAGATATCCGGTACTTGCTGGCCCAGAGGATTCTCCTGTCCCAGTGGCTCGGGCTCTCACGGGCTCCTCCCGGGGGAGCTGCGGGCTTCCGAGGGTGAAGACTCTTCCAGCCTCCTGGGCCCAGCCGTCCTCATCAACCACCTCTTCGGCCACTGCCCAGATCCTTGGTTGCATAGGGTCTTGCCCAAGTCCAAGAGGTCCGGGTTCCTATGGGCTCCTCCTGTGGGGACCTTGGGCTTCCAGTGGTGGTCTTCTCCAGAGTCTCTTCAGTGCTGCCCCCCGGCTGTAATGCTTCCTGTGGGTACCCCACAGTATAACATCTACCGTCTCAGCCGGCCCAAGGGTCCACGATCATAACAATATTTATACCACAGGACAAAGTGTGAAATCTGGAGATAGCATTAAAAGAACACAAGAGGTGCCATCCTGAGACAGTGGTCCATGGAGCCCAGCAGCATCCTGTTTCTGATTGTAGTCATGGCTACTTGTAGAATCCAGCAGATCCTAATTGGAAAGTCCATTCCCCATTTCTCACCTCAAAAAAACTATGAAGTACAAGTAGGATTTAGCCTCCAGAAGTGTGTTTAAACTTTTTAAAACTCAGCTATATTACTAGCCTTGACTGATTTTCTGGCAACAAATTCCATAGCTTCCATTTTTGTTGACTGAAAAATACTTCTTTTAAATTTGATTTAAATATGATACTAGTTAGATTCATGGTATGTCCTGTAGTCCTAGCATTGTTTGATAGTAAAATAATGATTACCTCTTAACTTGTTCTATATCACTCATGATTTTGTAAACCTCTGTCATATCCCTTATCAACCATCTTTTCTCCAAGCTGAAGAGCCCTAAGCTGTTAAGCCTTTCCATCCGGTTAAGAACTGTTCCATCCCCTTTTTCTGCCCTTTTTCTGGTACTGCTGTATCTTTGTGAGATGTGGCAACCAGGACTGTACACAATACTCAATACTGTACACAATACTCAACATACAGTTGCAGTATGGATTGATACAGAGGCATTATTGTAGTCCCAGCTATTTTATCAGTTCCTTTTCGAATAATTCCTAACATTCTGTTTGCTTTTCTGGTTGCTGCCACACACTTTGTTTTATATGAGTACTCCAAGATCCTTTTGTATCCCTATGTGTATCACTTTGCAATTCTCCATATTAAATTTCATTTTCCATTTAGATGCTCAGTCTCCTAGTCTTGCAAGATGCTCTGGCAATTCTGCTCAATCCACACATTTCAACAACTTTGAATAATGTTGTCATTTGTATATTTGATCACGTCGCTTGCTGCTCCCTTTTCTAGATTATTTAAACCCCACTGGTTCCATGGTTCTCCTCGCTTCATTTTGAGAAGTGACCATTTGTTCCTACTCTGTTTGCTATCTTTTAACCAATTATCAATTCACAATAGGACATTTCCTCCTATCCTATGACTTTTTAATTTCATGAGAAGTCTCTCATAAGGTATTTTGTCAAATTTCTTTTTGAAATTCAGATACACTATATTGACCGACTCTCCCTTATCCACATGTTTATTTACACCCTAAAAAAAACAACCTGCAATAAACTAGTAAAGGCAAATTGCCAAATCCATGTTGTGGCCTTCCCTATCATGCTATGCTTATCCATATGCTGGATAATTCTGCTTGTCAGAATAGCTTCTACCATTTTGTTCAGCGCTGATGTAAGGCCCGCTGGTCTATAGTTTCCTGGATAACCTCTGGAGCCCTTTTTAAAAATTGGGTTACCCTGGCCACCCTCCAGGCACAATGGTTAATCTTAATGACAGCTTAAAGATTGCCAATAACAGGAGAAATGCACAGACAGAAGCAGCTTATCTGACAGAGGTCAGAAGGAGATACATTGGGTGAGATGAAAGGAGAGGTAGCATGGAGCTGCAGAAAGAGTACACTTATAGATGAGAAGTAATGTGGAAACGAATAGGAAGAGAATGGAGAGCCAAGAGGAGAGAGGTCACGTGGTCAAAACGATGCTGGACAGGTGAGTTTTAGGGAGACTGTAGTAGAGAATGATAATTCAGCAGCAGACCTGTGAGAAGAAGCTTTGAGTAGTCCACGCAAGAGGTGACGAGAGAGTGCTTTGGTAGCATGTTCAGAAAGGAAATGGGCAGATTTTGGTCATATTATATAGAAATAAAGGACTCATTTTAGCAATGCTTTGAATGTGAGCAGAGAAGGAGAAAAACTGTCAAAAGGGTACAAGCTGAGGGTGCAGGAAGGATGATAGTGTTATCGACCAAGATAGAAAAATTTGCAAGAGGGGAAGTGAGTTTGAAAAAAAATACACAGAATATGTTTTTAGCCACAAAAAATTATCAAAATATTACATTAGTTAATACATATTCTCTCTGTCAAATTTAAAGAATAAATACAATTACAGTAAAAGTAGAAAGGAGACAACTCTTACAGTTACATTCAGCCTTGCTAGTTAGGGTGACCTATTTTTACATGAACACAAACTACACAATGTATTCAACACACCAGAATAACAAATAAGACTATGGGTTCTCAGCGTTGTTACTTGGGGACTGAACACAGGTCTAGATTACAGCTCAACTAAGCTATGCAAATTAGCCTTGTTGTTAGACCACATAATTACAAATATGTCATCAGATGAATATTTTCCTGCATAGCCTGAAAACTCAGACCTATGTGAAGTCCTGGTGGACCAGAAGTGATACTTTCTGCACGGAGTTAACAAAGAAGCTGAATTTTCACAATTCATTCACTTCTTTTTCTCTCTGGCACAGTCTGAGAACTTTTCTCATATAACTCTAGAACAAATGATCCAGTGATTGTGATACTATCAATACAATGTCAAGCAATACTTGGTTGTTTGTAGACACTTCACCTGGTGCTGCCTCCATTGAAGGAAAAAAAAAAAAAAAGGCACAAAACCAGAAAGGGGGCAGAACCATGAAAAAGAATAAGGTAAAAAAAAACCCCAAAAAACCCCAACCTCTCTTTATAGTAAGCTAGATTTGGCTCAAATGCCACGGATAGTCTTCTTATGACACCTGAACATATGTTTCACTCTATATTTACAGAAAATATAATTTTACTTAACCCTCTTTTTCATGGTGTGTCCCTGTTTTGCTTTCTGTGCTATGTAATACTGTACTCATTGTGTGACATCTGCAAAAAAGTAGGATAAAAGAACAACATTTCAAAATATTTCTAACAGACTCCTTTAAACAGTCTGTCAAGTAAACAGCAGCGCAGAATTGAAACCAGCTTCTGATATGCCCCACTTTTTTTTTCCCCAACTAAGTGTCCACCTTTTAAATAATTTTTTCCCTATTTTTCTCTAAAAAGAATGCCACTTCTAACCAACCATAAAGTTTAGCTTTTGTCACCCCTAGCAATGGATAAGCATCTAATAATTTCGTATTTATGAACTGTACAGGAAACATAATAACAAGATAATAAAAGTCTTTGCAGAGACACAGACAATTACTTTAAGATGTAGCTGCAGAATAGAAAAAGAACTTGCACAAGTATAATATGCATGATAGGAAACAATAGAATCCACGTTTAAAGAAAAGAAATTATTAATAGAAAATGAAAAACATTTCTCGCTTGCCAAACCATTCACGAGGAGAGACATTTCAAAGCGAAACATTCGATAGTCTACTCAAATGGCAAACTTGTCCTATAACACAAATCCTGTTCCCACATATGACAGGGCTGGAATGCCACCGTACTCTCAGTCCCCGAGGAGTAGTCTACCCACTTGAAAACATTTTGGGGCTTTGCAGCAGTCATTTGACTATCGCACTGGATCGAACCTCAAAGGCTCCTTTGACGCAAACAGTTTATTCTCACCACGTGAACATGGTTTCCATTTTTTTTAACTAGATTAAAACATGCATGAACAAACTGCTCATTGAAGTTTAATGTCCCTTTGTTGCTTTGATGATTTACAGATTTCTGGTTAATAGATTGTTGTCCTCATGCAGCCTAAATCGGGAATGATACATTGCAATTCGAAAGATAATATTTTTTGAGAATTTAATTGATAACACATTGAAGGCAAGATAGAAAAACCCTGTTTTTTTTTCACTTATTTTTTGTGCACAGAAGATACCACTATTCTTTTTTTTTTTTTCCTGTAAACATCTGCAAATAGTTAAGAGATGTTACATTAAACTGTATTTCCTTTACCTTCGCCTGGGATTTTCTGGAGCAACTATGTGATAATGCTGCATCAGGAAAAGAGTGCCTTCCTTGTGTCATGGAGGATCTTTTGCGTTTTCTTTTGTTAGCTTAAATGATGATTAAAGGCACTCTGCCCTCATTAATTTTAGTGACGCTTTGCAAAGTCCTCCCACACCCTTCACTGTTACCATCCTGACTGTATTTGCAATCCGATGCTTTCTCACTGAATAAGGCAAGTCAGTATTAAGGCCTTTTCTTATAAAACGCCAGCTCTAAAAGCAAAGTGTGTTCATTTTTAAGAACCCCCCACCATGTTCTGAATATTTACCGTACTATTATAATCAACAAGAACGGAGCTGGTCGTTAAGATGGCTTACTGAGAATTTGAGTCTCGCAGCGAGCGGTAGGGTATTATGAAGGAGTTACAAATCTTTGTAGAGACATGTAAATCAAAAACAGATCATCGACTGTTCAAACCTGCTCCACCCTTGCTGCATCCCAGCAGTTACTCTTTCAACTTATAATCTATTAAAAGATTGCATTACTCTCCAGACATGCTCACACCTTCCATATTTTGAATATGGAACAAAGTCTATGGTTCAGCTATTATTATTATTTTTAAGTGTGGATAATTCTGCCTTCAAGCAATTCCTCTTTTTCATGCAGTCATAGCATTAAAACATGCTGCAAGTAGCCTAACGTTTATCGGCGCCTCCCTTATGAAACGAGGAGTAAATGACCCCGATTTTCTTGAGGTGATGTTTGTGCATTCTGCAGTGAACTAATCAGTGATAACAGAGATCGCATGGGAATGGGCCATACGTGGTATTTTGCTAGAATTAATGGCTGATTTAACAACTATGCAAATCACATTTGTTGAGAATATTTTATGGCAAAGGTCACAAACTTGTGGAGTTTAAAGCTAAAAAGGTTTACTGTACCTTTCCAAAGTGTATTAAAGTTTCATGGGAAAAGCCAATTTTTGAGTTTTTGTGCATGGTAATTAGGTATGTGAACATAAATAATGAGCCACTTTGCATAATTATACAGCTCATTAGCTATTTTGCATAGCAAGCATGGACAAATTTTGTATGCTAAAATTGCCAGTAGTTCTAGTTTACCTGACAATGTGCACGAATTATCACTGATTTTAGTGAGTGAAATAACGTGCAAATTTGGCCATGTTTTAGTATTGAGGCTCAGAATGAGATTATGGAGCTGAAGAAAGAGAATGATGTCTTAGAAGACTGGCAGCTTCCAACTAAGGAATGAAAGGTAACAAATTTGGTTCCACTTAGTGCCTTCCATTCAAATTATGTTACATCACATTAAAGCCCCTGTTTGCTACACTTTTCTCCCATTTTGTTTCTTTGGGGGAAAAGAAAAGCTTCGTGAATCAAGCCCTAATCCCTGATAAATTCAGCTAGCCATGTGCACAGACAAATTAAGGAAAATACAGAGAAAGCAGAAAGAGGTTAAAAAGAAAACAGGGTATGATGCTCTCCTTGGTATGGCTAAGAAATTCAAGTTTGCACCTGTCAGACACAACAGTAGCTATTTCAAAATTGTTATCTGTTTATCATTGAAATAACATATATTGGAAACTAAAAATGTCCTTCTCAGCCACCAACCCGGCTGCTGCCCTACAGTAATGTTAGTAAACTGTTTTATTAGGGATGCAGGTCCTGATCTGCAATAATTTTTGTATAGTATAATTATGGAACTAAATATCCTTTTCAGTTCTTCCCAGACTTAATGACCCATATCACCAGCAATGCTACATTTTCCTTCATTATGACAGAATAGCAAGAAACCGCAGATTAGAATTTGCTGTGAAAAGTTAAAAGTTGCTGCAAACATTCAGGGAGATAACATTACCTGTTTCTTCTCAGGGCAGGTCCTGGACTGAGTCGGTGTACAGACTGAATTAAGAATCTTCAGCAAACAGGGTTTCTGCCGCAGGCCATGTTTTGATTACCAGCACATTGGCATCACATCTGCCAGTCCCACAACTTAGCTCCTGAGTAAACGGAAGAACTTCAGTTTCTGTCACTGACAACTCCCTGCTCCTTCATAAACTCACTTTATCCTTTTGGTCAATAAAAGGAAATGAACCAATCACAGGCAAGTTTGAAATCTGGTTCCACAGCAGAGGTCTGCTTATAACCCTTTAAAGCATTACTAAATATGCTAATAATTCAGAGACAATTACTTCAAAAGTTTGAAAAAATGTTTGTGCATATGGTAACAAAAACAGAGAGGGGATGAATTAGCTCAAGTTGACAACTTGGGAACAGTTAGCGCCAATTGTCAAGGCTTCAACCCTGGCTATTGTCCAATTGCATATCTTTCATATTCATTCATAATTCAATCATTGTTTTTACTAATTTATTGAAAGCGGAGAGCAAGTACCTGATACTGTGATCAGAAATGCCTGAGCAGCATTCAGACTGCAAACTCCTAAGGAATTTCTTTGGAAAACATAAATATCAATTGGTGAACAGGTTGGTCCTTGGAGGGAAGAGGGGAAAGGAGCTGGGAGAGAAACACAGTTTCTGGCTTATGCAAATTCAGCTCCTGTTTTGTGTTTCAAACATTGGAAAACATAGATGATGCCTTCTCCAGTGTGCGTGACCTGACAGCACATTTCTGGTACCATAGTTCCCCAAAAGGAAAGGAGAAGAGGAGCTATATGACTATCATTAATAATATTATTAGTATTTTATTATATTTGAAGCAAAGCAGATAAGCTAATATTCTCAAGATCTGGAGTTTGGAATAGAACTCATGAGTCCAAGGAAGTCTGAAATGTAGCACTATGATTTGTCTTCTGAAATTCAGCAGAATGAAATTTCTTCTAGAGCACCTAGCCAGGGTCAGGATTTCAGGATTTACACAATGAATATGCATGAGATAGATCTGCATACAATGGAGATAGTGCATGCAAATATCTCTCATGCATATTCATTGTGAACATCCTGAAACCCTGACTGGCTAAGTGTGTCTCAAATACTGTTCTAGAATATATCAGAATTGCTGCTATGCCCGTATCTTGTATTATAGCAACAGGGCTATAGAAGGAAAGAGAAAGCTACCATAATAGATGCTGATAAATGGAAGCAACCTGCACAAAATTATCTTTGGAGTAAACAGGGAGAACATGTTTTGATACACTATTATTTAACATGGCAAGGGCGAAAGTATTGTGAGAGATGTTCATGACAGCATGAGCAAATTCATTCTTCAGTCAGCCCTGTGAATGTCACATTTGATACCAATTTTTTCTTATGATATTAGTTTTAGATCTTAAAATATCTCATGTTCCTTTGCCTTTCTAGCAAACAGAGGGGAAATCCCATCAGCTTTTTACCTGTGTCTGCATGCCAGCCCAACTTCTTACTCTGCAACGGCTACACAGAGGGAACCAAGAGGATTCTTTCAAACTCATTAGAAAAAAAACCTAAAAACAACTCCACCTTGTACAAATATAAATTGTGGTATCATCTCTAGCCAACTGTTTTTTTTTATGAATTGGGCTTAGAGAAAAAAGGAACACTTAAGTATCCAAGTTGTCTTCAGGCTTAAGTTCTCATCCTAACTTCCTCATTACAGTGAAAATCTATTAACACTTTGGTGCTTGGAGCCAGAAACTGACATCATGAATTGACAAAAGGCAATGACACCACGAGTAGAAGCTTAAGACTCTGATTGATCCAGAGAGTTAAATGAAGAACCTGGGTGCACAGTATAGGAAACTTATTTTGTATGCATTTGGCAAAGATTCTTCATTTGTTTAAGAAATAGATTTTGGTTTTGTACCCAGAAAAATCTCATTTAGCTTATCATTCTTTTGCTTAAAACACGGCAGCAGCTTATAGCAGTTGCAGATTCCTTTGTGTCCTTATGCACTTCTTTTCACCTACAATGGAAACAGCATGTGGAGTGCTACCGAGAAGCCAAAATAAAGGAAACTGCATGCCGGCGCTATGGAGAAGACAATTTTCAATTCCATTTATGAACACCCATAACGATTTATGGGAGCAAACTGACTGTCTAAATATTACCGTTCGGCAATATGGCTATAAGTACATGCGTTGCATCTTAACATGCAAACTTTTAGTTGCATTCTGGCAGGTAGTTTGGAGGGATCAGAAAATAACATGTGGCAATTGGATTTTCAAATTTATGTGCATTGCTTTCGGGAGAAAACCTACTCCTGCTAAAAGTAGGTGCAAAAATCCACAGGTACCTTGCACCTGAAGAAAGTTTGAAAGGGAAGGAATGTGCAAAGTCCATGGCTAAAAGTACCAGCAGACTGTGAACCGAAGCAGGATGTCTGAACATTCCCCCCTAAAAGAACCCACAAATCGCATAAAATAGAAAAAGTTTAGGCAAAAATGAAAGAAGAACCAGGAACAAAATCAGTTGCAGGGGAGGTAGTACTGACACCTCCCAATCATTTTTAACAGCCTGACAGATTTACCTGCTAGGATGCAAGACTGTCTAACAAAGGGAAAGCAAGCTGGGCATGATTTACAAAGCTTCTTTCCTCCCTAGAGACAGAATGTGGGGAGAGAGGGGAGGAGGAAGCCTTAGTAAAACTGGTCCCACAGTGAGCTAAAGGTCATAAGAATGCCAGCAGAGCTCTGCCATCTCTGTTTCTGTTAAACTTTATCCTTTGCAAACCTATGTCCTCAAACACCAAAAGGTCTGACTCTGAAAGGTCTTTGTGGTTTGTTTGGAACTGCAACTGTGAAGATAGTAGCTTGTAATAAATTTGTGTCTAATCTAGCTATCTGTAGCAAGCAAGGCAGTACTATTAATCTGCATAGATCTGCAGTCTTTAATTATGTAAATATAAGTAAAGCTTGTTTGGGATCTATTTAATTGACTGTCTGAACTTCTGTGAGAAAATCCAGAGGAACTTATTTTCACATGCCTGCCTGCCTGCACTTTAGGCGGGGTTAGTGGGTAATAATGTTTTCAGAGCTAGTTTTACATCTGAACTCATGGTGTGACTTGGTTTTCCTATCATTTTTAAATACTATGCTTTTTTCTTTATGATGACACAGCAGCAACCAACTTTCTTAGATCGAAGGTCCCTAGAAAGTCTAGGGTTGCAAACCAGCCTAGTTTTCAGGATCTCTTCAATGAATATGCATGAGATCTACTTGTGTACTGTGGAGGTAAGAAGACGCAGATTTATCTCATGCAAATTCATTGAGGTAATATGAGCACCCGTGACCACACTCGCTCGCCCCATTCTTTCACCTCTCAATAATTAACAGTAGACATTAGTTGGATGAAATAAGGCCGCAGCTTTATTGACATACAGGCCCGAGCCAACATTGACAATATACAATGTAATAGAGATGTGAATCGTGTCCTCGATCGTCTTAACGATCGATTTCGGCTGGGAGGGGGAGGGAATTGTATCGTTGCCGTTTGGGTGTTTAGAATATCGTGAAAATCGTTAAAATCGTGAACCGGCACACTACAACCCCCTAAAACCCACCCCCGACCCTTTAAATTAAATCCCCCACCCCCAAATGCCTTAAATTACCCTGGGATCCAGCGGCGGTCCATAGCTAAATCGGGGGAAGGGGGAGGGCAGGAAAACCGGCACACTAAATCCCCCTAAAACCCACCCCCGACCCTTTAAATTAAATCCCCCCCTCCCGAACCCCCCCCAAATGCCTTAAAGTACCCTGGGGTCCAGCGGCGGTCCGAAACGGGCTCCTGCTGTTGAAGCGTGTTGTCTTCAGCCGGCGCCATTTTGCAAAATGGCCGCCGCAAAATGGCGGCGGCCATAGACCAACACGATTCGACCGCAGGAGGTCGCTTCCGGACCCCCGCTGGACTTTTGGCAAGTCTTGTGGGGGTCAGGAGGCCCCCCCAAGCTGGCCAAAAGTCTCTGGGGGTCCAGCGGGCGTCTGGGAGCGATCTCCTGCCGCGAATCGTTTTCCGTAGGGAAAATGGCGCCGGCAGGAGATCGACTGCAGGAGGTCGTTCAGCGAGGGTTCCGGACCTCCTGCAGGTCTATGGCCGCTGCCATTTTGCGGGCCAACCGCCCTCCACCGCTGCGACAACCAATAACTTTACACAACCATGTGAACATATGGGGAGGGTGGGCGGGAACGAAAACCCTGCCGCTTGCTGCTGCGCCGCCGCGCAAATCCCCTAGGCAGGCACGCGCGACTGGGATCTCCCGTCCCTGCTCCCCACGTGACACCCGTGCGCCAACCAGGGCCGATCGTTGTCATAGCAATGCGCTCTGGTGGCCAATCGCATGGCCCCCTACGGCGTCTCCTCCTTTTCCCCCTCCCTCTCTGCCCGCACGCTGACCCCTTGTTGCATGCCCTTTCACCTCCCCCCCCCCCCCCTTTCCCTACCCCTAACTTGCGGTGGGCCCGGGCCCCACATTACCTTGCCCGACCGGATACTAGCTCCGGTCGAGCTTCCATGATCCTGAAAAACAAATTGATTTATGGGCCTCGATGGCAGATTTGGGAGATCCCTGATTTAGAGAGTCCACTGATATTCATTTCTGAATTGTTTTGTTCTCTATGAATATTATTTTTATTTATTTATTTATTTATTTGAAACTTTTATATACCGACAACCGTTTGCACATCGTATCGGTTTACAGATAACTTAAAACTATGATAGAGTAACTATCATTTAGGCATGGCCTTTACATGGAACAGATAACACTTTTACATAAGAACAAGGTAGTTAAATATTTATATGATGGATGATGCATATATGTTCACATCTGTACTATATTTATCCAAGCTATACATTGATATGTTGCATTTTGTTTGATCTTCTGTGTTCTACAGATGAAGCAATGGCACATTTCTCTACTATCTCTGCATTCTCTTGAATAATGATAAAATGTGGATTGCAAATAGTTTTATAGCCTAAGAGCATAGAAGAGCTGACCGTCTGGTTTAACAGTTCTTATTAAATGTCAGAATATTACTCAAAATGCATGTCTTCTATAATTTCTCACAAACACTGCCCAAAGTACACTATGTGTATTCCAGATAACCTTTCAGTGGTAACACAGACAATGATCAATGGTTTAACTGGTATATTTCTTATGTCATTTCAAATAGCCATATTTGAAATAAATAATATATAATTATATCATCTAGTGTGGGACCCTCACCCCCAGAGTTTGTATATCAATCAAACTCAAATTTGTGTATTAGGGTACATTAACTACATGTGATTCAGAATGTGTTATATATGTGATACAATGTCCATGCAATTTGATATATGTAGGGGGACCAAGAGGAAAATTCGTACAAGGCTAATTGAACACAGGAGCTGTATCAAGACCTCAAAACATACAGCCCCCCTGGTACAACATTGTATACAGGCTAATCATAATTTTGCTCATTTACAATGGTCAGTTTTGGAGCAATTACAGAGAGGAACCAGAGGAGGTGACATACAAATGGGAACATTACTGGATTTTTACTTTAAAGTCAGTGTACCCTCAAGGTTTGAATGAAAAAATAATTTGGTATTCCTTGATTTGATATCAGGGTGTATAATTCTGTATTCTTGATATTCTGTCTAGATATATACATTTTTTGAGGGGATGGGGTCATTGCTTTTGGGTCGATTGAGGAAAATGGGGATCATATTGGATTTTCTATATGTCTTTAATGATACATTTAAGTTTGCGAGTGAAGTACATGGGGTTTAGTCCCCTTTTTTTTATTATGTCAAAAAGGAGTGGAACTGAATGACCTACATCCATATGGCAATTTTGGACGTGACAGAGGACTTTATATATGACATTAATGCAGAGTGGATCTGGTTGTAAACTTTATTTATTCATGATGGAGAAATATTTGGACATCAGCTTGGTTGGTAAAAACGGACCTAGTTGTAAACCGAGATTTGAAGAAAATATTTGATCTTTTCCTCTTATGGATCCTAAGGAAGCTTTTGTTCTGTGAAATAAGTGTGACTATTTTAAATTTTCTTGGAGGAAAATCATAGTATGCTTGCATTATCTTGTGGGCCTCTCAAGCAAATATTGTTTGCTCGAGAGGCCAGGACCTGGTTGAAGACTGTGTGTGTTGACGTGTCACTTCCAGTAGAAGGCTAAAAGGTTCTGTGGTGCCGTTATGTTTTGAATGTGTGGGTCTGAAATCAGTCTGTGGGAGAGAATAAAGTTGAAAAATAGCCAGTTGAAAGAATTTTGCTGATGAAATGGAGAGAAAATCTTGCTGTTGGAAAAGAGTGAAGGTTTGAGAATATATTTCCCCTGAAGCAGGTTGGTAAAAACGGACCTAGTTGTAAACCGATCGTGTCGGGACTCAGGATTTTCAGTTAATATTTTGAGATGAATATTCTCTTTGATGTGAATTGAGTTTTGGATTGGGATTTGGGACTTGTATTTGATGCTTGCTAAATGAAGTGTGTTTCCCATGATTTATGCAGCTTGAAGTTTGTCAGCATGTTGGGAGATTTTTGCATATTTTAACAAAAATTGAAATTACAAAAAAATCAACAAAACAAAGTGGATTTAAAATAAAGTAAAGTAACTCTTCACAAATTCAAGTTTAATTGATATACCAACTCTGTGAGTGAGGGTCCCACACTAGATGATATAATTATATATTATTTATGTCAAATATGGCTATTTGAAATGACAAAAGAGATATACCAGTTAAACCATTGATCATTGTCTCTGTTACCACTGAAAGGTTATCTGGAATACATGTAGTGTTCTTTGGGCAGTGTTTGTGATTGATATTATACTATTGTGCCCACAGGGCGACTTTTGAAGGCGAATGGAAGAATATCCTTAGTTTCTCTGATGCACAGATAGCAGCAGTGGTGAAACAATCATCATTATTTGATTCAGGAGAGCAAAATGAGACATTTAATACCTGGGCCAATTTGACGGCAGTTTCAAAGAAATTAGCTCGTGCAGAGTTACGTCAAGCCACTATGGTGGAGTATATAAAACATACAAATGATTCCGCGTGGCTTAAGAATGCAAAAGGGTCCTTTAGTGTTTCAGGAAGACTCAGAATTTGTTGCTAAATGGATATCGATCCTTAATAAGTGCTCCCTGGACTTAATGGTTTTGATAGTGGAATGTACATCCGTTTCTGTGAGCGAATGCAACAAAGAGAGAAGAAATATGGACACACCTACAGGCAATAAATAGTTTAGAGGTAGTGGAAGCTTCTCAAAAACAGCTAGAACAGACAATTACACAATTTAAAAGTCAATTAAAACAATTTAAAATACAGAAGTTCCGTAGAGATGAGAATGACTACAAGAATTATAAGGTTTACTTTTGGAAAGATAAAAAGGAATCTGCAAAACGACCTCACATCACTTTCCAAGATTCATTGAAAGAATCTAGCAGCAGTAGTGATGATGATAAAACCACAACATTTTTTAGGACAGTCTCAAGATGTATTTCGATCCCGTCCGTCCAGAGGACGCTCATGGACATGACCCACAGATTGGGAAGTTCGGCTAACAAGAGCACAACAACGGAATCAACAGCGATACCAAATCTATCTAAGATGAATTTTTCAGAAGAAACTTATGCTGCCTTGGAGAAAGGTTATCATACATACCTTTTAGTAAATATAATCCATTTCAAATACTTATTGATCTTTATCGTTTCTTCAGACGTCTACAACTGAAACTATTTTTTGATGTTTCAAATATTGGTTCCTCTGATAGTTCTATCATCACTCCAAGATCTACATGGGTACCCCCTGGACCTGTTGATCCGGTCATTGCAACTTTTATGCAGTTGGTTCTGAGAGATGTGGCACAACTGGAAGATTTGGTCATGGGAGATAGAAATAACTCTTCTCCAGAATGGTCTTATACACAATACTATGGGGTCCCACAAGGCTCCTCCCTCTCCTCCACCCTATTTAATATCTACCTTACACCCCTCTGCCAGCTCCTCTCAGACCTTGGATTAAAGTTCTACTTATATGCCAACGATGTACAAATCATCATACCTGTCCATGATTCTATCTCCGATTCCCTAAAGTTCTGGGAAACATGTCTTTCCTCCATTAACACCTTACTCTCAAACCTTCACCTTGCCCTAAACACCAATAAAATGGAACTGCTCTTCATTTCCCAACATCTAAACCCTCCCTGGCAAACGACCCAGCATTCAATTCCATCTCTGCACAACCATTTGTAAGAGACCTCGGGGTTTTCATGGACCAGCAATTGAACTTGAAGAAATACATCAATACAATCCTCAAAGAGGGCTTCTTCAAGCTCAATGTTCTAAAAAAATTAAAACCCTTACTCCATACCCACGACTTCCACACTGTTATCCAAGGCACTCTATCTTCTAAAATGGATTACTGTAACTCCCTTCTCCTAGGGCTCCCCTACTCCACCATAAAACCGGTCCACATGCTCCAGAATGCGGTAGCAAGGACCATCACAAATGCCCGTAAATCAGCCCACATCACTCCTGTCTTTAAAGACCTCCATTGGCTCCCCATCCCTTCTCATATTCTATATAAAACCCTCACCATCATCCATAAATCCATATACAATCACAATTCTAATTGGCTCGATGATCCTTTCTGCCTTACATACTCCAACCACCCCACCAGAGCAAGCAACAAAGGAACCCTCTATGTGCCCTCACTCAAAAAGGCTCACCTCTCCTCTACAAGGGATCATGCTATCTCCATTGCTGGCCCCACATGATGGAACTCATTACCTACAAATCTCTGCCTCAAACCATGCACCACCAAATTCAAAAAGAAATTAAAGACGTGGCTCTTTAAGCAGGCTAACCCAGATTAGTTCCCTATCTCATTACAAACTTACCCAGATCAGTTCCCTATCTCTATAACAGGCTTACCCAGATTAGTTCCCTATCTCATTAACCTGAAGCTGCATCACCATTTGACCTGAACCCATGTATATAGTTTTGATACTGTTATCCTTTATTTATATTGATAGTTCTAATATTTATCCTGTTATTTATATATTATTTGTTGCTCTGTGTGCTATCTTTCGGCCTCCCCTTTTCTCTCCGGTCCCACCCCCAGTCCCTGTTTTATGTATTTTCCACCTTTGGTTCGGATGTGAACCGGTATGATGTACCCACTAATGCCAGTATGAAAGAGTTTTAAATAAATAAATAAATAAATAAATACTGTGCACTTAAACAGCTGGCCGAAAATCAGGATGTGATTGTAAAACCCGCCGACAAGGGCAGTGCTATTGTGGTACAGGATACCACAGATTATGTAGCTGAAATACATTGTCAACTAGGAGACTCTGAATACTATCAAGTGATGTTGGATGATCCCACCATGGAGTTACAAGATGCATTCAAGATTTAGTTGAAGAAGGTCTATTAAAAGGCTTTATAACGTCATGTGAGGCCTGTGCTTTAAAAGTTGTACACCCTATGCATCCTGTATTGTACACATTGCCTAAAATTCATAAAAACATTTCAACATCATTGGGGCATCCTATAGTTGCGGGAAAGGGCTCGATTGTAGAACCCCTGTCTGACTATCTTGATTTTTTCCTTAAACCCTTTGTTAAGTAAGCTCCATCATTCCTACAAGATACCTCACATATGTTACAACTCCTACAAGACCTTCCAGCTCTACCAGAACTTTGTTGGTTTGTTACATTAGACATCTCATCTTTGTATACAAACATTCCCCAAAATGAAGCATTTGAGTTGGTACAGAAGATTCTACAGACTCGTCCTCATCCACACAAGCTTCCCACGGGTTTTCTTCTAGATCTTTTGAATTTGGTCCTATCCAAAAATGTTTTCAAATTTGATGACACTATTTACTTACAAACACAGGGTGTGGCGATGGGCGCAATGGTAGCCCCTGTTATTGCGAACTTGTATGTCGCCAGTTTTGAAAAACAGTGTCTGTATCCATCGAGTTGGTTCAAAAATGTTTTTTTGTGGAGACGGTACATTGACGATGTACTTTGCATTTGTGTATAATCTGTTTTTATTTGCAGGTCACAAAAAACAACAACATGCAAGTTACAGACTAGCAGCGGAACCCACTGCAACAGGATGTGTACTTTGCATTTGGACGGCTTCTATAGAAGATTTACAGGATTTCTTACAGTGGTTGAATGAGCAAAATTCCCATCTTCAATTCACTGCGCAGTATCATCAACATTCTATTGCCTTTCTAGACATCTTAATCACACGTGAAGGATGTACTGTTGAAACTACCTTGTTTAGGAAGGAGACAGATCTTAACCATTTTCTACGTTATTCTAGTTACCATCCAAGAAAATTAAAAGATGGATTACCAGTATCTCAATTTTTACGTTTACGTAACATCTGCTCAAGCAAAGAAGAATTTCAAAAACAAGCAGCAGATTTATGTACAAGATTTGCTCAAAAGGGGTACCCAAAATCTGTGATAAAAAAAAGCTTTCAAACATGCTTTGTTTGCTAACAGAACTCTGTTACTCCAGTATCAACAGAAACCTTATACTCAAAATCTCACGTGTGAGTTGAAATATTCCGCACATACAAATGATGTAGTTAATATTGTAAGATCACATTGGCAGGTACTGGCACTTCATAACGTTTTTATATTTTCAAGAGGACAAAATATCAAGAATCTTGTTGTCAGATCCTCATTTGACTCCACACGGGAAAAATTAAAATCTGGTGGACATCACAGTTGTGGAAAATATGAAATGTGTGCCCAAACATTAAGGGGGGACAAATGGAAATCTCCCAATTCTGAAATCACAGTGTATTAGGGTACATTAAGCACATATGATTCAGAATGTGTTATATATGTGATACAATATCCATGTCCATGCAATTTGATATATGTAGGACGGACCTAGAGGAAAATTCGAATGAGGCTAATTGAACACAGGAGCTGTTTTGAGACCTCGAAACTTACAGCCCCCCTAGTAGAACATTGTATACAGGCTAATCACAGTTTTGCTGATTTACAATGGTCAATTTTGGAGCAATTACGAAGAGAAACCAGAGGAGGTGACATACAATCCCGTCTTAACAAACAGAAACATTACTCGATTTTTACGTTAAAGTCAGTGTACCCTCAAGGTTTGAATGAAAAAATAAATTAGTATTTCTTGATTTGATATCAGGGTGTACAATCATGATATTCTGTCTAGATATATACATTTTTTGAGGGAACGGGGGCATTGCCTTTGGGTTGATTGAGGAACAAGGGGAACATATTGGATTTTCTATACATCTTTAATGATACATTTAAGTTCGCTAGTGAAGTACGCAGGGTTTAGACCCCTTTTTTATTATGTCAAAAAGGAGCGGAACTGAGTGACCTAAATGTGTACGGCAAATTTTGGACTTGACAGAGGGCTTTATATATGACATTAATGCAGAGTGGACCTGGTTATGAACTTTATTCATTCATGATGGAGAAATATTTGGACAAGAGGGAAGACTTAAATCAGCATGGTTGGTAAAAACGGACCTAGTTGTAAACCGAGATTTGAAGAAAATATTTGGTCTTATCCTCTTATGGATCCTAAGGAAGCTTTTGTTCTGTGAAGTAAATGTGAATATTATAAATATGCTTGGAAGAATATCATAGTATGCTTGCATTATCTGTGGGAAACTATTTGGTAATATTGTTTGCGCAAGAGGCCAGGACCTGGTTGAAGACTGTGGGTGTCGATGCGTCACTTCCGGTAGAAGGATAAAAGGTTCCGTGGTGTTGCCATGGTTTCAATGTGCGGGTCTGAAATCAGACCGCGGGAGAGAATAAAGATGAAAAATAGCCAGTTGAAATAGTTTTGCTGATGGAATGGAGTGAAAATCTTGCTGACGGAAAAGAGTGAAGTTTTGAGAATATATGTCCACTGAAGCAGGACCTGTTGGTTCAAAACACGATCAGGACTCAGGATTTTCAGTTAATATTTTGAGATGGGTATTCTCTTTCATGTGAATTGAGTTTTGGATTGGGATTCGGGACTTGTATTTGATGCTTGCTAAATGAAGTGTGTTCCCATGATTTATGCAGCTTGAGGTTCATCAGTATGTTGGGAGATTTTTTCATATTTTAACAAAAATTCAAATTACAAAAAAATCAACAAAACAAAGTGGATTTAAAATAAAGTAAAGTGACTCTTCACCAAATTCAAGATCTATAATTTCTCAACATTTATATAGATTTAGCTCACACCTTTTCGTTGGTAGCTCAAGGTGAGTTACATTCAGGTACAATAGGAGGGAAAAATGCTTAGTACATATTTATTTATTTATTCAATTTATATTTTGCCTTTCAGACACTTCAAAGTGGATTACATTCAGGTACTAAATGTATTTCCCTGTCCCCAGAGAGCTCCTAATCTAAGAGCCTCACTTTTCCCATAGACACAGAAAGACCCTAAGTTTGTATCTGAGGTAACAAAGTATGAGGTGACTTGCCCAAGGTAACAAGAACAATCAATGGGAGAATCATGATTTGAACCCTGGGTTTCCAGTTTGCTCCTCCACATGATGACAGTTATTTCTCAGTCATTTGTTAGATTAACCGTGAGCTTCACTTAGAATAAGAAGGTTGGAAAAGTGGGGGCAGGCACCAGGTGGATGAGGGGGCCTTGGATTTTGAGGTCAGGGTGGGGCTGTTATGTTGAGATTGCTTTTCTTAAGTTCTTAATACTTGAGCTTTTGATAGAAAAGACTACATGTTAGGTATTGGGAAGTTGTGCCCCCTACTGACTAATGTCCTGGGGGGAATAGGGCCAGTTAGCATATATATATATGTTTTTGTTATATATAGGGCCTTTATTTTCAGTTTTTATTTTACTTTCCCTGGGAATTTCAATATTATAGCAAAAAAAAAAAAAAAAAAAAGCAGGGGGAAAAATTACTTTGTTATAATAAACAGGAGAAAAATCAGTGGAAGTAAGGTTTCCAATTTTTTTTCTGTTCTAACAGTAAAATTCCCAGGAAAAATAAAGTAAAAACTGAAAATGAAGGTACCTAGATATATAATAACTAGGTACCTTCATTGTGAGCTTAATTATAGTGTTGCCTAAATATTTACATAGATTCTGACAGCAGAGAGTTGGCAGAAGCTTGATGATTCAAAACCCCTAATGAGTGGATGAAGACAATGGTGGAAGGAAGAGGGATTCAGTTTTGTATGGAACTGGGGAACCTTTTGGGGAAGGGGGAGTCTTTTCTGAAGGGATGGGCTCTACCTTAACCATGGTGGAGGGAGCAATTTTAGATCTAATTCTCAGTGGAGCACAGGATTTGGTGAAAGAGGTAATGGTGGTTGGGCCACTTGGCAATAGTGATCATAATATGATCAAATTTGAATTAATGACTGGAATGGGGAAGGTAAGCAAATCCATGGCTCTAGTGTTAAACATTCAAAAGGGAAACTTTGATAAAATGAGAAAAATAGTTAGAAAAAAACTGAAAGTAATAGCTACAAAGGTAAAAAGTGTGCAAGAGGTGTGGACATTGTTAAAAAATGACATCCTAGAAGCACAGTCCAGATGTATTCCACACATTAAGAAAGATGGAAGGAAGGCAAAATGATTATCAGCATGGTTAAAAGGTGAGGTAAAAGAGTCTATTTTAGCCAAAAGATCTTCAAAAATTGGAAGAAGGGTCCAACAGAAAAATATGATAAAGTATTAGCGTTGGCAAGTTAAATGTAAGACAAACTAAGGGGGTCATTTATCAAAATGTGATAATGCATTAAGGGTGATGCCATAATGCTGATTTTAACAACACCTTGATGTCTCCTGTAAGGCCTATTTCAGGTGAATTGAGGGAGAGAGAGAGAGAGAGAGAGAGAGAGAGAGAGAGAGAGAGAGAGAGAGAGAGAGAGAGAGAGAGAGAGAGAGAGACTGGCCATAATATCATGGCCCATAGGTAGGTATTTGTATCCCTATGGTAGGCCCACCTAGTAACTCGAGGTGGGGTTTAGGTAAGAGTGTAGGGGGTTAGGGGCCACTTTGACATTCTATGTGACACCTACGAACAGAACAGTGGTCTCATGAAGATTTGATGACCCTTGGAGTGAGGAAACTCACTCCAAGATGAGATTTGGGCAAGGTTCTCTCAACCTAGCTTGATGGACTCTCTACCTGGGTAACATTAACAATGTTACCCAGGTAATGCTTGAATGCAGGAAATACAACAGGTCTGGCACTTATTGCAGAATCTGAAAATAGTATCGCAATTTGTACTAACTTAGCTCTTCGCACAGGTAATTAGCGCAAATTGCGATAAATGCTATATTAGCATAAAACATGCCCCTTTTGCTATCGCATGCGGTACTTACCGCATTTTGATAAATCCAGACCTAAGAGAGAATTTGAAAAGAAGATGACCATAGAGGCAAAAACTCACAGTAACAGCCTTTTTAAATATATCTGAAGCAGAAAGCCCGTGAGGGAGTCAGTTGGACTGTTAGATGATCGAGGGGTTAAAGGGGCACATGGAGAAGATAAGGCCATCGTGGAAAGATTAAACAACTTGTTTGCTTCAGTGTTTACTGAAGAGAATGTTGGGGAGATACCCATTCTGGAGAAGATGTTCATGGGTAATGATTCAGATTCAGATACTGGTCGCTGCATCTCAAAAAAGATATAATTGCGATGGAGAAGGTACAGAGAAGGGCGACCAAAATGATAAGGGGAATAGAATGGCTCCCTTATGAGGAAAGACTACAGAGGTTAGGACTTTTCAGCTTGGAGAAGAGATGGCTGAGGGGGGATATGATAGAGGTGTTTAAAATCATGAAAGGTCTAGAACAGGTAGATGTGAATCGGTTATTTAGTCTTTCAGATAATAGAAAGACTATGGGGCACTCCATGAAGATAGCATGTGGCACATTTAAAACTAATCGGAGAAAGTTCTTCACTCAACGCACAATTAAACTCTGGAATTTGTTGCCAGAGGACGTGGTTAGTTCAGTTAGTATAGCTGTGTTTAAAAAATGATTGGATAAGTTCTTGGAGGAGAAGTCCCTAACCTGCTATTAATTAAGTTGACTTAGAAAATAGCCACTGCTATTACTAGCAACGGTAACATGAAATAGACTTAATTTTTGGGTACTTGCCAGGTTCTTATGACCTGGATTGGCCACTGTTGAAAACAGGATGCTGGGCTTGATGGACCCTTGGTCTGACCCAGTATGGCATGTTCTTATGTTCTTATGGGACCTCAGGACCTGTGTAATGATGAAATGACGCCATATATTGTGGCTGATTTTAATAAGGTGTTTATTATCAAATTTGGACAGTACCCTGTAACAACTTTATTTCTGTAGCATGATGGTAAATGCAATAAAAAATGTAATATATATGTAGATTTTAAAGAATTGACAATCAGAAGGGAAATTTAGGTAAAAAGTGCAAGGCAGAATATCCAATAGTCCAAAGTCTGTGACTCAGCAGAAGGATCTTGAATAGGTAGTAGATGTGACTATGAAGTAAAAGTGAAAGAGAATTTAATCTATTATCAAATAAAAATGAAAAAAATATGTGTAAATGTAGTTGTGGTTTATATCAAAAACACTACTTTGGATGACTAGTCTACTCATGTGTTTGTCTATTACTCATTCATTCATTTGTTATTTAAATCAGTGAATTAGATAAATAACTTTTGCTAGTACTACCTCAACAGCGAAGGTAATGTGTTTACAAATAGGCCGATTCAGTAAAGATTGCAGGAGCGCGGGCGAACGCCTGTTCTCCCTGCGCGCACACAGGCCACTCGCCTGTGCGCGTGATTCTGTATTTAAATGAAGCCCAGCGGTAGAAACAGTCAAAAGGAGGTGCTAGGGACCCTAGCGCGTCTCTAGCATCTCCTTTTGGCCCAGAGCGGTGGCTGTCAGTGGGTTTGACCGCCGACGCTCAATTTTGCCGGTGTTGGTTCTCGAGCCCGCTGACAGCCATGGGCTCGGAAACTGGACGCCGGCAAAATTGAGCATCCGGTTTTCGACCCGACAGCCGTGGGCCGACTTCAAAATTTTTTTTTCTTTTTTGTTTACTTTTTTTACCCTTTGGGACCTCTGACTTAATATCGCCATGATATTAAGTTGGAGGGTGCACAGAAAAGCAGTTTTTACTGCTTTTCTATGCACTTTCCCGGTGCCCGAAAAAATTAGCGTCTACCTTTGGGTAGGCGCTAATTTCTGAAAGTAAATTGTGCGGCTTGGCTGCACATTTTGCTTTGTGAATTGCGCGGGAATACCTAATAGGGCCATCAACATGCATTTGCATGTTGAGGGCGCTATTAGGTTTGGCGGGCTGGACGCGCGTTTTCAGCCCCTTACTGAATAAGGGGTAAGGGAAAACGCGCTTCCAATGGCGGGTTATTGTATCAGCCCAAAAGAAAATACAAAATTACAAAATCAAGAAAACTCTCTCTCTCCTGTCTCTTTTTCACAATGAACAATTTAACCCATCGTGACTGTATGTAGGATGCACTGTAACTGAAAAAAGGGCAGAATACAACTATAATATTCAAAATATATTTGGAAAACAATGATTCCTTGAATTACTTTAGGTTTTTTTTTTTTTTTTTTTTTTTTGGGGGGGGGGTACTATAGAGACAAATATAAATCAAACGAATGAATGAGCAGGTTATAAATTGTTGCCCTTCAGAGCTTTTCTGCACAAATCTCCATGAAATATATCTGTATGAATTGTTAAGTCCAGAAAAACCAAGGTCAGTCTAAAGCTGGTAGGAAAGTGTTCACCATAATATAATTAAATAAAATCACAAGCCAGATTTACCTTGATTTGTTTATGAATGTGTAAGGTGTCAGGTTTTATTATGCAATGTTGTTATCAAATGCTATGTCCCATTAGGTTCAGTTGTGGGCATGCATGAGATAAACTGAGGTAGAGGCCACCTATAATGACTGCAAACCTCCTGTCTTCTACAACCTACATCCTACACTTTTATTTATTTATTTATTTATCTATAAATGTCATTTGATATTCTGCCTTTTCTAACCTACCTCAGACTAGTTTACAAAGACATAGCATTTTCTAAAGAACTTTAAAATAAACATTAGTTAACACTTTTAACACAAAGTAGTATCCCGAAGTGAACACGGGGTTTGCTAAAGGGCATTAAGCTCCTAAAAATCCTGCATTATTCTAGTTATGAACATATATGACCAGCAGTTGCAACATGTGTTACCTGTAGTGGGAATATGTTAGCTCCCCAGCTTGCCATCTTTCATGAAGAAGTAATCCTGAGTGTTAATCCCCGCCCCCCTTACTCCTCCCTCCACCATCACCAGACAATCCCCCAGGAAACATAGCCTTTCCCTGACCACTTGCATACCAACCAATTCCTCTGCCTGGTAATCCCCTAGGTCCCCTTCCTCTCTTCTCCCAAATAAGTGGCTTCATTGTCTCCAGAGCAGGAGTGGTCTACAGTCACTCCTGCTCCTCTACTGCCAAAATTCTGAATGATGCTGGCTGACCCTCTATTCCCCTTTGCCCCTCATGAGTGTTAAGTGCCAAATTCAGTGTTTAACTCACATTATCAAATTAACACACTTTGGCAAATAGACCCCCTTAGTGAGTAGTAGTAGTAATGTTTACTGTGCCTTACAGCATTGATGCAGCAATGCTTTTGCCAAGGAATCCTATTGGAGACATCATCATGTGACACCCCAGAGGCAAGCGATGCAACAGACTACACAGCCTACCAAAGAATCAGAGGTTGCCAACAAAATATTCCAGCTTATTGTCTAGATCCTGTAACTGAAATCTGAAGAGGAGCATTCTGAAAGAAAACAAAACTCAGCATGCAAATCTTTTGAGGGGGAAGGATGAAAGATGCCTGTCAGAGGCAACTTTCTTTTGATTCCTTGAAAAATCCTGTGTTTATGGGCTTCAACAGTTCAGTAATTGCCTGTATCCTAAATTAACCTATACATTCCCAGCCACTGCCAAAGACAATGCACACAAATGAAAGCTGGACAATTATCCATTAAATATAGAGTTTGAAAATCCAAACATTCATAATATGGAAAAAACAACTAACATAGTCCTGAATTTATCAAAATGCACTAAATACTGCATGTGATAGGAAAAGGGGTGTGTTTTATGGTAATAGGCAGTTTATCACAAAGTGTGCTATCTTAGTGCTTTGCATAGGCATTAGTGCAAACTGTGATAACTTTTTCACACTTTGTGATAAGTGCTAGAATTGTTGTATATCCTACATATAACCACTAGGGGGACCATTTTATGCTCCTGGAGATCCAGCCTAGCTATCAGGGCCCTTCTACAACCACTGGGAGAGGGAGCGGGAGAGAGAGAGAGAGCGAGAGAGAGAGAGTGCCTAGTCATAATGCCCTCATACTAGGTAGTAGGGATGTGCAGAGCAAAATTTTATGTTCATATTTTTTATGTCCGAAAGGGGGTCCCACTTGCGGCCAATATGGACATAAAAAAAATCCAATGAGTTGGGTATATGTACATATGTGCAAAAAAAAAATTTAAACCCCCTCACCCTCCTTAATCCCCCCCCCAGACTTACCACAACTCCCTGGTGATCGAGCGAGGAGTGAGGACGTCATTTCTGCAATCCTTGGCGAGAAGCATGTGACGTCGGTGGCACGTCGAGTGACGCGGCGTCACGTGATTCCCGGCTCGTTCGCGCCGGACGGCTCGTTCGGCCCAAAAAGAACTTTTGGCCAGCTTGGGGGGGCCTCCTGACCCCCTCAAGCTGGCCAAAAGTTCTTTTTGGGCCGAACGAGCCGTCCGGCGCGAACTTGCCGGGAATCACGTGACGTTGCGTCTGAGTGACGCGGCGCCACGTGATTCCCGGCGAGTTCGCGCCGGACGGCTCGTTCGGCCCAAAAAGAACTTTTGGCCAGCTTGGGGGGGTCAGGAGGCCCCCCCAAGCTGGCCAAAAGTTCTTTTTGGGCCGAACGAGCCGTCCGGCGCGAACGAGCCGGGAATCACGTGACGCCGGCGTCACTCGACGTGCCGCCGACGTCACATGCTTCTCGCCAAGGATTGCAGAAATGGCGTCCTCACTCCTCGCTCCATCACCAGGGAGCTGTGGTAAGTCGGGGGGGGGGGGGATTAAGGAGGGTGAGGGGGTTTATATTTTTATTTTGGCTCAACAATCGCGATTTCCCACATATCGAACATATCTATGTTCGATATGTGGGAAATCCGATCGTTTATGTCGAATCAATTTTTTAAGTAAAAAAAAAATATGAGTTGCGTTTTACTAATGCGGTCAATCCGAATGCACACCCCTACTAGGTAGGTATTTATACCTCTATGTGAGGACTACCTAGTCACATGAGGTGAGGTTTAGGTATTAGTGTAGGGGTTAGGAGCCACTTTGACATTCAATGTGACACGTACGAACAGAACAGTGCTCTCTTGTGAAGATTTGATGACCTTTGGAGAGAGGAAACTCACACAAAGATGAGATTTGTGCAATGTTCTCTCAACCTAGCTTGATGGCATTATAGCTAGACACTAGGGATGTGAATCGTTGTTCTGATGATTTGAAATATCGTGTATGATATTTGAAAATTTGTCAGATTTTGGAGCCTCCCCGAAACAGATAGAAAACCCCACAAATGGTTTGTGTGGTTTTCTTATCGTTTTGGGGGTAGGGGAGAAAGGGAACACATCCAACCCCCCCCACAACCCCCCCCAACTCACCCCAATTCTTTAAATATAATTCTTTAGAATCCCCCACCCTGCCAACCCCCCCAAAACTTTGACCCACGCCATGTTTAAAGATGGTGCCAGCCGTCCATTGTTCCTACCATGTGACAGGGGCCGACCAATGGCACCGGTAGCCCCTGTCACATGGTAAGGGCAAAGGGCCATTGGCGCCATTTTGTTTACTGGCAGAGAGTGGGAGATCACTCCTGGGACCCCTGCTGGACCACCAGGTATTTTAAGAAAGTTTTGGGAGGGTCAGGGCTGCGCTCCTTCGTGCAGCCCCGAAGGGCATCACCGATTACTTAAGCTGAATGGATTCGAAAACTCAAGCTATTTTATACCTTTCCTCCAACCAAAGGTGAGTCAACCACACACTAGAGAGACAATAGGCCAATCTGAGGGCGCCGATAATAGCTGTAAAGCTCCACCCCCAATGAAGTGCATTCCGAGGGGCCTAACAATTCAGTGTGACCCGGCGTGATCCTCTAGACAGGGCCCCCAAGCCTATTACTAACTCGAAAGAATATCGCTGCACCATCATGCAGGATCTGCCCAGGCATCCAGCATTATAACTCTCTCTTCTAGCCACCATTTGCAACCTTCTCTTCCAGCATCCAACCAACACTCACCCCAGACAGCTATCAGCTATCATCTAGCACTATTCCCTCCCAACAACCATCCTGCACGCACCACTCCTTACAATTTCCCAGCTTTCATCGTTTCCAGCAATCATCCTAAATCTCCTCTCTGCCAACAACCACCCAGCAACCATCTCTTCCAGCAATCATCCAGCATCCAGCAATCATCCAGCATCTCTTCCAGCAATCACCCAGCTCTCATCGTTTCCAGCAATCATCCTAAATCTCTTCTCTGCCAACAACCACCCAGCACCTATCCCTTCCAGCAATCATCTGGCATTCTCCTCAGCCAGCAATCATTTAGCTTCCAGCTCTTCCAGCATACAACCAACATTCATCTCCAACTGCAATCATCCAGTACTCATCTCGTCCAGCAACCAGCAAATTCGAAGCTCAACCAACAACCACCATCTAGCTCCCATCTCCTCCTGAAATCTTCCATATTCACTCAAAAATCACCATGACACAAACGTACCCTATCCCCATTATTTCACTCCCATTCCTTAACAGAAACAAACCTCTCATGCACAATATTCAATGCTCAAAGAGATCACTGATTCCCATCATGATCTCTCCTCTAACCCAATTCCTAGGCCTCTCATTAATCACCCTTACTCTTCTCAACACCCAATCCCTCTCGAAAAAAATCTCACTTGCTCAATGACTACCTCTTAAATACCCAACCTGATATCTGTGTGTTAACTGAAACTTGGCTGCAAAACACAGATACTGCTCTAATCAACCAATTACCAATACAACTCTACGACTTCTTCTCTTTACCTAGACTTAAAAAAAGAGGGGGAGGAATTCTACTAGCCACAAAAAAAGAGATGAGACTTTCCCAACAAGCCTTTAAATTGACGACTAAACTAGAAATTGGATTATTCAAATCTAATCAGTTACAAATTTGTTTAATATACGCCCCCCCGGGGATCATAGAATCGGACCCTTCGCCTCTTATCGAAACCATAGCTAAACACATCAATACGGATGCCCCAGCCATCATTTTAGGAGACTTCAACATCCATGTAGACTCCCCTTCGCCCACCTCCAATTGTGAAGCCCTTCTATCATCTTTTCAGGCCATGGGATTCAAACAAATCATAAACAAACCCACTCATAAAGCAGGCCACACTCTGGACCTCATATTCATAAATGAATCCATTTCACCCTCCACCCCCCCTACCTGTACTCCCATTCCCTGGTCAAATCACTCGCTGATTTATACGGAATTAGCAATTAGGAAAAAAACGACACCCGTCATCCCTAAATCTACTATCAAGTTCAGAAAACCTTGCTCCTTGGATGTCCTCAGCTCCAGCCTTTCCAAAGACCTAACTGAACTGGATCTCTCCAATGCCGACTCTGCTATTACCTCCTGGCTAAGCATCATTTGCTCTGTGGCAGACAAAATTTGCCCCATAGCATCTAAAGAGATCAATCCAGCCAGACACAACAAAAAACCCTGGTTCTCTTTAGAATTGAAAAAGCTCAAACAAGAGTTACAACATAAAGAACAATGCTGGAATAAGGACCCCTCCCCTACCTCCTAAGCTGTCTATAAAACTGCTATGAACCGTTACAGGATCAACATTCTTCACTCTAAGAGAGACTTTTACACCAAAAAAATCCATAGCTTTATGTACGACCCTAAGACTCTATTCTCATATGTCGCAACCCTCACTACCCCTGTTCCTCCAATCATCCCAGAAGAAGAAGAAGCCCAAAACAAATCTACAGAACTGGCCTTATTCTTCGATAACAAGATACAAAATTTACTCGCAAATATGACCACGACCATTAGGGATGTGCAGAACAAAATTTTATGTTCATATTTTTTATGTCCGAAAGGGGGTCCCACTTGCGGCCAATATGGACATAAAAAAAATCCAATGAGTTGGGTATATGTACATATGTGCAAAAAAAAAATTTAAACCCCCTCACCCTCCTTAATCCCCCCCCCAGACTTACCACAACTCCCTGGTGATCGAGCGAGGAGTGAGGACGTCATTTCTGCAATCCTTGGCGAGAAGCATGTGACGTTGGTGGCACGTCGAGTGACGCGGCGTCACGTGATTCCCGGCTCGTTCGCGCCGGACGGCTCGTTCGGCCCAAAAAGAACTTTTGGCCAGCTTGGGGGGGCTTGAGGGGGTCAGGAGGCCCCCCCAAGCTGGCCAAAAGTTCTTTTTGGGCCGAACGAGCCGTCCGGCGCGAACGAGCCGGGAATCACGTGACGCCGGCGTCACTCGACGTGCCGCCGACGTCACATGCTTCTCGCCAAGGATTGCAGAAATGGCGTCCTCACTCCTCGCTCCATCACCAGGGAGTTGTGGTAAGTCGGGGGGGGGGGATTAAGGAGGGTGAGGGGGTTTATATTTTTATTTTGGCTCAACAATCGCGATTTCCCACATATCGAACATATCTATGTTCGATATGTGGGAAATCTGATCGTTTATGTCGAATCAATTTTTTAAGTAAAAAAAAAATATGAGTTGCGTTTTACTAATGCGGTCAATCCGAATGCACACCCCTAACGACCATAACCACATCAAACATCCAACCTCCTCCTGCTCTAAACCCTGCCCTACCCACCTATAAACTGATGCTGGAATCATTCGAACTCACATCCTCACTGGAGATCAAATCTTTAATCAAGAAAATGAAGCCTTCGTCACATCCAACAGACCAGATTCCAACCAAACTCTTACTGACTATCCCTAACACCATGGCCAAACCGTTGGCCGACATTATAAATTGCTCCCTTACTCAAGGATCTGTCCCGGACGTATTAAAAACAGCTTCTCTAAAACCACTATTAAAAAAACCTAACCTGGATCCAGCCAACCCGGTAAACTTCCGCCCCATTGCCAACTTACCATTTATTGCCAAGCTAATGGAAAAACTGGTCAACAACCGACTCATAGATTACCTTGACTCCCATAACATTCTTTACCCCTCTCAATTCGTTTTCGGAAACGCTTAAACACGGAATCACACTTTCGTTAACAGACAAAATCCTAATGGGTCTTGACAAAGGCCAATCGTACCTTCTGTCTCTTCTCGACATCTCAGCAGCGTTCGATACAGTAAATCATTCAAGCCTCATTAACCAGCTAGCAGAAATCGGTATCACAGGATCTGCACTCATCTGGCTCAAATCCTTCCTCAACAACTGGCACTACAAGGTCAGAATAAATGATAAAGAATCCCACCCCATCCACTCCAATCAAGGAGTTCCCCAGGGTTCCTCTTTATCCCCTACCCTGTTTAATATCTATCTGCGACCTCAATTCCAGCTACTAGAAAGTCTCAACCTTACATACTTTATCTACGCGGATGACATACAGATTTTAATCCCCATCTTGGACCCCCTCTCCAGCACCCTAAACTTCTAGAGCAGCTGCCTTCACTCCAGTCTCTAGTCTCTAGTCTCAACCTGGTTCTTAATACTTCCAAAACTGAACTCCTCGTCATCACTCCTAATGATAATGACCCCCTTGTCCGCAACCCAATCTTACCATCAACATCTCAAGTGAGAGACCTCGGGGCTATTCTGGACACCAGAATGAACTTCAAAAAATTCATTCACAACACCACAAAGGAATGCTTCTATAAGCTACATGTTCTAAAGCAGCTAAGACCTCTCCTACACTTTCAAGATTACCGTTCAGTCCTCCAAGCCATACTATTTTCAAAGATCGACTACGGCAACACGCTACTGCTCGGCCTTCCCGCCTAAACCTCTACAGATGCTGCAAAATGCCGCAGCCAGGATCCTCACAAATTCTCGACATAAAGATCACATCACACCTATACTAAAAAACCTACACTGGCTTCCCATCCACTATAGAATACTGTTCAAGACTCTGACCATCATCCATAAAACCATCTATCATCATACCTCACTCCAACTCACAATCCCACTCGAACCCCATACTTCCAACAGGCCGATTAGATCCGCACACAAAGGAACTCTCCCGGTGCCCCCTTATAAATCCTTCATTCACAAGTCCATCCAAAAACGAGCAATGTCCACCTCAGGACCGCAGCTATGGAACACACTTCCCGCATCTTCGCCAGGAACAATGTCTGCTCTCCTTTAGAAAGAAACTGAAAACCTGGCTGTTCTCTCAAGCCTTCCCATGACAAATTCTTCCTCCAACTATTATTGAAAGGAACTGTTATGCTTAAACCACTCAGTTAATTGTCCATGCTAATCAATGATGTACCATTTCGTTTTACTCTTAGGAGAACTTTGTTAAACTAATTCTTCCTCTTTCAGTTGTACTGTATTGTAATCCCTGTTCATTGTAACTTTCTTTCTTCTGGTTATTAGTTTTCCCTTGTTATACTGTAAACCGGTACGATAAGACTTTGTCTTGAGCATCGGTATATTAAAAGAATTTCAATAAATAAATAAATAAATAAAATGCAGCTGATTAAAGCGCTACAAAACGGAACACTACGAATTGCGGGAATGAAAATTTCCCACAATTCGTGTACGATTCCGATTCCGGCTACGATTCTGGACCTGATTCACATCCCTACTAGGCACACTCTCTCTCTTGCCCTGATAGCTAGGCTGGATCTCCAGGAGCTTAAAACTACAAACAATAGCATGATAAAGCCCTATCACACAGCTTTACACAAATGAAAAAGGTGTAAAGCCATGCAATATGTCTTCACAAATTATGAAGCCATCCCACCCCAAAATCCTCTCCTTTTCCTCATTTGCATCGCACTATGCATTATGGCATTATCACATGCGTTAAAGGCATTTTTTGCATGCAAAAACGCCATATAGCACTTTGATAAATGACCCCCATAATGAGATGATTCACTTATTTATTAAAATGAAACCTAAACTTTCCATTATCTGATTTTGGCAATTGCAGAGTCATTCCTCCACTCAGACCCACATCCTCCTTTAGGACAAGGCAGAAGAGGTAGAGGAGGCTATGACAGGCCATAAAACGGTCACGCATGTCCTTTAATGATGTTTTTCCTAAGTGCCATACCTACTACTACTACTATTACTTAACACTTGTATAGATATACCTGATATATACAGCACTGTAAAAAAAAACATATGAGGCAGTCCTTTCTCAGTAGGGCTTACAGACTAATCAAGACAAACATACAGGGCAAAAGAGATTTTGGGAATTTCATTTATTAAGAAAATGATTAAAAATGAATCAGACTGCAAGCAGGAAAATAAGGGGGATAAGATTTCAAAACAACCTCAAAAAGGTGGGTTTTTAGAAGGGATGTAAATAAGGCAAGAGATGGAGAATGATGCACAAGCTCAGGAAGTCTATTCTAAGCATATGGTACAGCAAGGTGGAAAGCACGGAATTGGGAATTAGTGGTAGAGAAGGGCATAGATAGGAATGACTTACCTGACAAGCGAGTGCATAAGGAGGGCTGTAGATAAAGATAGAAGGGGAGAGATAGTGAGGAGCTACAGAGTAAAGGTTCTTGTAGGTGAGTAAGAGGAGTTGGAAATACTGAATAAGTAAGAATGGATAGGGAACCAATGTAGTGTCTTGAGAAGAGGAGTTATATGGATGTAACAATTTTAGCGAAAGATAACTGAACTTTGGATTGATTGTATTGGAGAGAGATGGCTCATTGGGAGACCTGTGAGGAGCAGACAGCAATAGTCTTAGTTGGAGTAGATGACAATGAGCGTGGATAAGGGTTCTGGTAGTGTAATCAGAAAGGAAGAAATAGATTTTTATTTATTTATTTAAAACTCATTTGTTAATCGCCTATCTGTTAAAAATCTTTCTAAGTGATTTGGTGATGTTATAGAGAAAGAGAGCATACTTTAGCAGTGCATTGGATATATGTAGAGGAGAGAGAGGAGTCAAAGATAACTCCAAGGTTATATGGGGACTGGGAGGATTACAGTGTTATCCACACAAACAGAAAAAAGGAGGAAGTGTGCATGGGAGACAATGAGCTCTGTCTTGACCATGTTGAGTTTAAGGTGGTGGTTGGATATCCAGGCAGCAATGGCAGACAAGCAGACTGTGACCTGGCACTGAATTCCTGATGAAATTTCTGGTGTAGAGAAATAAATCTGAGACTCATCAGCATAAAGATGGTATTGAAAACCATGAGAGGAAATCAGAGCACAAAGAGAATTAGTTATTAGAGAAGAGAAGAGAGCCCAGGACAGAACCCTGAGACACAGTGGGATGGCAGTGGAGGAGGATCCACCAGAGGAAACATTAAAAGTGCAATGGGAGAGGTAAGGAAAAAACTGAAACAGGACAGAATCTTGAAATCCAAATAAGGACAGAGTATGGGGAGTAGATGGTGATAAGTGTCAAAAGCAGCAGATAGGAGGGATCACGTGATGCTCTGCGCCAGAAGCAATCCATCAACAGAGCTCCAGCTCACATTTTTATAAATATCCTTCCAAATTGCTAGAAATTTTCATTATGAGTGCCAAAGAATTACCAAAGTGGTCTATAACAACACTTTGGGCAGATAAAGCTAAGAAAAGAAAGACTGAGATTAGAATGCCTTTGCCCAAGAAAAATGCAGGCAGTGGCAGGGCCAATGATTCATCCTCCAGAGATGAAGAATACGCAGATCCACAGACCATAACAGCATCAGGTGATCCTTTAAAAAAAATATTTCAATGGGTTTTCTAACAAAGTGGCAAGAACTATTGATTCAAAACTCTTAATAGTGGTAGAGAAGTCACAAATTTTTCAAAATGCGGTAAGGTGTTTTTGCACCATATTGTATGGTGTGATGCAAATTCCAAAATTGGGATGGGTTAGCCTCTCTGTGAAGAGCTATTGCACAGCCATAATGCAGATTTTAACTACACCTCTTTGAAATGTGTTAGCAGCTGTGACCATGTGGTAAGGTTTTATCACCATTTGTGATGTGTCCTGTAAGGCTTATTTCAGAGGATTTGAGAGAGAGAGAGAGAGAGAGAGAGAGAGAGAGAGAGAGAGAGAGAGAGAGAGAGAGAGAGAGAGAGACTGGCCATAATATTGTGGCCCATAGGTAGGTATTTGTATCCCTATGATAGGCCCACCTAGTAACTCAAAGTGGGGATTAGGTAAGAGTGTAGGGGGTTAGGGGCCACTTTGACATTCTACGTGACACCTACGAACAGAACAGTGGTCTCTTGTGAAGATTTGCTGGCCTTCGGAGTGAGGAAACTCACTCCAAGATGAGATTTGGGCAAGGTTCTCTCAACCTAGCTTGATCAAGCTAGGTTGAGAGAACCTTGCCCAAATCTCATCTTGGAGTGAGTTTCCTCACTCCGAAGGCCAGCAAATCTTCACAAGAGACCACTGTTCTGTTCGTAGGTGTCACGTAGAATGTCAAAGTGGCCCCTAACCCCCTACACTCTTACCTAATCCCCACTTCGAGTTACTAGGTGGGCCTATCATAGGGATACAAATACCTACCTATGGGCCACAATATTATGGCCAGTCTCTCTCTCTCTCTCTCTTTCTTTCTTTCTCTCTTTCTCTTTCTCTCTCTCTCTCTTGACTGGGATCATTAAAAACTGGTCCCCCAGTGGTTGAATGCAGGAAATACAACAGGTCTGGCCCTTATTGCAGAATCTGAAATGGTATCACAATTTGCACTAACTTAGCTCTTCGCACAGGTAATTAGTGCACATTGTGATAAATGCATTAGCATAAAACACACCCCTTTTGCTATCGCATGCGGTACTTACCGCATTTTGATAAATCCAGGCCTTAGTCACTTCAGAGAAAGAACAAGAAAACAAGTTGGAAGGCATAGACATTCGGGTCTGTGATTTAGAAAATGCATACACTGCTTATGGAACAAATTGGAGAAAATAGTAAAAAACTTGGAAGAATGTTCTGAAGATCTTGAGAACTGCATTTGCTGAAATAATATCAGGATTGTGGGCTTGCTGGAATCAGTGGAGGGCCAAGACACTGTTTCCTTTGGGTCAAAATGGCTGCTAGAACTGGCTGACAATGAAGGGGGACCATGTTAAAATAAATAGTGCCCACTGTACATTATCACCTCAACCAGGCCCGGACGGCAGATCCCAGGCAATGGTTGCATAATTTCTACAATAAACAGAAAATTTTGGAATCAGTGAGGAAGAAGTCAGAACTGAGATATCAGAGAAGCCAAATATATTTATTTCCTGACTTCTCAGCAGTGCAAAAATGGCGTCAGTGTTTTGCAGAAGTCAAACATAAACTAAGAGAAAAAGGATTCCAGTATGCAATGCAATACCTGGCAAAGCTTAGGATCATGGATAATGGATGAAAATGATTATTTCTAGAAGTAGAGGTATTTTTACAGAATGGTAATACTATTGAACAAAATGGCACAGATTAACGGATGATCTGCTGCTAGCTATAGTTATTGATTTGGCAGGAAGCGCTGCATATACTGAGAACTAGTGTGCCTCGAACTCTGTGATCCCTCGGAGAGTTATATTGAGCACTTTTTTTTTTTATAACTGGCTACTTATTTTTTTGGTGATTGTGGCGGGAAGGCAAATATCATCTCCAATCTTTTATTTTTTCAGAAAGAACAGAGTCTCTTTATAACCAGGACATAATATATGAGGATGTGACAAGCACTGTGAACTTCGAGCAACAGAGATATTTCAGGGAATACAGTGCATAATATATTGCGCAAAACAAAATTGTTTTTTGTTCTGGACTAGTGAATGCGTTTTCTTTTTCATTTTTATTGAGACTTTACTGTATTCAAAATTTGGTGGACATGTTCTGGAAATATGGACTTAAACTTTCCATTTATTGTCTTAGTTCGGGCAGAATGGTTGTTGTCTGCTATGGTTATGTTTTGTCTAGGTAGTAAAGAAGATGGAGCTGGTTAAGGTGGCTGCCCAATACTAAACAAGATTTTGGAAATATATTTATATAAGCAGTACACGGTTGGGGTTAAATGGTGCAATTGCTTATGATGGGGTGGGATAAGTGTAGGGGAGGAGTTTCTTATCCAGGATGTTACAGGCTGGCTCCCACAAATTTTCTTCAGGGCCGTAACCCTCCCAGGAAAGGAGGTATTCCCACCGGTGGTCCCTATGGCGGACATCAAGGACTTCATGGTCCTTATAAGTGAGGCTGGTCTCCGTGGCCAGTGGAGGAGGTCCAGGAGCCTTTCATGAAGGCCATGATAGGGCCACAGGTTTTAGGAGTGAAACGTGAAATGTATTGTGGATTCCCAATGTAGGTGGCAGCCGGAGTTGGTAAGTTATTGGTCCGACACGACGAATGATTGGAAAAGATCCAATATATCTTGGTGCAAACCTCTGAGAAGATACCTTGAGTCACATATAATGGGTGCTTAACCAGACTTTCTGGCTAGGAAGGAACTCAGGAGCCGAGCGTTGATGGCTGTCAGCAGATCTCTTGGCCCGGGAAGCGGCTTGGTGTAAGCGAAGATTTGTCTGGTTTCTGTTGCAACCGTCCATTCCCGACGGCTTCATTCCGCCTACCTTTCTCTCTTTGCACCTCCTCTCGCTATGGATGGATGCCTAGCTGCCGTGGTGCCTGCCTGCTGTCCTCTCTGGCGTCTCCGGACTGGCTTGGGCGCTGCCTCCCGCCATGCTCCGCTGGTACCTTAGGGTGTGCGTGCTGCGTGGCCCTCACTCTTATTTCCTACTTGGCGCAAACCTCAGGGGCATCCCCCTATGATGATGTCATGCTGCCAGATATTTAAAGCCTACGATGTTTGCTAGCCTTTGAGTTAGCAAGGGGAATTCTTACGGATGGGATTCGCTCTCATACCCAGCTACTCTGCCTCTCCAATTTTCCATTGGACTCAACGCTAACGGGGTACCTGCTCCTCGGGGGCTTCACTTGCTTTTCAGGTCGCTATCAGGAAACCGTTAGTCGCTCCTCGAGAGCCCATGTTCCCTGACTCGCTGCCTGCTCCTACCTTCTCTTCTGCCTGGAAGGATTCGCTATCTTCAACACCAGTGAGTACTACCATCTTCACCTCAGAGCTGTTCCCTGGAACCAGGGACTCGCTCCTCGAAGGCCTGCCATCTCCTACATGGGCCTGCCATCTCCTACGTGGAACTGCTGTGTGAGTACATTACCTTCAAGCCTCTCAGCTCTCAAGGATCAGATACTCACTCCTCGAGGGCCTGCTCTCCCTATCCTGGGGTTCTCCATACTGGGACTTTGTGCATATTCCACTGTACTCATTATTCTCAGTTCTTTCCACTACATCACTGCTACCAGAGGAGTCACTGTTCCAGCACCTGAGGCATACTAGCCCAGCCGGGCTACTTCTGTTGCTCACTACTGCCACCTCTGGTGGCTTCACCACATTGTCTAATAAAAGATCAATCTCTGTGTTTGTGTGTCCTTGTTGCGTTCGTGCCTGTTCTCGCCCTTCCTCCACCCTCTCTACCTTAGTGGCGACTCCCTTCGGGTCTGATGGACAGATGCTGCCATGGCTTCTCCTCGCCATTCTTCCTGGAATCCCCGGGCTGGCCTGCCGCTGCGGATCCGCCATGTTCCTGATTACGTAAGGGTGTTTGCGCGCGCGCACTCCAGAGTTTGTACCGGCAAGGGCTCGAACCTCGGGGGCGTCCCCCCGTAGTGACATCATCCGCTTCCACCTTAAAAGGTCTTTGCTTGCAACTACGAATCGAATTAGCAAGGGGAATTCTTTCTCCGCTGCTCTGCCTCCACCTAGGGGTACCCGCTCCTCGGAGGCCCCGCTCTCTCTTCTTGATTTCAGATTGCTAAGACTGGATCTGGTACTCACTCCACGAGGGCCTACATCCCTGAATGCTCAGATTAATCCTTACTACCTGGAAGCGATCGCAGACGTGAAAACAGTGAGTTCTACAGATAGGAACCGGAACTCGCTCCACGAGGGCCTATGTTCCTAATCTCCAAAGACTCCCTTCTGTCTAAGACGTTATCGCAGGTACAGAGATCGTGAGTCATTACTGTAGATTGCAGATAGGAACCGGTACTCGCTCCACGAGGGTCCATGTTCCTAAATTCCTTCTCAACTCTCTTCTATATCAGAAGCTATCTTTTCTTCTACATCAGAAGCTATCATATACCTATATCTTGTGCATTACTATTATAGATTGCAGATAGGAACCTGTACTTGCTCCATGAGGGCCCATGTTCCTAAAACTCTCTAGACTCTCTTCTATTCCATAAGCCATCTCATACACAGATATTGTGAGTTCTCATTCCAGACTGCATATAGGAACCAGCACTCGCCTTCGGCTCCTGTTCCTGAATATACTGAAGACTCTCTGTTGCATAGAAGCCATTACAGATATCTACAATTGTGAGTATATCATCTACTACTGGTTATGTATCCAGCATACCCTGTCTACTCACTACCTATAGTCTCTCTCTACAGCTCAGCAACACAGAGACTGCAATTCCAGTATCTGAAGGACTTCAGCCCTGCCGGGCACATCAGCTCACTACTGCCACCTCTGGTAGTTCTACTTCCTGTCTAATAAAGAATGATCTGTGTTTGTCTCCATACTCCAGCCTAGCCGGTGGTCCGTCTCAGGATATCTTCCTGGGGGCACTGTCATCTGCCATCGGCCCAGGGATTCACCAATTTACCTCACTACTAGAGCGGTATTACACAACTGCCACTCTGTGGGAAGCCAACCCACCACAGATCATTAACTCCGCCTATGGAGTATTATAATTGTTAGCTCTTCCCTTTGGCAGGGTGATCCATTACAGATTGTTAACTCCCTGGCGAACTTATAACAGATTGCCACTCCTAGCAGCAGGGATTGATAACAGATTGTTAACTCTTCCCTCTCCAGGAGATCCATAACAGACTGCTATCTCCTCCCCCTACAGGAGGAGCTCGAAATCAGATTGCTAACTCCGAGCAGTAGAATTATGATAGATTTCCAACTCCTCCCCTCTGGCGGAGCAGATCTACAACAGTCCTAAGCTGAGCCTGACCTGTGGCCCCTCACGAGACTTCCCCCCATGGGCATGGTCAGCTGCCACAGTGTCCAAGGATTCACCCAAACCTCACTATTTATAACAGTTCCAAATTGCCTTGAGGGCATCGGCAGTGACTTGCACAGCAAGAGAAGGCACCGACAATGGTATGGGTAGCGGTGGTCATGGTTGTTTCCCGTAAACGATGGAAAAGAGCGATGTACTTGTGGCAGCAGCAATGTGGGAGTTGTGGGAGAAGCTCCGACCAATTGTCCTGATGATTGTTTATATATGCGCAGAGGAAGGACTTCAAGGAGCGGTTTGTACGCTCAGCTTGTCCATTGGCATGAGGATGGTATGCTGTTGTTAAACTGATGTTAATGCCAAACATTTTACAAAGGGCGCACCAATACCTGGCGATGAATTGTGGGCCTCTGTCAGAAACAATGTCCTTGGGTAAGTTGTGTAGTTGGAAGATGTGTCAAAAGAACAGGTGTCCCAATTTGGGTGCAGATAGTAGGCCTGATAGTGGAACAAAATGGGCCATTTTGGAGAATCTGTCAATTGTAACCCATATGACAGTGTGGCCTTTAGATGGTGGCCAATCCAAATGAAATCCGTGGAAAGATGTGTCCACGGGAGCTGGAAGTGGATGGAGTAAACCCCTAGGTCGCCTGACCGGGGGTTTCTGTTGAGCACAGGTACTGCAGGAATCGACTTACGCTTTAGCGTCAGAGACTATAGTGGGCCACCAGAAGAACTGCTGAAGCAGTGCTAAGGTTCGCGCTCACCCTGGGTGACCAGCAAACTTAGAGTCATGTGCCCACCTGAGGACTCTTTCTTGGAGTCAACGGGACACCACAGTTTTCCCAGTAGAAACAGGATGAGTAGCCGAAAGACCAATGCAGGCTGGGTCAATAATATGAGCTGGTTCATCGGGTTTGTCTTCAGGTTCAAATGAACATGATAGGACATCTGCCCAGAGATTTTTCTCTGCCGGGCGGTAGCGAAGCTCGAAGTTAAATCTGGAAAAGAACAGAGTCCATCGAGCTTGATGGGCATTGATACGTTGGGCTTGGCTCAAGTCTTCCAGGTTTTTATGATCTGTGAATAATGTAAATTTATGTTGAGCGCCCTCTAGCCATGGGCACCATTCCTCCAAAGCTAGCTTGATGGCGAGTAAGTCACGGTCTCCAATGCTGTAATTTTGTTCTGCAGCAGAGAATTTGTGCAAGTAGAAGGAACACGGAACCATGTATCTGGAAGCATAGCATTGGTTCAGGACCATCCCTGCTCCAATTGCAGAGGGGTCTACCTCAACCAGGAAGGGGCGATTAGAGTCCAGATGATGGACACAGGATCCTGTTAGGAAAGCCTCTTTGAGGCGATAAAAGGCAGAAATAGTCTCCGAGGTCCAGTTTCGGGTGTCCTGACCCTTTCGGGTTAAAGGTGTAAGAGGAGCCGCCAATGTAGAGTAGTGCAGTATAAAGTGGCGGTAGTAATTTGTGAATCCTAGAAAACGTTGAAGTGCCTTCAGGCCCTCAGGTTGTAGCCAGTCTTGGATTCCTTTTAGTTTCACAGGATCCATTGAGAACCCTTGTTGGGAGATTATGTACCCTAGGAAGGGCAAACTGGATTTTTCAAACAGACACTTGTCCAATTTCGCAAACAGATGGTTTTCCCGAAGACGTTGAAGTACAGTATGAACATCGGTATGGTGCATTGCCAGGTCCTTGGAGAAGATAAAAATGTCATGCAGGTACACCATAACTTTGATGTACAAGAGATCCCTGAAGATTTCATTAATCATTTGCTGGAAAACTGCAGGTGCGTTACAAATGCCGAAGGGCATCACTAAATATTCGTAATGTCCATCTCTGGTGTTGAAAGCAGTCTTCCAGATGTCTTCAGGGTGAAAACGCACCAAGTTATAGGCTCCGCATAAGTCTAACTTGGTGAAGATAGAAGCTCCGTGTAGCCGATCATACAATTTAGATATCAAGGGCAGAGGTTACTTGTCCTTGAGAGTGATCACATTCAGACCACGGTAATCGATATATGGTCTTAAAGATCCGTCCTTTTTTGTGACAAAAAAGAACCCTGAGCCAGCAGGGGAGGTAGAGGGGCGAATGAACCCCTTCGCAAGATTCTCCCGGATGTATTCCGTCATGGCCTTGGTTTTGGGAAGAGACAGAGGATAGGTATGCCCTCGGGGGGGGGGGGGGGGGGGGGGGGTGGTTCCAGGCAGAAGATCGATGGGACAACCAAATTTCTGAAGAGGTGGTAGGAGGTCCGCCTTCTGCTTCGAGACCACATCTTTGAAGTTTGCGTAGGGAGCAGGTATGCCTGAAAAAGTGGTCACCAGAGGAAACACTGGTGGGGGCATCACTCTATGAAGACAAGTCTGGTGATAGGCAGGGCCCCATTCTGTCAGCTGGAGAGACCCCCAATCAAATTGAGGAGAGTGACGTTGGAGCCAGGGTAGTCCCAGAACTACCGGGTGGATGGATTTCTCTAGAACCAAAGTTCAATTTCTTTGGAATGGAGAGCGCCAGTAAGAAGTCGAACTGGCTCTGTGGATAAGGAGATTCGACCGGGTAATGGTTCTCTGTAGATTGAAGCAATGCACAAGGAAGTCTCAAAAGGATGGGTATTGATACCCATGAGTTGAACTAGGTCTTTAAGGATAAAATTACCACCTGCTTCGGAATCCACCAGAGCAAGGACAGGAAATGGTTGAGAGTCCCAGACTATAGTAACAGGAATGGATAGTTGAGGTGCCGGGGATGTTGCACCCAAGTTCAGGACCCCAACTTAACTTAGGCCGGGAAGTTTCACGGACGGACTGGGCAAGTCTGTGGCTGATGACCGGGTGCTCCAAAGTACAGACACAGGCCTATTTGCCTCCGCCGGATGCGCTCTTCGGGGACAGGCACCCATGACCCATCTGCATGGGTTCATCGGTCTCGGCCACAGCAGAATTCATACCAGTAGTAGAGTTGGTAGCAGGTGGCAAGTGGGAACGGACCCGAGAGGGTTTCTTGGGCATCCAATTCTCCTGGTGACGCTCTTGGAGATGATGGTTAATTCAGCCTGTTAGATTGATAAGATCCTCGAGAGAGGAAGGGAGCTCTCATGCTGCCAATTCATCTCTTAGTTGCGGGGAGAGCCCATCCAGGTAGATAGCTCGCAGGCAGTCCTCCTGCCAAGTGAGTTCAGACTCTAAAGACCAGAATTTAATGGTGTAGTTGAAGAAGCTTCTTTGGCCTTGTCGAAGGTGTAATAGACTAGTACTTGCCACGGCATGCCACCCAGGATCATCAAAGGTTCGCTGGAACACTTCCATGAACTGAGACAGTTCCCGTAGGAGTGAGTCCAATCGTTCCCACAAGGGAGAAGCTCACACCAGCGCCTTCCCTTCTAGACGAGACAAAATGAAGGTGACCTTGGTTAATTCATCTTGAAAGAGGGAGGGTTGAAGAGGAAACTGCATATAGTACTGGTTAATAAACCCTCTGCACAGTTTGGAGTCACCGTTGAAATGAGGCGGGGCTGGCAGGGCCAATAAGGCTCTGGAGGAGGAAGTAGACGGCTGTGGCAGAGATGAAGCCGTCACTGGAACCGAGTTGCTGGACATGGCATCTAGCCGTGTTTGCAGACACTCGAGGGAAGAGGCCAGAACCTCAATAAACTGTTGCTGTTCTTGTACCTTTAGGGCCAGGCCAGGAATAGCTTGGAGGGCACACGGCTCCGCCGAATCCATGACCTTTGCAATCTGTTGTGCTGGTGGTGGACCCTTGGGCCGAGGTGGAGTTGACACTACCCGTAGGAGGTATCCTACGGGTCCCCACCATCAGCAGGCAGAGAGGGCTGATGGATGGAGGCCGGCTGGCGCTTCACTCGTTCCCCGTGGGTTGAGCCTTTGGGTGCCGGGGCCAGCTGGACTTAGGTGGCCTCTGTCAGTGGTCGTCGATGGGTGGATCGAGGTCAACCCAGAGGCAGCAACTAGTGTAGGTATCAGTCTGTACTGGACGAGGCGAAGACCTGGAGACCCGGGCGCCAATAGGAACACAGTCTGACAGAGGCACCCAAGCAAGAGCAGGCCGAAGCCTAAATACCCACATCCAGAACAAAAGCTGAAGAGGTGTCTTTAAGCAAGCTGGGATCAGGGCTAGCAGCAGTCTGGAAGTAGTGGCAAGCAAGGCTGAGGTCTAGACGAGGAGAGAGTCAAAAGGATGGTTAGACAAAGCAGATGTCCAGGGCAGGAGAGAAGCAACGGCGTAGTCAAGCAATGCAGAGGTCTGGTGCTGGAGAGAGGCAATGGAGTAGTCAGGCAATGCAGAGGTCTGGGACTGGAGAGAGGCAATGGAGTAGTCAGGCAACCAGAGATCCGGGGCTGGAGAGAGGCAATGGAGTAGTCAGACAATGCAGAGGTCAAACCAGGTTAGCAATCCGAAGGAGAGATGATGGAACAGGAACACAGGAACAAAGAAACAGGAACAAAGCAATCAGGATCGGGAACCAGGAACTGAAGAGGCAACGAGTACTCAACTAGCGAGGTGACCTGTTACAAAGGCAATTTGAGAGAGCGGAGCCCGGGCTTTTATACCGATGCTCTGCCGACGTCATCATCCGGGGCCGTGGCCAGGTTCCCGACGTGGGCCCTATTGAGAGATTAGCTGGGCGCTGCGCTGGTCGGGACGGCGTCTCTTCGCAGGTCATGCGGAGAGGCCCAACATGGAGTATCAGGAGCTGCAGCAGAGCCAGTGGTCCCAGGGGCGGCCCGAGGATGGAGCTTGGCAGCCCACGGCCACCGGAGATGAGGGACCAGATGCTGGATCACTTTGAAAGAGGCGAGGGGGCCGAGCCGCAGGTCTGCTGCGGCCGGCGCACGTAACAGATCCAAAGGAATAGATCCACTGTGTGGCTGAGATCGTCACTTGCCTGTGAGTGTACCAGGAATATTTTTAATTAAGTTGGACAGTCTATATGCCTGAAAAGAATTATACTGATTTTGAAATTTATATACTAAGAGGATGAGGATTTGCTATATTTGTTTTGTGTGATTTAAGCTCCATTCCCCACGTGCTTTTCATCCAATCCCCTTCTTTCTTCCCCCTCCCCCAACTTCCCTGGGTTATCATAGCCACCTATAAACTGCTCACCTATTGATATTTAAACTTTCCAAGGCAACAGTTTATGTGTTCTACAGCCATTTCATATCCAAGAATGAAATAAGTAAATGTGAGATATTCTCTCTACTTTAGCTAAAATGTTCTATAAGATAACTGAATTATGAATGCATATGAAAGATGTGCTAATGTGCAATAGCCAGGGTTAAAGACTTGACAATTGGCCCTTCTACTCACATGTTTCAAACTTGTGTTGATTCAGCATCTTTTTGTGTCTGTTACCATGTGTCGATGCACATATATCATTTCTAGGGATGTGAATCGTTTTAGGACGATTAAAATTATCGTCCGATAATTTTAATATCGTCTTAAACCATTATGGAACACAATACAATAGAGATTCTAACGATTTATCGTTATAAATCGTTAGAATCGTGAGCCGGCACACTAAAACCCCCTAAAACCCACCCCCGACCCTTTAAATTAAATCCCCCACCCTCCCGAACCCCCCCCAAATGAGTTAAATAACCTGCGGGTCCAGCGGCGGTCCGGAACGGCAGCGGTCCGGAACGGGCTCCTGCTCCTGAATCTTGTTGTCTTCAGCCGGCGCCATTTTCCAAAATGGCGCCGAAAAATGGCGGCGGCCATAGACGAACACGATTGGACGGCAGGAGGTCCTTCCGGACCCCCGCTGGACTTTTGGCAAGTCTCGTGGGGGTCAGGAGGCCCCCCACAAGCTGGCCAAAAGTTCCTGGAGGTCCAGCGGGGGTCAGGGAGCGATTTCCCGCCGCGAATCGTTTTCGTACGGAAAATGGCGCCGGCAGGAGATCGACTGCAGGAGGTCGTTCAGCGAGGCGCCGGAACCCTCGCTGAACGACCTCCTGCAGTCGATCTCCTGCCGGCGCCATTTTCCGTACGAAAACGATTCGCGGCGGGAAATCGCTCCCTGACCCCCGCTGGACCTCCAGGAACTTTTGGCCAGCTTGTGGGGGGCCTCCTGACCCCCACGAGACTTGCCAAAAGTCCAGCGGGGGTCCGGAAGGACCTCCTGCCGTCCAATCGTGTTCGTCTATGGCCGCCGCCATTTTTCGGCGCCATTTTGGAAAATGGCGCCGGCTGAAGACAACAAGATTCAGGAGCAGGAGCCCGTTCCGGACCGCTGCCGTTCCGGACCGCCGCTGGACCCGCAGGTTATTTAACTCATTTGGGGGGGGTTCGGGAGGGTGGGGGATTTAATTTAAAGGGTCGGGGGTGGGTTTTAGGGGGTTTTAATGTGCCGGTTTTGCGATTTTTAGATTTTTAGATTTTTCACGATTTTTCACGATATTTTACCCCCCCAAACGGCAACAATACGATTCCCTCCCCCTCCCAGCCGAAATCGATCGTTAAGACGATCGAGGACACGATTCACATCCCTAATCATTTCTGTGCACCTAGAGAAACAAATTTGAGTTTTTAGTTAGGAATAGATAGAATACCCATTTCTTTGCTGTTTGTTTTCTCCTCCTTGGTTCATTTTCCCCTCCCCTCTAAAGCTCTCTTGCGGGGTTTATTTCTGATTTCTTTCATTCCCCTTGCCCATTTCTAACCATCTTTCATTGTAAGTTTATAGGGTTAAAACCTCTTTCATTTTTCATATATTATTATTGAGACTCCCTAAACCTCTGGGAGGGGTTTATTTATTTTTATTTATTTAAATATTCTTACATGCCACAATTTCCATCGATCATTGCTGAGCACAGATTTACATTCATAAATTAAAAACTATACAGGAGACATGGTGATAAATTTATAATAAAAATACATTTAAAATAAGTTATTAAAACTAAAACTCTTATTAATCATGTTTGGTAACAACAGTAAGACATTAAAATTACTGAGTGTACGCAAGAGCCAAAAAGATGGACTTTTCTTTCTTCTTAAATTTAATATAGTTATTTATTTATATATCTATTTATTTATTTATTTATTTATTTATTTAAGGGTTTTATATACCGACATTCATCAGGGATATCACATCATTTTACAGTAAACATGAAACTGCGCATAATATGCATTTGACAAATAACAAGAGAACAGGTACATATGAAGCAATTAACAGAATAAATGCCTAAATGAAATATGTATGAGACATATAATCTTGCTTTTCACGAGTTTCCAGTGGCAGACTATTCCTTAATAGGGATCTAGCAATATTGTCTTGCTCATATAATATTGGTGCAATGATGGGACATTGACATAATTCTGACTAGAAGAACGCAAGGCTCTGGGTGGATTATAGCAAACAATAGTTTTCCATATAGACAATTTTATGCATTAATGTAAGAATCTTAAACTGTGTCCTCTTATAACCTGGCAACCAATGAAGAATGTTCCTTCCACTTTAAGTTGCACAATGTTTGAACAGCTGCATGTTGAACTAGTTGTAAAACTCTTATTTTTTTTTTTTTATAAACCCAAATATAATGAGTTAAAATAGTCCAATTTACTTAGAAGTAAATGCCAGAACAAAGAAGGAAAAAGTTTTACACTCGTAAAATGTGTAGATAAAACAGCGTGTTTGTCTTGGCGGCCTTGCGTGGAAATCCCATACTAAGGAGGGCTTTACCTATTCACTCCCGATGCAGAGAGGTGTACTGAAATAACTCCCATTTTCCTAGTCCTGGAAATTGTATTTTTGGTCAGAGGTGGAGTAAAGTTTTCAGCATTAAGGAATGGAGTTGTACTGGCTCCTGGAGCAAGGAGCTCCCCAGCACCGAGGTACCTGATTAGGAGGATGTTATTTTCAATAGAGGAAAGCTGAAAAGTGCTAAAAAATCCAGACACATAAGAAATTGCCAGACCAAGGGACCATCAAGCCCAGCATCCAGTTTCCAACAGAGGCCAATCCAGGTTGTAAATCAGATCCTATTGAGAAGCTGCACAAAAAAAATAGAACACCTTTTGTTCATGCAGGGGCCCTGGCAATGTGAACTGCAGAGCAGAGTGTGGCTCATTTAGAGGCCAGAGCCCTGGGAATTGGAAACTTCTGGTTGCCATATCTCCTCAGATTCTTCTGAAAGCCCTCTCACCCTCCCGCTCCCCTTCCACCACTACCATGAGTTAAATGTGCATTTGGCTTGTGCTGAACGCACAATTTTAGTCTCTACGCTTACCGCATTGGTAGTTAAAACAGTTCTAATCTGGGCATTAAAACTGCACTGAAGTCCAGTTCAGTTTCTTAGGGGCGGATTTTAAGAGCCCTGCTCGCGTAAATCCGCCCGGATTTATGCGAGCAGGGCCCTGCGTGATGGTGCGCCTATGTTCAATAGGCCTACCGGCGCGCGCAGAGCCCCGGGACTCGCGTAAGTCCCGGGGTTTTCCGAGGGGGGCATGTCGGGGGCGTGTCGGGGCGGGGCCGAGCGGCGCGCCGTTTTCGGGGCGGGACACGGCGTTTCGGGGGCGGGCCCGGGGGCGTGGTTTCGGCCCAGGGCGGTCCGGGGGCGTGGCCACGCCCTCCGGAACCGCCCCCGGGTCGCGTCTAGGCACGCCAGCGGCCTGCTGGCGCGCGGGGATTTACTTCTTCCTCTGAGAGGTGTAAATCCCCCAACAAAGGTAGGGGGGGGGGGGGTTAGACAGGGCCGGGGGAGTGGGTTAGGTAGAGGAAGGGAGGGGAAGGTGAGGGGAGGGTGTTAGCGAATTCCCTCCGAGGCCGCTCTGATTTCGGAGCGGCCTTGGAGGGAACGGCGGCAGGCTGCGCGGCTCGGTGCGCGCCGGCTACACGGAATAGGCAGCCTTGCGCGCGCCGATCCAGGATTTTAGCGGCTACGCGCGGCTATGCGCGGCTACGCGCGTATCTACTAAAATCCCGTGTACTTTTGTTTGCGCCTGGAGCGCCAACAAAAGTACACGAACGCGCCGTTTTTGAAAATCTACCCCTTAATGCACAGATTACTGCATTGGCCGGTTAGAGTAGAAGGAATCCAGCAGTTTTTGAGTGCTTTTTGTCTTGGGTTTTTTTCATTAATTCTTCTTAGCTCTTTTTGCATTTCTTTGTATATTTTATCCTTTCTTCTTGATCAGAGCACTGTTTTTGGTTTTCCCTTCCACCGGCTTCGTGATAAGGTGCAAGAGCTCAAACTTTGTAAAGGATCTGTTCAGAAGGAGGTTCATGCTAAGCCTGCACTCAGGATGGTTCCTTTGACTCCTGTTGCCAGTGGGGAAGAACCAATGCAACTTGGTTGCAGTCACCTGACATCTAAAGAGAGAAGTCTTCGGAAGAGGAATGGATTGTGCATGAACTGTGGACAAGCTGGTCATGCAGTCCAAACATGCCCGATATGTCTGGGAAATGGACGGGCCTAAGTCCTGCGGTAGGACTCTTCTTAGGCCTCACTACGCCCTCTTCCCCGCTCTCTCTCCCTGTCTCTCTGATCTGCAGACCTTTGGAGTTTCAGACTCTTGCCCTGGTGTGGATTCAGGGGCAGGAGGTAATTTTATTCTTCAACGTCTAGTGGAACACTTGAGGATTCCCCTCACCACTATGAAGACTCTACTACTCTTATAATCTATACACGGGGAGCCTTTACTGGGTGCTGTTACCTGTTATACTGAACCGGTATCCCTCCGCACCGGAGCTCTCCACACCAAACTAATTTCCTTCTTTGTGTTGGAGAAGGCCATGCACCCTATCATTCTGGGGTTAACTTGGTTGCAGTTGCATATGCCGCAATTCAATCGGGCCACATTGAAACTCTCCCGTTGGGGCCCAGAATGCCATGGCAAATGCCTAAAGGAGGTTACTCCTATTCTCTGTATGCCTACAACTCCAGTGATGCCAGGTCTGCCGCCTCAATATGCATCATTTCATGATGTTTTCTCCAAAGAAGCTGCTGACATCCTTCCGCCACATAGAACTTATGACTGCACCATAAGACTGAAACCCAATGCTGAACCTCCTAAAGGATGTGTCTGCCCCTTGTCGGTGGTGGAGAACAAAGCCATGTCGGAGTACATTGAGGAAAATTTGCAAAAGGGTTTCATTAGACCATCTAAGTCTCCTGTGGGCGCAGGCTTCTTCTTCATGGGGAAGTGTTATAATTAGTGAGGTTTGGGTGGACCCTTGGACACTGTGGCAGCTGACCACGCCCACGGGGGAAGTCCCGTGAGGGGCCACAGGTCAGGATCAGCTGAGGACACACAAACACAGAGAGTTTGATCTTCATTTAAACAATGTTGTGTAGCCACCAGAGGTGGCAGTGATGAGTAGTTGAAGGCTGGGCTAGTATCCCTCAGGCGCTGGAACAGTGACTCCTCCTGTAGCAGTGCTGTAGTGGAAAGAACTGAGAATAATGAGTTCAGTGGAATATGAACAAGCCCCTGTATGGAGAACCCAGGATAAGAAGAAGAGGCCCTCGAGGAGCGAGTACCTGATCTCTGAGAGCTGAGAGGCTTGTAGAAGATGTACTCACACAGAGTTCCACGTAGGAGATGGCACCAGGGCTGGAATGGAGGCAGGCCCTCGAGGAGCGAGTACCTGGTTCCAGGGAAATCTCTGAGGTGGAGATGGTGGTACTCACTGGTGTTGAAGATAGAGAATTCTTCCAGGCAGAAGAGAAGGTAGAAGCAGGCAGCGAGTCAGGGAACATGGGCCCTCGAGGAGCGAGTACCGATTTCCTGATAGCGACCTGAAAAGCAAGTGAGGCCCCTGAGGAGCGGGTACCCCATTAGCATTAAGAGTCCAATAAAGATTGGAGGCAGAGTAGCTGGGTACAGAGAGCAAATCCCATCCATAAGAATCTCCTTGCTAACTCAAAGGCTAGCAAATAGTGTAGGCTTTAAATATCCAGGCAGTGTAATGTAATCACAGAGGGACGCCCCTGAGGTTCGCGCCAAGTAGGAAATAAGAACGAGGGCTGCGCGGTACACGCACCCTAAGCTACAGATGGAGAATGGCGGGAGGCAGCGCCCAAGCCAGTCCGGGGATGCCAGAGAGGACAGCAGAAAGACGCCGCTGCAGCCAGACGTCCATTAACAGCAAGAGGAGGAACAAAAGGAGAGAGGTAGGAGGAGTGCAGCCGTTGGGAAGGGACGGTTGCAACAGGAAGAATGATGTCACACTGCATCCTTGTATTGATTATCGAGGTCTGAACAAGATCACAATTAAAGACCGATACCCTTTACCTCTGATCTTGGAGCTTTTCGATCAACTTCAAGGAGCCAAGATATTCTCAAAACTTGACCTGAAGGGAGCCTATAACTTGGTTCGCATTCGCGAAGGCGACGAGTGGAAAGCAGCTTTCAACACTCGAGATGGCCATTTCAAATATTTGGTTTTGCCTTTCGGCCTGTGCAACACCCCCACCATGTTTCAGAACATGATGAACGACATTCTGCGGGACGTTCTGTACAAATGTGTCATTGTCTACCTAGATGACATCTTGATCTTTTCACAAGATATGTCTACTCATCCAGCAGATGGCAAAAAAGTATTACAGAGACTTCGACAACATCGTCTCTATGCCAAATTGTTGAAATGAGAGTTTCACAAAGAATCTGTGCCTTTTGATATATTGTATCAAAACAAGGCTTCCAGATGGATCCTCAAAAATTAGAGAGTATCAAGAATTGGTCTCAACCTACCAGTCTGAAGGCCCTGAGACGATTTTTGGGGTTCACTAACTACTATAGAAGCTTCCTAAAGAACTATTCTTCTTTCACAGTGCCCTTATGTTGCGTTTGTGCCTGTTCTCGCCTTCGCTCCACCCTCTCTACCTTTGTGGCGACTCCCTTCGGGTCTGACGGACAGATGCTGCCGTGGCTTCTCCTCACCGCGTCTTCCTGAAATCCCCGGGCTGGCCTGATGCTGCAGATCCGCCATGTTCCTGATGATGTTAAGGTGCACACACGCTCCAGAGTTTGTACCGGCAAGGGGGTGAACCTCGGGGGCATCCCCCTGTAGTGACGTCATCCGCTTCCAACTTAAAAGGTCTTTGCTTGCAACTACAAATCGAGTTAGCAAGGGGGATAACTCTCTCACTGCTGCTCTGCCTCCTCAACTTACCAAGGGATACCCGCTCCTCAGGGGCCCCGCTTTCTCTTCTTGATTTCAGATTGCTAAGACGGGATCCGGTACTCACTCCTCGAGGGCCTACGTCCCTGAATGCTCAGAAGACTCCTTACTGCCTGGAAGCGATTGCAGACGTGAACACTGTGAGTTCTATTACAGATAGGAACCGGTACTCACTCCACGAGGGCCTATGTTCCTAATCTCTGAAGACTCTCTTCTGTCTAAGACGTTATCGCAGGTATGGAGATTGTGAGTTATTATTGCAGATTACAGATAGGAACCGGTATGCGCTCCACGAGGGCCCATGTTACTAAAACCCTTCAAAAACTCTCTTCTATCTCAGAAGCTATGGCATACCTGTGTGATCAGTTTCCCCCCCCCCCCCCCCCTTATTGAGACATCTCTTAAGGATTTGAGCACGATTTACCACGTTAAATGTCTGCAAGTAGTTTTGTATGCTTTGGGGCTGTTCTTACATGAGCTGCCGTGCTAATAACATTTCTGGTTGAAAGAGTTTGTATTTAGCGCCAAATTATCCACTTTTTGGAGATTGGGATTGGCTTCCAATCAAGCGCCAAACTTGGAGAGTTCCCTCCTGTTGATAGACTACCTGTTAGAGGATTTGCTACTCTTCCGAAAAAAATTTTACGAAAAATTTTTTGATTGACAGATGTTGGACGTCATATCCGGTGGATATGGTTAAATACCCTGCACTTCCGCCATTTATATCAGCAGGTCCTAATGCGGACCGCCATTGAATGACTAAACAGGAAACGCCGTTTTGCTTGCCATTTTGGGAACTACATCGTGACTCCACTATCAAGGATTTAGAAGTTTTACCCCTGAAGCAGGACCAAGAGGGTCCGAAACGTGATCACGTCGGGACTGCATTTTTGAAGCTAAGTACTGCTACTATTTGTTGCAAGGTTTGGTTCAAACGAAAGCCCGGCGTGGCTTCGTCATTTCCCATGGCAATATTTTTTGAAACATGACTTAGGATTAGAAAATTAATAAAGCAATGTGACTTCTCCTATATTGGGTCTGACTGATTAGCAGATCCATTCGGCAGTGGTCCTACATATAATTTCTTTACATAACATTAGAGCTTGGCGTCTATCAATTGTATTACTTACCTGGAAACCCTATTTTTGTTTGTATTGCTACTCCCGGTTTCTAGTAGATTGGGCTGTTTGTGCTGTGATTATACCTATATCTCGTACATTACTATTTCATATTGCAGATAGGAACCGGTACTGCTCCACGAGGGCCCATGTTCCTAAACCCTTCACAGACTCTCTTCTATTTCAGAAGCTATCACGTACCTATACTTTGTGAATTACTATTACAGATTGCAGATAGGAACGGGTACTTGCTCCATGAGGGCCTATGTTCCTAAAACCCTCCAAAGACTCTCTTCTATTCCAGAAGCTATCTCATACACAGATATTGTGAGTTCTTATTCCAGACTGCATATAAGAACCAGTACTCGCCTAGGGCTCCTGTTCCTGCATATACTGAAGACTCTCTGTTGCATAGAAGCCATTACAGATATCTATAATTGTGAGTATATCATCTACTACTGGTTATGTATCCTGCATTCCCTGTCTACTCACTACCTATAGTCTCTCTCTACAGCTCGGCAACCTAGAGACCACAATTCCAGTATCTGAGGGACTTCAGCCCTGCCGGGCACCTCAGCTCACTACTGCCACCTCTGGTGGTTCCATGAACTGTTTAATAAAAGATTCAAATCTGAGTTTGTCTATCCGGAGTTTAGCCTGACACTGTGGTCCCTAACGGGACTGCCCCCCGTGGATGTGGTCAGCTGCCACTTTGTAGAAGGATCCACCCAAATACCGTTAACCATAACACGGAGTCAATGAGAGCGAGAGTCTGGAACTCGAGACCTCTGTAAAGCAAGGATACAGGTAAAGATAATGGAGGAGTAGGAGAGGTAAGGCCCAGGAGAAGTCCTCCTGCAGATCCCAGGCCTGTCAGTTTCCCGGACAAATGGTACAGGTTTGGGACTGAGTGACCTGATTGGCCACAGCACATGCACAGGCCCATGCGCTTGCGATAACATCTTTCCTTAGAGGTCAAGTGGCTTCGGCCTAATTGCATAGGCTCTTCCTCCTCTAGGGGTGCAGACAGTGAGCTGGAAGCAGTAGGCACAGGTTTTGGATGGTTAGCCCCCACTGTAGACTTTCGTGGACTCTTAGCCTCTTGAGTACGATCACGGATATGGCAGTCAATTCTCCCTGCTAGTTTCATCAGAGACTCAAGGGATTCTGCCAATTCATGAGCCACTAGTTCGTCCTTTATGCGAGAGTTGAGACCCTCCATGAATATGGCACGTAGACATCCAGTTTCCCAATGCAGTTCGGATGCTAGAGTCTTAAATTCAATGGCAAAGTCTGTAAGTAGCTTGTTACCTTGCTGAAGGTTAAGCAAGGCGGATCCAGCAATGGTTTGGCGAGCCGGGTCATCAAACACAGACTTAAACAGTTGTAGAAATCCTGATAGATCATTCAGGATAGGGTCCTTATGTTCCCATAGCAGTGAAACCCAGGCCTGGGCTCATCCTTCGAGGAATGACAGGATGTAGGTGGTCTTTGAAGCCTCAGCGGGAAAGAGGGTAGGCTGTAAAGTAAAATGCATGCTGCATTGATTGAGGAATCCTCTGCACATCTTGGCTTCACCTGTGAAGCGGGTAGGTGTAGATAGAGGCACAGTGGTTAAAGGGTTACCACTAGCATCAGCAATTCCTTTACAGGAGATGCTGAGGAGTTCAGTTGAGCGTGTAACTGATTGAAGGCAGTAGCAAGGTTCTCCAAAGACTTTTGTTGTTCTGTAATCTGCTGGGCTAGGCCAGGAATGGCCTGCAGGGCTGCAAGCTGAGCTGAGTCCATGGAGTTAGCAATCTGTTGTATTTGAGGCATTGTGGACCCTTGGTCACAATGGAGATGACCACGCCCACGGGGAGTGGCCCCGTGCGGGAACCACTGCGATTGGCTGACACAGCAGACACAGAATGGATAGAGTCTTTATTGTACTGCTGTAATAGATGGTAAAGTTGGAAGGTAAAGCACTGAACCACGAGATGCCAATATGCTCAACAGGCACAGTAGTGTAGTCTCACCCAGATGTTCACGATAGGCAGGAGTCCACAGAGCAGGTAATGCCATGGCTGATGGGTGGAGTTGGAGCGCCGATTCGTAGAGGTACTCACAGAGTGAAGGCGTCTTCCAATGGTAGAATGGTGGGACCAAAGGTCCGTGATGCAGGATATAAAGCAGATAGGCCCTCGAGGAACGAGTACCCAATGCAGATCAATATCCTGGAAAGAAAGAGACAAGACCCCCGAGGAGCAGTTGTCTAGATTAGTGAGGCCCCGAAGGGAAGTAGGAAGTGAGAGACCCCCGAGGAGCGGGTGTCTAGAGCTTCTGCTGGAGCGAGGCCCTTAGCGGTAAGAAGCATCTAAGCTGGCAGCTTAGAGCAGGCAGAGTAGAGAAGTGAAGTCTTTGCTAACTCGTTTAGGTAGCAGAAGCGGAGGCTAATTACTAGGGGTGTGCATTCGGATTGACCGCATTAGTAAAACGCTACTCATATTTTTTTTTAACTTAAAAAATTGATTCGACATAAACGATCGGATTTCCCAAATATCCAACATAGATATGTTGGATATGTGGGAAATCGCGATTGTTGAGCCAAAATAAAAATATAAACCACCTCACCCTCCTTAATCCCCCCCCCTCCGACTTACCACAACTCCCTGGTGATGGAGCGAGGAGTGAGGACGCCATTTCTGCAATCCTTGGCGAGAAGCATGTGACGTCGGCGGCACGTTGAGTGACGCCGGCGTCACGTGATTCCCGGCGAGTTCGCGCCGGACGGCTCGTTCGGCCCAAAAAGAACTTTTGGCCAGCTTGGGGGGGCCTCCTGACCAGGGCGAGGAGCCCTGACCCCCCCAAGCTGGCCAAAAGTTCTTTTTGGGCCGAACGAGCCGTCCGGCGCGAACTCGCCGGGAATCACGTGACGCCGGCGTCACTCAACGTGCCGCCGACGTCACATGCTTCTCGCCAAGGATTGCAGAAATGGCGTCCTCACTCCTCGCTCCATCACCAGGGAGTTGTGGTAAGTCTGGGGGGGGGGATTAAGGAGGGTGAGGGGGTTTAAATTTTTTTTTTGCACATATGTACATATACCCAACTCATTGGATTTTTTTTATGTCCATATTGGCCGCAAGTGGGACCCCCTTTCGGACATAAGAAATATGAACATAAAATTTTGCTCTGCACATCCCTGCTAATTACACCCAGAGGTACTGACGTCATGCAGTAGGGCCGCCCCAGAGGTTCCCGCCATGACGTGTATTTGAGCGTCAGAGATGTGCGCGCTTGCGCCCTAGGAGGCCATGGGAGTGAGCATGGCGGATGGGGACACCCATGCTCGTTTGACAACGCAGAGGCCGGTGGCACTCGGCACCAGAGACAGCCATCTTACCCAGAGATAGAGAAAGGGAAGAGAAAGAGGTAAGGCAGAGCGCTCACAGCTGTCTGTGACTGATGGACGCAACAGGTGAGGTATTTTGCTAACATATAATTTCTGTTTAGGGATCTGTAGCAGCCTGGTTTCCTAATAAGAGCTTTTATTGAGCTTCAGGGCCTGGTGTAATATGAACAGGGTTGCCTTTCCACAGATAAGGTTAAGGTTGTTTTGGTATGGGAAGTTTACTATATTGTATTGGTAATTCTGTTTGTTCACAGTTTTCTGAGGGCTAAGCTCACATCCAATACGCATTACAAAAAGCTTAATTCCATAGGAGCTCCAATTGTCTTTTTTGCAGATTTTTCTGGTTGCACCACAGGAGTGCATGTAAATATAATATTCATGTTATAAGTGTTGTTTTTGCCACAGAAGACTGTACTCTTGAATGTTCTTTTTCATGTAAAATTTGTTTTAAATGCATAATTTAATTATGTGTTTGTAAAGGGTGGGAAGTATGTGCCTGTGTGTGTGTGTGTGTGTGTTTTTGAATATATGTGTGTGGGGTGTGTGCAAGCTGTAAGGTTTGCCTGGGGTACATAATAAACTTCCTTATCCTTGGGTTCAAGGCAGGTGGGGGTTTGTTGGTTTTAAAAAATATAGATTGCAGGACTGAGCTGGGCTTTATTTGATAGGGGTGTGAATCGTGTGATCGATCGTCTTAACGATCGATTTTGGCTGGGGGGGAGGGATATCTGATCGTCGTGTTTTTAAAAAAAAAAAAATCGTTAAAAATCGTAAATTGGGGGAGGGCGGGAAAACCGGCACATCAAAAAAACCCTAAAACCCACCCCGAACCTTTAAAACAAATCCCCCACCCTCCTGAACCCCCCCAAAATGTTTTAAATTAACTGGGGTCCAGTGGGGAGGTTCCGGCGCAATCTCCCTCTCTCTGGCCACGACTTCGTTAAGAGAAATGGCGCCGGTGGCCCTTTGCCCTTATCATGTGACAGGGCAAAGGTAGCGCCGGCGGGGGTCCTCACTATGTCATACGGGCGACGGTCATAGTGAGGGCAAAGGTAGCGCCGGCGCCATTTTGAAGATTGGCAATACGGCCCGCATGCAGGAGGTCGCTCTCGGACCCCCGCTGGACTTTTGGCAAGTCTTGTGGGGCTCAGGAGGCCCCCCCAAGCTGGCCAAAAGTCCCTGGGGGTCCAGCGGGGGTCCGGGAGCGATCGCCTGCACGCGTGACGTCGGGAGCCAGGAACCAAAATGGCGCCGGTGCTACCTTTGCCCTGTCACATGATAAGGGCAAAGGGCCACCGGCACCATTTCTCTTAATGAAGTCGTGGCCAGAGAGAGGGAGATCACGCCGGGACTCCCCCACTGGACCCCAGGTAATTTAAAACATTTTTTGGGGGGGGGGGGTTCGGGAGGATGGGGGATTTGTTTTAAAGGTTCGGGGTGGGTTTTAGGGTTTTTTTGGTGTGCCGGTTTTCCCGCGCCCTATTTAACGATACAATACAAATGCCCCTGACGATAAATCGGGGGCATTTGTATTGTATCGTGCACTCTAACGATTTTGGACGATTTTAAAATTATCTGACGATAATTTTAATCGTTCAAAAACGATTCACATTCCTATTATTTGATAGGCTGGGCCAGGCACTGAATGAATCGGGGAGGGGGAGACAGCACAGTAATTTTTCACACAGTGCAGCAAAAAACTAGCAGCAATAAGGATGATTGTCAAATGACAGTGGCAGGAAGAAAGATCCTAAGTGAGAAATTCTGGTCATACATCATCAGGTATTTAAACTACAGGATGGGGGTGGCAGAAGGTGCCCAAAGAAATTGGAATTCTACACCTCCAAGCAATACAGGAAGTGAGAATAGATAACAAAATCAATCAGCTCTATGTTCCACTCTTCAGCAAAGGAGCAGAAAAGATGACTATGAAGATAAACAAATCAAGGGAGGAAAGCTGGAAAGTTATGACCACAAATGCTCGTAGCCTGGGCAAGAAAATCCCAGATCTGCAGACCCTCATGCTGGAGGTGAACTTGGACATTGTTGCCAATACAGAGACATGGTTCATGGAGACCCATGACTGGAATACGACCATCTCGGGCTATAACTTGTTAAGGAAGGACTGAAAGGACAGAAAAGAGTGAGTAGTAGCACTTCTTTGTGTCAAAAACAATCTCAATGCAACCAAAATGCAAGAGACGTGGGGTAGGGAGGAAGCTTTAATGGCTATCCTAAAACAAGATGTTGGTTCTTCCATTTCCACTGGCATGGTCTACAGGCATCCAACCCAAATTGAAGACCTGGATTGAGATCTGGTAAAAGACATCCAAAAGGTGGGAAAGAAGGGAGAAGTGTTGATTGTTGGAGATTTTAATCTGCCGGATGTGGATTGGAGTATCCTTTCTGCAGAATCTGCAAGAAGTAGAGAGATAGTGGATGCCCTTCAAGGGGCTCTGCTCAAACAAATGGTAGTGAAACCCAAGAGGGAGGATGTGATTCTTGACCTAGTGTCCACTAATGGGGATAATATCTCTAATGTCCGGACAGGTGCACACCTGAGCACCAGTGATCATCAGATAGTATGGTTGATATTGTAAATAAGATACAGAGAAGTCACATAAAGACCTGAGTTCTGAATTTCAAAAATACAGTGTTTGAAAAAATGGATAATGTACCTGGAGGAAGAACTAGAAGACTAGGAGAAAATGGTTGAGGTAGAACAGTAGGCAAAATTAAAAGAAGCTATTACAAAGGCAACAAATCTGTATGTTAGAAAAGTAAACAAATGTAGGTGGAGAAAAACTGATTTGGATTTTAAAGGAGATGACTGAAAAAAAAGAAGTGCATTCAGGAAGTAGAAAGGATCCCAAAAAGAGAAACACAGGGAAGAATACTTGGTGAAACTGAAGGAGATGATTAAAGAAACCAGGAAAGCAATAGGTCAACTGTCTGGATTGGGCTAGGACGCAGTTTACGGATTTGTTAAGTACGGGGGGGGGGGGGGGGGGGGGCAGTCATTGGGAAATGTCCTGGGTCTGGGCCTTTGCTTGGGTCTTGGCCTAAGTCTCGGCATTGGGCCAAGGCCTAAGCCGAGACTCCAGCATTGCACTCAGGCATATGACATGGCCCCTTTGCAGGCTATTGCCTATGCATAGGCAAGGCCCAGGCTTTGAGTCTAGACCAAAATGCTGGAATCACACTGCGATGTAGGCTGGGACCCTTGCTTTGGGTCTTGGCCTACTCCCTAGGTGAGGCTCCAGCTATGGGCCTAGGCCTAGGCCTGATCTGTGACTTTTTTTTTATTAATAGGTTTTCAAAATGATCCAAAATGAAATAGGAAATTTTGTCTCATTTTCTATTTTGCTTCTCCCGAATGCTCAGTTCTAGTAACTGCTACTCCAGGCAGGTTACCCTCATGTTACTATTAAGGGTAGTAACTGCCACTCTGTGCAGGTTACCCCATCTAATGTTAAGAGTAGTAACTGCTGCTACGTGTAGTTTACCACCATGTTTTTCTTAAGGGTAGTAACTGCCACTCTGTGCAATTATTCCCAAGCCTTATGATAACCCATAAACATTTACTGTTACCAACATTTTTACTGGGTGATGAGCATTTTGAAAATTTACACAGTGCTACTTGATGTGCTTTGCTTATGGACTTAGATTTATATATTCTGCTTTTCAAATTTTTTCAATAGAATAAAAATTCTGCTGAAATGACTCTTGTAACATCATACATTAAAGATGTGAATGACCATCATATAGTGTCTACTGTGTCAGTGGCTGTTTCAGTAAAGCCTTTTCTGGCACAGTGACCTGGTATTTATGGTGCAACTGTCCCTTGAGATATGGCCTTAGAGCACAATACCCAACTTAATCATCGGCCATTCAATGTAGTTATCATAGGATAGTGCACACGTAAAGATTTATAAACTGTGCACTTATCTCTTTGTGCTGCAGTCCTGAAGGTAATTCTCCGACTCTGCAGGGTTTTGGAGTAAGAAAACTCCTTCTTCAGGGAGCTTCAGGATGACATGTGCAAGACGAATTAGTCGGGGTGGGTTTTTTGTTTATCGGCTCGGGCGCAGCCGATAAACAAAACCGTGATCGGGCCGGATGAAAAAAAAAACACGATTTGAATCAGAACCGGAATCAGAACCGATTCCGGTTCCGATTCACATCTCTAGTACTTATGCTGTTTCCTGCTTTGTTTTTTGTTTTTAATTTGGATCCATTTTCCATACCGGAGTACTCCTGTAATGGAGTATTTTGTTTCATGTTTGATGTTTAAGTTTCTTTTTCTTGGGCTATGCTGGAAAATGGATGGCAAGTTTTTAACATAAGAACATAAGAACATGCCATATTGGATCAGACCAAGGGTCTATCAAGCCAAGCATCCTGTCTCCAACAATGGCCATTCCAGACCATAAGAACCTGGCAAGTATCCAAAAACTAAGTCTATCCCATGTTACTGTTGCTAGTAATATCAGTGGCTGTTTTCTAAGTCAACTTAATTAATAGCAGCTAATGGACTTCTCCTCCAAGAACTTATCCAATCCTTTTTTAAACCCAGCTACACTAAGTACACTAACCACATCCCCTAGCAACAAATTTCAGAGTTTAATTGCACGTTGAGTGAAAAAGAACCTTCTCCGATTAGTTTTAAATGTGCCACATACTAACTTCATGGAATGCCCCCTAGTCCTTCTGTTATCCAAAAAAGTAAATAACCGATTCACATTTACCCATTCTAGACTCTAACTTCTGTTTATTCACTGCCTTACTGACTATTAAAAGCATAAACAAACAAACACACTAAATCATATACCCCAATAGTTTACTTTGGCCCAATAATTTAAAAAAAATAAAATAAAATAAATTCCCAAGCAAAACTTACTGATTCCTTTGGGCCACCAGCAAGGTGATCCTCTCCTCTCAGTGCTCCCACTGGATTGTGGATTACTGAGCTCTTCCTTTGCAATATATATTGTGCTTCTAAGGTAAATTAGTGCAAAACAATCTCTTTGGAGATTTACACTACAGTTAGTTGTCCTGAGTGACTCACTGCTGTTCTGATTAACAAATGATGGTATCTAATCAAATCAATCACACAACCATAACACTTCAGTTAGTCAGCCTGAGTGACTCACTGCTCTCTTGATTAACAAATGTTGGTACCTAATCAAACCAAATCTCACTACCTTAACACCTTCCAAGGTGAGTAACTGAACTTTTCAACCTTTTTTCTTAGGAATACACTGCTTATTTCTAGCTTCTGGCTACCTTTATTTTTTTTTTAATATACAAACACTAACTTTTGCTTATTAGTTGCCTTACTGACTATTTAAAAAAAAACAAACAAAAAAAAACACCACGCTCTAACTTCTGTTTATTCGCTGCCTTACTGACTATTAAAAGCACAAACACACAAACACACAAAATAATATATCCCAATAGTTTACTTCACCCCAATATTAAAAAAAACCAAAATTCCCAAGCAAAACTTACTGATTCCATTCAGCCACCAGCAAGGTGATCCTCTCCTCTCAGTACTCCCACTGATGTAGAATATGCCAATAAAATAGTTTAAACATAAATATTAGCACTGGAGCATTGGGATGTTTGTTAGCATCCTGATGATACTCCCATGGAAAAATATCTACAACTTGGGTTCTGGGGCTGGCAGGACACATAGACAAAGTCCCATTGAGTGGACAGGCAGCATCCAGAAGCAAGCCTGGGGTTAGGGAATGCAGCAGTAGAGTGATGTCAGAATCCAGGCAGAGTCTGAACTAGGTGAGATCAGACAGTGTCAAATCCAGGCAGGGGTCAAGGCAGGCAGAGATCAGAAAGTGTCAAATACAAGCTGGGATCAGAACCAAGAAATCATCAGAGAGGAAGGGACAGGAGCAACAAGGACCAGGGCACATGAGACATGGATTGGAACAGATGGACAGGGGACAGGATTGGAACAATGAGATGACAAACAAAGCTGGGGACAAGACAGAAATGAGGAGCTGGGCAATGTTGCTTCCGGTCTCAGACAGCTTTGCTCATCATGCCTCACCTCTATTTTAGCCTTCTCCACCAGCCTCAGGAGAATGGTGTCCGTAGCGTCTCCTTGCTGTAACCTCCAGCTTTCCCAGAGTAGCTCTGTTGCGGCGTCCTGCCATGTTGACCTGAGGCCTCCTATGGCGCGTGTGCGCCTCATGTCTTATAGCAGTGTTGGCGCGAACCTCGGGGCGTCCCCCTTGAGTGACATCACCTCTTCCATATTCAAAAGGTTGCCTATTTGCTGACTCTCGCCCTACAGAGAAGGGCAACCAAAATGATAAAGGGGATGGAACAGCTCCTCTATGAGGAAAGGCTGAAGAGATTAGGGTTGTTCAGCTTGGAGAAGAGATGGCGGAGGGGGGATATGATAGAGGTCTTTAAGATCATGAGAGGTCTTGAATGAGTAGATGTGACTCGGTTATTTACACTTTCGAATAATAGAAGGACTAGGGGGCATTCCATGAAGTTAGCAAGTAGCACATTTAAGACTAATCGGAGAAAATTCCTTTTCACTCAACGCACAATAAAGCTCTGGAATTTGTTGCCAGAGGGTGTGGTTAGTGCAGTTAGTGTAGCTGGATTCAAAAAGGTTTGGATAAGTTCTTGGAGGAGAAGTCCATTAACGGCTATTAATCAAGTTTACTTAGGGAATAGCCACTGCTATTAATTGCATCAGTAGCATGAGATTTTCTTAGTGTTTGGATAATTGCCAGGTTCTTGTGGCCTGGTTTGGCCTCTGTTGGAAACAGGATGCTGGGCTTAATGGATCCTTGGTCTGACCCAGCAAGGCAATTTCTTATGTTCTTATGAGTTAGCAACAGATTGGATTCGCTCCGGTCTGAAGCTGCTCTGCTGCTTCTACTCTGCTGGAAGCCACCTTCAACCTCCGGGGTTATACTAACCTGGGTACCCACTCCTTGGGGGCCCTTTGCTTATTTACAGGTGCCCTTTGCTTATTTACAGGTGCCTATCCTGAATCCAGGTACTCGCTCCTTGAGGGCCTGTGTGTCTATCCTGGTTCCTGCTACCAATTCTTCAACCTGCTGGAACACTACCTATCAGCTACAGAGAGTGAGTACAACTTCTCTCAGTCTGTCTCTCCTACAGTGCCTTACTGGACATCTGCATCGGGGCCTTACACCACTATTGTGGGATGGGACTCCTACGCCAAGGATCACAGACTACTACTACTCTCTACTGCCACCTCTGGTGGACTACAGTAGCTGTATAATAAAAGATAGAATCTCTGTGTTTGTGCATCTGAGTCTAGCCCGGTGCTTCAGTTCCCCACGGGGCTCCTCCCCGTAGGAGATACCATCACTGTTGCCCCTGAGAATCCACCAAACACCTCGATATCATAACAGATTGCTAACTCCATGGATTTGGCTCAGCTCACCGCATTGCAGACCATTCCAGGCCTGGCCCAGCGCATTGTTGAACAACAGAACTCACTGGATAGCTTGACTGTGGGCTTTAATCTACTGCATTCATAGATGAATACGTCTACTACCTCAGGTAAAGAAGAAACACCACCAGAAGTGACAGTTAAAAGAGTTGTACCCCTTTCCGCTCCTATTCGCTTCTCTGGAGAGGCTTGAAGATGCAGGGGATTCCTCAACCAATGCTGTATGCATTTTGCACTTCAACCTAATAATTTTCCCACAGCCTATGCCAAGACTACGTATATCCTGTCTTATCTGGACGGAAGAGCACTAACTTGGGCTTCTCCACTGTGGGAGCAGGATGACTCCATCCTTAAGGACCTTGCTGGGTTTTTGGAACTGTTCAAATCTGTATTTGATGACACTACCAGGTATACAATCACAGGACCCACATTGGTTTATCTACAGCAAGGTAATAAACCTTTACTAGACTTCGCCATAGAGTTTAAGACTTTGGCTTCAGAGTTGAACTGGGACTCAAGATGCCTGAAGACCCTTTTCTTTGAATGCCTGAACTCCTGACTGAAAGATGAATTGGCAGCTCGAGAAATGCCTGAGACCTTGGAGGACCTGATGAAGTTAGCTACAAGAATTGACTAACGGCTTCAGGATAAGGTTCAAGAGGTTATAGGTTCCAAGAGGCCTAGCCAGGGAGAAATCCGAGTCAAGACTTTACCTAAGCCTATTCAGTCTAAAGCGGTTGCTGGCGAAGAAGAACCTATGCAACTGGGCCGTAGTCACCTGACTTCTAAGGAGAGAAGAATGCGGAGATTAGGCCTCTGCATGTATTGTGGTCAAGCAGGTCATGCAGTACAAACACGCCCTATCTGTCCGGGAAATGAGCAGACCTAAGTCCTGTGGGAGGACTCTTCTTAGGTCTAACTGATCCTTCTCCTCCACTCTCTCTGCCAGTATCCTTGATAAATGGACCATTTGAGTTCCAGACTCTTGCCCTAGTGGACTCCAGGGCAGGAGGGAATTTTATACTGAGACGTATAGGGGAACATTTGCGAATCCCCACTACGACTATGTTGAGAACGGGGGTGTTTAGTGTGCCCATGGGCCTCAGCCCGATCCAGACCTTCAGGGCCGAGCCAAGGGTTGACGGTGGCTCCTCAAGGCTGACGGTCTGACCCTCTGCCAGGCCGGCAAGCTCCCAAGGCCAACATCCGAGGATGTTGGAAGTTGAATGGTCCTCTGACCATTCCGAGCCCTTTCGGACCTGCTGGGAGCAGCATGGAGCAGCAGGCCTGGCCTGAGGTTGAGGGCAGACGGAGGCTTTGACACGAAGACAGGTCTATGGTCGATGCGGCGGTATCGCAGACAAGACACTTGACAACAGCAGGGTTGATGCAACGGCATCACGGACGAGGAACTTGACAACAGCAGGGTTGATGCAACAGCATCACGGACGAGAAACTTGACATCCAAACAAGCACACATAAGGCATGGACATTGGCACTGTCTCTCAGGGTGCCCAACTCAGGCCACCCGTGGGACTGAGTCGCGGACCACCCTGTCCCACTGCGCGCCCTACACAGCCCTTGCAGGCTGACCATGGACCACGAGGAGAGCGAAACAGCGCAGGGAAGATCCAGGCAAGAAGGAACTCCAATGACGGAGCCGGTGTCATCCGAAGCTTCCCCCAAGGCTGGCAGGAACGGAGGCTCAGGAGCACAGGGACACTTCCCACCTGCAAGCCACCTCATTCTCGGGCATACACCATCCGAGAGCACCGGCTTACAGGAACAGAAGGCTTGAGAGCACCAGACGAAGACGCAGGGAAGAACATCCTGGCAGGCGGACATATCAGGATAAGGAGGATCATGGCGGAACATCAGGACATGGTCAGGGACCTCAGGCAAAACATCAAGACGCGAAGACGTAGTATAAAAGCAGACAAGACGTGGAGCTCCACGAAGAACAGACAACCTTACAAGGCTCTGGCAGGCAGGAGCCTCCAGAGGGAAGTCACCATGATGCAAGGCCAAGACAGACTGAAGCTGAAGTCCTTTTATAGGGCTGCAGACCGGCGACTCCCTGGGAGGAGTTTGGCAGGCCCCCACCTAGCTGGCCCAATAACTACGGAAAAGTGCTGCGGGCCGGCCCCTAGGGAAGGGCGTGGCTCAAACCAGGAAGTCCATGCAAACACAAGCAGCCTCAGGCAGGCCCCATGGACATCGAGGCCTCCCAGGCCCTGGAGCAAATCCTGGACAGTTTGCAGGCGAGGCCCTGCTTGGCGCGGCCTCCAGGAAGAGGTAAGGAGCCTCCAGTATCCCAGCTACAGGAGGGTTCATAACAGACTATGAAGCCTCCGCTTCTGTTATCCTCTAACCATGGGGATCCCTTACCGGGTGAAGCAGGGTTTTTCTTTGTGGGGAAGAAGGCCAAAACCCTACGTCCATGCATTGATTATCATGGTCTAAACAAGATCACGGTCAAATATCGTTATCCCTTACCACTTATCTCTGAGCTGTTTGACCGCTTACAAGGGGATAAGATCTTTTCCAAGCTGGATCTTAAAGGAACATATAAGCTTGTCCGCATTCGTTCAGGGGACGAATGGAAGACAGCTTTTAACACCAGGGACGGACACTTTGAGTATTTGGTAATGCCCTTTGGCTTATGCAATGCCCCAGCTGTCTTCCAAAACATGATGAACGACATCCTGTGTGACCTACTCTACCAATGTATTGTTGTCTATTTGGACATAATCCTGATCTTTTCTCAAGATCTGAATACTCACATCATGGATGTCAAGAGAGTGTTACAAAGACTGCGGGAGAACCGTCTATATGCTTAGCTGTCCAAATGCGAATTCCACAAAGAGTCTGTACCTTTCCTTGGGTACATCGTGTCTAACAAGGGGTTCCAGATGGACCCACAAAAGCTGGAGAGCATTCAGAAATGGTCCCAACCTACTGGTCTAAAGGCTCTCAGAAGGTTTCTGGGATTCACAAATTACTATAGAACTTCATTAAAAATTACTCCTCACTAACTGTGCCTTTAATAGATCTGACAAAGAAAGGTGCTAATGTTGCTAATTGGTCTATGGAGGCTGTCACCGCTTTCCAAAAGCTGAAGGATGCTTTCTCCAGCAAGCCATGTCTCCATTATCCGGATCCTACATGCTACTTTATTGTCAAGGTGGATGCCTCTGATTTTGGCATAGGGGCTGTATTAAGTCAATCCAGTGACTCCAAGATCCTGCGGCCATGTTCCTTCTTCTCCAGACGATTCACACCGGCTGAGAGGAACTATGGAATCAGAGATAAAGAACTGTTGGCGCTAAAGATGGCGTTTGAAGAGTGGAGACCCTGGCTCGAGGGTGCTCAACACCAGATAACGGTTTTTACTGACCATAAAAACCTAGAATACCTTCGTCACGCCCAGCGCCTCAACCATAGACAGGCAAGGTGGTCCCTGTTCTTTAACAGGTTTGATTTCATCTTAAAGTACTGACCTGGAGATAAAAACATCAGAGTGGTTGCCCTATCTCACTCATTCCTATCTGAAGATGTGCCTGATGCTCTGCAACACATCATTGAACCTGAGAGAGTCATTCTTTCAGCCACTCACCCTGTATCAGCAGGCAAGACGATTGTGCCTGCCAACCTCCAGCAGAAAGTATTAGCTTGGGCTCATGACTCTAAATTGGCTGGACATCCCGGTCAAAGGAGAACCCTGGCAAAGCTGCAAAAATTGTACTGGTGGCCATCGATGAGAGAAGACACCTTCGCTTATGTAGCAGCCTGTACCAACTGTGCCAGACAAAAACCTCCGCCCGGTTTTCCTTGGGGCCAACTACAACCTTTACCCATACCGGATGAGCCCTGGACTCACATTGCCATGGACTTCGTGGTGGACTTACCCCTCTCCGGGGGCAACAACACTATCTGGGTAACGGTGGACAGATTCTCAAAAATGACTCACTTTGTGGCGCTTCCTGGCTTACCATCTGCCAGTGAACTTGCAAAGCTCTTCATCAGCCACATATTCTGTCTTCACGGAATATCCAAGCACATAGTCTCAGACAGAGGTGAACAATTCACAGCCACATTCTGGAAGGCTCCTTGCAAGAAGTTCACTATCACTCTCAGCAACATCTACTGGATCAACACCATTCAAAGTGATATATGGATGACTACCTTCACCACCTTTTCCACTTCCGCTTTCAGTGTTGTCCCCGGCAGCTCAAGCCACTGCCGATGAAATTCAACATCTTTGGAAGAAGACAAAGGAGATGTTCATCAAAGCTGGAATTCGAGCAAAACGAGACTATGACATGCATCACGGCAAGGCTCCTGAACTTAAGCCTGGTGATAAGGACTGATTGTCTAAGAAGCACCTCAGATTGAAGTTGCCATCTGCTTGCTTCGCTCCACGCTATGTCTGACCATTCCCCATCCTCCGATGTCTGAGCAATCTCTCCTACAGTCTCAAACTTCCGCCAGCAATGAAGATCCATTACGCGTTTCACGTCTCTTTTCTGAAACCGCTCATACTCAACAAATTCAGCACCAAGACACCACATCCCCCTCCTGTTGATACAGAAGAGGACCTCGAGTTCAAAGTAGACACTATACTTGATGTACAGAAGAGAGGCAGAGTATGGGAATACCTCCTGACATGGGAGGGCTTTGGACCAGAAAATAACTTGTGGTAACCTATGTCCAACTTCCTGGACAAGGAGATGCTGAACCAGTATCATCGTGCACATCCTCGGAAACCAAGACCAGGTAGGGGGTCTGGAGGAGACCCTTTGAAGGGGGGTACTGTTGTGTCCGTCGGTCTCAGACGGCTTCGCCCGACATGCCTCACCTCTATTTCAGCCTTCTCCACCAGCCTTGGGAGAATGGCGTCCATAGCGTCTCCTTGCCGTACCCTCTGGCTTCCCCAGAGCAGCTCTGGCGCGGCGTCCCGCCATGTTGACCTGAGGCCTCCTAGGGCACACGTGTGCTCGCGCCTCACGTCTTGTAGCAGTGTTGGCGTGAACCTCGGGGGCGTCCCCCTCGAGTGACGTCACTACTTCCGTATTCAAAAGGTTGCCCATTTGCTGACTCTCGCTGAGTTAGCAATAGATTGGATTCGCTCCAGTCTGAAGCTGCTCTGCTGCTTCTACTCTACTGTAAGCCACCTTCACTCTCCAGGGTTCTACTAACCTGGTTACCCGCTCCTCGGGAGCCCTTTGCTTATTTACAGGTGCCTATCCTGAATCCAGGTACTCGCTCCTCGAGGGCCTCTGTGTCTATCCTGGTGCCTGCTACCAATTCTTCAACCTGCTGAAACACTACCTATCAGCTACAGAGAGTGAGTACAACTTCTCTCAATCTGTCCATCTACTAGGGATGTGAATCGGGCTTCGGACGATTGAAAATTATCATCGATATTTTCAAAATCATCAGAAATCGGGGGCTCCCCCAAAACGATAGGAAAACCCCACGATATTGATTGTGGGGGTTCCCTTATCATTTTGGGGGAGGGCAGAAAAAATGGCACACAAAAATAATCCCTGAACCCACCCCGACCCTTTAAAACTAACCCCTTAGCTTCCCCCACCCTCCCGACACCCCCAAAAATGTTTTACACGTACCTGGTGGTCCAGTGGGGGTCCGGGGAGCAATCTCCCACTCTGGGCCGTCCTCCCGCTCCCGGGCCGTTGGCTGCCACTAATCAAATTGGCACCGATGGCCCTTTGCCCCTACCATGTGACAGAGTATCCGTGCCAATGGCCGGACCCTGTCACATGGTAGGAGCACTGGATGGCAGGATGGCCGGCGCCAGCGCCATCTTGTACTCCTACCATGTGACAGGGGCTGACCAATGGCACCGGTAGCTCCTGTGACATAGTAAGGGCAAAGGCTATCGGTGCCATTTTAATTACTGGCAGCCGATGGCCCGAGTGCAGGAGATCACTCCCGGACTCCCGCAGGACCACCAGGGGCTTTTGTCAAGTCTTGGGGGACCCTCCTGACCCCCACAAGACTTGCCAAAAGTCCAGCGGGGGTCCAGGAGCGACCTCCTGCACTCGGACCGTCGGCTGCCAGTATTCAAAATGGCGCCGATAGCCTTTGCCCTTACTATGTCACAGGGGCTAAATATTGGTCCCTTAATGTTTTTTCAGTTAGGAAATGAACCAAATTAAATGAATCAAATCAAAATAAACATTAAACAAACTGAAATTCAAATAACCCTCACACCCCCCACTCCGAAAACAAACAAACAAAAAAAGCCAAAATGAAAATGTTTGGGATGCACACTCCTCGAAAAGAAGTTTGTGCTGAATGCAAAGTACAGAAAGTGGGTGAAATGAGAAATGAAATGTATAGAGCAACAGAAGCATGGAAGACCGTGAAAGCAAAGGGGAGAAATTTGAATTTGATTAGGCAATGGACTAAAGGAGTAGACAGAGAATTTGAAGAGATAGGCAAAAGTAGGGATGATAATTGAAAAAATATGAAATAAAAGAGAAGCAATATGGCCTAAGAAAAACAGAAAAATAATTGCTGTAATTTATCTTAAGGAATTCAATTGATAGGGAGAAGTTTCAGAGAGGACAGGGGAAAAGTGAAATGTGGTGATATATACAATAGGTGCTTGAAGGATGACACCAACCTTATTTATAAAGGCTTGAATCTAGTCAACTAAATACCTGGCAGTAACAGAGAAAACAAGATGAGTAGGAATGGTTTAAGTAAGTATAATATAAGACAAACAAGAAAATAACTTGAATGTATTGGTATAGATTAGAGAGATATTATTACGGAATTTTAAGATTAGTTTTGAAATAAATGAGGAGAAATTTGTAGAAGGAACAGCATAGAAATAGGATTTTCTCCAGACATACACATAGGGGTAGATTTTCAGACGAGCGCGAACAGCCTACTTTTGTTTGCGCTCCAGGCGCAAACAAAAGTACGCTGGATTTTAGTAGATACGCGCGTAGTCGCGCGTATCGGCTAAAATCCTGGATCGGCGCGCGCAAGGCTATCGATTTCGTATAGCCTGCGCGCGCCGAGCCGCGCAGCCTACCCCCGTTCCCTCCTAGGCCGCTCCGAAATCGGAGCGGCCTAGAAGGGAACTTTCCTTTGCCCTCCCCTCACCTTCCCCTCCCTTCCCCTACCTAACCCCCCCGCCCGGCCCTGTCTAAACCCCCATCCTACCTTTGTCGGGGGATTTACGCCTCCCGGAGGGAGGCGTAAATCCCCGCGCGCCAGCGGGCCTCCTGCGCGCCGGGCCGCGACCTGGGGGCGGGTACGGAGGGCGCGGCCACGCCCCCGGGCCGTAGCCATGCCCCCGTACCCGCCCCCAAAATGCTGCCGACACGCCCCCGCAACGCCGCGCGATCCGGCCCCGCCCCCCGACACGCCTCACGACACGCCCACTCCGAAAACCCCGGGACTTACGCGAGTCCCGGTGTTCTGCGCGCGCCGGTGAGCCTATGTAAAATAGGCTCACCGGCGCGCAGGGCCCTGCTCGCGTAAATCCGCCCGGTTTTGGGCGGATTTACGCGAGCAGGGCTCTGAAAATCCGCCCCATAGGCATTAGTACATATATGAAGGAAACAGACATATGAAGAAAGCCAGAGTTGGAGATTAGAAATACATATGTGATTACAAAGGTACTGCTGGTCAGAGGCATAGAAATGAATAGAGTTGAAAGTAGAGTTTTAGGAACACCTGTTGTACAGCCTTAGCCTACCTTCATGATGCCTCTCCACTATAAGAGGCCCTCAGTATGCCTCATCTTAGCCTTGTCTGGTTCCTTCTCTCTGTCCTTGCCATACCAAAGTTCCAGCCCTATGTAAACCTATCTTGCCATAGTAGCCTTGTCTTCTCATGGTGTCACTTCTGGCTCCTTGACCTGACCCTTGTTCTTGCCTTATCTTGTAGCCTACAGGCCTTCTGCCTTCTCTTGCCTTGCTTTGTGGCCTTTAGACCTGCTGCCTTGTCTTGCCTTGAGGCCCTCTGGCCTGTTCTTTCTTGTATCCTGCCTTGAGGCCTTTGGGCCTACTCTGCCTGTTCCAAGCCTTGCTGCATTCGGGCTTCTGTGTTCTTTGTTCTGTGTTTCTATTGTCTGCCTTGTCTAAGTCCTACCATAGTCTGCCTTGTTGCTCCTGCCTTGTTTGTTCCAGAGTCCTGCCCAGTCTGCCTTGTCTGTCCCAGTCACCAGTTTTACATGTACCAGAGTCCTGTCCTTGTCTAGTTCCAGGTCCTGTTTAATATCCAGCTTGAATTTTTATCCTGCCTACCAAGCCTGCCTGCCTTGTCCTGCCTTCCAAGCCAGTCCACCCTTGCACAAGCATTGTCTCCAGCCAGTCTTACCTGTGTGGACTCACCACTAAAAGGAACTAACGCAGCATAGATCTACTGGCCTCCAGAACCCAAGGGCTCAAACTGCAGGAGAGAGGGCTGGCTAGGCGGAACACTGGCCCTTATCTTGCTTCAAGTCCTGCCTTGCAGTCCTGTGCTGCTGCCCAGGTGGGTTTCCCGGTCTCTGGGGCCCGTAACATAGAGACTGCATTACCAGCCTTTAGAGGGGTTAAGACTCTTCTGATATATCACTGTCACTCCTGGAAAAGGATAACAAGAGGATATAAAAGAGGAGTGGGAGATTTTGAAGACAAGGAAAAGAAGACATTGAGAGGAAGCCTGAATGAAGAGTCATCATCCCAGTTATTAGTGAAGATTAGTGAACATATGTTGGGAACCAGAAGAATCATTGATATGGCAACTTAAAGTTCAATACAAAACACTATAGGGGTAGATATTCAAAGCTGGCCATGCAAGTAATCTAGCCAGTTAGAACTAATCCTGCTAAGTTACGATATATTTTCAGTAACATGGCAAAGCTAATGAATATATGTGCTGTTCATTGGAGAAGTCTACCCATCTGAGTTTAGACCTGCTCTATGGGACATCTAAACTTAGATGTAAACTTATCCAGCTAAATCCAAATATCAGTAGTTAGCCGTATAAATTATATGGCTAATTTGCTCCGCCCCTGATCAGCCAGTACGTGCTCAGTCTTTGTGTGATTAAATGTAGCCATATAAGAGACTTACCGTATATGGCTAAGCAGTGGTCGCTGAACATAGGCACATATTCAGCAGCTGTACAAACCCCGCTTATCTGGCTAAATAGTGCTGATTCCGCTGAATGCGCTTTGAATATCTATCCCTCTAGAATACATTTTAAAAAGGGTTTCATGTGGAAAACTAGCATATATGTGCATAAGTAGCATTACTTATGGATATTCTATTTCATAACACAAGAAAATTGGAGCGAAGAAAATTGCACTCCAGCAATTCAATATCCACACATCCAAGGAGGTGCAAAAAATTAAGTAAGGTCCAATTCAATTTATAAAACCGGCAACTCCATTGCTCATTTGTCAAAATACAGTTCTCATTAGGGTCCCCCAAAACGGACCCGTGTTTCGCCGAACAGGCTGCGTCGGGAGGGATAACAATTTCAATAAATGACAGCGCAGTCTAACATTTCATATAGCACTTTCCTTGCTGTATGAAATGTTAGACTGCTCTGTCATTTAAAAGTTATTGAAATTGTTATCCCTCCCGACGCAGCCTGTTTAACGAAACATGGGTCCATGTCGGGGGACCCTAATGAGAACTGTATTTTGACAAATGAGCAATGGAGTTGCCGGTTTTGAAAAACTAAAATAAAATCATTGGATTTATAATTCAATTGGACCTTACTTAATTTTTTGCACCTCCTTGGATGTGTGGATATTCTATTTCAAAAACATCGAGGACATGTATATTTTCCATTTCATGTGCACATTTTATCAGCAGAAAAAAGGAGCAGATCAGGGGCATTCTGGGGTAGGATTCAAAAATACATGTGGTGGTAGTTATTTGCTAAGAGATATACATGTATACATTACCCAACTTATTTGTTCACTTTTACACCTGCGCATTGAATGGCACTAGTGAAATCAGACTTCTCTGCTGGTCGCAATTTTTGGATGAGAGGACTGGATGAACTGGTGGAGGTTCAGGGTGAAATGCTAGAGGATCTAGGTGAACTGGAGAAGGACTGGGTGAATTGGTGATTTTAAGTATGTGTGCAAGTAAATATTATCAAAATGGTATTGGAGTGTACTTTATAAAATATCTACCTCTGAGTATAAATTGAGGTTATTACAAGTCATGTTATATTTTTCCCACACCTAAAATATGCGCACATATGTTTATAAAATACGTAGATAAAGTATGTGTTTTTGACATGGGAAATATTCATACATATTGAAATATACACCTTACTTTCAGATCAGACCTATGCAGTATTATTTCACCTGTGTAGCTTCAATAAAATATTAGCATAAATCTCCACATGTCTACTTACATACATAGATGCCATATCTCAGATATGTTTGAAAGAAAGGCTCCCTATTAGTCCAATATCCAAAGTGAAATAATAAAAAAAAAGCAAAAAAACCCCAAACCATTTCCATATCATATGTAACCTTATAAATCACAGTCCTTGAAATGCTACACAACCAATTAAAATTAAAATAAAATTTATTCTTATAGAAAATATTTTTGGACCATCCTAAATGGATTGTCAATTGGATGTCAAGCCATTTTTCACTCTAATCATTGGTCCAGAGATAACAGTGTTTTAAAAGTATTTTATTAATTGAACATAAGACTTTCCATACTGGGTCAGACCAAAGGTCCATCAAATCCAGTATCCTATTTCTAACAGTAGCCAATCCAGGTCACAAGTACCTGGCAGGATCCCAAGGGGTAGATAGATTCCATGCTGGTTATGCCAGGGGTAAGAACTAGATTTCTGCAAACCTACCTTAATATTGGTTTATGGACTTTTCCTTCAGGAACTTGCCCAAACCATTTTTAAATGAAACTACATTAATAGCTTTCACCACATCCTCTTGCAATGAATTCCAGAGCTTAATTTATGCATTAAATAAAAAAATATTTTTTCTTATTAGTTTTAAATGCACAACTTAGCAACTTCATTGTGTATCCCTTAGTCTTTGTACTTTTTGAAAGAATAAAAAATCTAGCGCTTGTTCCCCTCCACTCGTAATTTTATAGGCCTCTATCATCTCCCCTTAGCCATCTCTTCTCCAGGCTGGAGTTTTCTATAATCTTTCTCCGTTGGGGACTCATTTCATCCCCTTTATCATTTTGGTTGCTCTTTGGTTGCATTTAAAATTAACTATGCAATGATCTTAGCAATGTCTGAAAATGTCTAAAAATATCTTCTCAGTAAACTTATCTAAAAAATTCCCAACATGGGTCCATGCTTCAAAACCGCTCTGAGTCAAGGGAATAAAACTTGACATTGATATCTCTATATGGCATTCCTTCTTATCTCATGTATGATACTGCAGACAAACCAGATTGGCAATATTTAAATCTAGTGCTCAGAAAAACATACACTTTGACACCATTTTATTACTGTACTACTATGGTAGATTTATTAGATTAATTGTAATAATTTGAATTTAAAATAATAAACTCTAAGGGGCGGATTTTCAGAGCCCTGCTCGCGTAAATCCGCCCAAAACCGGGCGGATTTACGCGAGCAGGGCCCTGCGCGCCGGGAAGCCTATTTTACATAGGCCTCCCGGCGCGCGCAGAGCCCCGGGACTCGCGTAAGTCCCGGGGTTCTCAGAGGGGGGCGTGTCGGGGGCGTGTCGGGGGCGGGCCCGGTCGTCGCGGCGTTTCGGGGGCGTGTCGGCAGCGTTTTGGGGGCGGGTACGGGGGCGTGGCTACGGCCCGGGGGCGTGGCCGCGCCCTCCGTACCTGCCCCCAGGTCGCGGCCCGGCGCGCAGGAGGCCCGCTGGCGCGCGGGGATTTACGCCTCCCTCCGGGAGGCGTAAATCCCCCGACAAACGTAAGGGGGGGGTTTAGACAGGGCCGGGCGGGTGGGTTAGATAGGGGAAGGGAGGGGAAGGTGAGGGGAGGGCAAAGGAAAGTTCCCTCCGAGGCCGCTCCGATTTCGGAGCGGCCTTGGAGGGAACGGGGTAGGCTGTGCGGCTCGGCGCGCGCCGGCTATACAAAATTCATAGCCTTGCGCGCGCCGATCCAGGATTTTTGGGGTAGATTTTCAAAAAGCGCGAATAGGCCTACTTTTGCTTGCGCATCAGACTGAAGCAAAAGTACGCCTGATTTTAGTAGATACGCACGGAGCCGCGCGTAGCCACTAAAATCCTGGATCGGCGCGCGCAAGGCTATGAATTTTGTATAGCCGGCGCGCGCCGAGCCGCGCAGCCTACCCCGTTCCCTCCAAGGCCGCTCCGAAATCGGAGCGGCCTCGGAGGGAACTTTCCTTTGCCCTCCCCTCACCTTCCCCTCCCTTCCCCTACCTAACCCACCCGCCCGGCCCTGTCTAAACCCCCCCCTTACCTTTGTCGGGGGATTTACCCTCCCAGAGGGAGGCATAAATCCCCGCGCGCCAGCGGGCCTCCTGCGCGCCGGGCCGTGACCTGGGGGCGGGTACGGAGGGCGCGGCCACGCCCCCGGGCCGTAGCCACGCCCCCGTACCCGCCCCCAAAACGCTGCCGACACGCCCCCGAAATGCCGCGACGACCGGGCCCGCCCCCCGACACGCCCCCGACACGCCCCCCCTCCGAGAACCCCGGGACTTACGCGAGTCCCGGGGCTCTGCGCGCGCCGGGAGGCCTATGTAAAATAGGCTTCCCGGCGCGCAGGGCCCTGCTCGCGTAAATCCGCCCGGTTTTGGGCGGATTTACGCGAGCAGGGCTCTGAAAATCCGCCCCTTAGTGGATACGCGCGGCTCCGCGCGTATCTACTAAAATCCAGCGTACTTTTGTTTGCGCCTGGAGCGCAAACAAAAGTAGGCTGTTCGCGCTCGTTTTAAAATCCGCCCCTAAATATATATTACTATTAGCATTTTTTCATTTTATTTTCCATTAGGCTATCATAAAATCTCTCTGCAAGCTCAGACGTTTACCATTCTTTAAAAGTTCTCCGCAAGCTCATTTTCCATTTTGGAAATACAGGAAGTGTGACAAAGATGCTTATATAATAGTTTTGATAAGCATATCATAACATTTGATTGACAGCATCATATCATGTTAATTAAATCTACAGTTACCTGACAAATGTTTTGTTTGGATTCTAATGAAATTGCCTTATTCCAAAATATCAACATTAAAGAAGGGACGATCTATAGTTTTGTGATCCTTGAAGCGACAGACTTGTGACTGATGATTCATTTTGATTTTTCCAGTCCCACCCCAGCAATGATGAGTCATATCATGATTCAGTGATTGTTGTGGGGAAAGATTATTTTTATGAAAAGTTTCACAATTTAATCCTCCTTCAACAAAGATGACTAAATCAGGACTTGTGGAATTAATAAAGTAAATGCATGGAAGGAGTAAAAAATAATCTATCGGCATTCATTGTTAACCTTTGAACAAAGCAAATTAAGACAAAGATTAAATGAGGACTTCTTTAAATTTAAAGGAAGCTGTTAACTGGGACTGCTCCAGTACTGGGTACTTACAATTTATTCCTACACAGTGGCCATGGTTTCTCAAGGGTTTTCTTTCATTCTGTTTCTATGGGGAAAATCTTTAACCAGACTTGAAAACTATCAAAGAAATGGTGTGAGGGGAAAATCCACCTTCTAAGCAAGTCATTATCAGGGCAGGGGGGTTGGATTATAAATCAGAAGAAAATCATTTTGCCATCTGCCACAGTCCAGTGAACAATATGAACATCATTGCTATCATTAACATCATTCTGGCTGCTGCTGTCCACGTTGTCCTTGGTATTAGAAACTGATCATTGCTGAAATCCAAATCATTCATAGAAACTCTCCCAGATAAAAGATCCCCTGTAACTAATACATTTTGGGTTGCAGGGCATGTATGTGTTGGTTGCTAACATCTCAGAACAAACACCATCTAGGCAACAAATTCAAGTTAATTTTCAGTATGCTGGTGGGCAGACAAGTTTTCAGGCTAAAGTTAGCCAGTTAATTTGTGACAGATATTCAGCAGGGCAAATCTTCCAATGAATATACTTGCTTAAAATTATCTGAGTAAGCTTACCTGGTTAACTGTAAACCTAATTGTCTACATTTTAATATATCTGACATAAACCTGGATAACCTTAATCTTAACTGGTTATATTCAAAATATAGCTGGTTAAATACAAAATAGGAAAAAAATAGCTTTTCTTTAAGATTCGGAGATTGAGGGAGGGGGTGTAGGGTGAGGGGGTGCCTGACTCCTGTTCAACTTATCTTTCAGCCATGGCACATTTTTGTCGGTTTCAGGCCCTTTTAATGTAACATGGGAGCCTCTTTTTGAAAAGGTGTTATTTTATTGCAGCTAACCACTTTCTCGGTTGGCTGCAATAAAATATTAACATCAAATTACCTATTAATGACCACGTTGGCATGTATTTCCATTATTCATGAATGCAAATTGCTTGCAAAGAAGATATTTGCAAAAGGGGAGGCAACATGGATGGGAGCCTGCATAATATAATGTTTATCATGTGATATCGCTGCAATAGCATTCTATTGTGTGATATATGCTATTTAATGTGCATTACAGCACTACTGTAGCTTGATTCATCACCCAGTTAAATTGTGAGTCCTCTGGGCAAGGAAATATCTACAGTACCTGAATGTAATCCACTTGAATTGTTTTAAAGGCATAATATAAATCAAATAAAGAGCATGCTGCCATTTAAGTGAACTGCAGCAGAGAAAAAGGACAATGCAGCGATGTAACATGAGCCACCAGTCCAGGAAACCTGGAATGAAATTGAAAAGATTGCCAGACCTCTTATTGTGAAGGTGCTTAAATTACCATTGAATAGATGTGTCAGAGACTCAGGTAGAAGATTTGCATGTCACAGCCCCCTGGACTACTGTTGATAACTTGCAGTGAAATATCACTTTAAATCAAAGAATAACAAGATCCTAAATTAAAGAATTATGACTGGAAAAGTCCTACATTGGAGAACTCTGAATGATAGAGGGATTTTTGAGAAAAATGTAGTGAGAAATAGAGATGTGCATTCGTTTATCACGAATTAGGCAATTTCAACTTGCCAAAAGTCCCTGGTGGTCCAGCGGGGGTCCTGGAGTGATCTCCTGCAATTGGGCCATTGGCTGCCAGTATTCAGAATATTTAACACTTAGAATGTAAGACTGTATAAGTATGATGTATTCTTAGATCATAAAATTCAAAACAACATCATAATTGCAAAAATGTTTTTGCTGATACCATGTAGTCTAATGTTGAACTTTAGAGAAACCTCAAAGAAGATGGCGGGCTGTGTCTTCAATAGCCCTGTGTGCCATCAATATATTTGTGCAGTCAATTTTTCAAGACCGTCACTGAGATTAAATCATCGGTTTCTCTATAGGTGTCTTTAGAATTTTCATAACGTTTCATAACGCTTCGTTGCATTAATTTTTAGCATTTTTTTAGAAAATTTTTTAGAAATTTTTCATTAAAGCAGTAAGGGTACACTTATCGTAGCAGTGCAGCAGGGATAACAGGCTGGACGCTGGCCCGACACGGCTCGTGTTTCTGTCAGCTTCTTCAGGGGCCACGGTTTGCCATTTCTAGAAAAGATGACATGCATGGTTAAAGTTTCTAAAAAGTTGTAAGAAACAAAGAGCTGCTTTCCATAGTATACGTACAGTTCCCAAATCTGCCGAACAAACTATACTGCTACTTGGCTGCAGCTTTATCTGACAGCTGGATCCGCCATTATTCAGGTCCAGTTTTATACCTGCTTGTGTGTAGGAAGGAACCAATTAATAACCTAATTAACACTAGCTGACATGCCAATCGGCTATATCAATGAAGCCCATTCAACTGAATCGTTGAGACCCCGTGGGTTTGTTGAGACCCCGTGGGGTTTGTGTATTCAGAATGGCACCGACAGCCTTTGTGCTTACTATGTCACAGGGACTACCGATGCCATTGGCCGGCCCCTGTCACATGGTAGGAGCACAAGATGGCGCCAGCCATCCATTGCTCCTACCATGTGACAGGGGCCGACCAATGACACCGGTAGCCTCTGTGACATCGTAAGGGCAAAGGGCCATTGGCGCCATTTTGATTCATAGCAGCCCTGACAGCCAACGGCCCTGAGGGAGAGATTGCTCGCGGAAACCCGCTGGACCACCAGGGCTTTTAGTAAGTCTTGGGGAGGGATCGGGATGGTGGGAGGGTTGTAATACAGTAAATGTGAAGGGTTGGGGTGGTTTTTTTTCTGATTCTGATTTTATTTTAATTCGTTTTTCCTATTTCGGGTTCGGGTTCCAGCTTTGTTTTTGCTGAAAAACGATCCGTGGGAAAATGAGTTTTTCCATGAAGCACCTGAACTGAAACCCGACCCGAGCCAGAAAAATGAAGCTCATCTCTAGTGAGAAACAGTCCTGGGAAGCAAACAGATTCTCACCCTGACTAACAAGGGGAGTCAGACCCTTGGGTACTCAGCTCTCAGATAACAGAAAGAAAAGGCCAGGGAGGATGGAAGGGTGTGCACAAATTCTCTTCTCATGGTCCTTCCAGGGTCTTGACCTTTTGGCTGAAGAGAAGGTGACCCATCCAGGTGAGGTAGTGAATAACTGGCTATGAGCTTAGCAGAGCTGTAAACCTAAGCCAGGGAAAACCCTCCTACTAAGGGAGAAGATCTGAAGGACAGCCCCAGATTCAGAGGTGGAGTGGTCTCCCAGGGGCAAGGGGACCCCAGTGGCAGATCGGGAGGTGATCCTCGGTCCCTGTTGAGCAAGGGGACCCCAGTGGCAGATTGAGTGGTCCTCCAGGAGGAAGAGGACCCCAGAAGAAGATTGGGAGGTGATGCTACATCCCCAAGGAGGGTATGGACCCCATAAGCAGATTGAGAAGCCCCCCAGAAGGGTAGGGACACCAGTGCAGGCCCTTAGAAACAGTTGGGTTCCCAGGAGGGCATGAACCACAGAAGCATTCCAAGAGGTGTTGCATCCCCCAGGATGGTGTAGACCCCAGTACCAGCCTGGAAAGTGGAGTCAGGTCCCCAGGATGGCGTGAACCCCAGCATTGTCACAGACCTTTCAGCAGAGCAGAAGCAGCACGAAGGAGATGATAGCAGTTTAGATGCACGCCTACACTGCCCACCAGCCCAATTACAAGTTTCCACATGGGTGAGACTTGGGAGAAAAAGGGGAGGATAATTACTTAAGTGGGAACTCCAGAGGTCCCTTCTAGTCTATGTGGGGGCCAGCAACCCCAAATTGCCAAATATTAAATGTTCTTGCTATCTTGTAAAAATGTATCTAATTGTGTGGCCTGAGACTATTAACCACAAGTAGATAAGTGTGCTGTTTGACATCATATTAGCGATGTACATAGTCAACTTAGCTGAATATAGGGTTGCCAACTGGCTCCAGATTTTCAGAGGAGGTAGATCCAGTCCCACTTTTACTCACTTGTATGCAGGTAGGTATAATCTTGCTTTTCTTAGGGAATGCAATTGGAAAATCAGAATAAATCCCAGCATGCAATGAGGTAAAACCAAATCTGGATCAACCTGTCCTGAAAATCTGGAGCCAGTTGACAACCTTGGGGGTCAATTACTAAAGGTTTTCTCCCATTTTGTGTTTATGGAAAAAATGCTTATAATTTGCACCTTTAGTTGGATAACTTGGAAATGGTCAAGTAGACATGAAATTTAAAACCCCAGCTAAGTCGGACAAACCACTTTCAGCATGAACCTCATAAAGATGGCTAAATGGTACTTTTTCCTGCCAGTAAGCAGATGATAAACATATATATCTGGGCAGCATTGGAACTAGGTCTAGATTTGTCTGGGCAGGGGTGGGATAGATCTATTTTTTCCCCTAGTTTGGAGTAGGGCAGAGCAAGGGGTTTTGTGACCTCTTATTGGCATTCCCCTAACAGCTCAGGGGTTTAATAACCAGCGAAGTAAAAAATCCTTTCCCCTCTTTAGTTTAAAAAAATAAAATAAATGTAAGACTGAATGACCAGGTAGTGCCTGACTGGTTTTAAGAGTCTTAGTTGTCATCTGTGTGTAAAGTCTAAAAAAAAGGAAGAAATAGAAGAAAGCAGGAATGGGACCAGCACTGTAAGAAGCTTTGAGGAGGGGTATGGACTGAGTGGCTGGTTTCCTGCGATCGCACAACTGGTTGGGCCTGATTTAGTGCTCCAGATTTACAGCCAAGACAGGCACTGGCTGAGCATGGGACGCACTATGCAGTTTGTGGGTGCTGCCACAGCACTTCTGCAGCATCCTGCCTTTGTTGAACCTATTCACTAAAGACGAGTGAAATTGCAGGGGAAGGTTCCATACCCACAGAAGGTATGTCCAGGGGGTTCCCATGGCATTGGGTGCATTTTCAGTTGCTGGTTCATCCTTAGGCCCCTTAGGGGAGGTGGGGGTCTGCAGGTAGCAGCTGGGCCCATGGCCACCTTGCAGGCTGCTAGTTCTAGGGAGACACAATGTGGATTTGGAGGTCAGGCACTCACAGGAAGGGGGGGGGGGAAGGGGATTAGTTGAGGGCCAGTCCTACAGTGAGCATACCTACATGCATTTCCCCCAGAGTTCATAGTTCTTAGGCATAAAAACATAAGATTTCCCATACTGAGTCAGACCAGGGTCCATCAAGCTCAGTATCCCATTTACAACAGTGGTCAAGCCAGGTCACAAGTACCTGGCAGGATTCTAAGGGGTAAATAGATTGGCAAGCTCCCAAGGCATTTTGCACAAGGCAAGGGACTCCTTCATCATCTCCTGCCCATCCCTTCCTTTCTCCATTCTTAAAGTGATTCTGTACAGATGGGAGTTGAAGGGGTTGCAGGACCTGTATTTGATGCTCTTTGGTTTAGAGTGGAGTTGAGTAAGCTCTGGAGACAAGGAAGACTGGTATAGTGATTCCAGAGAAGAGGTCATGGAAGAGGGAGAGTTGCTAGCAGGAGTGAGAGATGATTCCTTGTGGTCTGATTTTTCAACAGAGAACAGCTACAAGTTACAAGTTAGTTTATTTATATACCATTATTCAATAAAATATTGCAATGGTTTACAATTTTAAAACCTAACACAAATTTAACATAACAATACAAAAAACATGTGTCCGCTTATCTTATTTAATTTAATTTCGGGCCTGTGTATTCTGTTTGTTTGGTGTACCTGTCTGGTTTTTCCTTGCCTTTGTGTTTTTTCTGTTCCTAGTTATTTTGTATTTCCTTGTTTTGATTTTTTCAGTGGACGCCTTTCGGTTGATGATCCTGCAGGTGCTGGAGGCCTTGGACATAACAGAGGAACTGGCAGAAAACACTAAGACAGTGAAAGGGGATTTAATTCTGGAAGGGATACAGAAGCCTATGGAGACCTTTCCTTTTCATCATACAGTTAAGAATCTGATTTTAGTGGAACTGGGAACTCCAGAGTCTGGACTTAACATGGAACAGTGATGGGTAGACTATGCCATTGAGGAGAAGGAGAGGCTTAAATTCTCTAAGATAGATGTGCTGGTATCACCTGTAAGATCTTCATTGTGGTGGAGCATGACACAGCCCTTAAAGATTCACATGAAATGAAGATTGAAGTCATTCTCAAGCAGTCTTTTGGGGTTGATGCCCTAGTTCTGCAAGCCATAGCCTGCTGAAGCTAGATAACTAGGACCTGCTTAAGCTAGTTGCAACAACCAGAGGGTCCTGGGCACCATAAGAGAAGGTTCATTAGAATTTTTGCTCCATATTTCAGATGCCTTCAATATGTAACCTTGCCACTCAGCAAGTAAGAGACAGGCTGTAAAGTCCATCCTAAATTGACTTCTCCAGTTAGCTGTGGTAGTTCAGATATTAAAGGAGGAATGGGGCTTTGGAAGGTAGTCTATTTCATGGTTTATTTAGTTAAACATTTCTAGACCATCTTTCTCAAAGAATAATGTACAAAGTGGTTTACAAATTTAAATAGAAAAACATCCAATTAAAATCTGTAGTATAACAAATAATTTTCATGACCAATAAATCAGGAACACACAAATTCACGTGTACAAAAAATAAAACCATAAAGTAATAAGAATCATCAGAAAAAGGATGGAACTTTGTGCCCCATTTTAGACCTGGAATAGGTCAATGGGGCAATATAGGTGCCTCATATTCACATGGAAACTCTCTAGACCATCAGTGGTTCCTAAGGTTTGTGGTCTTTCAATTTCAGGATCTTCCTTTTGGTCTAGCCATGGCCCTATGGACTTTCTTCAAGATTATAGTCATGGTGGAGTAACCACTTTGCAAGGAAGGTGTAAATAGTTAAGTAATAATAATAATAAAAAATGAACAAGTACCTGGGTACCAGGACTTTGGGGCTGGGCTGGCAGGTTGGAGCAGGCTCTAGAGGCAGCCAGAGGGCAATGCAGAGAGGGACCATGAGAAGCGAGAGTAGGGAGGCCTGTGGAGTGACTGGGTGCTACAATAGAGAAGAGAAGTAGTGCCATGTCCTTGTCATGATTTGTGAAGACAGGAACTGCGCCGGGGTGATCTGGGCCATAATAGCAGACTCGCAATGTTGGCTGAATGTTACGGTTGCCATTCATGGGGCCCAACCTGCGAGCATTCTCTCTCACCTTTCTATTGCGAGCCACGCCGGTTGGGCTGGTGCCTGACTGCTTTTCCTCCTCCATTGCAGCCACCACCATAGCTTCCCTCCATGGCGTGGAGCCACCGCCGCCATCTGTGGCAGGAAGGGCTGCCGGAGTCATCATTCTTAGCGGCATGGAGCCGATGCCAGAACACTGCCTCCCATGGCAGGAGTGCTGTCACTGCTATGCTCCACCTCCTCGTGGCAGAAACGCCGCCGATGCTGCTGCTCCATTCCTGCCTGTACCTGAGCCTTGCTTAGGCATGCGCGCGCGCCTATTCTGGATATTTAAAGGGCCAGCAGTGGTTAAATCCCCACGGCCCCAACTGATGATGTTATTGCCTCATCACTTCTATAGCCCTATAAAGCTATAAACCCTATAGCTTCCTCTTCTTGGAGCCTTCACATCAGATCTTCACAATTGCCTGTGGTCTCTCTCTGGTCAAGGTCCTCCATGTTCTCCTTGTGTTTAGATGGTTCTTCGTTTGATGTTCCCGCTCTTCTTCGTTGGATGTTCCTGATGTTCCTAGTCTTGTTCCTCGTCTGCATTCCTTCATTTACTGTTCCGTGTTCCTGATGTTCCATGTTCCTGGTGTTCCATGTTCCAGTCCTGGACCAGATGTTCCATCTTCGGCTCTTCATCTTGCTTCCAGGTTTCCTGTTTGTCCACCTTTCCTGGCGTGCCACCGTTGTGGTCCATGACCAGCCCATGAGGGGCTATGTAGGGCGCTTCGTGGTACAAGGCATCTTCACATCTGCAGCACCAGTCTCCAGAAGGCCCTTGCTTTTAATGTTGAGGTCTGTTCCTGAACCCTGAATCCTGAGTCTTGAATCATGTTCCTGGTTCCATGCCCTAGACTCAATCCAGAGCCTGCTCCGCTTCAGCGTGTTCCGTGACCAGCCACGGGTCGCTGTGTAGGGCGTGCCTCAGTGCAGACCTTTCCTGAATCTTCATCATGTTTCCAGCTCAAGTCTTCATTTCATCATTTGGAGTCTGCTTCGCTTCTGGCGTGGTCTGCGACCAGCCATGGGTGGCTGTGTAGGGCACTCTGCAGTGCAGTACTCACCCTGTACTAGTGCCTGAATCCTGAATCCTCACCTGAGTGTTCCAAGTTCCTCAAATCCTCGTCTGAGTTTTCCAAGTTCCTCGAATCCTTGAGTCTTCCAAGTTCCTCAAATCCTCATTTGTGTCTTCCAAGTTCCTCAATTCTTGTCTGAGTCTTCCAAGTTCCTTGAGTCTTCGTCTGAGTCTTCTTGCACTCATGTCTCATCATGTTCCTGCCCTCGGCCTCCGTCTGGCCTTACGCACTCATTGTTCCCAAGCAGCGGGTCCGGAAGGGCTACCGAGTCATCGGAGGGCCACTTTTGAGACCAGCATTGCATTGCTGGGTCTCACCTATGCATGCAGTTCCAGTGGAGGTCTGAGCCTGCCTTGTTCCAGTTCCTCAATGTTCCATGTCTCGATCCTTATCCAGCCTTGTTCCAGCTCCTGCCCGTGCTTGGACACTCTCACCTCCCATGGTGTGTGTCTTGGCGCTCCTCCCTGAGCCATGCCGTGGTCCAAGGGCTCACATCCCTCTAGAGCAGAGGTGGGCAAGTCCGGTTCTCGAGGGCTGCAAACCAGTCGGGTTTTCAGGATACCCCTAATGAATATGCATGAAATAGATTTTCATACAACTGAGGCAGTGTGTATGCAGGTCTCTCTCATGCATATTCATTAAGGATATCCTGAAAACCTGACTGGTTTGCAGCCCTTGAGGACCGGAATTGCCCACCCCTGCTCTAGAGCAAGCAATCACACTCCCATGTTCGCAACATGATGTGAAGGCAGTCGCAACAGGATGTGAAGGTGGTCGCAACAGGATGCAAAGGCCATGAGCTTGGTGGGTGTGTTCCTGTGGTGGGCTCATGTTTTCTCTGGACTCCTTTGATACCTTGCTCCTTGTAAGAATTTCTGCCCAAATTTCCCCGGATTTCTTTCTTCTGATTGTTGTCAAGAATGTTTTCAATTTGTGTCTGGATTTTTTATTTTTCATGACCCACAGGAGGCGTCTGCATTGTCCTTCAATCATCCACTCCTTCTGGAGCACCTGTTATTGTGCCTGGGAATACCTTTTACAACCTGTAGGAGGCACCTGCACCCAGGTTTCTCAAGCTCTTCAGTTTGTTCCTGGAGCCTTGGCCCATCCGACCTGCAGGAGGCGCCTGCACCCAAGGCCTGGGTCCGCTCTTTCAGCTTCAACTTCATCTCTGCGTTACACTTTTTCTTTTACCTCTGCTGCAAGTCTTCAGTTCACCTGCAGTGGTAAACTTCACGGTGCTCTTCACTGGGTCACCATTCACATCTGTTGCCTTTACCCAGTTGGTAAAGGCAACAGATGTGAATGGTGGGATTACTGCCATTGTTGGGATTACTGCAAGAATCCACCGCTTGTTCATCTTGTGCGGAGAGGCTCCTTCTAAAAATCCACAAGAATATCCGCCTCCGCTTTAGATGCTATTGCTGGCTTTTTCATCAGCAGCCCTTGACCTGCAGGGGGCGCCTGCATCCACTTCCCAATTTCTCAGCTATTCCAGGTTTATTGGGTTCTTTCACAACCAGCAGGAGGCGCCTGCACCCAAGATCTGGTTTTCTGCAACCCTTGTCTGCATCACTCTCCTTCCAGAATTCATCCAGGCTCCTGTGTACTTTCAATACTTATCACTCGACCTATGAACTGAAATTCATGATGAGTTCTAGAGCTCCAATTTCTATTTCTGGGGACTTCTGCCAATATTTCCCATTGCTTCTTTGCATGAATAAAGTCATCTCTAATCTTCAAGGATGAACGTCATCATCACTCTTCAGTTAATGTTCTCCCATGTTCTCATCTGCTGGAGATTTTGGTCTATCCCTCTGAGCCCTCCATGGAAATCCGGGACCTCGTCTTACTTCCTCCATCCAGTCAGTTTATATCCTTTGGTCCTCACTTAATGGACTTTCTGCTGCCAACATTGTTCTCCTTAAGTGGACTTCCTCAATTCCCATCTTGGAACTACTCCTTCGCAGGTTGGATTGTCCTCCAAAAGAGTCTTATCATCTATATATGTTGTGGGACTAAAGAGGCTTGGCTAAGTGCCTTCAATCTGTTCTCCAGTTACTCTGTTGGCAATCCTATTTCCACTGATGGCTTAATGGATGGAAAGAAGCATTTCTCTGTCCCGAAATTGCTTCAGTCATCCCCTTCTACAACTTGAGTTGCTGGCCATGCCAGCCCCGTGGCCATGCTAACCAACTTATGGGAATCTATTCTTGCTAGTCCTTCTGTGGAGATGATTTTTAAATTCAAGTTTGGTGCTGTCACACTACAATAACCAAAAGAACACTAGCCTCTAGCTGGAGTGCATTAAACCAAGTCCATCCAGTTTCAGCCTATGTTGTTGCCTCATTGAGAAGATCTACTCCCAGTCCTCATGGACTGTAGTTTGCACATTGCTAATACCATCCTTTTGGAATACCCTGGTTTCTAGAGACGAACATCTCACCTTCTACACTTTTAAGTAAGATGCAATGTTGACATCTATCCCCTGGACAACAGTCTCCACCAAGGAAAGTTTTTGACTTCTACACCCCTTTTCTCTGGTTCAATCCGAAGTCTGTGCTTGTATCATCTTATGATCTTCTAACGTATGAACAAGTTTCATCTTCTACCGAGTTCTCATCTAGAAATCACTCAGTTGGATATGAACCTACTCTCCAGAACCTGTTGTTGGTAATCCTGTGCCCAGCCAGCTACCGATTCAACTTCATGCATCATCTGCTGCCAAAGGATATAATGGAATTTCTTCAAGTTCAACCTGTTGCCTTCAGTATCATCTTCTTAGTTGGTCCTGTTTCCAGACATTTAGCCTATTCAAGATCCACCTGTCTCTAGTTACACCAGCTTACTACTCCTCTATTCTGGTACAACATTCCCAGCTACTACATCAAACAATAATGTTGTGAGTACCATTGTCATTTCTATCGGAGACTTCAACCTTACTCTGCTCCGCACTTCCACTTTCACTTCAATTAAGTGCCTTGGAATTGACTTTTTCTCTAAGATATTGCTTCTGATCTACATCCTTTCAGTCATCAGAGCTTACTTTGTCAATACCACATAGCAGTCCAATTTACACATGTCAACACTTCCAGCTATAAGATCAAGCAATGGTGCTCTAACTATCCTACTAGGATTAATGGTAATATGCCATATTTAATTTACAATCAAGTGAGAGCTTAAAACTAAAATGATTCTCCAAGTTGCTACTCTTCCTTCAGTGCCTTCTGCAGTTGGGTCATTCTTGTCAAGTCTAATTATAATTGTCTTCATCATGTCTCCAGTATATCTCAATGCCTCATTGCTTCATCTCATTCCAAGCATCTTGAGATCCTGTGTTTGGACCCCCAAGTTCCCCAGCTGGTATAGAAGATATGCCTTCTTGTCTTCAGCCAAAGAGAAGAGGTGAAGAGGGAGGCTTTGAGGGGAGGGTGCTGTTATGATTGCTGCCCATTGGGCCCAACCCGCGAGCAGCCCCTCTCATCTCTCTGTTGCCTGCCACACTGGTCAGGCCGGTGCCCAACCACCTTTCTTCCTCCATTGTGGCCACTGCCGCGGATTCCTTTCATGGTGTGGAGCCACCGCTGCCACCATGGCAGGAAGGGCATTCTTTGTGGCATGGAGCCATTGCCGGAACGCTGCCTCCCCTCGGCAGGAGTGCCGTTGCCGCTACACTTCACCTCCTCGAGGTAAGAACTCCGCCGATGCTGCCGCTCCACTCCTGCCTGTCTCTGGGTCCTGCTTAGGCATGCACGCACCTCTTCTGGATATTTAAAGGGCCAATGCTGGGAAAATCCACGTGGCCCCAACTGATGATGTCATCACCTCGTCGCTTCTATAGCCCTATAAAAGGGCTCAGCTTTCTCTCCTCAGAGCTTTCGCATCGGATCTTCACAGTTGCCTGCGGACTCTCTCCGGTCAAGGTCCTCCATGGTCTCCTTGTGTTTAGATGGCTCTTTGTTGGATTTTCCTGATGTTCCTGGTCTTCTTTGTTGGGTGTTCCTGATGTTCCTAGTCTTGTTCCTCATCTGCGCTCCTTTGTTGCCTGTTCTGTGTTTCTGATGTTCCATGTTCCTGGTATTCCATGTTCCTGGTGATCCATGTTCCAGTCCTGGACCAGATGTTCCCCTCTTTGGCTCTTCATCCTGTTTCCAGGTTTCCTGCTCATCCACCTTTCCTGGCATGCCACTGAAGTGGTCCGTGACCAGCCCATGGGGGGCTGTGTAAGGCGCTTTGTGGCACAAGGCCTCTTCATATCTGCAGCACCAGTCTCCGGAAGGCCCTTGCTTTTAATGTTGAGGTCTGTTCCTGAACCCTGAATCCTGAGTCTTGAATCCTGTTCCAGGTCTTCGGAGTTCCTTGTTCCTGCTTCCGTCCATGCCCTAGACTCAAGCCAGAGCCTGTTCTGCTTCAGCATGGTCCGTGACCAGCCATAGGTGGCTATGTAGGGCGTGCCTTGGTGCAGGCCTCTCCTGAATCTTCATCATGTTTCCAGCTCAAGTCTTCATCTCATCTTCCAAGTTCCTCGAATCCTCGTCTGAGTCTTCCAAGTTCCTCAAATCCTTGTCTGAGCTTTCCAAGTTCCTCAAATCCTCGTCTGAGTCTTCCAAGTTCCTCAAGTCTTCATCTGAGTCTTCCAAGTTCCTCGAATCCTCGTCTGAGTCTTCCAAGTTCCTCCATTCCATGTCTCATCATGTTCCTGCCCTCAGCCTCTGTCTGGCCTCATGCACTCATCGTTCCCAAGGGGCGGGTCTGGAACGGCTACCGAGTGGCTGGAGGGCCACTCTTGACACCAGCATTGCATTGTTGGGTCTCACCTGTGCATGCAAGTCCAGTGGAGGTCTGAGCCTGCCTTGTTCCAGTTCTTTGATGTTCCATGACTCAATCCTTGTCCAGCCTTGTTCCAGCTCCTGCCCATGCTTGGACACTCTCACCTCCCACGGTGTGTGACTTGGGGCTCCTCCCTGAGCCGTGTCATGGTCCAAGGGCTCACATCCCTCTAGATCAAGCGACTGCATCCCCACATTTGCAACAAGATGCGAAGGTGGTTGCAACACTGAAGGGGGGGGCAACTATAATCAGGTGAGAGGCTGCATCAAGGGAAAATGGCAGCAGAAGGAGGCAGGAGCCTTCAGAAAAAAAAATAAAAATATTGATTCAGAGGGAGGAGCCAATGTAGAGAAGGCACAGTGAAGGAAGAGCCACTGGAGCGGCTGGAGATGGGGGCCGTGATGAGTCAGTGGTGTCGGGCAGGCATCGGGCAACTCTAGCCCCCTCAATGTGGTAAATGGTGAGGAGGAAGCCCCAGGTGGTGGCAGAGATGGCTGCGGTGGACGAAGGAATGGGCATCTGCGGAAGAGTGGTGGGGTGTCTGTTCACTGCTGCCACTGGGCCAGAAATCACAATGGGAGAAGGGGGGCACCATCTTAGCCTGCCAGGAATCGAGCCTTCTTGCTGCTGGAGCCAGGAGAGAAGCAGAACTGTTTTATCAATCACTGCTGGTGCTGGTGGCCTCCTCCTCCTGTCGTAAAGACATATTGCATCACCATGGTTTTGATTTTAAAAAAATGAGAAAACTGGCATCGGGGCCTGTGGGAAGCCCTGATGCTGAGGAGACACCACTGGGCCACTCTGTTGAAGTCAGTGATGATGTCAGTGGGATTCCTGCAATGAGAGGGGGCCACAAATTTTAATGAAAATGGAAGAAGCTAATTAAAATTTAAAAGAAATAAAAGTGGTGGTCAGATAAGGAGAATCTAGCCACCTGATCGACTTCACCTCCCCAGCTCATAAGCCACATTTAAAGTGGGAATTTATCCTGAAGGGAACATTGCTCATTTTAGACAATAAAAACCACTTAAAATATCCAGACAATAAGGAATTTTGATGGCATCCATAAGAACCCTGGGCCAGACAGCGTTTGGAGAATAAAACTGCTAATTTTCTAGGATAATTATAAAAGTCTACTATAAGCTGAAAAATGATTTCTATAACCAGTAACAACCTGTAAATAGTTAGCTGAGTATGGGAAACATTATTGCCATTCTAAAAATAATTCTGTAAACAATTAAACATTAAAAAGATTAAAGAAAAATGAACATTGGTAGTGGCCATCCACCCCCGAAACTAGTGGACCAGTAAAATACAACCCATGAAAACTAGGACCGCCATGTAAACTGGAGAAATTGTGAAGCTGCATCTAGGGGATATATAGTGACAGCTTCATTAGCAACAAATAAACTGGTCAACTTAGTCTCACTAAAATGCCGATGCAATATTGGTGTGCAGAAAACGGGCGCTTATAATTGAGCACCCGCTCTCCTAATGCATGCCAATCTACCTCTCCCAGGTGCCCGATTTCATAGTTAAATGGGCTGCCATGGTTAAAATGAGGTGCTGGGGAAACTGTGCACCCCTAGTGCCCCCTCGGCATTGGGCGCCCAGGAGAGGTGGCTGTCAGTGAGCGTTAGGAAAACGGATGCTCAATTTTATGAGCGTCTTTTTTATTAACCTGTGCACAGCCACAGGTTAGGAAAATGGATGCTTCTTAATTGAGCGTCCATTTTCCTAACCTGACCGCAGATGACATTTTTATTACATTTTTTTTTCTTTTACTCCTTTTTTTATTCCTCCAACTTAATATCACCACTTTAGGGGCTCCTCAAGAATTAATGCCTGCTCTGGGGCAGGTGTTAATTTTTGAAAGTAAAAACATGCTCGTTGGGTGCACATTTTTTTTTTTTTTTGCAGTGGGGGGGAGTAATAGCTAAAAGCCTTATCAACATGAATTTACATATGATGAGTATTATTAGCTACGTGCTAGTTAGGATGTGCATTTTGGATGTGTTAATCTTCTTATTGCAAAACGTGCATCCAAGTACATGTAAAGCCTTGTGCTCAGACGAGCACATTATTTTGCATTGGCCTGTAAGAATGGTAAGAGCACTAATTGTTGTAAAATTAACTAATACCATTTTAAGCAAACACAAGTTATAGAAAATTTCCATATGACCTACCTAATTTCCATCAGGGGTTAAGAAGGGCTGTCACTAGTTTTATAGGGGAACACCTAAGCAACTTAATTCAAAGTAAATCCCAGTGACATCACAGAGCAGCGATATAGGGCAGCTGAGGTAAGGAAAAGTTAGTTTAGAATTAGCCAGAACTGAGCTGTGTGTGCATTTAAAGTGCTCAGATAATAATAAGAACTGGCAGGAATAATAAGAAACACTCATGAATGAGTGTAAGGTGAATATACCGTAAATTATTTGAATTTTCATTTAAATAGGGAAAATCAAGGAAAGGTTTAGAAATAGTTAAATTTAACTGTAAACCAGTTGACCCGCAGAGATTATTATCAGCATTGATAAGTAAAGGGTGTGAGTGTCAGATATTGTTTGAGAGTGTGAAGGGTACACCTCAATTATACATAAGACTCCCTGAAATTTGATAACAGGGAAGAGTCTAATGCTAAAATCAAAACCCTGAGCCAGCTATACAGAATATACATTTATATTGTGGAGACTTCTCAACTATATGCAAAGAAGAGAGAGCTCAAAGGGAGAAAAGTTTTCTGCTCACTTCCAAAGATATAGCTTTGGAACAGGTGTACTCACAAAGAAAGTAAATTCCTCCAATTGAAAAAGAATATACACCCTAGCAGCAGAGTGAAATATAAAGAAAAGAGAACAATTTAAGTGAGATATTTGACTTAAAAAATACCCTATTAAAAATACCACCATAGATAGGGCTGATCAATTATCTATTATTTTATTAGTTAGTGTGAACAGTTCAATAAACTATCAAGGACATTACACTCTAGGCCTAGGGAACACATTTAGTTACCGGAAGACAATTCAGTGAAAGGGAGTCAAACTTCTTTATTGGTTTTGTAAAGTGTTAGGCAGTAGGTGCCGAGGAACAAAGAACAGAGCCGGTAGAAAGAAGACATCCAACGCACCCCAGCAGCAAATCCCAAGATCAGCAAGCAAGAATAAAAACAGAACATATAAGTTAAGTGTGTACACACCACCACGACATACAGATCTGTTTAACAAATACAGTGCGTTACAGAAAAAAGTTAAAATGAAACAAGTTATTGTGTATATATGCTAATACTTATTTGATATTACATAGTAGAATATGGAATATGGATGTCCATGAAGAATCCTGATGTAATCTTGAACTTCAGTCTAAGAATAACGAAAACATATTATTTAACATTTTTTTGATAACTAAGACGTTGCTGCAAATTGTATTAAAATAAACATTGTTACATTTTGAAACATTTTAAGGGATTTGTTTCACTTGATCCTTGCCTCCCCTCTTCACCTGGGATAATTTGTTGGGTGGGTTTGGTTTTTATTGGGAAGCACTAGGGAGCGGTTCCACTTCCAAGGTGAGAGTGTGTTCTTGGGCCACGGCTTGACCCCAGAGGAACTCCGAAGAAATGCTGAGGCAGGCGAGGCATGCCTGAGCATGGGCAGAACAGGAGCAAGGCTGGACTGAAGACAAGTGAGGGAATCCAGAACAGGAACAAGGCTGGGCCCGGCCTCCACTGGACCTACACGCAACAGTGTGACCCAGCAATGCAATGCTGGTCACAAGAGTAGCCCTCCAGCCACTTGAAAGCCCTTTCGGACCTGCCACTTGGGAACGACGAGTGCGTGAGGCCAGATGGAGGCTGAGGGCAGGAACGCGAAGTCTCTCTGGATACTCAGATGGAGACTTGGATAAGAAGACTCAGACTCAGACTGGGATACTCAGGAGACTCAAATGAAGACTTGGATTCTCAGAAGACTCAGACAAGGATTCAGGTTGTTCAGAAGACTTGGAAAAGGTTGCAGGTTACTCAGAAGTTTCAGGCAAGGATTCAGGAGTCAGATGAAAGTATTGGGTGAGAACTGCATCACAGCGTGCCCTACACAGCCGCCCATGGCTGGTTGCGGACCAGGCTGAAGGTGAAGCAGACTCCAGACAAGGTAATGGAAGTTGAGACTGGAACATGACGAAGATTAATTAGAGGCCTGCACCGGTCGTGGACCACGTTGAAGAGGAGCAGGTTCTGGCAGAGTCTTAGGCATGGACGGAGCAGGCACAAGGGGACTCTGTAGACCGGGAATAAGATACTCAGAAGCAAGGCATTAAAAGCAGAAGTCTCCAGGAGGCTTGCACTGCAGATGAGAGGAAGGTCTTGTACCATGAAGCGCCCTATACAGCTTCCCCGGAGCAGGTCACGGACCACGAAATGGCACACCAGGAAATGTGGGCACAAGGAACCTGGAAACTGGTTGCAGAAGTGAAGACAAGAGCATCAGGACCAAGACATCAGTAAGACGGAACGTATGGAACATCTGGAACATCAGGACATGGAACATCAGGTCTTTGAGGAACAGAACCACAGAACAACAGGACATCTGGAACACCAGGACATGGAACATCAAGATTTTCAGGAACGGAACCACAGATGAAGACAAAGGAGCTCCAACGAGAAACACAGGACCTTGAAGAAGTGATGGACCTCAGATGCCTCCTGGATCGGTGAACTGGGACATCCAGGAGCAGACTGGCTCCTTGCAAAGGCATTGAGGGAGAGACGAAGAACCCTTTTATAGGACAGAAGTGAAGCAGGTTGATGACATCTCTTCAGAGGGCCGCGGGGCTTTTCCCGCCACTGGTCCTTTAAAAGCTATGCTGAGGCACGTGCCCGCACCAATGGGGACGCCCGGAAGAGAAGACTGCAACGGTGGTGTCCCTGCCGCATGGAAGGCCCGGAGGACAGTGGCATTGGCGGCGGCAGCCCTGCCACGAAGAGAGAGGAGCGAGCTGCAGCTGTGGCACCATGCCGCGATGAAGGAAATCCCGGCAGCAGCACTAGGACTGCGGGGGAGCCAGGAGCGTCGTTGCTCGGTCATCAATGAGGGACGGCATCGGCAGCGGCCTAGCTGGCCGCATTCAAGGAAAGTAAGTGGGGGACTACCCACGGCTCACATGCAGGATCACAACAGTTTTCGACCTCTATTCTGATACTCTTTGGGAGACCTAACAGGGTGGAAGACATTATAACTGTCATCTATGCAACATTGTAAGATTCTAGCTAACAACCTAGTGACTACACTGGTATAATAATTTTAACAGCAGGAAGGAATCTCTACCACAGGATGGCAATTTACAAAGTCAACTTGGTTCACCTCTAACTCAATGATTTGTTAATCCATGCAAAGTCATCGAGTGTCCACCATCTTCAGGACTTTGGTTGGGTGATAATTATTGTCAAAAGGAAGCTAATTTGGTCCCAACCCCTGTAATATCTAGGGACCCATTTTGATACTCAGGGGGGCAAAGCCTTCTTTTTTTTTTTTGAAAGAGGTTAATAAACGTGGATAAATGTGAAATGGTAGATGTAGTGTATTTGGATTTTCAGAATGTGTTTGACAAAGTCCCTCATGAAAGGCTTCTAAGAAAACTAAAAGTCATGGAATAAGAGATGATATCCTTTTGTGGATTATGAACTGATTAAAAGACAGGAAACAGAGAGTAGGATTAAATGGTAAATTTTCTCAATGGAAAAGGGTAATCAGTGGAGTGCCTCAGGGGCTGGTGCTTTTCAATATATTTATAAATGATCTGGAAAGGAATATGATGAGTGAGGTAATCAAATTTGCAGATGATACAAAATTATTCTGAGTAGTTAAATCACAAGTGAATTGTGATAAATTGCAGGAGGACCTTGCAAGACGCCAGATTGAGCATTCAAATGTCAGATGAAATTTAATGTAGACAAGTGCAAGATGATGCATATAGGGAAAAATAACCCATGCTGTAGTTACACAGTTAGGTTCCCTATTAGGAACTACCACCCAGGAAAAAGATCTAGGCATCAAGGTGAATAATACATTGAAACTGTCGGCTTAGTGTGCTGTGGAGTTAAAAAAAAAAAAACAAGCAAAATGTTAGGAATTATTAAGAAGGGAATGGCAAATAAAACGATGGATTTCATAATGCTTCTGTATCGCTCCATGGTGAGACATGAATACTGTGTGCAATTCTGGTCACCACATCTCAAAAAAGATATAGTTGCACTGGAGAGAGTGCAGAGAAGGGCGACCAAAATGATAAGTGGCATGGAATGGCTGCCCTATGAGGTTAGGCTAAGGAAGTTAGGTCTGTTCAGTTTGGAGAAGAGATGACTGAGGTGGAATATGATAGAGGCCTACAAAATCATGAAAGAACTTGAAAAAGTTAATGTAAATCGATTATTTACTCTCTCAGATAATAGATGGACTAGAGGGCACTCCATGAAGTTAGCAAGTAGCTTATTTAAAACAAATCAAAGACAATTCTTTTTCACTCAGCACATAGTTAAGCTCTGGAATTCATTGCCAAAGGATGTGGTTACAGCTGTTAGTGTAACTGGGTTTATAAAAGGTTTAGATAAGTTCCTGTAGGAAAAATCTATAAACTGCTATTAATTAATAAGCAATAGTAGCTTGAGATTTATTTAATGTTTGGGTACTTGCCAGGTACTTGTGACTTGGATTGACCATTGTTGGAAACAAGATACTGGGCTTGATGGACTTGGATTTCAGTAATGACAGATGCTAGTCTGAGTGACTGGGAAGTGCACTGTCAGGATCAGATTGTCCAAGGGCACTGGTACAGGACATAAGCAGATTATTTTTCCCTATATGCTGCATCACCTTACACTTGCCACATTAAATTTAATCTGACATTTGTATGCTCAATCTTCCAGTCTTGCAAGGTCTTCCAGGAATTTATCACAATTTGCTTGTGATTTTACTATTCTGAATAATTTTGTATCATCTGCAAATTTGATCAACCACTTGGAAATGAGGGTCAAAAAAGACCTACTTGAATTGTTGCTGGTAGACAGGCAGTTCAGGTCTTTTCCAACAATTTCATGGTGTACCAGGAGTCTTAAGGTATCCCTGAAAATGGGTCTCTTTCTTATGTAGGCCAAGAGATATTTTCAGGATCTTTCTGTGGCCAACATTGCAGAAGTAGAGAATGATCATATAGATTATTTGCGTTGACATACACATGTCCCAGGTGAGTAAGAGTTGGCGAGTTCAGCTTTCTCTCTGTTCACAGATAGGGGAAAACCTATCATGGATCTCATTGTGATTCCAAGGAATGCCAAGATGGTTATTTCTTCAGTTGAAAGAAGTGAGCCAGGGTCCATAGGTCTAGATGCCTTATCTCATACTTGGCATCATTATAGTCTGCATTATGTGTTTCCACTTTTTTCTCTCATAGGCATAGTACTTCAAATGTTGGGGCTTGCCCAGGCTTGATGATCCTGTTGTCCCTAGATTGACTGAGACTTCTTTGATTTACAGATCTGTTAGGCTTAGGGTCAAAGAGCATGGATGTAGGACATCTTTATCTATTTTGCCTTATGGCTGGGCTACTGAGAGGAGAAGGTTAAGGAAAAGAAGTTACTCAAAAGAGGTCATGGCCACTCCATTTCAGGTGTAGAGGATTTTTGAGTTGTGGTGTTCTGGGAGGGAAGTGTCTCCCTTTAAGGCTCCAGTTCTGCTGGTCTTCTTCTTTCTGCAGGATGTCCCTCAGAAGGGCTTGATGTTGAATTCCCTTAGAGTTCAGGTAGTGGCTATCACCTATTACAGAGGCTTGTGCAGCAGGCAGCCTTCAATCCGTGTTTTCTGAGGGGAGTGAAGCATCTCTGCTCTCCTGTAAGGACAACCATACCTCAGTGGGATCTCCACTTGGTCCTTCAACTTGGTCCTTCAGGAACTGTGTGTGGCTGTCTTTGAGCTTCTGAGGAGTACTTCAGTCAAAGATCTTACTCTAAAGGTAGTCTTCTTGGTAGCGATTGTCAAGGCTCATTTCAGAATTATGGACCCTAACATGTGGAGTTCCCTTTCTGTCCTTTTAAGATGCAGGAGTATTAATATGCACAGTTCCAACCTTTTTGTCTTAGGTGGTGTCCTCTTCACATGCAAATTAGGTAGTCTCTCTTTCTATGTTTATGAAAACAGATATAGCAGAGAACAGTCAAGAGCTTCATCTACCAATTTTGCAAAGAATCCTATTGTGCTACGGTAAGGTTATAAACAGTTTTAGAAAGTCAGATCATTTGTTCATCCTTTTCAGTGGGCAAAAGAAAGGTGAGGCTGTGCACAAGGCACTGATAACCTGGTAGCTAAATGCATCTGGATTAGTCTGGTAGGCCTCAAAGAAAGAAGCAGAACTACTGGGCTGAGAGCTGCTATCAGGCTGCACAATTAGCCCAAAACCCTTATCTGGCTAACTTGGGCATGATATTCAATAGCATTGCCATACCATTGAACATACTCCGCTATCTTATAGTTAACCAGATACGTTTATGTGGCTAACTTTAGAACAGCAGAATAGCAGCCGCTGACTGTGCTCAGATGTTTAAAAGGTGCCACTTAACCGGCTATGTGACGCTGAATATCAGGCCCTAAATTTTTCTTTACTGCTGTTGGGAATCGGGGAAAACTTGCTTTGTTTTGAATATATATATATATTTTTTTCAAAGTTTGAAGCTGGTCTCAAAAAACTTACTACTTTAGTAAATTTTGGTAGATTTCTTTCCTGTTTGACTTTTCCAAGAGAAATCTTTTTTCCTAGCAAATTTTGCTCTAAAGTTTAGCAGCCAGTCCAGCGCTTTTATAGCATCAGCCTCTGACCAAATCTCTTTGGGAATGCACTTGGATAGAACAAAGCACATATCCTTTTTATTTTAGCACTAGATGAAATATTCATCTAGAACTGAAATAATGCTTCTAACACAGTGCGGTTGCTGTCCTCTGATGCATAAACACCACTGACATCTTTCCAGGAAGCTACCCAAGTTTCCAGCAAAAATTCTGCCCTTTTTAGTATTATTAAGCAAGAGACCTCTCAGTTTCCCCCCCTAAAACATCACAAATGGTTTTCATATACCAAATAAAGCAGTGTTTTATTCAGCATATATTTACATACTTATCCAGGCTTTAATTGTAGATTTGTACTGAGTGCCAAGAAGACTTGAATTTGAGTAATTTAATGATTTTGGGGTCTATATTCAGTCACTATCTGGCTGCACAAGTTAGCCAGCTAACTTGGCAGAGTTATTCAGGGGCGTGCTTGCCTATTTAATAGTTAGACAAGTTTACCCAGTTAATCTTAGACCAGTTGAATAGCAGGTCTAGCTTATTTGGCTAAGCTTGCTAGATAAGTAGCTCTGCCCCAGAACGCCCTGTCCCACTTTTCACTTATCTAGATAACATTTTAGCTGGACAAAAAGTTATCTGGATATGTAGTGGCTGCTGAATGCAGCCAATATTGAAACGGTGCTACATAGCCAGTACAAACTTATCTGGATAAGTAACACTGAATGTCAGCCTCATTTTTATAACATAATCATCAATTTAGGTCACATATTTACAAACAGGGCCACGATTGTGTATATATATATATATATATATATATATATTAATTAATATTCCTTCTACCATAGCTTTGTGTAAATATAAATAGCACTTATATAACGCAACACAATAAGTTTGGACTCACAGTGATGAAGTACATAAAAAACATTCTATGGCAAATTACATTAAAACTATACAACTTAAAACTGTTCTTCAGATTGCAACTTTCTTTTACAAAGTAGTTGAGCTTTTTGACTGCCTGCAGATACTCATGAAACTGTTTTAATTTCTTTTGTAAAGGTCATGTAAACATGTGTGCTTAGTGAATTAGATGCAAATTCAATTCCCTGTGCACGTTGCTATTTGGTTAAGTTCCCTTCCTAGTCTTCAAATGCAAGCTCACTTTTGACAGCAGAATATTGACTTTTGTGCTGTGATTAAAGTTATGACTAAATAAAGAAAAAAAAAATATCTAGCCCCTACAGTGTAAGATATATTGGCACAGAGGAAGAGAGCTGTGCTTTTCTGTAATAAAAGATGTTCAGTTTGTAGACTGATGAAAGAATTTTCAGCATGAATTGCTGATATAGTATTGTACCACCTCATGCTTTTGTAATTGTCTGATCCTAGGTTTAACTAAATAATGGGTTCATTTATCAAAGGCTTATCGCACGCGATACGGCTGTATCACGTGCGATAAGCCTCTATTGCATGCGAAAAGGCCCTTTTCGTGTGCGATAGCATGCAAATTAGGGGGAGGGGAGGAGTTGGCGTGGGGAGTGGGCGGAGTTGGTGGTGGCTTCGCTGCTGGCGATAACGTTGCCAATGCTATTGTCAGCAGTAGCGCGCTGAATAGCACCACCTTTCATGGTGGTGGGCAGACTGGATGGGCAGACTGGATGGGCCATTTGGTCTTCTTCTGCCGTCATTTCTATGTTTCTATGTTTCTATGGTGGCATATTTGGTGCGAAAGCCGGCAACTGGCACTCTGCAGTTGTGCGAAGGCTGCGGGCTTTTGCAGGCCTGCCCCCCCCCCTTTGCCCCCCCCCCGCCCCCCATTTTCATTGGATTCATCATTCAGTGATGAATAATGAATCCAGGCCTAAGATCAGACAGAAGAGTTGATAGCTTATTTAACACATTTTTGCTACTATGAGCATGATGATGACAATGCAATAATAAAAGGCTTGAAAAAGCCAGGATTTAATTTTGTGGCTACACTCACCCACAAATGAGAAATCTATGATAGTCTGCTGAACAGAGGCTGTTTCCTCTGTTACCTATAAAAATTATTTTGAAAAAAAAAATGATAAAATAGTGGGGTCAAATTCTCAAAACCTTGGTTGGGAACTATGCAGGTTAAAATGGAAGCTATGCTGGTGGAATGGCTGAATTCCACCTAATTGGATTTACAGTCAGCTAAAAGTACATGTATAACTTGGTTGGGGAGAAAACTACACATGATTATCAAAGTTTAAAGATGTATATAAGTACACCATTGTTTTAGACAGACAGTGTAAGTGTATGTGCCAACTTTTAGCTGCATAACAAGCCATTATTCAAACACAACGTATCTGAGTATCTTGTGTTTGAAAATTGACTGGATTTTTATGGGCTAAAAAAAATAGGCACATAGGCCCCACTACCAAGATAAGTGGTAGTGGTGGATGGATTTAAATCTAAGTGTAACCCGACCATCCTGCCAGGTTACCAGTAAACCCTAGGGGTGTGCATTCATTTTCGATGTATTGGTAATCCGCAACGTATATTAGGGATGTGAATCGTTTTAGGACGATTAAAATTATCGTCCGATAATTTTAATATCGTCTTAAACCGTTATGGAACACAATACAATACAGATTCTAACGATTTATCGTTATAAATCGTTAGAATCGTGAGCCGGCACACTAAAACCCCCTAAAACCCACCCCCGACCCTTTAAATTAAATCCCCCACCCTCCCGAACCCCCCCCAAATAACTTAAATAACCTGCGGGTCCAGCGGCGGTCCGGAACGGCAGCGGTCCGGAACGGGCTCCTGCTCCTGCATCTTGTCGTCTTCGGCCGGCGCCATTTTCCAAAATGGCGCCGAAAAATGGCGGCGGCCATAGACGAAAAAGATTGGACGGCAGGAGGTCCTTCCGGACCGCCGCTGGACTTTTGGCAAGTCTCGTGGGGGTCAGGAGGCCCCCCACAAGCTGGCCAAAAGTTCCTGGAGGTCCAGCGGGGGTCAGGGAGAGATTTCCTGCCGCGAATCGTTTTCGTACGGAAAATGGCGCCGGCAGGAGATCGACTGCAGGAGGTCGTTCAGCGAGGGTTCCGGCGCCTCGCTGAACGACCTCCTGCAGTCGATCTCCTGCCGGCGCCATTTTCCATACGGAAAATGGCGCCGGCCATACGCGTATGGCCGGCGCCATTTTCCGTACGAAAACGATTCGCGGCGGGAAATCGCTCCCTGACCCCCGCTGGACCTCCAGGAACTTTTGGCCAGCTTGTGGGGGGCCTCCTGACCCCCACGAGACTTGCCAAAAGTCCAGCGGGGATCCGGAAGGACCTCCTGCCATCCAATCTTTTTCGTCTATGGCCGCCGCCATTTTTCGGCGCCATTTTGGAAAATGGCGCCGGCCGAAGATGACAAGATGCAGGAGCAGGAGCCCGTTCCGGACCGCTGCCGTTCCGGACCGCCGCTGGACCCGCAGGTTATTTAAGTTATTTGGGGGGGGGGGTTCGGGAGGGTGGGGGATTTAATTTAAAGGGTCGGGGGTGGGTTTTAGGGGGTTTTAATGTGCCGGTTTTTCGATTTTTCGATTTTTCGATTTTTTAACGATTTTTCACGATTTTTCACGATATTTTACCCCCCCAAACGGCAACAATACGATTCCCTCCCCCTCCCAGCCGAAATCGATCGTTAAGACGATCGAGGACACGATTCACATCCCTAACGTATATGTTATTATTCGTTCTATTCGTGGGGAAGCGAAACGTATCGCGACTCCACACGAATATATCGTATCATCCGTTTTATCCATTGCATGGCGCACGGCGCACGCGCGCTTTACTTCACTGCCATTTGCAATCGGAGGACGCCATTTGGGTGTATCCAGAGCCAAAAACCAGCCCTTTCCTGTGAGTCATCAGTGATCTCACAGCCCTGTCAGAGTGGGTCAGACAGGTTGGTACGGATACCGGAATGCAGCGTATCAGCGATAACATTTTGTGAAATGCACTGAATGCAGCCAATCGTGCTGTCATTCAGTGTTCAGTGACGATTTTCCTGATGACCCAGCACTATATATACTTAAGCACTCGGCGTGCCACACACTTTCTTTGCAGGGGTGGTCTGGGGAGGTGGTCTCTGTGGAAGGTGGCTGCAATCTGAGCTAGTCTGAGTTCACAAATCTCTATTCAATTGCTAGGTAGGCTAGTTACTTAAGAGGAAAAGATATTTCTTTATTTTGCTACAGTGCAAAATAGCCCTGTTTGTTTTTTCAGCAGTTTATTTAGGTGATCTGAGACGGTCTCTCTGTGCCAGGGAGAGAAGCTGCTAGCAGTGCCATTTTGTTTAATTCAAATTCACCCTCTGGGCTAGGCTGCAAGCAAGCACCATTTGGGTGTTGTGGCTGTAAGAGATATATTCCAATTTTAGCTAGTTTGCTAGAATTTCCATTAGAAAATATATTTCATCGATTTTCCTGTTGTGCCAACAATTCCAGCTTTGTTAAACTGAGTTTGTATAATTCAACTCAGTCTCTCTGTGCACTGGGCTTCAATGGGCTGGCAGATAGCAGACTGAACTTTATTATTGGGATGGTCTGTGCAGTGAAATCCCCAGTCTGCCTCTTTTGTGCTTACATGCAAGCTGTGTATGTGTGCACACCACTCACGTTACATTAGTGCATAGCAAGGCACTTTGACAGTGGGCCGTTTAACAGACTGAACCTTATTATTGGGACAGTCTGTGCAGTGAAATTCCCAGTCTGCCTCTTTTGTGCTTACACGCAAGCTGTGTTTGTGTGCACACCACACACGTTACATTAGTGCATAACAAGACACTGTGAAAGTGGGCAGTGGGCAGTTTAACAGACTGAACTTTATTATTGGGACAGTCTGTGCAGTGAAATCCCCAGTCTGCCTCTTTTGTGCTTACACGCAAGCTGTGTGTGTGTGCACACCACACACGTTACATTAGTGCATAGCAAGGCACTGTGGGGTAGATTTTAAAAAAGAGCGCGATCGCGTACTTTTGTTCACGCAGCAGGCGCAAAGAAAAGTACGCTGGATTTTATAAGATACGCGCATAGCCGTGCGTATCTTTTAAAATCCTAGATCGGCGCACGCAAGGCTGCCGATGTAGGGCAGCCTGTGCGCGCTGAGCCGTGCAGCCTGCCTCCGTTCCCTCCGAGGCCGCTCCAAAATCGGAACGGCCTCGGAGGGAACTTTCTTTCGCTCTCCCCTCACCTTCCCCTCCCTTCCCCTCCCTAACCCACTCCCTCAGCTCTATCTAACCCCCCCCCCTTACCTTTGTCCCTCGATTTACGCCTGCTAGAAGCAGACGTAAATCTACGTGCGCCAGCGGACTGCTGGCACGCCGTCATCCGACCCGGGGGCTGGTCCGGAGGCCTCGACCACACCCCCGGGCCGGCGCCACGCCCCCGGTCCCGCCCCCGAAACGCAGCGTCATTCGGCCCCGCCCCCGACACACCCCCGGCACGCCCCCTTAAAAAAAACCCCGGGACTTACGCGCGTCCCGGGGCTCTGCGCGCACCGGCGGCCTATGCAAAATAGGCGCGCCAGCGCGCGAGGGCCCTGCTTGCGTAAATCCGGGCGGATTTACGCGAGCAAGGCATTTAAAATCTGCCCGTGTGAAAGTGGGCAGTGGGCAGTTTAACAGACTGAACTTAATTAATGGGACAGTCTGTGCAGTGAAATCCCCAGTCTGCCTCTTTTGTGTGACCCATCGGGGTCCCTGGAGGCCCACCACGACAAGCCGCCCCAGACCGCCACCCGGACGTCCCCGAGGCCCGCCCCGAGGCCCGCCCAGTCTCCTGCGACGTCAGCGGTGCGTCGGTAGGCCCTTTAAATTAAGCCCTACCGCTGGCGCCGTCCTCTTCCTCGCCACGTGGCCGGCACAGCTCCTCCACCTCCGCCTCTACCGCGATCGGCGGCGGTGACCCATCGGGGTCCCTGGAGGCCCACCACGACAAGCCACCCCAGACTGCCACCCGGACGTCCCCGAGGCCCGCCCCGAGGCCCGCCCAGTCTCCTGCGACGTCAGCGGTGCACCGGTAGGCCCTTTAAATTAAGCCCTACCGCTGGCGCCGTCCTCTTCCTCGCCACGTGGCCGGTACAGCTCCTCCACCTCCGCCTCTACCGCGATCGGCGGCGGTGACCTATCGGGGTCCCTGGAGGCCCACCACGACAAGCCACCCCAGACTGCCACCCGGACGTCCCCGAGGCCCGCCCCGAGGCCCGCCCAGTCTCCTGCGACGTCAGCGGTGCACCGGTAGGCCCTTTAAATTAAGCCCTACCGCTGGCGCCGCGCGCCTTGCGCCCCGCGCCAAAGGAGCACAACTAAGGGGCAGGCCCCTTAGTGCGCCCCTTTGTGCCGCCCCATTGCCGTCCTCTCCCTCCATACAGCCAGCCTCCCTCTCCCACACCTCCACTTGCACTAGCTCCCCCGTGTTTGCTGCATCAAAGTATCCCTAGTACAGCAGCCCCACCAACACCCCGACCCCTCCTGCTCTAGCCTCCCCTCCCTCTACTCTAGACTTCCATTACCTCCCCCTCCCTCCTCAGCCCACCCCCCAAAGCCACTGATACCTGCCACACCATGCACACCCGAAACAACCCATCGCCCCCCTTTTGCAACTGTCTCCCCCGCAACAGACTCTACCCCCCCATCACACCACAGACGCCTCAGGACAATCCCTACCTCCCGCAATTTCCATCCCACCACCCTATCCATAATAACCCTACTTCTCATCAATGCACAATCCATCTCTAAAAAAATCCCCATCATACACAATCTCCTAACAGACAATCACCCAGACATCTTATGCATCACCGAAACATGGCTCAAAAACTCAGACACAGCCCTAATCAACCAACTCCCTCACGCAACCTACAACATCTACCCACTCCATAGACCAAATAAAAAAGGAGGTGGTCTTCTCCTCATAGCACGAAAGGAGCTTAACCTCACTTGCATCCCCATTACCCCCTCCACCTCCCCTAGAAATAGGCCTGTTTAAATCCAAACACCTCCAAATCCTCCTACTATATGCCCCCCCAAACTGCCTAGGACAACACCTCACCTCCCTCATCGAAATTATCACCTCGCAAATCAACCTGGACTTCCCAGCAATAATACTAGGAGATTTCAACCTCCACATGGACTCCTCCCCCCTACAACCACAATGCCAACTCCTCCTCGACACCATGAATGCGATGGATTTCAAGCAAATCATTCATTCCCCGACTCAAAAATCAGGACACATCCTCGATTTAATTTTTATCAACAACAAAATTTCAACATCCAATTGCCCTACCACCACCACCAGCATTCCCTGGTCTGACCACTGTCTCATCCAGACCAACCTTCACCTCAAAACCCTACCCCCCTCTCCACATAACTCCAAAAAATACATCAGCTTCCAAAAGCCGTGCCCCAGCGACATCCTAGCAGAAGACCTCCCTAATGCTCTAACCTCTCTAGACCTCAGAGATCCAAACACGGCCATCAATTCCTGGATTGACATCAACGCAAAAATTGCCAGAACAAAATGCCCCCTCATTACCAAAGCAATTCCCAACAGCAACTCCTACAAATCTCCATGGTATACCTCTGAACTGAAAAACACTAAAAAACTACTCCGGCAAGCGGAAAAAACCTGGAGAAGACACCCCACCTCCCCCCATCTCGACAGATACAGAACGCACCTCTACATCTACCGAACCGACACCGACAAAGCCAAACATGAATTCTTTGGAAAGAAAATTCATCAACACCAGCATAACCCCAGAACCCTCTTCGACTTCGTCACCAAACTGACGCTACCCCCCCTTCTCGCCCCTTCAACAGACAGCACCACAAAAACCTGTGAAGATCTCGCCCGATTCTTCTCTGACAAAGTCAGCAAACTCATAAATCCCAACATTCACACAACAGAATACAAGCCCAACGCAATCAACGAAACACCCGCCACCTGGTCCAACTTTGATCTCATCGCCTCAACAGAAGTAAAAAAGATCATCCAGAAAATCAACCCTGCATCACACCCCATCGACTCAATCCCAGTCAAGTCCCTCAAACTGATTCCTGACTCCATCACCAAACCCATTGCGAACATCATAAATACCTCACTCGATCAAGGCATATTCCCAGAAGCCCTGAAATGCGCCATTATCAAACCAATTCTAAAAAAAAAACACATCTCGACCCCTCCGACCTCACCAACTACAGACCTATCTCAAACCTCTCTTTCATATCCAAGATCATAGAGAAACACGTCAACCTCCAACTATCTGAACACCTTGAAAATCATAACATCCTTTATCCCAACCAACATGGCTTCAGAAAATCCCTCAGCACCGAGACCCTCCTCCTATCTCTCACAGACACAGCATTAAGAGGATTGGATGCAGGTCAATCGTACCTTCTCATATTACTGTACATCTCCGTGGCCTTCAATACTGTAAATCATAGCATACTGATGGCACGCCTGATGGAGATTGGCCTAAGCGAAACAACCCTCAACTGGTTTCGATCTTACCTATCAAACAGATCCTACAAAGTTCACCTCAACAACAACGAGTCAGAACAATATCCTCTCCCTCATGGAGTCCCACAAGGATCATCCCTCTCATCTACCCTTTTCAACATATACATGCTCCCTCTCTGTAAACTGCTCTCCACCCTGGACCTCACTTTCTTCATCTACGCAGACGAAGTCCAGATTCTTCTCCCCATCAAAGAAAGCCTACCTAACACCATCGCCTTCTGGAATTCCCTCTCCACCCAAATATCAAATCTCCTCATGCAGATATCCCTCACACTCAACCACAAAAAAACCGAATTCCTCTACATATCTAACAAAAGCACAACCAAAAGCAGCAAAGTCAACCCTTCCAGCCAGCCTCACACCACACTCACCAAGGAGGTCAGAGACCTTGGCATCTACCTCGACTCAAACCTCAACATGAAAAAACAAATCAACTCGGCAATCAAAGAAGGTTTTTACAAACTGAAAATCCTCAAAAAACTCAAACCTCTGCTATTCCACCATGACTACCGCACAGTAATTCAAACCCTCATACTATCCAAGTTGGACTACTGCAACTCCCTCTTCCTCGGACTGCCAGCCTCCACCACTAAACCTCTTCAGCTTCTTCAAAATGCCGCAGCCAGAACCATCATGAACACCAACCGTACCTCCCACATCACCCCAATTCTAAAAGAACTACACTGGCTCCCCATAACATACAGATCTCAATACAAAACCCTTACCATACTACACAAAACCATCAACAACCAAAATATCAAATGGTCCAAAGACCCTCCCAAACCACAACATAACCAAAGAAACCTGCATTCCCAAAACACAGGCCTCATTAGCATACCACATACAAAACTTGCCCACCTGACCTCCACCAGACAACGCTCCTTCTCTGTAGCCGGTCCTTCCCTCTGGAACCAGCTTCCTTTCCACCTCAGATTGGAACCCTCCCCCCAAACATTCAAAAAGCAACTGAAAACTTGGCTCTTCCAGAAAGCCTACCAACTCCCTACCTAACTCCCTTTCCCTACCCCCCCCCCCCCCGGGCACTTGCCCGCCCTGGTACATGCCCCTGTACCCACTCCTCCCGCAGTCACTCCCCTGCCCCCTCTTATTCCACTCCTGCCCACCTGATACCCAGCCCATCCGCCCCCTTCCTCCACCCCACTCCTCCCTCCCTCCCTCACCCAATATCTTTGGCCCTCCCAACTTGGCCCTCCTGTCCTTCTGCTAATGCCCCCCCCCCCCCATCCTGAAACTTTTCTCTCTACGCCAACCCTTCCGTCCCCCACCTACCTTAGGAATATATATATGTATATATGTTACAATGTATAATTTAATCCATGTTACAATGTTACAATGTTCCTATGCACAAAGCATAAATGTTACAAGGTTTAATTAAAAAAATTAATGTTACAATGTAAAAATAGTACGACCCATCATACTATTTCCTCTGTTACAATGTGAACCGATGTGATGTACCCCTACGAATGTCGGTATACAAAAGCAAATAAATAAATAAATACACGCAAGCTGCGTGTGTGTGCACACCACACACATTACATTATTGCATAGCAAGGCACTGTGACAGTGGGCAGCCAGTAGGCACTAGGCAGTGACATTAGGGATGTGAATCATTTTTTGACGATTTAAAAAAATCGTCCGATATTTTTTAAATTGTCAAAAATTGGTACAGTGCGCGATACAATAGAAATTTTCACGGTTTATTGTGAAAAATCGTTACTCCCGTTAGTGTCCACTAACGGGAGTTATTTGGGGGGAGGGCGGGAAAACCGGCACACCAAAACAACCCCTAAACCCACCCCGATCCTATAAAACTAATCCCTTACCTTCCCCCACCCCCCGAACCCCCCCAAAACTTTTTAAGAGTACCTGGTGGTCCAGCCAGTGCTCCTACCATGTGACAGGGGCCGGCCAATGGCACGGATTTCCTGTCACATGGTAAGGGCAAAGGGCCATCGGCGCCATCTTTAAGAGTGGCAGCTGACGGCCCGAGACTGGGAGATCACTCCCGGGACCACCGCTAGAGCACCAGGTAATTTAAAAATGTTTTGGGGGGATCGGGAGGGTGGGAGAAGTTAAGGGGTCATCTTTAAAGGGTCGGCTGTTTTTTTTTTTTAATCAGGCCATCGGCGCCATTTTTGAGTGGCAGTCAAAATGGCGCCGATGGCCCAAGAGCGGTAGATCGGTCCCCACACCCCCACTGGACCACCAGGTACTCGTAAAAAGTTTTGGGGGGAGGGGGTTCGGGGGGGGGGAAGGTAAGGGGTCAATTTTAAAGGGTCGGGCCTCACTAAAAAAAAATTAACGATGTGAATCGGAACCGATTCCGATTCACATCTCCAGCGATCAGATTTTTTTCTCCCTCCAGCCGAACCCGATCGTTAAGACGATCGGGCACACGATTCACATCTCTAAGTGACATTAAATCCAGGGCCGGCGGAAGCACTAGGCGAACTAGGCGATCACCTAGGGCGCTGAGCATTAGGGGGCGCCGAGCCGCTGATGGCCAATGGCCGCCGGTGGACGTCATCCCAATGGCAGATATACACAGCAAGAAGATCGCAGGGCCGTGGTACAGTCGCATCTAAACATGCTGGTGCTCCTCCTCCTTCCTGCCCGCGCGGCCCCGGAAGAAAAATGTTGCCAGAGCCGCGCGGGCAGGAAGGAGGAGAAGCAAGGAGGAGGAGCATCAGCCAATGCAGGAACTTCTCCTCCTTCCTGCCCGCGCGGCCCCGGAAGAAAAATGTTGCCGGAGCCGCGCGGGCAGGAAGGAGGAGGAGGAGCATCAGCCAATGCAGGAACTTCTCCTCCTTCCTGCCCGCGCGGCCCCGGAAGAAAAATGTTGCCGGAGCCACGCGGGCAGGAAAGAGGAGGAGCATCAGCCGCGTGCCGGAAGGAGGAGGAGCATCTGCCACGTTCAGAAGAGGATCAGCGCGGCTCGAGAAGACCGGGGCCACTGCAGAGCCCATCCTGCAGTGGCCCGTGAAGAGGAGGCCCAGAGGTGAGAGAGAGAGACTGAGGGTTTGTACAGTGTGTATGTGTGCGTGTATGAGATGAGTTGAGAGACTGTGTGTGTGTGTGGGAGTGAAGACCTGAATGTTTGCAGAGACAGCATGGGAGAGCCTTTGTGTGTGTGAGAGACAGCATGTGGTAGTGAGAGCCTGTGCTTGAGCAAGACAGCATGTGGGAGTGAGAGAGAGCCTGTGTGTGTGTGTGTGTGTGTGTGTGTGAGTCAGCATGTGACAGTGAGAGCCCGTGTGTAGGAATGATTGTATGAGAGAGAGCATGTGAAAGTGAGAGCCTGTGCTTGAGCAGGACAGCATGTGGGAGTGAGAGAGAGCCTGTGTGTGTGAGTCAGCATGTGACAGTGAGAGCCTGTGTGTAGGAATGATTGTATGAGAGAGAGCATGTGACAGTGAGAACCTGTGCTTGAGCAAGACAGCATGTGGGAGTGAGAGTTAGACAGCATGTGCAAGAGAGAGACTGTGTATAAATGATTGTATGAGGGACAGCATGTGAGAATGAGTGCCTGTGTATGTGAGAGAGAGAAAGCATGTGAGAATGAGAACCTGACTGTGTGTTTGAGGGAAGCAGACAGATGGAGAGAAAATAAATATGTTATAAAAGGAATTGGCAAAAAAATAAGAAAGGGAAGGTGGAAAAAAAAAGCCTGTGACCAACCGATTAGAAAACTAAGATCAGACAGCAAATGTAAAAAGAAATAAATTACTTTTTACTGATTGGAACATGTAATCTTTGGGAATGTGCAAGAGTAGCACTTTCTCTATGCGGCTCTCACAATGTACGAGATCAGCATAGAGGAACTGGAAGCCCATGGGGCCTGCACAGAGGAGGCAGCAGAATGGGCTTCAGTGCCAATAGCAGCAATCAGCACCTCCGCAATAGCCATACAGCGGCAGTGACAGTGGCAGCAGAAGAATGAGAGAGGCTCTGAGGTTGCTGGCAAAAGAAAGAGAGGGGGTCTCTGCCTTTAGTGTGTGCATGTGTATGAATGGGAGTCTGCCTGGGGGTGTATGTGTGTGAATGCATGGGTGCCTGCCTGAGGGTGTGTCTGTGAATGAGAATGTATGGGTGTCTTCCTGGGGTTTGTATGTGTGAGAATAGGTGCCTGCCTGTTTGTGGTGTATGGGTGTGTGTGAGAATAAATTGGTGCCTGCCTGGGGGTCTGTGTGTGTGAGAATGAATGTGTGCATGCCTGGGGGATGGGGAGGGAGTGGTGTGAAAATGAATGGGAGCCTGCCTGGGGTTCAGTGTGAGAATGACTAGGAGCTTGCCTGTGTGTGTGTGTGTGTATGAGAACGAGTGGGAGCTTGCCTGGGAGTGTGTGTTTGTGTGTATGTGAGGGAGCCAGTGAGAGTGAGAGCATGAGTGTGTATGAGAAAATCCAGGGGAGTAAGAGTTTGTGTGGGGGTGTGTGTGGAGGGGGAGAGAGTGCCTTAGAGCCTGAGTGTGTCAGTGTCTGTGAGAGCGAGAGGTTATGGTTGGGTATAAGAGCATGAATGTGTATGTATGTGACAGTGTATGTGTGAGAGAGAATGGACATGTGAGTATGTGTGAGAGAGAGAGGATAACCTCCTAATCCTCGACAATATCAGGGTGACTGGAAATCAAGAGCTCCCATGTATGGACAGCAGGGGCTTTTTAAAATCCTTATTAATTTTAATTATTGTGTGTTATTTGATATATGTACTGTTTTGAAATATTTTATTGGTGTTTGGGAAATTGTAAAAAATGCATATGATTTTAATTAATAGAAATTCTATTTATCAGTAGTTTTAAAATATTTTATTAGTATGGTTTTACTATTATAACTGATGCTTTGTTTCTTGATTTTATTTGTTTTATGAGGAATGGTGGTTCTGTTTTTCCATTATTAATACACAGAGTCTGGCTTCTTGGGGTTTCCATTCCAGTTTTTGTCTAATTTGTGCTCCTTTATTTTGTATTCTGTATTTGGTGAGGGTCTGTCTCTGCTCTGTGTGTGTGACCACGATGAGAGATTCTGCTAGCATGTAGTGTCTGTATAGGGATCTATAGCAATCGGGTTTGTTTTGTTTCCTCAGTAGGTGGTGTATTGTTATCCCAGGACCCAGTGTAATATTTACCCTTGCTTTTTCACAGGTAGGGTTATTATTGTTTGAATCCTTGGTGTTATTACTGTTATGTTATGATGGGATTGCAGTATAGATTTTGGGTGTCTCTTTTGCGGTGCTTTATGTTAGTTCACAATGTGTCTGGCAGTGGAAGGTGTTTGTGCTGCTGTTACTGTGAGGTGACACCAGAATTTGAAAATATCTTTTAGTATGATGAGCTGTAAGGGAAACATCCAAGCTCCATTGTTTGGGGGAATTTCAGTGGATGCACAGAGATACAGAACTGGAGGTGCAGGATTTGTACTGACATTCTGTCCCTTCCTATATATTCCAGACTTCATTCTCATAATCATATAGAATTAGTTGAATGAGGCTATCAAATAATTTTATAGTAGTTTTACTAGAAGTGTGAAACTGGCCAGCTTTTTAAAATAATGCAGAGGACCCTTTGGACTTTTTTTAACAACACTTTTTTTTATAACCAATTTTAAAGCAGGATCCATGCTATAGAGGTGGGTGTGATGAAGAAATGTCATTTTGGCTCCCCACCCACCCAAAACAAATTCTTCTGTCTAGAGATGCCACTGATTTTCTGTGGCACACAAATGCATTGGCCCCTGGGCGCTGGAGACCCTTGGTGCGCCACTGGGTGCGAGCCATATGGGGCCGCAAGTGGTGGCAAAGAGGAGTGGAGATTTGGCGGGCCGCAAGCAGTGCCCAATCTGCTCGCGACCCAGAAAACCCCAGTCAGCGGGCGTGATTGAGAATGAGGTAGGAGTCGGGGGCCGAGACCGGGGGGGGGGGGCGCAAGGAAGAAGGCTCGCCTAGGGCGCCAAATCCCCTTGCACCGGCCCTGATTAAATCCATAATGTTAAGGAAAGCTAGATGTAGTCGAGTGATTGGGACTGGCAGAGGAGGCACTTCAAAAGGCACTAGTGCCACTCCCCCATTAAAGTTAAAAAGGGACCTGTCGCAATCTAAACTCTTTGGAGGGGCAGGCAGTTCCATCCAGAACAAAATGAAATCTGACCATGATGCATTGCCATCGCCACCACCTGTTTCTGACCCTGTAGTTTTGGAGGTGAGGGAAGGGGAGGATGAGTCATGCCAGACAAAATGGTGACACCCAAAAGCAGCAGTCACTGTTTGCTTCTGATTCAGATGAAGAATCATCTTGTGTGGGATTCTCATCAGAAACGGAAGAAGTAATAGCTGACGAAGCTTTAGGAGGATCAGTTAGTCCTGTCTTAGCCTCCACTTCATTGCAGCAGGGGAGAGATGAAACTAATGAGGAGGAGGAAGAGCAGTCAGCACAGACACAGAGGGTGACTAAGGCCCCTGGCATTGCTTCTCAGGGTGCACCCACTACTTCAGCTCCAGTGCCAGCATCCACCCCCAAGGCTTTAGAGAAAGGAGGATCACGAAAGACATCTGCGATCTGGAGCCATTTTAAAGTGACGGATGACCCGCGTTTTGCTCTGTGTAATTACTGTGGCAGGGATATTAGCAGAGGCAAGCAAATGGGACATCTATCTAATTTTGTCATGACACATCATATGAAGAGGCAACACCCAACAAGAGTACTGCCATCTAAGTATGTTGGCAGTACCAGTCAGGGGACCCCTTCCAAGCAGCGTAAAGTGGTTCAAAAGCAGCAGAGTCAGCCCACGCCCTCATCCCCTTCTAGCAGTCAGGTGGCAAGCCAGCACCCCCCCTGACATGTGACAGAAGCGACAACGTTCCGTGGAGGAAATGGGGTGGAGTGCAGTAATGCTATCCAGGGGTAGGAGGCAGGCAGCCTCAATAGCTGTAACTAGGAGCACTGGGGAAATGATTGCCTTTGATGATCATCTCTTGCAGTTAATGCAGAATGTGGGTTTCAAGCCTTTTCTGAAGGGCGTAGTTCAAAATTACAAAGTCCCCTCTAGAACCACATTTAGCAGAAAGGTCATCCCCAGCCTGTACAAGCAGTGTCGCAGTCACATGCAAGCGTTGCTATCTAAGGCAGAGGGAGAGTGCATTTTACCTGCGATATCTGGACCTCCATGAATGCTGCACACTCTTACCTCTCCCTGACAGCACACTGGTGGGACATGGCTGAGGCAGGGGCAGGCAGCAGCTCTATTACTGAACAAGTATCAGGGTGGAGGTGGGCTTTACTGCACACCCACCTGACGGACCAGGCCCATACCGCAGCCAATATTCTAGCATGCATCAGACAGATGCTGGAGGGCTGGCAATTATATCAGCGAGACAGGAATCCTCAGGCAGGGTTCTTTGTCACAGACAATGGTGAAAACATGGTTAAGGCAATAATCGACGGGCACTTTAAGAACATCCGATGTTTTGCCCACACTCTGCACCTGGTAGTGAAGTCAGCTCTGGGGTTGGATTCCAATGACAAAGAGAATGAATACCTGCATAGGTTAATACAGAAGTGCAGGAACATAGCAGCGCACTTCCACAGAAGTGTGAAGGCGGGGCAGGTTCTCCGACAAAAGCAGACTGATTTAGAGATGCCTCACAAGTATCTCATTCAAGACATTGCCACCCGGTGGAATTCCACTATTATGATGCTCGAGAGGTTAGTGGAGCTGCAGACACCCCTTCATGAACTTTCTGGTACAATGGACATAGGTGTGCAGAATCCCCTAGGGCATCATGATTGGTTAGTCATGAGTCAGTTGGTAAAAATCCTGCAGCCCTTCAAGGATGTCACGGAGGAGCTAAGTTCCAGAAGTGCCACCTTGGATGACATCATCCCTATAGTTAATTTCCTGGATGAACATTTGGAGGCCTTTAAACAGGAAGAGGGAATGACAGTTGAGGTACTGCATTGTCTGGATGTTTTGCAGCAGCATGTGGAAGAGAGATTAAGGTCTTTTACAGAACTGAACACATACATGCTCGCCACAGTCTGTGATCCCTGTGTAAAAGGGAAACTCGCCCTACAGTACGATGGTCTTTTATTGGTGAAGGACCTGCTGTTAGCAAAAGTCCGTGAACAGGAGCGCCATAGGCAGAGACAGATTAGGTGTGAAGCAGAGGTGGAAACAGCGGGCACTTCAGAGAGTTGTGCTAGCCCAAGCAGATGCAGCACTCTGTCAGCAACAGATAGTACCTCCTCCTCCACTTCAGAACGCCAAAGGCATGTTGCCCATAAAGATTCATCTGTTGTGCGACGGGCGAGAGAGGAAGCAGCTGGCATGAGTGACTCTCAGTCCACCCAAGCAAAGAAGACACCAGCACAGCTGTCAGTGACACGGTATCTCTCAGAGCTGACAGAGAACATGCAGACAGATCTGCTGGCATATTGGGCACATAAGTCCATTGTCTGGCCACACCTAGCCAAAGTGGTTCAGCGATATCTGTCATGTCCACCAACCAGTGTGCCCAGTGAACGTGTCTTTTCAAAGACAGGGGATATCATGAGCCCTCACTGCTCAAGGCTGGCACCAGAGTTGACGGAAATGCTAGTGTTTTTGAAAGTAAACCTGCCTTTGCTTGGGTTTCCAAATTTTCCCTGTGAATGGCAAGATGAATAAAAGCAATAGAAAGCCTTGTAGCAGCTCTAATTGCCTCCTATGCTCCAGATAATATAAGCACTGCAGCACATGTACCTGACTTGAAACACTGTGCCTGACTGTCCACTGTCCAGGCCGTATGTCCCTACAAGAGCCTGACCTGAAACGCTGTGCCTGACCGTCCACTGTCCAGGCTGTATGTCCCTTCAAGGGCCTGACCTCTAACGCTGTGCCTGACCGTCCACATTTGGAATGTAAGAACATAAGCTGACTTAAGATGTTTGGACCTTGCATATTTCATATGCTTAATATTTTTCATGACCTTCCCAACAGTAATTTTTCAAGTACTATTGAAAACTGGTGGTAGTTGCACTCTAGTTCAACCTCTGTGTTCCCATTGTTTACAGAGGCACTGTGTAAACCACAAAGTCAACTTAGGTTGATATTGTAGATTTTGACTTGAGTAGCGCTTTTCTTATTTCTGAGAGCTCTTCATGTTCCTTTGTCATCAGCTAAAGTGTATAAGTACAGTCAATAGCTTCTGGGTATTCAAAAATAATCTCCAGCTCAGTTCTTGCTTCACAAATGGCAGACTCCATTGCTATAAAAGCATCCTCTGTTGAATCATCTTTCAGAAATGAAAAAGATGCCATTTTCTTCTGGCAGTGAACCAGTTTAGGAAGAAGTGACAGGTCAAACCACAACATACCTGCACAAAGGAAATCCTCTATTGCTGTGCCTGTCCGTCCAGGCGTTATATCCATACGTGGGCTTGGCCTGTGTCCACGACTGCTGTGCCTGTTCATCCAGCCCTTATGTCCCTAGGTGGGATCGACTCTGTCCTCGATTGCTGTGTCTGTTCGTCCAGGCCTTATGTCCCTACTAGGGTTTGACCTCGATTGCTGTGCCTGTTCGTCCAGGCCTTATGTCTCTAGGTAGGCTTGACCTCTGTCCTAGACTGCTGTGCCTGTCCGTCCAGGCCTTATGTCCCTAGGTGGAATGACTCTGTCCTGTATTGCTGTGCCTGTTCATCCAGGCCTTATGTCCATACATGAGCTTGACCTATGTCCTCGACTGCTGTGCCTCTCCATCCAGGCCTTATGTCCATAGGTGGGATTGACTCTGTCCTGTATTTCTGTGCCTGTTCGTCCAGGCCTTATGTTCCTACAAGGGTTTGATCTTAATTGCTGTGCCTGTCCGTCCAGGATTTATGTCCCTAGGTGGGATTGACTCTGTCCTCGATTGCTGTGTCTGTTCATCCAGGCCTTATTCCCCTAGGTGGGCTTGACCTCTGTTTTCGACTGTTGTGCCTGTTCATCCAGGCCTTATGTCCCTAGGTGGGATTTACCTCTGTCCTCGACTGCTGTGCCTGTTTATCCAGGACTTATGACCCTAGGTAGGATTCACCTCTGTCCTCGAATTCTGTGCCTGTCTGTCGAGGCCTTATGTCCCTACAAGGGTTTGAGTTAGATTGTAAGCCCTCTGGGGATAGGGAAATACCTACAGTACCTGAGTGTAATCCACTATGAAGTGCTAGAAAAGTGTGAAATGCGGAATATAAATAAATTAAAAAAAATTGCTGTGCCTGTCTGTCCAGGCCTTATGTCCCTTCAAGGGTTGGACCTCGACTGTTGTGCCTGTTCACCTAGGCCTTATGTCCCTAGATGGGCTTGACCTCTGTTCTCGACTGCTGTGCCTGTTCGTCCAGGCCTTATGTCCCTAAGTGGGCTTGACTCTGTCCTGTATTGCAGGAAGACATTGTGAGACTGGAAAATTGGGCATCCAAATGGCAGATGAAATTTAATGTGGATAAGTGCAAGGTGATGCATATAGGGAAAAATAACCCATGCTATAATTACACAATGTTGGGTTCCATATTAGGTGCTACAACCCAAGAAAGAGATCTAGGTGTCATAGTGGATAACACATTGAAATCGTCGGTACAGTGTGCTGCGGCAGTCAAAAAAGCAAACAGAATGTTGGGAATTATTAGAAAGGGAATGGTGAATAAAACGGAAAATGTCATAATGCCTCTGTATTGCTCCATGGTGAGACCGCACCTTGAATAAAATCATGAGAGGTCTAGAACAGGTAGATGTGAATCGGTTATTTACTCTTTCGGATAGTAGAAAGACTAGGGGGCACTCCATGAAGTTAGCATGGGACACATTTAAAACTAATCTGAGAAAGTTCTTTTTTACTCAACGCACAATTAAACTCTGGAATTTGTTGCCAGAGGATGTGGTTAGTTCAGTTAGTATAGCTGTGTTTAAAAAAGGATTGGATAAGTTCTTGGAGGAGAAGACCATTACCTGCTATTAAGTTCACATGGGGGCGGATTTTAAAAGGCGCGCGAATAGCCTACTTTTGTTTGCGCTCCAGGCGCAAACAAAAGTACGCTGGATTTTAGTAGATACGTGCGGAGCCGCGCGTATCTGCTAAAATCCTGGATCGGCGCACGCAAGGCTATGGATTTTGTATAGCCGGCGTGCGCCGAGCCGCGCAGCCTACCCCCGTTCCCTCCAAGGCTGCTCCGAAATCGGAGCGGCCTCGGAGGGAACTTTCCTTTGCCCTCCCCTCACCTTCCCCTCCCTTCCCCTACCTAACCCACCCGCCCGGCCCTGTCTAAACCCCCCCCTTACCTTTGTCGGGGGATTTACGCCTCCCAGAAGGAGGCGTAAATCCCCGCGCGCCAGCGGGCTTACTGTGCGCCGGGCCGCGACCTGGGGGCGGGTACGGAGGGCGCGGCCACGCCCCCAGACCGCCCCGGGCCATAGCCACGCCCCCGTACCCGCCCCCAAAACGCTGCCGACACGCCCCCGAAACGCCGCGACGACCGGGCCCGCTCCCCGACACGCCCCCGACACGCCCCCCTCGGAGAACCCCGGGACTTACGCGAGTCCCGGGGCTCTGCGCGCGCCGGGAGGCCTATGTAAAATAGGCTTCCCGGCGCGCAGGGCCCTGCTCGCGTGAATCCGCCCGGTTTTGGGCGGATTTACGCGAGCAGGGCTCTGAAAATCCGCCCCTTAGAGAATAGCCACTGTCATTAGCAATGGTAACATGAAATAGACTTAGTTTTTGGGTACTTGCCAGGTTCTTATGGCCTGGATTGGCCACTGTTGGAAACAGGATGCTGGGCTTGATGGACCCTTGGTCTGACCCAGTATGGCATTTTCTTATGTTCTTATGTTCTCAGTTTTAGTGCATAAGCTGCTAAATCATGGCTTCCTGAATCTGTTCTGGGGACCTCACATATAGTCAGGTTTGTAGTGTAATAACCCTTTGGGGTTCTTTACCATTAAGGCCCAAGTTTAACTTTTTTAGCTAGGAAGAGGAAGAGTGCATGCTAATGATTAGAGGAAGTACCATTCATTACAACCCCTCCTTTTTGAGGGTTCTAGGATGGCCACCCCCTTGTGAGGGAATAATGGCAACTCTCTCCCTTAGAGAGTGGGGCAGTGCAGCTTACATTTTGTGTTAGGAGGAGTCAGGAGTTTTGCCTCGTTTGATTTTGGACCTTCCTTTGGGGCGTAGGCACTCTAGCCTGCAGTTCTTGAAGCTGCTTTCCCAGTCCATTCCTTGTTTGGTTAGGTCAAGAGAACATTTGTGTAAGACTGTGTTGTCATTTTTCTTGCCAATTCGGAGGGTGGGGTTTTCTGCCCAAAATAGAATCCCCTCTTCACTGGGGAATCTCAGATATCCAAGCCCTGAAGGGTGAGTGTGTCCCTTGTCCTGGTACAGAAATAGATCCATGCACAGATTGAAACGAAAAACTGTAAAAGCCATTTGAAAACTGAGAACTGAGCTACTGATTTTTCAACAAATCCCTATCAGGAAAGTTAATTTTGGATTCTCCATCTGAGTCTCTTGCATTGTTTGTTGGCACTCACATCCATCTGAGAGAAGAGAAGGCATATTTCTCAGAGGTGCAAGCAACAGTGTCACCTCTGCCACTCAGAGTCATGAAGGAGAAATCTCCTTTTCCCTCCCCTGCCCTCAGTAAAAGAACCCAGCTCTGGGGCTCGAGACCTTTGTGAGAAAGTTTGGAATAGAAGTGACCCAAAGGATACAAATTCTTTTGTAGCCCCCATCAGTGTTAAGTCGTCACCTGTAGATGTAGTTACAATAGGATATCCACAACGACTATGGTTGAGATAAATGAGCATATTTTGGAGATCCAGTACTATATATAGCTATTCTGAAAATCCATTTGATTGTGGGGTCCCCAGGACAGACTGTGTTATTTATTGTAAGCCGCTCCAATGCTTCTGATATTGGGTGATACATCAAATGTTATTAAACCTCATTTACCCATGTTTTCATTTCTTAGGCTATTCCTATCTGTTTAAGATATATGCTGGTTGTATCATTTCATTTTATTTAAAGAAAAGGATGGATATAATGTCTTTTTTTTTTTTAAACTTTATATTTACTGAAAATGTAAAAAAACAAGACAAGTATACAAACTTGCAGTAATATACATGAGAGGCAATAAATTGCAGTGCTATGCATAACAGAAAAAAGAAGAAGAAGAAGAAAAAGAAATGTATTAAAACAATTCACTTCAAATGTAATATTAAGGCAATATGGGGGGGGGGGAGGGGGGAGAGTCCAAGATAAAATAAAATTAAAAGAGTAAAACATAAAGAAGAAAGAAAAGATCAAGGAAAGAGAGGCTGCATCTGGATCACAATATAATTGCCGTTAACCAGGTGTCATGTAGAAATAGCCAAGGGATGGACCTCTAAATACGAACGTTAATGTTCAGGATCAAAAAATATATGTTTGGCTCCTAAGTGAGTAGTAACACATTGACAGGGAAACCGTAAGGTAAACTTAGCACCTAGAGCCAAAACGTCAGGTTGCTTAATAAGAAATGTTTTTCCGGTGTTCTTGATTGGATCTAGGGATATCAGGGAAGATCCATACATGCTGCCCAAAACAAAGAGATTGGCCATGTCAGAAAAAAGATTTTAAGACCAAATCATGATCTGATGAAAAAACAAAAGATAGAAAAAGAGTTCCATGTTTAGAAGTCTCTGTATCCATAGATGATTCCAAAAATTGAGACAAGTCCAAGTCCGGCTCTCGAGCAGACTCAGATGGATTTAAGTCCAATGATTTTGTCATATATATCTTAGCAAAGGTAGGCATTACAACTTCAAGAATATTTAAGAACCTCAGTAATACATCTTTTAACCATATCAATAGGTGAAATCAAATTTGACTGAGAAATGTTCAAAATCTGCATATTTAAATAGCGGATAGAATTTTCAATATTTTCCAATTTCCTGGAATTAGAAATCTGATTTAACCAGTAAATCTTGGACTTGCTGTAAGAAAGAAACTTGCTGATCCAAAGTTAATATTTTCTAAGAATGAGAAACAGATTCAACTTCAAGGACTTGAAATCGGCAAGCAAAAATAGAGGCAACTTGAACTAGAGAAGAAATAGAGTTTTCCAAACCTTGAGAGCAGACCAGAGTGAGTCCATATAGTACTAACTGAAGGTCTAGAAAGGATATAATGCCTTTGAGAGACATAAGAACATAAAAAATGCCATACTCGGTCAGACCAAGGGTCCATCAAGCTCAGCAACCTGTTTCCAACAGTGGCCAATCCAGGCCATAAGAACACGGCAAGTTCCCAAAAACTAAGTCTGTTCCATGCTACCATTGCTAGTAATAGCAGTGGCTATTTTCTAAGTCAACTTAATTAATTGCAGGTAATGGACCTCCAAGAACTTATCCAATCCTTTTTTAAACACAGCTATACTAACTGCACTAACCACATTCTCTGGTAACAAATTCCTGAGTTTGTGCGTTGAGTGAAAAAGAACTTTCTCCGATTAATTTTAAATGTGCCACATGCTAACTTTATGGAGTTATGCTAACTTTATGGAGTCTTTCTATTATCCAAAAGAATAAATAACTAATTCACATTAACCCATTCTAGACCTATCATGATTTTAAACACCTCTATCATATCCCCCCTCAGCCATCTCTTCTCCAAGCTGAAAAGTCCTAACCTCTTTAGTCTTTTCTCATAGGGGAGCTGTTCCATTCCCTTTATCATTTTGGTTGCCCTTCTCTGTACCTTCTCCATTGCAACTATATATTTTTTGAGATGTGGCGATCAGAATTTACACAGTATTCAAGGTGCAGTCTCACCATGGAGCGATACAGAGGCATTATGACATTTTCCGTTTTATTCACCATTCTCTTTCTAATAATTCCCAACATTCTGTTTGCTTTTTTGACTGCCACAACACACTGAACCGATGATTTCAATGTGTTATCCACTATGATGTCTAGATCTCTTTCTTGGGTGGTAGCTCCTAATATGGAACCTGATATTGTGTAACTATAATGGGTTAATTTTCCCTATATGCATCACCTTGCACTTATCCACATTAAATTTCATCTGCCATTTGGATGCCCAATTTTCCAGTCTCAGAAGGCCTTCCTGCATTTATCACAATCTGCTTGTGATTTAACTACTCTGAACAATTTTGTATCATCTGCAAATCTGATTACCTCACTTGTCGTATTTCTTTCCAGATCATTTATAAATATATTGAAAAGTACAGGTCCCAATACAGATCCCTGAGGCACTCCACTGCCCACTCCCTTCCACTGAGAAAAGTGTCCAATTAATCCTACTCTCTATTTCCTGTCTATTAGCCAGTTTGTAATCCACAAAAGGACATCGCCACCTATACCATGATTTTTTACTTTTCCTAGAAGCCTCTCATGAGGAACTTTGTCAAACGCCTTCTGAAAATCCAAAAATACTACATATACCGGTTCACCTTTATCTACATGTTTATTAACTCCTTCAAAAAAGTGAAGCAGATTTCTTAGGCAAGACTTGCCTTGGCTTTACCCAATAGTTCTTGTTATGGGAGTCTCTGTTTAGTGGACCCTTGGGCTGACCTGCTGGAGACTGGGAAAGGTGGTCAATGTCTCTAATGATTAGCAGGCCGGGAGGCAGATGTTCAGGCAGGATGTAGATGCTCTTTACCCTGGAAGCTGGTACTCCCCCGGAAGGAGCCCGTAGGAGCCCAACTGCTGGTTCTTAGGTGGCTTCACCCTTGGAAGCCGAAGCCCCGCCGGGAGGAGCCCGTAGGGGCCCGGCTGCTGGGACTTAGGCAGGTTGTGGATCAGGACAGGTAACTGGAACCAGACTAGGAGAGTAGCAATACTGTAACTGGGCTCGGGTTCTGGAACCAGGCAGGAACTGTAGCAGGATTCGGGTAATGGAACCAGGCAGGAAATGTATCAGGATTCGGGTACTGGAACCAGGCAAGAACTGTAGCAGGATTCAGGAACCAAGCAGGCACTGTAGCAGGCAGGCAGGAACCAAGCAGGTCCGGGAGCCCGGAGGTAAGGGCTTGGCCGCAGTGCTCGTGGCCAGAACTGCAACAAGTTCTGACCAAAATTTGTTTATGCTTCCCATTAGTTCAGTACTGCTTATGTTCCACACCAGGTTTTGGGAAGAGTTCCACCACACCAGGTTTTGGGAAGAGTACTTCACTTTCAATGCATATCCAGCATAAATCTCTGCTTCAATGGCAGGGAAAATGAAGAAAAGAGGATTTACATTCAGACAACAAAAAACAAAAGAAGTAGCTTGCTTGTTGCGGTGGTTACTACCCCGAACCAATTTAAGCCTGTTACTTTACTTGGAAAGCATATCCAGCACAGCTCACTGCTTCAAAGGCAGGAGAATGAAGAAAAGAGGATTTATATTCAAACAACAACAAAGGACTGCATTGCACAGTCTGGGTAAACAAAGAAGCATCGGAGTAGCTTGCTTATTGTGGCGGTTACTACCCCTAACAAATTAAACCTGATACTTCACTTTGAATACATATCCAGCTCAGCTCACTGCTTCAACGGCAGGGGGAATGAAGAAATAGGATTTACATCCAGCCAACATCTAACAAGGCATTGATCTGAGCCATATGAGCATATAAACATCAGGCTAACTTGCTCGCTATGATTGTTATTACCTTCATCATTAAGCCTTATACTTCACTTTGATACAGCTCCAACACTGCTCTCTGTATCAATGGCGGGGGTGGAAGGAAATTAGAATTAAAAAGCTACCAATAAGGGCCTTGAAATCAGTGGTCGGAGTAACAGATAAGTATGAGAAAATAAGTGTGAAAGCTTGCTGGGCAGTCTGGAAGGGCCTATTGGTCTTCTTCTACCGTCATTTCTATGTTTCTGTGTAAGCTGCCAGAAACTACAAACAGGCAGACTAAGAAAGCATAAGAAGAGGGAGGAGTCAAGATGGCAGCACGCTAGACGTGGTGGCTCGGAGTGCCTGTGAGTTTCCTCGGATAGACTTTGGTTTTGCTTCCAAATAATGCCTTTGAAGAGAAAAGGATGTGTGTGGGTCTTTCCTTCTTTACCTCCCACACTTCCCGGGCAAACAACGATCCCCGAACTTACTGCCATTTACCCTGGAGGGGTGGCTAAATTCCCCGCTGATGAGGCGGCGTTGGGAGCATTGCTGGCGCCTGGGGAAACAACTTTGAGCCCCCCGACCTGAGGACACCGACTGCTCCAGGTTCATTTTCATCACCACCGACCGCGGATTTGAACACAGAGCCGGTGAGTCCAGTGAACAAACCAGAGGGAGCGGAAGTGGTGAGGAGAGATGTGGGAACACCAGAGGAACGGGGAAGGTCAGAATCGCTGAGCGCAGGGTCCCTGAATCTGCCAGGCCTCGGTGGAGGCGGTGAATGGTCTCGAGTGGAATCTGGAGAAACTGTGGCAGAAGGAGATCCTTTGGGGGCCCAGGGCAGACCGGTGGTAATAGACGTTGTTAGACCGGGCTCAGTGACTCTAGAATCCCTATGGGAGTTGGTAGCCTCATATGGCCCACGATTTCAAGGGCTGGTGAGGCAGTTAAATTTGATGTCTGAGAAGTTGGACAAAGTGTCCCAGGAACACGATAAGATTGATGAAAACACAAGCAAGATTATAGAATTACAAACAACAGTAAAATTGACACAGAATGTTTGCCAAGCTTTAATTCTGGATAAGCAAGCAACCAACAGAAGAGTGGAACTTATTGAAAATAGACTGAGGAGACTGAACTTAAGACTCTTGAATTTCCCAAAAGTAATTGGGGAACAACCCCAAATGACTTTGAGGAGATATATAATAGAAATATTAAGAATACCATCGGATCAGATTCCATCTTTAAATAAAGTCTATTTCCTCCCATTTAATAGAAATAGGGAAGGTAACCAACCACAATTTGATTTAAGTAATTTGACTGAGATTCTGGAATCATCCACAGAAATTTACGAGAGAGCGACTTTACTGGTTTCTTTAATTACTGAAACTGATATTAGCTTGTTTATGAAATTCTATTTTCAACATATGAGTGAAAGTTTCATGGGTCAAAAGATCTAAATATTCCCAGACTAATCGAAGATAACACAAGAGAGGAGGAAAGCCTTTCTATCTATGAGACAGGAATTAAATACAATAGGGGCTAAGTTTCTTCTAAGATACCCATGCAAAGGGGTTGTTACCTTGAATCGTGTTGTGTATATATTTTATGCCCCGGAACAGCTTAGGGTATTTATTGACTCTAGAAAGAGGGCCTTTATAACCTCCTCTCCTAATGAGGAACCGGGTTAAAATTTTACTCAGGCTGATGGAAAAGAGGTTAAATGTTAGGTAGCATGTTAAGCTATTTCATTGAGATAAGAATCTTTATATTTTTCTTCATTATACTCCCATGATTTCTGTTTATCCTCCCCTCTTTTTACCTGAAATAAGTTGTGGTCTAAAAATGGAAGTTGCCTCTGTTAAAGCTTATGTGATGAGAAATATGTTACAAAATTTCTGAGCAAACTTCTCTTTGTAAATTATGTAAAAATTCAATAAAGAATAAATTTAAAAAAAAAAGAAAGCATAAGAGCAACATCACTAATTGTAAGTTCCATGACGTGTCTTAATATATGTGTTTAGTTCAGTTTTGAGCCTTGGTCCTGATTTCTGAAACACTATAGGCAGATGTTATCTTTCTTCAGAAAAGTGGATATAAAAAGGGGGGTTGATAACTACAAATTACTTAGCCTGATCTCAGAAATGAGTAAATTAATGGAATCATTAATAAAGGAAAGAATATCAAAGCACCTTGAATCCAGCAGTTGCAAGATTTAATGGAGCATATTTTTTTAATTTCTTTATATTTTTAACTTGTACAGTTGTAAGCAGTTGATTTTGCCATGGAGAGATCAATGTCAAACAAATCTGATCAATTTATTTGACCAAGGAGTGATATCAGGGTATGTGCAGGAAATATTATACTTGCATTTATGTAAACCTTTTGACACTGTCCTACCTAGAAGGTGCAGAAAATTATTACTGAGCACATTGAATTAATCACAAATCACCATTCTCTTTATTTCATGAATCAGAAATTATTAGCAATACCTTATTATAAACATTTTAGATTGCAGAGGACAAGGAACAGATCATTCTCCATAGCTGATCCAGGCATGTGGAATAGGGATGTGAATCGTGTCCTCGATCGTCTTAACGATCGATTTCGGCTGGGAGGGGGAGGGAATCGTATTGTTGCCGTTTGGGGGGGTAAAATATCGTGAAAAATCGTTAAAAATCGTTAAAAATCGAAAAATCGAAAAACCGGCACACTAAAACCCCCTAAAACCCACCCCCGACCCTTTAAATTAAATCCCCCACCCTCCCGAACCCCCCCCCAAATAACTTAAATAACCTGCGGGTCCAACGGCGGTCCGGAACGGCAGCGGTCCGGAACGGGCTCCTGCTCCTGCATCTTGTCGTCTTCAGCCGGCGCCATTTTCCAAAATGGCGCCGAAAATGGCGGCGGCCATAGACGAAAAAGATTGGACGGCAGGAGGTCCTTCCGGACCCCCGCTGGACTTTTGGCAAGTCTCGTGGGGGTCAGGAGGCCCCCCACAAGCTGGCCAAAAGTTCCTGGAGGTCCAGCGGGGGTCAGGGAGCGATTTCCCGCCGCGAATCGTTTTCCGTACGGAAAATGGCGCCGGCAGGAGATCGACTGCAGGAGGTCGTTCAGCGAGGGTTCCGGCGCCTCGCTGAATGACCTCCTGCAGTCGATCTCCTGCCGGCGCCATTTTCCGTACGAAAACGATTCGCGGCGGGAAATCGCTCCCTGACCCCCGCTGGACCTCCAGGAACTTTTGGCCAGCTTGTGGGGGGCCTCCTGACCCCCACGAGACTTGCCAAAAGTCCAGCGGGGGTCCGGAAGGACCTCCTGCCGTCCAATCTTTTTCGTCTATGGCCGCCGCCATTTTTCGGCGCCATTTTGGAAAATGGCGCCGGCTGAAGACGACAAGATGCAGGAGCAGGAGCCCGTTCCGGACCGCTGCCGTTCCGGACCGCTGCTGGACCCGCAGGTTATTTAAGTTATTTGGGGGGGGGTTCGGGAGGGTGGGGGATTTAATTTAAAGGGTCGGGGGTGGGTTTTAGGGGGTTTTAATGTGCCGGCTCACGATTCTAACGATTTATAACGATAAATCGTTAGAATCTGTATTGTATTGTGTTCCATAACGGTTTAAGACGATATTAAAATTATCGGACGATAATTTTAATCGTCCTAAAACGATTCACATCCCTAATGTGGAATGGCATTGGAGCTCCAATTCAGAGACAATGAGAATCTTTTACATTTTAGAACAAAGTTGAAAGCCAGCCTTATAGTCTGTGAATGATTTTTTATGAATGATGTTTAATGGGTTAGTTTCATTCATTGTTTTGATTATTAGGTTTGTAACTCCATAACTGGGCACATAAAATGATGGGGAGAATGTCCTATTGATTTAGAGACATCCTTTCCATCTTTTGTGTGGGCTCCTCTCAGTTGATCATGCAGATGGTGAAGTTGACCTGATGGAGACAGCCCACTACAATGCAATTCTCCTTCTCACTTAATTGTTAAGACAGGGAGAACAGTGGAAAAGTGTAAACCGTAGAGTGCCTCAGGGATCTGTACTTGCTGGATCTGTACTCCTTCTCACTTAACTGTTAAGACAGGGAGAACAGTAGAAAAGGGTAAACAGTGGAGTGCCTCGGGGATCTGTATTTGGACCAGTGCTTTTCAATATATTTATACATGATCTGGAAAAGAAAACGATGAGTGAGGTAATCAAATTTGCAGATGATACAAAATTATTCAGAGTAGTTAATCACAAGCACATTGTGAGAAATTGCAGGAGGTCCTTGCAAGACTGGAAGATTGGGCATACAAATGGCAGATGAAATTTAATGTGGACAAGTGCAAGGGGATGCACATAGGGAAAAATAACCCATGCTGTAGCTACACAATGTTAGGTTAGTTAGTTAGTTAGTTAGTTAGTTATTTAAAAGTATTTGTTTTCTGTCCCCTCTGATGTTCAGGGCGGGTTACAAAGGGGCATTGATAAAAGAATGTAAAATAAATTATAGGAATAAATTAAATACAATACAACATAAACTCAAGATAATAAAACATATAAAATGAATAAAACTAAATTAGGAAACAGACATCTCACATAGATTTGGGAAAGCTAATCTGAAAAGGTAGTGTTTTAGTGCTTTTTTGAAGTCTTTAGTGTTGGAGAGTAATCTGAGGTCAGGAGGTCGAGTGTTCTATAAGATTGGGCCTGCAACTGAGAAAGCCCCCCTCCTCCATCCCTTCCGATCCCCCCCTAGCCCACCACTTCAACCCCACATAGCAACCTCCCTGACATATTAATAAGTATAAATTTTGTAAATAAGTTATGATCTCTATTTATAGTTAATTTAATTCCAACATCTATAATTGCCCTCCCAGTTCCCCCTGGTCTTCCCCCCCCCTTTGAACTTTATCTATTGTTCATTGTTTTCAATCTGGGTTCCACTATAAAGCAATGCTGCTATTGTTATGTTTCAATGTAAACTGATGTGATGTATCCAACGAATGTCGGTATAGTAAAAACTTTAAATAAATAAATAAATAAATAAAGCATATTCCCATGTCATACTCAGTCTGGTTGATTTAGGTAATGGGACTTGTATTAGAAGTTGATTTTCTGATCTGAGGTTTGAGGTGGGGGGGGGGGGGGGCGGTGTATAGATGTAAGGTTGCAGATAGCCATGAGATATTGTTGTTATAGATAAGGTTGTGTAATATTGTTAGGGTTTTGTATTGAATGAACCATTTAATTGGGAGCCAGTGTAAGTGAAAGAGAACTGGGGATATGTGACCATGTAGATTGTAGTTAGAAAGAAGCCGTGCTGCAGCAATTTGTGTGAGTTGAAGAAGTCATAGAGCAGATTGAGATAGACCTAAATAGAGAGCATTGCAGTAGTCTAGCCCAATTAGAATCAGGGATTGATGTACTGTGTGTAAAAGAGTTGGATCAAGTAATGGCTTGATGTGTTTGAGTAATCGAAGTTTATAAAATGAAAATTTGATGGTGGATTTGATATGGCTGGACTTGATTGGAAATTTTAATGGATATGTTGTCAACCAAGTTGAGGTCCAGCATATCCAAGAGGACGATTCCACCGAAAATCTGTGTGGGGGACTGGTAGACAAAAATGTGGACATCAGATTCCACAGCCATCTCTGTGATGAGCCAACTGAAGAGGTTGTAAAATTGGAATGTCTATTGCCGCAGGAACTTAATTAGTCAGTGCCACGCTCCCCCAGTACACTCTAGTCCAAACACACACCTAGCACCATAAACTCAATCCTGGTGGTAGAATCACATCTATATAAAGTGAATAAGTAGGACTTGATGCGCTGAGCAGATTGTAAAAGCTATCCAGATACACGCACTTCTCCCATAATACGTACATCTCCAAAGTTTTCAGGATGGGATGGGGCATGGGCATAGTCTGGGCATGGTGTGGATGTTTTGGGGCACGAATCAGAGATGTGTGCGTAAATACTTGTGCCTTCCGGCACACACTGAGGTCCCCTACGTGTAACTTTACTTCTGCTCTGGATGAGGTGTAAGTTAAAAACTAGAAGGATCGAGTCATTTCTGAGGGGTTTAAAGAATCTAAGGTAACTGAGGGAAGTGTAGACTATCAAACCAGGGAGGGTTATCTGCTAAGTGGGTAAACTGGTGGATGAACTGGTAAACTAGGAATGTGTGGGCACATGCCTCTTAAAATTCCTCAATTTGTGCAGTAGAAGTGGGATTTGCATGCACATGCATGCACCCACTTAAAATGTTTTTCCACCATAGTGGCTTCTAGAGCAATGATTTTGTTAGACAGACTTTCTAAGTTCATTTTTTCTAACTCCCTCACTTGTTTCTTATTTATTCCTTCCTTTTCACTTTAACTGATTCATTATCATACAACCTTCTGTTTCATGTCTTTCATTATTATGCAGATGACTTTTAGGTTTTTATTCTCCAACAATGAATTAATCTATTCATTTTTTCTATCTTGCTGATGCAAGAACTGGACCAATCTATCACCATTACCTGACCTGCATCCTACTATCAAAATTTCCAATCTTCCAAATCCCATCCAGTAATTTTGATGACTTTCACTTCCCTACTGCTTCAGTATTTCCACATAGATTTTTGTGTATCTCCTTATTTATGTGATTTCATTGTTTGCTGAGTCTCTTTCTTTGTCTTTTGCCATTATTCCCTGATGTTTCTAATTTAAAGCCCTCATCATTTGGTTTGCTATCCTATAGGCAACAATAATCTTCCACCTCTACTCAGGTTTGCATACATTTGTTTACATTTGAATTATAATCTGATGATTGGCAAGGAACTAACACTATAAATGTAGTCAATAAGTTTTGATTTAATATTCTTTGAATATTGTGTCAATAGCCTTTAGCAATCAGAGACTTTATAATCCCTTTGGTTTATGGTTTCAACATTGCTACTTTCTTTTTATTTATTCTACAGGCAGAATTTCTTTCTTATCCTTCTTATTCCTAAAGGTGCATCCAGTTACTTGCAACTATAATCAAAGCTCTAATAAATTCTGTCTAGTTAAAAACAGGTGTCATTCAAAGTATCTTTCAATTCTCACTAGAGTGACTGTGCAGGGATTCTTGGGTAAATCCTTCTGTCTAGACAAACTGTATTTCAGTCAAAAGAGTACTATAACACTTGCATACTTTAATAAAGTCCACTTACTGTAAATTAACAGTTGTTAGACATGCTTTTGGTTTATCAATCAATAATATGCAATGGAATATAGTGAAAAATGTTACTTAAATAACTGATTAAATTATTGGTAAAATAATAGACTATCAGCATACCTAAAGAAAAAATACAATTCATCTAACCTTAGAATCACATAAGAACATAAGATTTGCCAAACTGGGTCAGACCAAATGTCCATCAAGCCCAGTATCCTTTTTCTAGGGATGTGCAAACCAAAGAAATGTGTTTCAGTTCATTCATTCATTTCGTTGGGACCCATATTTGTTTCATTAGTTTCAAAACAAAAAAAAATTAGTTTATTCGTTTCATTTGTTTTCCATTAAAACATATGGGAGAATTATTACAGTCTATAATAGGCTCTAGAATAGTGAATTTTATATCCATTGTAATGTAACTTGGGAGAAGAAATCATCAAAAGGGTGAAAGAGTCATGCAGTACTTTAGAAAAATGGTAGTGGCATCAAAAAAGTGGCATAAAGTAGCCTAAGGCTTTGCAAAGGGGTACGAGGATTACGCGATTGGCAGGAGTTCTCTAATGCAAGGTAAGTGAAGCAAAGAAGCAGTAAGATGAGGAAGAACACCTCAAAGTTTAGGAAGAGGATGACTCTCCTGCCTTCCCCTGCCTGCTTCACCCCAAACAGCTGTTGAGGCAAAGCAGGCAGGTGGAGACAGGGGAGTCATGCGTGCGATAACCATAGCTGGACCGAACTGTTGGAACAATATGACACCGGAGTTACGGCAAGAAACATGCCCAATAAAATTTAAGCAAAAACTGAAAACATGGCTTTTCCTACAGGCTTCTACTTAACCCTTATGCTCTCCTCTCTCCCTTACTCCTACAGCCTTGCCCACTAATTTACTTAAATGTACATCCCCTTTTTCTTTCTCACCACACCTAACTTTTTGTTGGCAATTATTCGTATCGATTGTATATCAATTGTATATAAGACTTCCATCCTATTTCTTTCTCTCATACCCAGCTTTTCTCTTTTCCAATTGTGTTTTATAAAATTCATTCTATTTATTTATAGACTTATAAATTCAGTGAGATAACAATTTGCTTTGTACCACTATTTTATTTTTCCCTTTCTTTGTTCCACTGTTCTCTCCCCTCTCCTCCCCCCGCTTATCAAGTTTATTGTAAAGCACTATTGCATATGTTCATTAGCAAGTTTATTGTAAAGTTTATTGTTTATTGTAAATGTTTATTGTTTATTGTAAAGCACTGTTGCACATGTTCGTTCTAGTTGGCACAGCTGCAATGTTTCTGTTAACTGTGAACCGATGTGAGGTTACTAAACAAATGTCGGTATATAAAAACTGCAAATAAATAAATAAAATAATGCTTCAGTGGTAAACACCACTGGGGCATGACTCCACTGAGATCCTCTGCCTCTTCTACCAAAACCAACACTTAAGAATAATTTATCTTTTATCAGCCTGGTTTATGCCAATCCTAACCATTGAGGCCTCTTACAGCTACAGCAGGGAATGCTAGAGAACACTAACCTTCCTCTAAGTCAGTGGCAGTGACAGCAGTGAGATGTAAAAAAAAAAATAAAAAAATATATATATATATATAAACTGGTATAAATTAACCTTTTAGATCCTGCTCATTGAAGGAATTATTTTCTGATGCTCCTTTAGTTAACTAGACCCAAATATGGTATAAATATGGTATAAAAAATTTGCAAGTAATTAAAAGTGTATGAAAAAATGTTCCACTTGTGGAATGTTGGTACCTAAAAGGTTAACACAGTGTGACAGCAGCTAACAGCTAACAGGATTAGAACAAGATTGAATGTTTCTAATCTTGAACCAAAGCACTGTTGATACAGAAGATTGTAGTAATACAGAATGCTAAGACAACAGCAAAGCAGGATATATCCTCTACTAGTGAGAGATAGAATCTAACTGCAAGCTGAAACAGTCAGGGATTGCAACACAAAGGATGGAAAATTCAGTGATTCACTGATTTAGAAAAATCCTTTCTTCTGATATGATCCCTTGTTTTATCAGTCTGGTTTCCTTGACAACAGATTCCAGTTCTCCTCTGACCTCACACATGAGTCATAAGCATGAGGGCTGGTTGCTATGGAAACTCCCACATGATCTGACCAGCCTTAGAGACTATTGTTTTAATGCAGCCAATGCTTTTCAAGGGGAAACATAAACAAATGAAACGAATGACATATGTTTCATTCATGGGACTTGCTCATACGAATCAAACAAATATGGTATATTCATCATAGATAGGCCATTCATTTTAAAAGAATGCACATCCCTACCTTTTCTGACAGAGGCAAGTATCTGGCATGATCCCAAAAAGTCAATAGATTCCAAGCCGCTGATCCCAGGATAAGCAGTCAATTTCACCAAATCCATCTTAATAATGGTTTATGGACTTTTCTTTCAGTAACTTGTCTAACCCTTTTTTAAACCGGGCCGACTAACTGCTTTCACAATATCCCCCAGCAACAGATTCCAAAATGTAATTATGCATTGAATAAAAGAACATTTTTTCCTATTTGTCTTAAATATATCACCTAGTACTTCATTAAATTTCTCCTTGTACTTTTTGAAAGAATAAACAACTGATTCGCCTTTACCTGTTCCACTCCACTCATTATTTTATAGACGTCTATCAAATCGCCTCTCAGTTGTCTCTTCTAGAAACTGAAGAACCTTTTTAGCCTTTCCTCACAGGGGAAGTCATTCCATTCCCCTTATCATTTTGGTTGTCTTCTCTATACTTTTTGTTATTCTGCTATATCTTTTTTGAGATGTGGTGACCAGAACTGCACATAGTATTCAAAATGTGGTTGCATCATGGAATGATACAGAGGCCTTATGATACTCTCTGTTTTATTATCTCTTCCTTTCCTAATAATTCCTAACATTCTATTTGCTTTCTTGGCTGCTGCCACACACTGAGCAAAGGATTTCAACATATTATCCACAATGTCACCTAAATCCCTTTCCTGGGTGGTAACTCCCAATGTGGAACCTTGCATTGTGTAGCTATAATTTGTGTTGTTCTTCCCTACATGCATCACTTTGCACTTGTCCACATTAAATATCATCTGTCATTTGGATGCCCAGTCTCTCAGTCTTGTGAGGTCCTCTTTCAATATTTCACAATCCTCTTGTGATTTAACAACATTCAATAATTTTGTATCATCAGCAAATTTGATCACCTCATTTGTTGTTCCCATCTCTAGGTTTTTTATGAATATTTTAAAAAGCAGGCAGTCCTAGTACAGAGCTATGTAGCATGCCACTATTCACTTTTCTCCATTGAGAAAATTGACCATTTAGCAGTAATCTCTGTTTTCTATCTTTTAACCAGTTATCAATCCACAATAGAACATTGCCTCCCATGACTTTTTAATTTCCTCAAGAATTTCTCATGAGATACTTTGTCAAATGCTTTCTGAAAATTCAGATATACTACATTAATTGGCTTACTTTTATCCACGATTATTCACGCCTTCAAAAAATTGGTGAGCCAAGACTTTCCTTGGCTAAATAATGTTGACTTTGTCCTATTAAAATATGTCTATCTAATATCTATATGTTCAGTAATTTTGTTGTTTAGAATAGTTTCAACCAATTTTCCTGGCATTGACATCAGATCCACCAGTCTGTAGATTCCAGATCACCCCAGAACTCTTTTTAAAAAATGGGGTTATATCAGCCACCCTCCAATTTCAGGTACCGTAGCTGATTTTAATGATAGTTTAATGCTAGGTCTGAATTTCATTTTACATTTCTTTCAGTACTCAATTTACATTTATTAAAATTTGTTAACTTCTTAACATAAGATGGCCTAAGTGATGTACAATAAAAACATTCAAATTCAGATTTAACAAATACACAAAGATTAGTTAAAACAAATACTGGCTAATTGAGTTCCTGACACTTAATTAACCAGTAAGAAGGAGTCCTGCAACTATTGAGTATCTCTAATGTATAAACAGTTCTTGGAGAGCATTTGTAAGCTGAAGAATTTGTGTTTACAAGTAAGCCTAACTATATTAAAAGGTCTTTAGCAGCCCTCTCAAAGTCTTAAGGCAATTGCACAACTGTAAATCTGATAAAAAAAGAGTTCCACAAAACTGAGGCCACCACAGTACAGGCACATTCTCTGGTTACATAGAGCTGAGCAGACTTTTCTGAGAGGACATCAAGCAAGCCTGTCTGCGAGAATCTCAACTGTCAAAATGGCTGATATAGTTTAACGAGGGCATTAGACCATGGACATGATTCAGTATTAATCAATTTGAGCACAATCATCCCAAATTTATATTTGATTCACTGCCATATAGGAAGCCAGTGAAGATACATTAGGATGGGAGTAATGTGATCATGTTATTTAATTCCGGAAATAAGGCACGATGAAGAATTAAGCAGAAGCTGTAATGGCTGTGAAGAAACATATGTTATCCCTAGGTAGAGGCTATTACAATAATCAATAAGTGGAAAAAATAGATGCCCATACAATGGTGTGGAAATCAGATTAATGTAGAATTTTCTTTAGATCGGAGACAACTCATAGTTTAAAGAACTCAAACCTAATGACTGTTTTCATATGGAGACGAAATGAAAGATTACTATCTAACATCACCCTTAGACTTTTCCCACACTTTTGGATGGAAAAAACATGATTATCTATGCTAACTGATGAATACGGAAAGGCAGAGTGGGCACTGTGAATTGAAAGAAGTTCCATTTTTGCCATATTGAGAGATAATTTATTGTAGTGAAGCCATGTTTTAATGGTTGACATGTAAATTTTTAAGTGTTCAAGAGTGTTTTGCCAAGAAGTAAGTAGATGAATTACAAACTGAATATGATCAGTGTAGATTTCATAGTAATCACCGAGACTGACAAGGATTTTACAAATGGGAGCAAGGTACAAGTTAAATAATACTGAGGAAAGGGATGAGCCCTGTGGGACTTCAGTTTTGATAGATGAAGATGATGAAAATTCATTTTTAATTTTGATCTTCTGAGAACGATTTCGAAGGTAAGAAATGAACCAGTTTAAGACTACGCCAGTCATATCACACTCTTATAATCAGTACAAGAGTATGGCATGATCGACAGTGTCAAAAGCTGAAGCGAGATCAAGGGGAACAAGAATGTATTGATGGCCACTGTCTATATCTCTTCTTAAGGTGTCAGTAAGTGAAAGCAATGAAAGTTCAGTACTCATTGCATGCCTAAATCCAAATTGGTAAAGGTCAAGCAGCTTATATTTCTCTATGTGATCAGTTAAGTTGTTGCAGAATGACAGACTCAAGGACTTTGGAAACAAAAGACAAAGATGAAATGGGTCTATAATTAGAGATTTATTTATAGTCCACTTTTTGCAGCGCTTCAAAGTGGATTATATTCAGGTACTGTAGGTATTTCCCTATGCCCAGAGGGCTCAGAATCTAAGTTTGTACCTGAGGCAATAGATGGTAAAGTGGCTTGCCCAGGATCACAAGGCACGACAGTGGGACTTGACCCTGGTCTCCTGGTTCATAGCCCACTGCTCTAACCACTAGGCTACTCCTCCACTCCAACATAATTATTCAGATCTGTGCTATCTGTGGCTTTTTTCAATACAGGACGCAACTTTTTTAAAGCAGACAGAAAGAGATCCTTTCTCTAAGGACACATTAATAATGGTGGCAATTATAGGAGAAAGAGAATCCCTTGCTACTTTGAAAAGGTCAATAGATCAATTACTAGATGGACACACAACATTGTTCATATTGGCAATGATTTAATTAACTTTGCAACTTGAAAGGTTGGAAAAAGAGCTCCAAGATGGAATCATGGCAATGGGAGGTTCAGTATGCCACATGGGAATGTGGAAAATATTCTATTCTATTATTTTCTATTTTGAGATTAAAGAGCATAAGAAAGGTTTGCTAGAATTAATAGCAGAAGAACTAGTTTTTGTGCTAGAGAGAATAATGCCTTGAGATTATAGTGAATGTCTCATATCTGTTTGGCATAAAAATTCTTTTTAGCCTCCAAGATTTGTGGTTGATATGTGGCCAATAAAGATCTAAAAGTAAATAAGTAAATATGAGTTCTGGGGATCAATGTTTACACCAGCTATGCTCACATTTCCATAAAGATAGCCTAGATGACTGAGCTGGAGTCAGCCAGGGTTAAGGTTTGAAATTTCTTTGCACTGGATATTTTGAGAGGAGCCAGAAAGCTGAGTGGCATCCCAAAGAGATACAGCTATGTGAAGACTATCCATGGAGAAATTAGAAAGTAATGGAGAAATAAGACTTATGAACTGTGCTGTCAGTATGGCCATGATGAGGTAAAATCACTATTACTGCGCTCAGAACAACCAAGTTATATGGTGGAAAAGGTCTAGCAATAATTAATTCAACTAACAACGACCCCCTTCCTTATCTTCACAAATCCTTAGACGCTATTGTTATTGACCATCATAATAGGCATCATTGTGTGGTGATATACAGCCATTGTCAATCTGCCTTATATTTAATCATAGGTCAGTCCATGATTTGATAACCAAATTCTTTTTTGATTTTTTGTGCTTCTGTGCTTCTCTCACCCGTGTAATTAAAATGATATCATGTTATACACTATATATTATTTCTCCAGATATCAGTATACATAATTAAATACACTTATCTTCATGTCGCCATTCATCATCATTGTATGTTTTTCCTTTGCTGTCAACCAACCATGATCTTCATGCCCAACTTTCAAGCAATGTGGAGATTTAGCACATTGCTTCTTTATGCCCGACTCTGGAGAGAAAGATAGGAGAAGATGCTGAGAAATGCCATGCCGCTTGAATAACGCAGATAACGCCCTTGAGGAAGGACATGTGAGAGTCCGAAACATTGTACAGTGTCGGGCATGAAGAAGCAATCTGCTAAATCTCCACATTGCTTGAAAGTTGGGGCATGAAGATCATGGTTGGTTGACAGCAAAGGAAAAAACGTACAATGATGATGAATGGCGATATGAAGATAAGTGTATTTAATTATGTATACTGATATCTGGAGAAATATATAGTGTATAACATGATAACAAAGAATCCCACACCATCAAATCCAAAAGGGGGGTACCACAAGGATCATCCCTCTCCCCGACTCTTTTCAATATTTATCTGCTCCCACTCTGTCAACTTCTTACTAACCTTAAGCTAAGACATTACCTATACGCGGATGATATTCAAATCCTCATCCCTATAGAAGATTCCCTACACAAAGCCATATCATACTGGAATAAATGTCTGTCAGCTATCAACAATCTACTCACCAGCCTCAACTTGGTTCTAAACAAAAACAAAACTGAAATCCTCATTATAGCACCGGAAAACTATACCCCCTCCCCACATTCTAACACTAACCAACATCCGGACACCGCAGGGCTCTCCACCACGCAACAAGTTAGAGACCTGGGAGTCATCTTAGACAGCAGACTCAGTCTCAACAAATTCGTCAACAACACAACAAAAGAATGTTTCTTTAAACTTCAAACATTAAAGAAACTCAAACCTCTCCTCCTATACAGAGACTTCCGCATGGTTTTACAAGCCATCATACTCCCAAAGCTGGATTACTGTAACTCTCTCCTCCTAGGCCTACCAGCATGCACCATCAAACCACTTCAGATGGTCCTGAACGCCTTTGCAAGAATTCTATCAAATGCCAAAAAAAGAGATCATATCACCCCAATTCTCCACCATCTCCACTGGCTTCCGATTAAATACAGGATCCAGTTCAAGTCTTTAATGATGATACATAAGGCCTTACACAACATCGCACCTCTCAACCTAACATTTCAAATTCAATTACACACATCCGTGAAACCAACCAGAAGCGCCTATCAGAACAGACTAATCACACAACCGGCGAAATCCGTTCTGAGGAAATGTGCATTATCCACAGCAGGCCCTTCACTTTGGAACTCGCTCCCTCCAAACCTTCGTTTGGAACCATGCCACTCTACATTTAAAAAGAAACTTAAGACTTGGCTGTTCAAACAAGCTTTCCCCTAGAGCCAAGAACACGAAGAAAAGTCTTTGCAAGCCCACAATGATTTATTCAGATCTATTATTTTCTTCCTTTTTTCAATCAGAAATTTACACATGCTGACTTCATACATACTACATACATATACTCATATTGACTTCATATTTTCCATGTTATTCATTGATTTATTAACTGCATGTTTATTAACGGTTAAATATCATACACTATTTGCTTACTTCGATTAATTTGTTCAATGTAAAAACTTGCTTACTTAGTTTTGTTCAATGTAAAAACTTCTTTTTTTATTCTGTTCTATGTAAACCGCTATATGTAGCGATAGTTACTGTTCTTTGTGAACCGGGGTGATATGTATATTATACAGGAACCTCCGGTATATAAATTATTTAAATAAATAACATAAATAAATATCATTTTAATTACACGGGTGAGAGAAGCACAGAAGCACAAAAAAATCAAAAAAGAATTTGGTTATCAAATCATGGACTGACCTATGATTAAATATAAGGCAGAGTGACAATGGCTGTATATCACCACACAATGATACCTATTATCATAATGAGGTAAAGACAGCTGAGAATCACTCGAGGATAAATGTAAAAATTTACTATTAATAATGAAACTGATCAAAGAATGATCAAAAGAGGGAACATCCAACATAGAAACTGAGTATGAACTAGACATGAAGGAATACATTGACAAATACTAAATATAAATTATGATCAAGCATATATGATTGGCTGATTGAATCAATTGAAACCATCCCAGCGATGAAAAAATTTCTACCAAAAGAGTAGATTGAAAAGAGAAGGGAAATGCATCAACGTGCATGTTGAAATCTCCTAGAACAATCACAATTTGTCCTTGTGCATCCTTTAGTTTCACTGAGATCTGTTTCAGTTCCTCTGAATCATTATAAAAGGAATATGTAAATTATGATTCTTGCAATTAAAGACATTTCTTGAATATATACTAATGAAACAAATCTTTAGAAGATTAAAAAGAAAATAGAAATAGAAAGCTATACATTCACTATTCTTAAATCTGTGATTATCTTATCATAAGAACATAAGAACATGCCATACTGGGTCAGACCAAGGGTCCATCAAGCCCAGCATCCTGTTTCCTACAGTGGCCAAACCAGGCCATAAGAACCTGGCAAGTACCCAAAAACTAAGTCTATTCCATGTTACCGATGCTAATAATAGCAGTGGCTATTTTCTAAGTCAACTTAATTAATAGCAGGTAATGGACTTCTCCTCCAAGAACTTATCCAATCCTTTTTTAAACACAGCTATACTAACTGAACTAACCACATCCTCTGCCAACAAATTCCAGAGTTTAATTGTGTGTTGAGTAAAAAAGAACTTCTCCGATTAGTTTTAAATGTGCCACATGCTAACTTCATGAAGTGCCCCTCTAGTCTTTCTATTATCCGAAAGAGTAAATATCCGATTCACATCTACCCGTTCTAGACCTCTCATGATTTTAAACACCTTTATCATATCCCCCCTCAGCCGTCTCTTCTCCAAGCTGAAAAGTCCTAACCTCTTTAGTCTTTCCTTATAAGGGAGCTGTTCCATTCCCCTTATCATTTTGGTAGCCCTTCTCTGTACCTTCTCCATTGCAATTACATCTTTTTTGAGATGCGGCGACCAGAATTGTACACAGTATTGAAGGTGCGGTCTCACCATGGAGTGATACAGAGGCATTATGACATTTTCCGTTTTATTCACCATTCACTTTCTAATAATTCCCAACATTCTGTTTTCTTTTTTGACTGCCGCAGCACACTGAACTGATGATTTCAATGTGTTATCCACTATGACGCCTAGATCTCTTTCTTGGGTTGTAGCACCTAATATGGAACCCAACATTGTGCAATTATAGCATGGGTTATTTTTCCCTATATGCATCACCTTGCACTTATCCACATTAAATTTCATCTGCCATTTTGATGCCCAATTTTCCAGTCTCACAAGGTCTTCCTACAATTTATCACAATCTGCTTGTGATTTAACTACTCTGAACAATTTTGTATCATCTGCAAATTTGATTATCTCACTCGTCGTATTTCTTTCCAGATCATTTATAAATATATTGAAAAGTAAGGGTCCCAATACAGATCCCTGAGGCACTCCACTGCCCACTCCCTTTCACTGAGAAAATTGTCCATTTCATCCTACTCTCTGTTTCCTGTCTTTTAGCCAGTTTGCAATCCACAAAAGGACATCGCCACCTGTCCCATGACTTTTTACTTTTCCTAGAAGCATCTCATGAGGAACTTTGTCAAACGCCTTCTGAAAATCCAAGTATACTACATCTACTGGTTCACCTTTATCCACATTATCATAAAGATAATGTACAAAGTCTAACGAAGGGTTATCATGAAGTTTAACAAATAGCAAAATTTGGTAGTTATTTGGTGCAGTCGGTATTTTTCTATTTCCAGAAAGCTTACAATCTAAGGGGGGGGGGGGGGGGGGGGCATTTTCCACATACAACAGCTTAGTAGACCCTGTGGTAAAATACTGCAGGGAAAAATATTGCAGTTTAGTATCTTCAAAGAATGCTGCCATTGGCAAACCCACAGCCCAGGGCCACTATCTTCTTAAAGATCCATAGCAGCCTGAATAATCCTTCCCTAGTAGCCCTCACAGTGTCTAAAGACCCCTTGTCAAAACCCACCACTGCTTCATGAGTTGAGTGAAGTAGGCAATAAAAGGTTTTAATTGAATGAAGACCTCAGGTGGAGTCACTCCCCCCCTTCCCAAACCCTTCCTCATTTGTAACAAACCTTCCTAATCCTTACAATAACATCATTTGTGGCCCAGTGGAGGCTTTAAGCATATCCTTCAGCTCCAGACTCTGTGCCACCATTTTTATAAATAGTACCAGCTGGCCAAGGACCTACTATTAGGGATGTGAATCGTTTTTTGACGATTTAAAAAAATCGTCAGATATTTTTTAAATCGTCAAAAATTGTTAGAGTCGCGATACAATAGAAATTCTCCCGATTTATCGTGAAAAATCGTAAATCGGGGAGAGGGGAGGGCGGGAAAACCGGCACACCAAAACAACCCCTAAACCCACCCCGACCCTTTAAAACAAATCCCCCACCCTCCCGAACCCCCCCCCCCCAAATGTTTTAAATTACCTGGTGATCCAGTGGGGGGGTCCCGGCGAGATCTCCCGCTCTCGGGCCATCGGCGCCATTTTGACTTCCACTAATATAAATGGCGCCGATGGCCCGATAAAAAAAAAAACCACCCGACCCTTTAAAATGACCCCCTTGACCCCCCCCAAAACCTTTTAAAATTACCTGGTGGTCCAGCGGGGGCGCGATCTCCAGCTCTCGGGCCATCGGTTGCGTTAATAAAAATGGCGCTGATGGCCCTTTGCCCTTACCCTGTGACAGGGCAAAGGTAGCGCCGGCGCCATTTTGAATATTGGCAATACGGCCTGAGTGCAGGAGATCGCTCCCGGACCCCTGCTGGACCCCCAGGGACTTTTGGCCAGCTTGAGGGGGCCTCCTGACCCCCACAAGACTTGCCAAAAGTCCAGCGGGGGTCTGGGAGCGACCTCCTGCACTCGGGCCGTATTGCCAGTATTCAAAATGGCGCCGGCGCTACCTTTGCCCTCACTGTCATAGGGGCCGAGTCTTGTAGGGGTCAGGAGGCCCCGCCAAGCTGGCCAAAAGTCCCTGGGGGTCCAGCGGGGGTCCGGGAGTGATTTCCTGCACTCAGGCCGTATTGCCAATATTCAAAATGGCGCCGGTGCTACCTTTGCCCTGTCACAGGGTAAGGGCAAACTGCCATCAGCGCCATTTTATTAACGCAGCCGATGGCCTGAGAGCCGTTGATCGCTCCCCGCGCTCCCGCTGGACCACCAGGTAATTTTAAAACCTTTTTTGGGGGTTCGGGAGGGTGTTTTGATTATCGGATCGGGCGCAGCCGATAATCAGAACTCAAATCTGGCTGGGCGATAAAAATTTTAAGATTTGGATCGGAACCGGAACCGATCAGATTCCGGTTCCGATTCACATCTCTATCTACTATAGCCCCTGTTACATTAGGGGGTGATCTGGAAGGGAAGTGTCTTACAAAAGGGGAGGGATTTGGTGAGCAGAGTCTCCAACCAGGGCATTCATTCACTTAAAAACTTTTATTACTTAATTTGACTGCCTCATGGGGTGCCAGTGGGGGGTCTTGACACATCCCAGGGAGATTGCTTATATTGGAAGAGGTGTTACTCATAACACTAGGGCTCTTAAGGCATGGCCTTGAGGGTATCAAAATGTGCATTAGTATTCTAATGGTCCTGGGCAAAGTTAGCTACAACTCCTTATGATGTCATTTCCCTGAGTTCTTGGTACCTAAGGGACCCAGACAGATGGCAAAAATAACATTTAAACAGGAGGATGTGGACAAAATTTCCTTTGCCCCAAATCAAAAGGGCAAGATTGACATTCTTCAAAAAGGGAAAAAAGCACCATTTACTCCAGTCCATACCTAGAATTCATTCCTTGAAGCCCAAAGATTCTTTCTCTAAGAACACAACAAAAGCAAGAGCAGGCCTAGTGACATCTTGCTTCCTGCAGTGGCTAACTCAAAATCCATATACTAAAATGGTGGCTCTAGATTTTCTACTCCCTGTATGCCACAATTTCAAACTCCCACATATGGGAGCTAAAACAAGCAAGGTTCTACTTCTGTCTCCCCTTACTAACAATAGGACAATTCTCTTAGTAGAGACTCAGAGAGGTCTCTACACTCTACCACAGGTTTTTATAAATTTGAGAAACAGTCCTAATTTTACTTTACAAAGTCTACAAAATTATATAACTAAAAAAAAAAACCAAACAAGTGGCACATATGGATAGCACAAGAAAACCCATTTCTGTAATAAATGGTAACCCACATCATGATGGTCGTTAAAATACATCCTAAATAAAAGCAAAGTTTTTAATAAACAAATCACATAAGACCATACATAAGGCAAGCATCTGTGAAAAATTAAAAAAAATTATAGTCCGTTTTAATGAGAACTTGCAAAAATCCCTTCTAGCAAGCCTTCTTTCCTGATCTCACTAAGGAATTGCTATCACTTGCAATACATAACATGTGAAGTAATGTAGGCTTCAATACCTTCTGTTCTGTGCCAACTATCTCCCAAGTGGGACTCCAAACAAATGAAAAATGGAGCAGAGGAATAACTCCATAACTCCTGTTGCTAGGCCTCCATTGGTGGAATGCACCAGACAATGCTCAGCTGTTATCAATATCTACTCCCAGTGTACTCTCACTGCACAGTTATTGAAAAACTATCTTAGAGCAAAATTGGTGGAATTCTCTCACCATTCCTGAAATAATAGAAACCCAATTATTTTCCATACATCCCTAATGAATGAATAACCTCTGTTGTGTTTGGTGCTCCACAGGTCCATCCCATGGACTGATGCTCTTACCTCCAGCCAGGACCCAAGCCAATTACCACAAACACTGGGGGAGAGCCCCCCCAACTCACTGGCTTCAACCTGCTGCGAACTGCTGGCCTTTTCTGCTCCAGAGACCTCTGAAGTAGCTCTTCCTCGAGACGTGGAAGACTGCTGCATTCAGCCAACCTCTGCCTGCTCTGTTCTGGACCCTCCTAGGTGTGATGGTGCACCAATCCTTTTGCCCTTAAAGGGCCAGTGACAGGCAGTCATGGCCATTATTGTCTGATGATGTCACAAGGACTCCGCTATTTAAAGCCTGCCAGGACATCTCCTCAATAGGTTGATTCTGTTAGAGTACTGATTTGCCTCTGCATTCCTGATTCCTGATTCCTGGGCCTTGATCCTCGCTTCTTGGTTCCTGTCTCTGCTGTGTGTCTTTTTGAGCTCCTGTGTCCCAGTCCTGGCCCTTGGCAGTCTGGTTTGTCTTCTGCCTTCTCACCTTCGTGGTCAGTCCCCTCTTCATCTGTCTTCAGTGTCTCATCCTTCTCCTGTGGTTCCTTGTCCCTCCTTCTTTGTCTCTTTGGATTGGACTCCGGGCTTTGATTTTGGTTTGGACCTCCATCTGCCTCTGACCATGGCTTGCTTCTGCTTCTGATTGCACTCCACCTGCCCCAACCATTGCCTGGATCATAACACTGCCAAAACACTGCCTGCCTCTGACCACAGCCTGAATCTGACTCTGGCAATTGCTGCCTGCCCCAATCTCTGCTTGTCCACTTTCTTCTTTGTGCTGGCCTGCAATGATTTCATTCTCTCCCACCTCAATGGCAAGGCCCTGGCATGGGCATCACCACTCTGGGAACTAGCTGACCCGATCCTTGGAGATCTTCAGCAATTGGTCGCAGTCTTCAAATCCCAGGCTACATCGAGCACAGATCTCCCTTACCTATGCCAGGGGAAATGGCCCCTAATGGACTATACATACAATAGAGTTCCAAACTCTGGCTATTGAACTCAGTTGGAGTGAGGATTGTCTAAACCCCATCTTCCTCAAAGGACTCTTATACTGTATAGAAGACGAGCTGGCAGCTCATGACCTCCCAGGGTCTTTGGAAGGTCTCATTGAGTTGACTGGCAGAATCAATCACCATCTCCAGGAGCGAGCCAAGGAGCTAATGCCTCCCAAAAGGGTCATTACATCATCTCCCCACTTCCCATGGCCACCATATGCACCTAGCTCGCACCCACTTCCTGTGGTTCACACCAAGAAACCTATGCAGCTGGGACAAGGATGCCTCTCTCCTTGAATGAATGCTTTTCACATCATCAGTCTGGGCTATGGCTCTATTGTGGTGGCTCAGGGCATTGTATAGCCCAGTGTCCAATCAGACCGGGAAACTTCTGAACCTAGAGTCCAGTGGGGGGCTGACCCTAAGCTTCACGGCTCTGGCTCCCAACTGACCCTCTCTTTAACAATCTCCATAGGCGATCAGAGTTTCTCCACTCTGGTTCTTGTGGACTCTGGTGCCGGCAGGATCTTGCTAATGAAGGCCTAGTGGACCACCTCTAGATACCAACTGCCACTCGGGATGTTCCACTAGTGATTTTCTCCATCCATGGAAACCTGATACCCAGTAGGATCACCCTCACTACATCTCCGTAACATTATGGACAGGTACCCTTCACATAGAACGCATCATATTCCATATTCTCGACAAATCCATTCACCCCATGGTCCTAGGGCTAACCTGGCTCCAAAACATTCACCTCAGTTTGATTGTGCTTCCATGCAGCTCTCCATGTAGGGCCCCAACTGTCACACTTCATGCTTAAAGAGAGTGGGGAATTCCCAATGTCTTCCTGTGGCATTCTCCTCACTGGGTGTCCCTCCACAATATGCTGAATTTGCAGATGTTTTCTGTAAGAAAAAGGTCGCGTCTCTACCTCCTCACAGGAAGTACGATTGTGAAATTGAGCTGTTGCACGGTGTTAATCTCCCTCACAGTAGGGTATACTCACTGTCACTCCTAGAAACAAATGTGATGTCTGAGTTCATCTGAGAAAACATCGAAAGGGGATTCATCTGCCAGTGCGGGCTTCTTCTTCATTCCCAAGAAGGATGGGTCACTTTGCCCCTGTATTGACTACCGGGGCTTAAATACAATTACCAAAAAAGTCTGTTAATCTCTGCCTTTAATTGCAGAACTATTTGATCATCTGCAAGGAGCAAAGATATTCACCAATCTGGACCTCCATGGGGAATACAACCTAATCTGAATTGACACTGATGATGAATGGATAACAGCGTTCAATACGCAAGATGGGCATTATAAATATCTCGTGATGCCCTTTGGACTATCTAATGTCCAGGTAGTATTCCAGAAAATGATGAATGAAATCTTCAGAAATGTTCTTTATGTCTGTGTTGTGGTGTACCTTGATGACAACCTCATCTTTTCCAAGGATCTTGCTTTGCATTGCCAAGACATTTGTCCAGTTTCTCTGTCACAGCCAGTTATATGCCAAACTGGAAAAGTGTATTTTTGAAAAAGAGAGTCTTATCTTCTTAAGGTAAATTGTCTCCAGTAACAGCTTCAGCATTGACCCGAACAAGCTCAAAAGTATTAAAGAGTGGTCCCAACCTAACAAAGGTTCCTTGGCTTTGTCAACTACTACAGACATTTCATCACTAACTACTCCAAGATCACCGCTCCTCACATGAAATAGGCTAATGCCATGCTCTGACCATCTGAAGCCGTAACGGTTTTCTGAAACCTGAAATATGCCTTTCTGTGGAAACCATGCTTCCAACACCCAGACCCTACATGCCACATCATTGAGGTGTGAGCCTCCTCCATGGGAGTAGGGGCTGTCTTCAGCCAGCACTCCTCCAAGGGTATTCACTACCCATGCTCCTTTATTTCGAAGAAATTCTCTCTGGCTGAACACAATTATGGGATCAGTGTTAGAGAGCTCATCACGATCAAGCTAGCGCTGGAGGAATGGTGCCAATGGTTAGAGGATGCACAACACTGTATAACTATATACAGTGATCATAAAAATTTGGAGTATCTCTATCAGACTACAACATTTAAACCTAGACAGGCCCATTGGTCCATCTTTTTTGCCCGTTTCTATTTCAAGCTGAGATTTTGGCCTGCACTCAAGAATGCCTAGGCAGATGCATTTTTCCACTCCTTTTAGATGGAGGACACCGAGGAACATCTCAGGCACATTACTGACCTGGCTAGGATCTTCCTGGCCACCACCATGACTGTCCCACCAGGAAAGATAGCCATTCCACAAAGACTCACAGAAAAAGTACTAAGATGGACCCATGACTCCCATGTCCTAGATCACCCTAGCTGGTCTCAAATTCTCTCCCTTCTTCAACAGTATTATTGGTAGCCACAGATGTTACAAGATATCTGAGCTTACATGGACTCCTGATCCACCTGCACGCAGCAGAAAATCTTGTCAGAATGACCCTGGGGGCTGTTATATTCATTGCCAGCCCCCAAGGAACCCAGGACCTATTTGTCCACTGATTTCATAGTGGACCTCCCTCTCTCTAATGGCTACACTATTTGGGTCATGGTTGACCATTTCTCTAAGATATCTCACTTCATTCTACTTCCCAAACTTCCCTTAGCACCTGAATTGGCCCACCTGTTCATGCACCACATGTTCCGTCTGCATGGTATACCTAAACACATCATTTCTGATCGAGGAACTCAATTCACAGCCAGATATTGGTGCTTGTTGTGTAGGAAGCTCGGTGTTTCTCTGGACTTCACAACAGCATACCACTCCCAGAGAAATGGACAATCCAAGTGGACCAACTGTACCCTTAAGACATTTTTGAGAATGAACACAAATGAATGACAGAATAACTGGGTGCCTCTCCTGCCCTGGGCAGAGTTTTCTAACAACTCACACTCCTGCATGGTCACAGACTCCTCATTCTTCCAAATAGTCTTTGGAAGGCAACCCCCTACCCCCTATACCTCTTCCTTTAACCATCCCATCACCGGTGGTCCAGCTGACTACCTAAGAGCTCCAAGACCTTTGGACTCGCACTCATGAGATGCTCTAAAGAGTGACCCTAAAGGCTAAGAGGTTCACTGATGTTCATCGGAGGTCCACTCCTCAATTTAAACCAGGCAAAAAGGTATGGTTGAATACATGCCATATCAGCCTCCAAGTGCCCCCCATGAGGCTTCCTCCTTGGTACATTGGGCCATTCCCTGTTATCCGACAACTGGGTCCAATAACATACTAGCTACGGTTGCCCGCTTCGTTGAGAGCCCATAACATTTTTTGACGTTTCACTGCTGAAACCCCTAGTTCCCTCCTGACCCTCCTGGAGACCTCCAGAGCCTCAAGAGATCTACTCTGAAGAGAACACTACTTATCAGGTCAAAGAGATCTTGAATGTCAGATGATGCGGCAAACATTGGGAGTATCCCATCTCTTGGGAAGGATATGGTCTGGAGAAAACACATGGGAACTTGCCTCCAATAACTAGGATAAAAGCCTCCTGAGAGAATTCCATACCACTCACCCCAAGAAACATAAAGCCTTGGGGGAGTTTAAGGGAGGGAGTACTGTTGTATTCAGTAGACTTGGGCCCGACCCACAGACCGCCTCTCTTACCTCGAGCCCTGGACCTAAGCCAGTTCCTGCAGATGCCGGGGGAGACCTCCAATTCACTGGCTTCAGCCTGCCATGAGCTGCAAGACTTTCCCACTCCAGGGACCTCTAAAGTGGCTCTTCCTCATCGGTGCAGCAGACCTCTGTGCTCAGCTAACCTCCATCGCTTCTGTTCCGGGCCCTCCTAGGCATGTATGTGCACTGATCCTGTTCCCTTTAAAGCAAAAGTGGAGGGAAGCCATGGCTGGCACTGCCTGACGACGTCATAGGGACTCCACTATTTAAAGCTGGCCAGGACACCTCTCAATGCCTCGGCAATATGTCAACTCCATTGGAATAGTGCTTTGCCTTTCTGTCCCTGATTCTTGGTTCCTTATCCTGCCTTCCTGGTTCCTGTCTTCACTGTGTGTCTTCCTGAGCTCCTATATTCCAGTCCTGGCCCCTGGCAGCCTGCTTTATCTTCTGTCTTCTTATCTTCGTGGTCAGTCTCCTCTTCACCTATCTTCAGTGTCTTGTCCTTCTCCTGTGGTTCCAGATTGGACTCTTGGCTTTGACTTTGGTTTGGACCTAAACACTGCTTGACTTCTTCTTGCCTCTGACCACAGCATGTTTCCACTTCTGTTTGTACTCCATTTCCCCCAACCATTGCCTAGACCACAACACTGCCAGAACGCTGCCAGCCTCTGACCACAGCCTAAACTGACCCTGGCAATTGCTGCCTGACACAACCACTACTTGTCCAACTTTGCTTCTTTCTTCGTGCTGGCCTAGAATGATTTCATTTTGACAGATCTTTACCTCCACAGAGGTCCATACCTAAGAACAGACAGCCCTGGCACCTAAGGGCTCAACCTAAGGGGAACGTGGGCTGGTATTGATGAAGCTCCAGTTGGGCTTCTGCTTCAGTCAGCTCCGCCTGCAGTCAGCTCCGCCTGCAGAGCTCCTCCCTGTGGGTTGCGTCAACTCCCCCTTGGCCTAATGGTCCACATCTGCAACAACCTCACACTGCATCCCATGCAATGTCCTATATGGGGAACAGAAAGGATGTTAAATAGTTAAGCATGGAGGAGTAGTTCAGTGATTAGATCAGCTGTCTGTGCACTAGGGAAAATGCAGTTCAAATCCCTCAGCAACTCCTTGTGACCTTGGATAAGTCACTTTACCTTTTAGTGCCGCAGATATAAACTTAGATTATAAGCCATCTGGGGATAGGGAAATACCTTCAGTACTTCAATGTAACACACTTTGAAATGCCAAAAGGCAGAGTATAAATAAATACCACCCCTTAAAGTCAATCAGCACTATAACTCTTCTGGGTATAGTTCACTCATTGGCTCTCTCCATAACTCCCTTCAGTAACATATGGGCAACACATACATGACATAGTGCTTATGAATATTTTTGTTCTCTTTCATTTCTTCTGGAACATTGGATGGTTTTTAGTATAGTTTGCTTAGGCTGGTTTTTTTTTATCAGCTTTTCCTCGATATGCTCACAAAGCAGTCATCTTTCCATTTCTCCACAAAGTTCAAAATGTTCAAAAGCACATAGTGATACTGTACACCAAAAAATTGCAGGACCTTCTTTACTACAAGGTAGTCTGCTTGGGACAAAAGGGTCAGAGCTCTGCCCTCTGGAAGATTATCTAGACTCACTTAATGTCTGGTTTTCCATGATTCTAGAAGTAGCATAGAGGATAGATCTACTTCTGGTAAAGAGGCCATCTTGATCCACTTTCCACTGGAAATTCTAGGGCTTACATTAAGATTTGTAGACCCTTGGCCCGAGGTGGGGTTAATGCTACCTGAGGGGTTGGGCCCTGCAGGTCCCCACCGTTCGGAGGCGAGGCTGGTTGGCAACAGAGGCAAACAGGAGCTTCACCAGTACTGGCCCTAGTTCCCCACAGGTTGAGCCCTTGGATGCTGGGGCTGGCTGTTCTTAGGTGCACCTCTGTGTGGCTGGTCCCAGAGAGAGTAAGCAGCTGGAGGCAGAGAGTGTCAGTAAGGTTAGGTATAGTCCAAGACCTAGATACTCTTGGAGGGAGAGGGAGAGAAGGCCTCAAGGGGTGACAGGCCACTGCAGTTCCGAGGATAATGGAGCAGGACCATGTGGGAGTGACCCTGAGGAGAGGAGGTGCAGGAGTAGAGGCTTGTGCTCTGATAGGCTGAAGCAGGGCTAGAGCGGAGGATCATCTGTAGCAGGTATGAGTAGAGAAGTAACGCAGAAGAGATGCCTGAGACATGGCAGCACAATAGCAGGCCCTTGCAATGTAGAAGTGCTGAGAGGTGCCCCGAGGAGCGGGGACACAGAGACACAGTCCAGTAATGTTGCAGTGCTGAGCCAGGTCTTGATGAGTGAAAGCACTGGAATAGGATCTCTGATGTAGAAGTGCTGCGCCAGGCCTCGAGGAGCAGGAAGCGCGAGACAGGGTCCAGGTGTGGTAGCGCTGAGCCAGACCCTGAGGAGTGGGAAGCACGGAGACAGAGTCCCAGGTGAGGTAGCGCTGAGCCAGGCCCCGAGGAGCAGGAAGCGTGGAGACAGAGTCCCAGCTGAGGTAGCACTGAGCCAGGCACTGAGGAGCAGGAAACGCAGAGGCAGGATACTGACGTGAGGCACGGGGATCCATAGAGCAGGAAAAACAGGTCCAAAGTACTGGAGCAAGCACCAGGACGGAACCAGGGAACTCCTTACCAAGTCAGTTAGTGCTGACTGGAGGTGATCCTTAAATATCCTGGGCCTGTGATGTCATCACATATCCTGCCATTGGCCCTTTAAAGGGAGGACAGATGGCATGAGTGCGCACCTAGGGAGGCCCAAAGTTGGAACTCTAGTCAGCAGCATCCCAGCCACCACGTGGAGCACAGGGAGTCAGGAGGAACGCGGCGGCAGTGGCTGGCCACCGCCGTGAGCGCACCGGGAGTGGAGAGCCAAACATGACATGATGTGATTTGAGCCGGCTGCGGGCGGCCACAGCTGGTGAGCATAACAGCTTACTTTTCCCATTTTTTGATATAGGGAGTATCCATGTCAGGAACTTCTGGAAAATCTGTGTTGCGCCCGTCGGTCGTAGATGGCTGTGACCTCTGCTGCTCACCTCTCTTTTCCCTGCAGCAGCGAGTCTTGGAAGAATGGTAGCCTCTGCTTGCAAACGCCACCTTCCCCGGCATCCCCGGTTCGGAGTGGGCGATCCCATCTGCCATCTTGAATCGGGGATTACCTAGGGCACATACGCGCACACCAGGCCCTCTTTTATACACGTCATGGCGGGAACCTCAGGGGTGTCCCCTCAGCATGACGTCACCCGACAGTGTATTTAAGCTATCCGGCCTATGCTTCCTATGAGTTAGCAAGGACTTCCTTCCTGCTGAATTCCACTCCACTTGGAGACGCTTCGTTATTCGCTACTCTGAACTGTTCCTGAACTCTGGGACTTGGATACTATAGGTACCCTTTCCTCAGGGACCTTGTCACTTTCCGGCTATCCGCCACTCGGAGGGCCTTCCTACCTGGAGAATCCATCTACTCTTGATTGGGACCCAGCCTCATTCAGCCTTGTGAGTACCCTTCATGTTTGCTACCATCTATCTTGCTGATGGAACCTCCGGTGTACCCTGTGTCTCAGGCCACTACCGTGCTCGCCTCAGCAAGCCATCTTCTACACTTCAGAGTGAGTACCTTCATCTACCCAGCTCTGCTGTCCTCCTGCACTTCTCTTAACAAAGCCAGTGCTGATTCTCGGCATACCCCGCGCTGCAGGCCACTACCGTATCTACCCTGAGAAGTGTATCTTCTGGAAGAGAAGTTCCCTGGCATACCCCGCTCCGTGGGCCACTACCAGGGATATCATCTTTGAGCAACCTTACTACTCTGGAATGTGTCTTCCTTCCCACTCAGTGGATACTTTACCTACGTTCCAGTCTAATAAAGTCTCGTTACTATCTGTGTCCGTCTCAGCTGAGGCCACGTCTATTGTGGTGAGTCCCCACAGGGCTCCTCCTTGTGGGTGGAGATAACTCTCACTACGATCCAGGGTCCACAACCATACCATGGCTTCCCTCACTAAAACCAGATGATAAGGCCTCATAGTCTGGCTCCTTAGTGAGGTACAAACAATCCTGGAAATTTTCAAAGTTGGAGCCAGCATAAGTGAATCCTTCCGAGGACTCAGGTTGCTTTTATTGATGACAGACTCCAGGGATCGAGTCACTTGTTTCCATCTCTGTAGTTCAAATATCCACTGTATACTGTCCCAGGTTAAATTACAAGAGCTGATGCTCCTAGCTTCTCCATCTGAGTTCAGCCCCTTCCCAGTGATCATGGTAGCTGCAAAAGTAAGAACATAAGAAGTTGTCACATTGGGTCTAACCGAGGGTCCATCAACCCAAGCAACCTGTTTCCAACAGTGGCCAATCTAGGATACAAGTACCTGCAAGTACCCAAACATTAAATAAATCCCATGCTACTAATTCCGGTAATAAGCAGTGGCTATTTTCCAAGTCAACTTGATTATTATCGTTTATGGTCTTCTTCTCCAATAACTTGTCCACACTGTTTTTAAACCAGCTATACTAATTGCCATTACCATATCCTTTGGCAATAAGTTACAGAGCTTAATTGTGTATTGAGTGAAAAATAATTTTCTCTGATTTGTTTTAAATATGCTACTGCTAACTTCATGGAGTACCCCCTAGTCCTTCTATTTTCTGAAAGAGTAAATAACCAATTCACATTTACCCGTTTCTAATCCTCTCATGATTTTAAACACCTCTATCATATCCCCCCTCAGCCATCTCTTCTCCAAGCTGAACAGCCCTAACCTCTTTAGCCTTTTCTCATAGGAGAGCCATTTCATCCCCTTTATCATTTTCATCGCCCTTCTCTATACCTTTTCCAGTACAACTATATCTTTTTTGAGATGCAATGGCCATAACTGCATATTGTACTCAAAGTGCTGTCTCACCATAGAGTAATACAGAGGCATTATGACATTCTCTATTTTATTCACCATTCCTTTCCTAATAATTTAAAACATTCTGTTTCCTTTTTAAGAACATAAGAACATAAGAAATTGCCATGCTGGGTCAGACCAAGGGTCCATCAAGCCCAGCATCCTGTTTCCAACAGAGGCCAAACCAGGCAACAAGAACCTGACAATTACCCAAACACTAAGAAGATCCCATGCTACTGATGCAATTAATAGGGATGTGAATCGTTTTTTGACGATTTAAAATATCGTCCGATATATTTTAAATCGTCAAAAATCATTAGAGCCACGATACAATAACAATTCCCCCGATTTATCGTCAAAAAATCGTAAATTGGGGGAAGGGGGAGGGGAAGGGGGAGGGCGGGAAAACCGGCAAACTAAAACACCCTAAAACCCACCCCTACCCTTTAAAATAAATCCCCCACCTTCCCGAACCCCCCCAAAATGCCTTAAATTACCTGGGGGTCCAGCGGGGGTCCGGAACAACCTCCTGCAATCGAATCGTGTTGTCTTCAGCTGGCGCCATTTTGCGCCGCCATTTTGCAAAATGGCGGCGCAAAATGGCGCTGGCCATTTTGGCGCTGGCCATTTTGGTGCTGGCCATTTTGCAGTCAAATCGTGTTGTCTACGGCCGCCATTTTGCGCCGCCATTTTGCAAAATGGCGGCGCAAAATGGCGCCGGCTGAAGACAACACGATTCGATTGCAGGAGGTCGTTCCGGACCCCCGCTGGACCCCCAGGTAATTTAAGGCATTTTGGGGGGGTTCGGGAGGGTGGGGGATTTATTTTAAAGGGTCGGGGTGGGTTTTAGGGTGTTTTAGTGTGCCGGTTCACGATTTTAACAATTTTAACGATATTTTAAAAACCCAAACGGCGACAATACGATTCCCTCCCCCTCCCTGCCGAAATCGATCGTTAAGACGATCGAGGACACGATTCACATCTCTAGCAATTAATAGCAGTGGCTATTCCCTTAGTAAACTTGATTAATAGCAGTTAATGGACTTCTCCTTCAAGAACTTATCCAAACCTTTTTTGAACCCAGCTACACTAACTGCACTAACCACATCCTCTGGCAACAAATTCCAGAGCTTAATTGTGCGTTGAGTGAAAAAGAATTTTCTCTGATTAGTCTTAAATGTGTTACTTGCTAATTGCATGGGATGCCCCCTAGTCTTTCTATTATTTGAAAGTGTAAATAACTGATTCACAACTACTCATTCAAGACCTCTCATGATCTTAAAGACCTCTATCATATCCCCCCTCAGCCGTTTCTTCTCCAAGCTGAATAGCCCTAACCTCTTCAGTCTTTCCTCATAGGGGAGCTGTTCCATCCCCTTTATCATTTTGGTTGCCCTTCTCTTTACCTTCTCCAACGCAACTATATCTTTTTTGAGATGAGGCAACCAGAACTGATCTCTGCAGTACACTGAGTTGACAATTTGAATGTGTTGTGCACTATAATTCCTACTTCTTTATACTGGTTGATAACTCTTAATATAGAATCTAATATCGTGTAACAACAACATAGGTTATTTTTCACTTTTCACTTTGACCTTGTCCACATTACATTTAATCTGCCATTTGAATGTCCAGTCTTCTAGTCTCACAAGGTTCTCCTGCAAATTATTACAATCTGCTTGTGATTTAACAACTCTGATCTGAATAATTTTGTATTATCTGCAAATTTGCTGCCAGCCTCATGGGGTTCTACAGAGGTTGGTCATATTGATAAAGAGAGGACAGTGACCTAGCCTTGCCATGAGGCTCAGGTCAGGGCCCAAACTTGCACATTTCCGCAACTGAAGTTTCTTCTGATGGTACAACACTGAACAGTCACAGTGACATTCTATCAGTTTCCCCTGTCATGGAAACAGCTGGTTCATACACACTGGGGAATGGCTTTGCTGGCACTCCTTGGGACTAACTCGCTCTCTTTCATGTTTGCTGTACAAACTCCTGCTTCCCAATGATACAGAGGCTTTACATAGGAAGTACTCTCTAGCTGCTATTATATCTCCAGCTAGAGTGATATGCTCAAACAGGGATCTGTAAGTGCTTGGTGGTACAACTTCCTCTGGTAATTCTTCACAATTTTCTCTAACATACCTCATATTGTAGCATAGTGGGGAGCCATTGCTGATGCATATGGCAGTTCCAGCACTCATATTGTGTATTCCTAACCAAAGTTACCCATGAATATGGTACAGAGTAGGGTTATCCTGCTGGTTCACCATATTTTGTAGATGTTTTGCAGCACCAGAGCTTGTTTTTGATTTGAGATGTGACACCTGTTGTTACCTCACATCTCAAATCACTATGATCTGTGTAAATGGTTTGCAGTCCAAGAATGGAATAGCAAATACAAGGTTACCAGTGGCAAAGTCCAGTTTTAGCTGAAATAAATGCATCTCTTAATTCTTCAGTGGTGCTAAGAGACCTTTGTGTCTCTTAGCACCACATCCTAGCTTTGTGCTTTTCACATGACATCCAATGTTACTTATATGGGAAATGTGATGATGCAACTTCCCCACTATCTTTCTTTACATTGGATGATGAACACTGATGTTTCATGAGAGCAGCATGACATGCACAATAACTCATTCTTCTATGCTGGATTCACTTACTTTGTCTTCACTATGACTCTATGACTGTAAATGGTGGCCATCTTAATCCAATGTCACATTTTATAAACCAAATCGCAGTTTTAACTCAATGTGCAGAGACATTCATCTTTAAAGTTCAAACATAACGCTTTCATGGAGGAGTAGCCTAGAGGTTATGAACCAAGGAAGCCAGAGATTCAAATCTTACTACCACTTCTTGTAATCTTGGGTGAGTTATTTCATTCTACGTTGCCTTCGGTACAAGTTTAGATTATAAGCACTGTGGGCATAGGGAAATACCTACTGTATTTGAATGCAATCTATTTTGATGTACCTGAAAAAGAAGAATATGAATATATATATATTATCTCTACCCAATTAATTTATTGTGTATGATATACAGAGACAGAAGAGAGGAAGAGGATTTCGGTGGAAAAACAAGAAGTTCTGTGTTGGCTATGTTAAGTATAAAGCTGGGGAAGGACATGCAGTTAGGGATGTCAGAGAAGAAGCCTGAAATTTGGGACTGGATTTGTGGTGAAATTTCTGGTTAAGAAAAATTGCACCACGATCTGTGAGTCATCAGCATTAAAATGGTACTGAAAACTATGAGGGGGGGGGGGGGGGGAGAGATAAAAATGCCGAGGAAAGAGAGAAAAGAGAATAGAGCCCAGAGAAGAATCTTTAAATGATCTTATCAAACTATCAGGTCTATTTACTAAACAGTGCTGAAACCATGCATTGATGTACTATTTTAATGTCGTCGTCATCATCATCGTCATTTATTTGTTACATGCTCTTTCACCTGTTACAAAAGAGTCAAATAGTAACAATAACAGTGAGCTATGCCAAAGTCCAAAGAGCAATATAAGATATATCTTTACTTATCATCAATAAAGACTACATTGAAGAGGCTCGATTGAGTATTTACAGCACAACACAATTGAACAGGGAAAACAGCAACAGGTACAGAAATACCTACAGTACCTGAAAATAATCTACTTTGAAATGCCTGAACAAGCAGAATATAAATATGTAAATATATATATATATATATATATATATATATATATATACAATTACTTTATTGTTTGTTTTTCCCCTTTCTTGCCCACCACATGATAGTCTACCCCAGCAGCTGTGGTTTGCCTCATCAGATGATGGTTGGAAGGAAAGTTTCCTTTGAGACTATTCCCTCAAAGTCACTCTTGTGCTACTGACATGTCGCCATCATCCGATGCTCATATACAAGGCCTTACTGCAAATTATTGGGTTCTCACAGCTCTGTTAGACAGGAGCTTCACTTTTGAGCCTCCTGTACTACAGTACACAGATCTATGGCCCACTATGTTGGCTTTCTTTCAATTAATTTTATGTTTATTTCCATTTTATCTGTAATCCAACAGCGACCTCTTCACACACAAATCATTATACCAAATCATGAGGTCTATAAAACGTTATAATTTTACTGATCACTCAATTGCTATTTTTATTTATGAGCATGGCATCAGAAAAAAGGTATGTGAATAAAATTTACATCCACAGCCTCTCGCCACACAATGGGCCTCAAGCAGTATCAGCACCCAACTCCCAACACCTTAAGAATTGTCACTCATTTGCCAGTTCAATCACCTCCCTAAATACCATTTATTACTTAAATTTAAACATGAATCCCTTTCCCCTATAGACTAAACATTTTCATTACTTATCTTAAAGTTCAATTCCAAAGGTCCCACTATGTGTGAACAATCCACATGATAATATATTTTTAAATTTCATTTCATTTACAACATGAGCTCAAGTTTCGGCGGACAAATGCCACCTGCTTCAGAGGTTAATGATATGCAGAAAAAAAAATACAAACATAATACTTGACTAACCTCCAAAATCCTTAAATTCACTGCAACACTATCTTTTATCAAGCACACACTCTCACCCAAAACTAAAAACCCACTTAATGCACTACAGAAGCCTATCTCAAAACATTCATCTCCCAAATGGTAAAATGCTCAAACTGCACCATATACATACATCCTACTTTTGTAATTATGTGGGGAATTTGGCAGGACACATATTGTCTGTGAGGAAACTTCACGAGGTCTTGGTGTCCACAAGAGGTCCTGATTTATCCACCGGATAAGAACATAAGAACATGCCATACTGGGTCAGACCAAGGATCCATCAAGCCTACCATCCTGTTTCCAACAGTGGCCAATCCAGGCTATAAGTACCTGGCAAGTACCCAAAAACTAAGTCTATCCCATGCTACTGATGTTAATAATAGCAGTGGCTATTTTCTAAGTCAACTTGATTAATAGCAGGTAATGGACTTCTCCTCCAAGAACTTATCCAAACCTTTTTTAAACCCAGCTACATTAACTGCACTAACCATATCCCCTGGCAACAAATTCCAGAGTTTAATTGTGCGTTGAGTAAAAAAGAACTTTCTCTAAATAGTTTTAAATGTGCTACATGCTAACTTCATGGAGTGCCCCCTAGTCCTTCTATTATCCGAAAGAGTAAATAACTGATTCACATTTACCCATTCTAGACCTCTCATGATTTTAAACATTCTAACATATCCCCCCTTAGCCATCTCTTCTTCAAGCTGAACAGTCCTAACCTCTTTAGTCTTTCCTCATAGGGGAGCTGTTGCATCCCATTTATAATTTTGGTCAACCTTCTCTGTACCTTCTCCATTATAACTATATCTTTTTTGAGTTGTGGCGACCAGAATTGTACACAGTATTCAAGGTGCAGTCTCACCATGGAGCGATACAGAGGCATTTTGACATTTTCCGTTTTATTCACCATTCCCTTCCTAATAATTCCTAGCATTCTGTTTGCTTTTTTGACTGCTGTAGCACACTGAGCCGACGATTTCAATGTATTATCCACTATGACACCTAGATCTGTTGGGATATGTAAGTGTGTGGGCCCTTTAGCCAATGTGAGAGGTGGTATCGCGCAGGGGAACAGGCCCACTGAGCCTCACCATCGGGAGGCAGAGTCTCAGCTGTGGGATGAGAGACTCATCTCGGATACTTCTACAGACTCAGCTTGGATACTGTAGTCAGGCAATAGATGCAGCACTACCCGAGGGGTGGGAGTGCCGAGCGGTAGTTACAGTCACTGAAGTTACACGGGGTCCTAGAGATGGTACACAGGAGGGTTCCTTGATGGGAGGTCATGGCAGTGGTCTGCAGAGTGAGGTACACCCGCGAGGGTTCCTCTAGTGATATCATGGCTTGGGTCCGCAGAGCTGGGTAGACCCAGAGAGGCTCCTCTAGCGATATCACGGCAATGGTCCGCAGAACGGGGTACACCGGAGAGGATTCCCATGCAGATATCACATCATGCTTACTCACAGAGACTGAAGAGAAGGAGGTACTTCCGTAGAAAGCCTTGGGGAGTGAGGCAGACAGGAGTCCGGATGAAGGCCCTCCGAGGAGCGGATAGCCGAGAGAAGAAGGGGGCCCCTGAGGAGTGGGTACACGATAGTCTCACACCACAGACGCAGGAACCAGAACAAGCACTGAAGCGAGAGTAGGTGGCTTCAGCAAGATGAACTCGTTGCCAAGTCATCGGCTGTCTGGGCTGGCGAGTTTAAATACTGAAGATGAGTGATGTCATCTGATGGGGACGCCCCCGAGGTTCCCGCCATGACTTGGTTAAGGCAGGTTGGTGAGCGCGCATGCCTAGGGAATCCCGAGGGTAAGATGGTGGTTGGTGGCATCCATGCTGCACAGATGGGCCCAGGAACGGAGGTCAGAAGGCCGGCCAAAGGTGGCAGAGGCCGCGAGTTCGCCCAACGGAGCCAGAGTAGCAAGAAAAGAGATGAGCAACAGAGGCCGCAGATGCCTGCGGCCACGGAGCATAACAAGATCTCTTTCCTGGATGGTAGCTCCTAATATGGAACCTAACATCGTGTAGCTATAGCATGGGTTATTTTTCCCTATATGCATCACCTTGCACTTATCCACATTAAATTTCTTCTGCCATTTGGATGCCCGATTTTCTAGTCTCACAAGGTCCTCCTGCAATTTATCACAATCCACTTGTGATTTAACTACTCTGAATAATTTTGTAACCTCTATTCATAAAAGAAACCCACATTTCTTTTGCCCATCTTTTAAATTCTCTTAAAGTTGAGCACAACCTCCTTAATTGAAAGAATTGACTCACTGGCAGATTGTCTAGTAAATACTGTAAATGATAACTTTGATAGTGGAATAATGTGTTTCAATCTGTCAGAATCTTAAAAATCAAGAAGTGGAATCCATCCTGCTCCAATGTAATTTGTATGTCAAGGTAAGAAACACTTATGATACTAAAGGCCAGATTTTCAGAAGGCCACACGCATAAAATCCGGCCTTTACATGCGTGACTGTGCCTAGTGCGCGCCAAACCTATTTTCAAAAAAGCCTGGCCTGGCCACACATGTAAAGGCCGGTACGCGCATAAGCGTGGGCCTTCCTGAAAGGGGCAGGCTGGGGGGTGTTTTCTGGGCGGGGTGGGGTGGTCTGGGGGTCGGGGTGGGGCAGGGCTAGAGGCGCTCGCCACAGCGGCCAGGAGCCAAAGGTAAAATTTAACAATTTGAGGTAGCTAGGATAAGGATAGGGATAGGGTAGGATAGGGGAAGGGGAAGGGAGGTTAGGGTAGGGGGTTGGGAATTTCCCTCCCAGTCCTTTCTTTAATTAGAGCAGACTGGGAGGGAAATGGGAAAAGCCCTGATGTGTCGCCATGCGAGTTTGGAAAATTAGATCCCCCCTGGCATTTTATAACATATGTGCGCGCCACGCGCACCTGTTATAAAATTGTGCATCCATGTGTGTGTGCTGGGTAGCGTGCGCACATGGACACGCATGTGTACATTTTGAAAATCTATCCCTAAATATGTAAATAAATTTCAAATTTTATTGCATTGGTTTAACTACTCCATAAACATACTGAAAGTTTCATATGTGCCTCTCCACAAAACCAGAATGTCATCGATAAAACCCGCATCACAATCTGGAAATAGGGGTGTTTCCTGAAAATGGGGAATAAAGGTTACCCTTTAACAGTGGTGAAACATGCATACAAGAGAGCCCGGTGGATAAACCTGGACCTCTTGTTGACACCAAGACCTCGTGATGTTTCTTCATGGACAGTATGTGTTCTGCGTATTCCCCGCATGTTTACAGAGTTCATTGCATTATAAAACAGCATTGGAGAACCTTTGGTCTGTATTCCCATTTTCTGGAAGCAACAATATTTGCATTCATGAGAGTGCATAATATCAGGGACGTGGTTGTCCAGTCTGAATTTCAGGAAGGTGGGGTATCATTAATTAATTGCATCAGTAGCATGGTATCTTCTTAGTGTTTGGGTAATTGCCAGGTTCTTGTGGCCTAGTTTGGCCTCTGCTGGAAACAGGATGCTGGGCTTGATGGACCCTTGGTCTGACCCAGCATGGAAATGTCTTATGTTCTAATGTTCTTATTATTTGTCCAAAGGGGAACAGATAGTTAATTACTATTGCATGAGCTGTTCAGTATGTGCTCAATTATTTAGTGGGAATGCTTTACCGCTTGCAAAATTATGTAGTTATAGATTGAAGAGGTTTACAATATGACCTACAAAGGGATTTGGACATATTATATGGTGTACTTGCTCTTTGAATTACCTTGGTAAGACTATGTCTTCAGTGCAGATGAGGATGGTAGAGCATCAGAGCACTATTAAAAATGGTAGAATGGAGAGGCTGTCAGTGAGAGACATTTCATTTGTTCTTGCGCAAGGGATTAAAAGTGATTTACCTGAGAAATTCGCCCTGGGAAACGCTGGTCTTGACGTCAGAGGGAGGCGCCATAAGAACTGGATAAAAGGTGCACTCCTGCGGCGATCCCTTAGAGGCTGTCGATGAGAGACATTTCATTTGTTCTTGCGCAAGGGATTAAAAGTGATTTACCTGAGAAATTCACCCTGGGAAATGCTGGTCCTGATGTCAGAGGGAGTCACCGGAAGAACTGGATAAAAGGCGTGCTCCTGTGGCGTGGCGCTGCCACCGGCGCGTCGCCAAGTCGTGCGTGACTTTGTCTGACTTAATCTGAATTAGTCTTTATTAGTTGTCAGAATTTCTCTTTATTTTTTTAAACTTTCCCCGAAATAAGGAGCAGCGAGATAGTAGTTCAAGAACTTTGAAAGAATTTCATTTGAATATGCCTGCGAAGAGGAAGGGGAAGATTAGGGTGTTTCCCTCAGCGCCTACATCTTCTACTAACTCAGCTTGAAATAAATAAGTTCTTGACACAACTGAAAAATCGGGGAGCTGAGGAATCTGTTGGAGCCACAAAAAATGGAGAATTGGGTGGCTCCCAAGACGAAGCGTCCCTCAGCCCAGATAGCCGCCCACCTCCAGCTCAATGCAGTATGGATAATGGCGTGGCCCTGTTACCACCCAAGGAAGGGGAAGTGGTAACAGGACAGGAGGGATCGTCATTCCATAAAGTAGAAGACCTTCTGCATACTCCACCTTTGGCTGGAAAGGTAACACTTGAAGTGATATGGGAAGCAGTGAATGGTTTGAGTACAGCTGTGGCTAGATTGGAAGGGAAGATCGATGTTGTATCATCAGAATTTCAAGGGAAATTATTAACTGTTCAAAATAAAAATAATGAGACTTTACGTAAAGTAAACGAGAATGAAAGGAATATACAGTCTTTGCAGAAAGTTAATGTTTGTGTAATCAAGGATCAGATTGCTAACGCACGATGTTTAGAATTATTAGAGAACCATGTACAACATCTAAATATCAGGATAACTAATTTTCCGCAGGTCCTGGGAGAAATTCCTTATATTTCTCTAAAAAGATATTTTAGAGAAATATTATTATATTCAGAGGAATAAATTCTTCCAATTAATACTTGTTATTTCTTATCTCAAAAATCCTCAGTTCCTGCAAATTTAACTAACTTTTTAGAAGATACAAATTTAGATGTCATACACAGGAATACATTGATTGTATTGTTTATAACAACTCAAGATATAAACAGTATAATGAAAACATACTTTAAGAAGTTTCCAATGATGTTTCATGGGCAAGCGGTTAAAATGTACCCAGATTTAGCGCCAATTACTAGAACAAGACGAAGAGAATTTTTGGCCTTGAGGCAACAGATTATTTCACTAGGATTCACTTTCTTTCTGCGTTATCCATGTAGATGTGAGATTAAGAAGGGAGAACATACTTATGTTTCTATCAAATAGATCAGATGCAACAGTTTGTGGAAGCCTATTGCCTCGTCAACACTGCCTATTGCAGAACCATCTCTTCTAAATGTTCACCAATTAGTGAGTAGCTAAAGTTGGGCGTATAGAATACTGCCAGTTGATTATGTAAAGCTTTCTATGATGATTTACAATTTGTATCTCCTTAACTCAGCCTCAGTTTTTCTAATTGAATGATTTGTCAAGGTTTTCTTGTTTTCAGATATACATATTTAAGAAGATTTCTTAAATACTCTATTTTTCCTTTTTTTGGTTTTTTAACAGTATATTAATGGATCTGAATTGTTTCCTTTTATATGTGAAATGAAAATGATAAAGTAGTTAAAAAAATGGTAGAATGGAGGCACTGTTAGTTGGACATTGTCTCGAGATGGGCCATATTTTTGCTGTCTTTATCTTTGCGGTATTGGAAGTGATTGAAGTTGGTGCATATGGAGGTGATATAGACAAGGTATTAATCCACAAAGAACAAAGCTAGAAATAGTGTGGGAGACATGTTATTGACCAATGGTTGGAGGGGTGACAATGACATAGGTCTGACATAGGGTCATATTGTTTGACATTCTGAGTTTGATTGGCAGTGTCTGTGTTTAAAAGAAGGATTTGTGTATATGGTGCAGTTTGAGCGTTTTGCCATTTGAGAGATGAATGGATTGAGATAGGTTTCTGCAGTGATTTAGGTGGGTTTTTTGGTTTTTGTGTGAGCTTGATGAAAGATAGTATCCCGGTTTATTTTAGGATTTTGGAGGTTAGTCGTGTATTATGTCTGAATTTGTTTTTTCTGTAGATCATTAACCTCTGAAGCAGGCAGCATTTACCCGCCGAAACGTGAGCTCATGTCAGGAAATCAAAGGGAAATAGTAAAATATATGATCATGTGGATTGTTCAGCATAGTGGGACCTTTGGGATCAAACTTTAAGATAAATAATAATGAAAATGTTTAGTATGTAAGGGAAAGAGATTTATGTTTAAATTTAAGCAATATATGGTATTTATGGAGGTGAATGAACTGGCAAATGAGTGACAATTCTTAAGGTGTTGAGTGCTGATATTGCTTGAGGCCCATTCGTGGGGAGAGTCGGTGGATGTACACTTTATTTACACATCTTTTTTTCTGATGCTGTGTTTATAAATAAATATAGCAATTTTGTTGTGGTCCTGGCCAGAAGCACCGCGGCCAGGCCCTTACCTCTTGATTCCTGGACCTGCTTCTGCCTCCGGAGTCCTGGCTTGTGGCCTGTTTGGCGGCGTCCCCGCTGGGGCAGCACCGCCGTGAAGGTTCCGGTGGACGCCCTGTTCCTAGGCGCACGCGCGTGCCACTTAGGCGCCTTTGTAGCCCGTTTCCCGCCAAGTACAGACTCCGCCCAATTCTTGACATCAGACGCCGTGGCCTTGATAAGCCGGCCGTGGCCATTCAGCCCTTGTCTTGCAACTGGTTAGCATTCTGGTTTCCTGTTGCGTTGTGCCCCGGAGTGACCCACTTGGCTACGTCGCTCCGTTCCTGCTACAGTACCTGCTTGGTTCCTGCCTGCTCGCTACAGTACCTGCTTGGTTCCTGCTTGCTCACTACAGTACCCACTTGGTTCCTGCCTGCTTGCTACAGTATCTGCTTGTTTCCTGCCTGGTCCCAGTACCTGAGTCCTGCTACAGTTCCTGCCTGGTTCCAGTAATCGAGTCTTGCTACAGTTCCTGCCTGGTTCCAGACCCTGTACCCAGTTACAGTATTGCTACTGTCCTAGTCTGGTTCCAGTTACCTGTCCTGATCCACAGCCCGCCTAAGTCCCAGCGGCCAGGCCCCTACGGGCTCCTCCCGGGGGTACTTCGGCTTCCAAGGGTGAAGCCACCTAAGTCCCAGTGTTGGGCTCCTACAGGCTCCTCCCGGAGGAGTACCAGCTTCCAGGGTGAAGAGCGTCTACATCCCGCCTGACTATCTGCCTCCCGGCCCGCTGTTCATCAGAGACATTGTCCATCTCGTCCTAGTCTCCAGCAGGTCGGCCCAAGGGTCCACTAAACTGAGACTCCCACAACAGATTGCAAGGCCATGGACTCGGCGGATGCGCCCGCTCCCTCGGATCTGTCCGGGATGGCCCGGCAGATGCTACAGCACCAGAGCTGCATTGCAATTTGGCAGCCACAGTGGAACGGCTATCCTCGTGCCTGGAGTCCTTGCCTTCCTCTGGCAGGACCCCCGAGGGTCACAGCTCTTCTGTGACTCAGTTGCCAGCACCCTCCCGCTACACTGGTGATTTAAGGACCTGCTGCGGCTTCCTGAACCAGTGTTTTGTACGGTTCTCCCTGTTGCCTCGGCAGTTTCCCTCGGATGCGGTGAAAGTGGCATACATCTTGTCCTTGCTCGATGGGAAAGCCTTGATATGGGCTTCTCCCCTTTGGGAAAACAATGAGTTTTCACTAACGGATTTACAATTGTTCATCACGAACTTTCGCCAGGCCTTTGATGAGCCCGCCCGAGTAGCCATGGCTACGTCTGATCTGCTGCAACTTCGTCAGGGGACTCGCTCCTTGGCAGACTATGCAATAGAGTTTCGGACTTTAGCCCAGGAAGTAGGTTGGCAGGATGGTAGTCTTAAGGCCATCTTCCTCGAAGGCCTCTCCAGTCGCATTAAGTATGAGATTGTGGCTCGAGATTTGCTGGAAGACCTCCATGCCTTGATCGAGATGGCTGCTCGCATCGACCGCCGCCTACAACAATGGGCCAAGGAGCAGCGCTCTTCTCGTCATAGTCTGGCTTGTGGGCCGAGATCTGCGCCCTCTCCTAAGAGCTCTTGCCCAGACGTCCCCACCAGCGAACCCATGCAGCTGGGACGGGCCCCGCTTTCTCTTGAAGAAAGACAACGTCGCCGTTCCTTGAAGTTGTGTTTATATTGTAGCCAGAAGGGTCACTTCCTGGCACGCTGCCAAGAGCGTGCGGAAAATGCCAACACCTAGGAGGTCGGGAGGAACTCCTCCTAGGCTGTGCTACAGCTCCTCAATGCACTGTTCCTGTTACTCTGGAATACCCCGGAGGCTCTTTTGAGACGATGGCATTCCTGGACTCTGGAGCCGGAGGTAATTTCATCCTGCACAACTTAGTCTCCCAGTTGCAAATCCCTATGCATAGACGGGAGGTCCCATTATGAATTACCTCGATCCAGGGGACGCTCCTTCCTGGTCCTGTCCAGCTGTCCATGGCACCCATTACGGTCCGCACCGGGGCGATCCATTCGGAGGAGATAACCTTCCTAGTGTTGGATAAGGCTGTCCACCCTGTGGTGCTAGGGTTGCCGTGGTTACAGAAACACTCACCCACGATTCAGTGGGATACGCTACAGATTGTTAAATGGAGTCCCTTTTGCCTAGCTAATTGTATGAAGGTGCCTAGGACCCCCTCACGTCCATTGTTGCACTCGGCTATGGGTCCTCCTGCACCTTATGAGGACTTCACCAATGTATTCTCCAAGACCAAGGCAGAGATCCTTCCGCAGCATCGTCTGTATGACTGTGCTATTGACTTGCTACCTGGTACCATGCCCCCTCGAGGAAGGGTTTATCCCTTATCCATACCTGAGACCCGGGCCATGTCCGAGTACGTTGCAGAGAATTTGGCCAAGGGGTTTATCCGTCCGTCCAAGTCGCCTGCAGGGGCGGGCTTCTTTTTTGTCAGCATGAAAGACGGCTCACTGAGGCCGTGTATAGACTATCGAGGCCTAAATTCGATTACCAAGCGAGACCGCTACCCACTCCCGTTAATCCCAGAGTCCTTGATCGGCGTCAAGGAGCGAAAATTTTCACAAAGTTGGACTTACGAGGAGCCTATAATGTGGTCAGAATCCGTCCCAGAGATGTGTGGAAAACCGCGTTTAATACCTGAGACGGGCATTACGAGTACCTCATGATGCCTTTTGGCTTATGTAATACCCCGGCGGTGTTCCAGCACCTGATGAATGAGGTGTTGCGGGTCCTTCTGAACACCTGTGTAATTGTTTACCTCAATGACGTGTTAATCTACTCCCAGGACCTGCCATCACATCATCAACATGTCCGCCAAGTGCTCCAGATACTTAGGGAGCATGGCCTATACGCAAAACTGGAAAAGTGCAGTTTTGAGAAGACCTCCCTGCCATTCCTAGGCTACATAGTCTCTGCAGCAGGCTTTCTAGTGGATCCTGAGAAAGTGGCGGCTATTAAGAATTGGCCCAGGGGTCTTAAAGCATTGCAACGCTTCCTCAGCTTTGCTAATTTCTACCGTCACTTTATCCCCAAGTACTCTCATATTGTGGCTCCGTTAACTGCCCTCACCCGAAAGGGGGCTAACGCGGTGGATTGGCCTCCCTCTGCCTGCCAAGCTTTTGAGGCCGTCAAGGAAGCCTTTTTACTGGATACCTGCCTTCATCATCCGGATCCCAGCAAGCCCTTCGTGGTGGAGGTTGATGCCTCCAATGTGGCCGTGGGGGCCGTACGGAGCCAGTACTCTGATTCTGGACAGCTGTTGCCCTGTTCTTATTTCTCAAAGAAATTCTCCCTGGCTGAGAGCAACTATTGTGTAGGTGACAAAGAGTTGCTAGCCGTGAAACTTGCCCTGGAAGAATGGAGACAGTGGTTGGAGGGAGCCAACCACCCGGTCACGATTTACACCGATCACAAAAACCTAGCATTCTTGAAGCAAGCCCAATGCCTGAATCCAAGACAAGCTTGATGGTCACTGTTTTTTGATCGGTTTGACTTTACCTTACGTTACCGACCCGGCTCTAAGAATGTTCGAGCTGACGCGCTCTCACGCTCTTCTGAGGTCAAAGAAACCCCGGATACACCTCAGCATGTCTTAGACCCTGAAAAAGTCAGCCTTGCTGCAACCTTGGTGTCCTCCCAAGAGAAGACTGTCGTTCCGTGACGCTCCAGGAGAGCAGTCCTCGCTTGGGCCCATGACTCCCTCACTGGGGGCCATGCTGGTTGGAAAGGGAAGTTAGATTTCTTAAACCGTTTCTACTGGTGGCCAACGGTGAGACAAGACGTCCAAGCTTTTGTGGGCTCATGCCCTATTTGTGCTGTTCAAAAACCGCTCCTCGGGAAGCCTAGGGGCTTGTTGCAACCATTGCCCATCCCGGTGGAGCCTTGGACACATATCTCCACTGATTTTGTCATGGATCTTCCTGTCTCAGGAGGTAATTCGGTCATCTGGGTAACCGTGGACTGATTTTCCAAGATGGCACACTTCGTTCCCTTGCCAAAACTTCCTTCTGCCCCTGACCTAGCTGGTCTGTTCGCTCAGCACATATTTAGACTTCACGGCCTTCCGCAGGATATCGTCTCCGATCGAGGACCACAGTTTACAGCCCGCTATTGGAAAGCCCTATGTAAGTGCTTTAATGTGCAACTTAGTCTTTCGTCTGCATTCCATTCTCAGAGCAATGGACAAACGGAACAAACCAATTGAACCCTGAAGGCATTTCTCCATGCCTTTGTGAACGAACGACAAGATAATTGGGCCAAGCTATTCCCTTGGGCAGAGTTCTCATATAATAATCACACGCATGCTGCTACGGGAAGCTCCCCGTTCCTCATTGTTTATGGAAAGCAACTTCGTCCGCCCCTACTTTCGCCTGAACCCAGTGCACTCCCGGCAGTGCAACTCTCAGCTCGCCAGCTCCGTACCTTATGGAAATCTACTCAGGAAAAGATCCGTAAAGCCGCCCTGTCTGCCAAGAAGTGGATGGATAGGCATCATCAACCAGCACCTATCTTCCTCCCAGGAGACCGTGTCTAGCTTAGCTCCAGAAATCTACAGATACGTATTCCCTCTCGAAGATTAGCCCCAAAATTCTGTGGGCCTTTCCGAATCGCCGAACGAGTGGGAGCGGTCTCATACCGTCTATGCCTACCCTCCTCCATGTGCATACATGATGTGTTCCACGTGTCATTGTTGAAGCCTCTTGTGTTGTCCAGATACCACTCCAGGGCTCCTGAATCCTCGGACCCTTCAGTACCAGACGAGGTTACGTATCAAGTACGTGAAGTATTGGATGTCCAGTTTTATCAACGCTGATGGGAATACTTGCTTGCCTGGGAGGGTTGCGGACCCGAGGACAACTCTTGGGAGCCGGCCCATAATATCCTCGACAAGGACTTATTGCGGCAGTTACATTTGGACCACCCCAGTAAACCCGGACCGGCTAAGAGGGGGCGTAAGAGGGGAAGTACTGTTGCGGTCCTGGCCGTGAGCACCGTGGCCAGGACCTTACCTCTTGATTCCTGGACCTGCTCCCTCCTCCAGAGTCCTGGCTTGTGGCATGTTTGGCGGCGTCCCTGCTGGGGCAGCGCTGCCGTGAAGGTTCCGATGGATGCCCTGTTCTTAGGCGCACACGCGAGCCACTTGGGCGCCTTTGTAGCCTGTTTCCCACCAGTACAGACTCCGCCCAATTCTTGACGTCAGACGCCGTGGCCTTGATAAGCCAGCCGTGGCCATCCAGCCCTTGCCTTGCAAAGGGTTAGCATTCTGGTTTCCTGTTGCGTTGTGTCCCGGAGTGACCCACTTGGCTACATCGCTCCGTTCCTGCTACAGTACCTGCTTGGTTCCTGCCTGCTCGCTACAGTACCTGCTTGGTTCCTGCTTGCTTGCTACAGTACCTGCTTGGTTCCTGCCTGCCTGCTACAGTTCCTGCCTGGTTCCAGTACCCGAGTCCTGCTACAGTTCCTGCCTGGTTCCAGTACCCGAGTCTTGCCACAGTTCCTGCCTGGTTCCAGAACCCGTACCCAGTTACAGTATTGCTACTGTCCTAGTCTGGTTCCAGTTACCTGTCCTGATCCACAGCCCGCCTAAGTCCCAGCTGCTGGGCCCCTATGGGCTCCTCCTGGGGGAGTACCAGCTTCCAGGATGAAGAGCGTCTACGTCCCGCCTGATCATCTGCCTCCCGGCCCGCTGTTCATCAGAGACATTGTCTATCTCGTCCTAGTCTCTAGCAGGTCAGCCCAAGGGTCCACTAAACTGAGACTCCCACAACAAATTGAATGATCAGTAAAACTATAATAATATTTCATAGGTCTCGTGATTTGGTATAATGATTTGTATATTTAGTTCTATGACAGAAGTGAGCATTCTTGCAACAGAACAGCAATATGAGAACAGGGCAACAGCCTCATAAGAATAGGGGCCTGGGTCAGGAATGGTTGGGATAACATACCATATTCGGGGGCTGACAGCTTCAATGAACAGCCAGGTTTTCAATTCTTTTCTGTAGGTCAGGAGGTCTGGGGATCATCTAATGTGCAATGATAGGGAATTCCAAAGGGCTAGGACTGAAACAATAAAGATTTGATTGGTCACACAGGTTGGAACCAGATCTTTGAATGCTTTATAGGCTAGGACCAGAACTTTAAAGTTGGAGTGGTGAGCAATCGGCAACCATGGATCAAACTTACTGGCATTAAGCAGCAGGGATGTGAATCGTTTTTGAACGATTAAAATTATCGTCAGATAATTTTAAAATCATCCAAAATCGTTAGAGTGCATGATACAATACAAATGCCCCCGATTTATCGTCAGGGGCATTTGTATTGTATCGTTAAATAGGGCGTGGGAAAACCGGCGCACCAAAAAAACCCTAAAACCCACCCCGAACCTATAAAACAAATCTCCCACCCTCCCGAACCCCCCCAAAATGTTTTAAATTACCTGGGGTCCAGTGGGGGGGGGGGGGGGGGGGTGTCCCGGCGCGATCTCCCGCTCTCTGGCCACGACTGCGTTAAGAGAAATGGCGCCGACGGCCCTTTGCCCTTATCATGTGACAGGGCAAAGGTAGCGCCGGCACCATTTTGGTTCCTGGCTCCCGACGTCATGCGTGCAGGAGATCACCCCCGGACCCCCGCTGGACCCCCAGGGACTTTTGGCCAGCTTGAGGGGGGGCCTCCTGACCCCCACAAGACTTGCCAAAAGTCCAGCAGGGGTCCGGGAGCGACCTCCTGCACGCGGGCCGTATTACCAATCTTCAAAATGGCGCCGGCGCTACCTTTGCCCTCACTATGTCATACGGGCGGTCGCCACAGAATTCACACCCCTATTAAGCAGGGTCCATGCTACAGCGTTCTGGATGAGCTGCTAGCAGTGGCTTAATTTTTGGGGGAGACCATTTTATAGGGAATTGCAATAGTCTAGTTAGGACATAAGCCGCTATGATGGTGGTGTAAGCAGAGGCATCAAAGATAGGTGGAAATACTGAAGCTGGCATAGGTGGAAGAAGGTGGCTTTGGTAACTGAACATATCTTAGTTCCATAATAAGCTTGAAGTCTAGGTTGAAACCCACATCTGTGTACATTTGTTGTTTTAGAATTAAGTTTTAACTTGTTGATGTGTAGCCAGACTGAGATCCTCATTTGGCAGGTATTCAGGTTTTGGATGGTTTGATAAGAGCCATCATTCAGGGACAGAGTTTTTTGAATGTTGTCTGCATAGATGTGGAAAGGGATATTGCAAGCCCTGATTAGCTTGCCCAGTGGGGCCAAGTAAATATTGAACAGAGTGGGTGACAGCTTATAGCCTTGAGGTACTCCACATGGAAGGGGGTGGGGGTGGGAGGAGGCCTGGCCTAAGAACATAGTTTGAGTACAGTTCTGGAGGAAGGATTTGAACCTGGCAAGGACTGTACCAGAGATTCCTAGTTCTGACAGCTGGAATATGAGGATCTCATGGTCAACAATGTCGAATGCTGCCGAGAGATCCAGTAACACTAGGACTGTTCGTTTATCTCAGTCTAGGTATAGAAGCAAGTCATCTACCAGGCAGATTATGGCTGTATCAGTGCTGTCTTAAGGTCTAAAGCCTGACTCAAGTGTGTCCAATTTGTTAGTGGTGTGAAGGAGCTCCATTTCTTCTCATTGGACTGATTTTTTGATGAGTTTACTGAGGAAAAGGAGATTGAAGATCAGTCTGTAGTTACTGAGTTCTCCTGGGTCCAGGTTTAGTTTTTTCAGAGTGAGTCTAACTACTGCCTGCTTAAGAGGTTTGGGTACGTGACCTTCCATCAGTGAAGTGTTCATGATGGTCTGAATGTGAGACAGCAGTCCAGCTTTGGCCTGTTGGATGAGCAAGGCAAGACAAGGGTCTTTGGGAGAAGTAGTAGGCTTGCGGTCTGTCAGGATGGAGTCCATTTCATCAAGAGACAAGGAGAAAAAGGAGGAGAGGGCATGAGTGATTAGGCTTAGCTGGGAGGATCTTGCTGATAATGTTGAGTTCTGCTCTGAGCTTAACAAATTTGTTTGCAAATAATTCTGCAAGATTGTCTCAGTAATATCTGTGTGGAGGGACTGCAGTATGGATGCTGCCCATCCAATGAGTTTGTTGACCATGCATATTTTAATGTGATATTCACTAAACCAGTGGTTTCCAAATCTGTCCAGGGGGATCCCCCAGTTAGTTGGATCTTCAGGATATTCACAATGAATACTCATGAGAGACATCTGCATGCACTGCCTTCATTGCATGCAAATTTACCTCATGCATATTTATTGTGCAAATCCTGGAAACCTGACTGGCAGGGATTCCTGCAAGACAAGTTTGGGAATCACTGCACTAAACTGAAATAGTTGAATACTGCATTTTAATGAAGTTCATAACTTAAGTACATGTATTAAAATGTAAATTTACATGGGCAGTAAGAAAAAAAATGATAGCTTCATCTCTAAAGTCATACAGCTGCATTAATGAATATTTGTGCATTAAAATAGTCCACATTATTTTGAAATCATATTTGCCCAATTGTACATTTTTAATGAGTTAATTAGAATAAGAATGCAGGCATCTGTGATCTGTGTGCATTTTCCTCATTATCATTAATTAGAACGTGCATAGTGCTTTTAAACACATTCTAATATGAGATTAATGTGTGAGGCTACCATAGTTTAATAAATAGGCCATTATACAGTATATGATGCACCCAAGTATTAACCAATAGTCCTAATATGGCTGAGATTTATTTTGTTACACAGGACTGAAAACTGCCTCACAATGTAACTTGTAGTATTCAAAGAATACAAATAGAAATACAAATTTATTGTAATATTTTATGATGTCATGTCATTATATTTATTGAATGCTGTAAAATGGATGGATGTTCAATCAACAAATAAAATATCATTTTTAGACGAAAGCACTCACTTCCCTGGAAAAAGGATAAAAAACAACAGAATCAAAGCCAAGATTCAAATTAACTCACTTCTTTCTAGGAACAAGGGCCTGCTCATTCCTCAGACCAAATGCCTTCCAAACTGCTCTGTTTATTATCCCCTGTTCATAAATTGGTTGCTAAGGAACTGGCAATTATGCTTTTTTGGGCTATGTCACCATGCCCCACATTAAGGCACTTGCAAGAATTCTCCCTACAACACTCAGAGCATTCAATGGAGCACAGTCACCAACACCCAGAACAAGAGACAAAAATTCATATTCATTCCCTTCCTAAGAAAAGGCAGCCAGGAATAATAGAAACACAAAGATTAAAATTCACTTCTTTCTAGGAACTAGGACATTCTCCTCCTCAGATCCAGAGGCATTGCAAACTGCCATGTTTGCTGTCACTTTTTTATTAGTTTTGACCCTGTTTGCTTTTGTCAATGCTATAATTGCTCTGAATCTGCCCAGAAATTTTTCCTTGTATATCCCTGGAAAGCCAGCAGCAGGAATCAAGAGAAAAAGAGGACTCAGTATGCTCAGTTTGGATTGATCATGTTATATTATTTTTTATTTTGTTTATTTACAATTATTTATAAACTACCTTCCAGATTAAAGATTGTGCAAAGCAATATATAACAAATAAACAACTAACAATAAAATGATAAAACAGAAATAATTAAAATAATAAAATTACATCATCACAAAATAAATAGCATAAAGTTATAAAATCTACATAACCTGCATAATACTGAGCCTTTTCCAAAGAAGGTAAAATAAAAGTTTCCCACCCAACCTATCTATCACACTTCCCTTCTATCACCTTAATAAAAGCCCAAGATCCTGAAACAGACCTTCACATTTTTCCTGAATGAAAATAAATCAGATTCAGGTCTTATTTTCAATGGAAAGTTATTCCATAATTGTGGCACTGCCATTAAAAATGCTCTAATCTTTAAGCACAGTTGGTGCAATGCCTTTATTGAAGGACTATCTAGACCTCAAGTTTCTGTTGTGGGCCCCATCCATGCTCGGCCTGAGCATGGGCCTGCTCACCTTCCCAACTCCTCAGCAGGTCCTGGGTTGGCCTCTCTCGTGGCTGCAGCTAGCTCCTTGAGGCCTCGGAGTCCCTCGGTGGCGGTCACCGGGCCTTTCTCAACGCACCAGGTCTCACGATGGGGCTCGGTGTCCTCCCTAGGTGCGTGCACGCGGACCGCCTGGCCCCTTAAAGGGCCAGGGGCGGATCCAGGCTCCGTGGCGTGCCCTTGCACTTCCTTGCCTTGGCAATTGGGTCAACACCGTGTGTGTTCTAGTTTGCCTCATTGTCTCATCGTTTGTTCCAGTCTTGTTCCAGTGTCCTTTTGTTCCAGTGTCCTTCTGTTCCAGCATCCTCCTATTCCAGTATATGTCTGTTCCTGTCTTCCCTCAGGTAGTACCTCTTGGACTGACTCTCTGGTACTGACCTCTGCCTGTTCTTGACTACACTGACTGCTGCCCATATTCTGACCTTGCTTGCCTCCTTGACAACATGTGATCTCTGGAACCTGACCGCTGCTTTGGCTGACTACTCTCGGACTGACCTTTGGAACTTGACCTCTGCTTTGGCTGACTACTCGCGGACTGACCTTTGGAACTTGACCTCTGCTATCACTGACCACACTTCCTTGAGCCTGGCCCTGCTCCTAGCCTTGCCATCGCAGACACTGTTCTGGCCTTCCTTGATTCCACAAGTCTCCAGTCTTGACATCGACCATGCACCCTTGATCCTGGTGGGCACACCTCTCTACTTCCTATCGGGGAGACCCTGCAAGGCCCACCTAAGTCCAAGCGGTCCGGGTCCCAAAAGGCTCCACCCGGGAGGACCTCAGGCTTCCAGTGGTGAAGCTCCAGCTAGCCTCTGTCTCCTCCTGTGCTCCGCCTCCTGGTGGCAGGTGTTTCCTGGGCCCGACCCAGGAGCCGCTTCTCACTGCCTGAGGACAAGGGTCCACCTCGAGGCGCAACAGGTTGCCAAGGCCATGGACTCGGCGGAGTCCACCACTTCCCAGGCCCTACCAGGTTTGGCAGCAACTGTCCAAGAACATCAACAAGCCTTGGTATCACTGGCCTCTTCAGTTGAAGAGCTTCATTCCCAGCTGCAAGATACAGCTCTGGCCAACCCCGTGGGCCTGTCGGCTTCTCTGCTTCCCAGAGCATCATAGGCTCTTCCAGCACCTCCTCAGTTCAACAGGGACCCACGTTTCTGTCGAGGCTTCCTTAATCAGTGCTTCATGCAATTCGCACTGCAACCCTCTTTGTTCCTGAAGGAAACTACAAAGGTAACCTTCATCCTTTCCTGCTTGGAGGGAAAGCTCTAGCATGGGCTTCTCCATTGTGGGAACGCTCTGATCCCATGCTCTCCCAGTTATCAGAGTTTGTCACTGTCTTCAAGCAGACCTTCGGAGACCAGAGCCGTCAAGCCATAGCCAGTCATAACCTCCTCCACCTCCATCAAGGGTAGAAAACTCTCTCCGAGTACACGCTGGAATTCAGGACCCTGGCTACCAAGCTCGGGTGGCAAGAGGAATGTCTGCAAGCCATCTTCCTAGATGGTCTCTCCAGTGCTGTCAAAGATGAACTCGCCGTCCGTGAGACTCCCAAGTCTCTAGAAGACCTGATCTCCCTCACCGGGAGGATCGACCACAGACTCCGGCAGAAGCGCCTAGAAGTAAAGGCCTCTCGAACTCCTACTCCACGACCAACGCGTGCCAAAAGCCCTCCCTCTAAGGATTCATCGGCTCCACCACCTCCTGTTGAGGAACCTATGCAGGTTAACCGTGGGTGACTGTCTCCAACCAAGCATCTTCGTCGGAGAAAGGAGGGTCTCTGCCTTTACTGTGGTGCTTCTGGACATCTTTTGCAGTCTTGCCCGGTCCAACCAGGAAACTGCAACGCCTGAGCCCGGCAGTGGTCCCGAGCTTGGGCGCTACTGACACCGGCCCCCAACTTCTACTTCCAGTCTCGCTTAGCATTGAGTCTAACTCCTTCACCACCACTGCCCTTGTCAATACAGGGGCGAGTGGCAGCTTCATTATGGACGACATCATCAAGCTCCTGAACATTCCTCTACAACTCCTAGAGATAGCCCTTTGTATTTCATCCATCCAAGGAGAACACCTTCTTGGACTCATCACCCACCAAACGGTGGCCATCCGCCTCATCATGGGCACTCTACACGAAGAGGAGATGTCCTTTTATGTATTAAAGTGTTCTACCCATCCAGTTGTCCTGGGGCTGCCCTGGCTCCAGAGCCACGGACCTCAATTTGATTGGCATTCATTGCAATTAGTACAATGTTATCCTAAATGCCAGAAGACCTGTCTACGCCAAGTATCTCCAATGGTAACCGTCCTAAAGACCACCACCCTTACCGGGCTGCCAGCCCAGTACCCCGAGTTCGAGGACGTCTTCTCGAAGCAAAAGGCCGACACATTACCTCCACTTTGCAAAATGAATTACCCTATAGAGCTTCTGCCGGGCACAATGCCTCCAAAGGGCAGAACATATCCTTTGTCTCGTCCAGAAACCCTAGCCATGTATATTAAAGAAAACCTAGAAACAGGGTTCATTAGACCCTCTGACTCTCCCACCGGAGTGGGGTTTTTCTTCATCAAAAAAAGGACGGAGGGCTACGACCTTGTATTGACTATGAAGGGCTTAACACCTTAAACTGCAAAGACAGATACTCATTGCCCCTTATCAGCGAGCTATTTGACTGCTCCAAGGGGCTCGAATATTTACCAAGTTGGATCTGAGGGGTGCATACAATCTTGTACGTATCCAACCGGAAGATATTTGGAAGACCGCATTCAACACTAGGGATGTTCACTACGAATACATCGTGATGCCCTTCGGCCTATGTAATGCCCCTGCTGTCTTTCAACGTCTCATGAACGAGATTCTCCAAGATCTCCTCTACTTCTTTATAGTTGTATACCTGGCCAACATCTTGATATTCTCTAAGGACCCGGAATCACATCGTGATCATGTCAAGAACGTACTTCAACACCTGAGAGAGAACCATCTCTATGACAAATTGGAGAAATGTATCTTCAAACAAAACTGCTTACCCTTCCTAGGGTATATCATCTCCGATCGAGGATTCTCCATGGACCCAGAGAAACTTCAAGGCATTTGAGACTGGCCTCAATCAGTTGGCCTCCGCACATTGCAACACTTCCTTGGTTTCACGAACAGTGGAGTACCTCAGGGATCAGTGGAATGCCTCAGGGATCTGTACATGGACCGGTGATTTTCAATATATATATAAATGATCTGCAAAGGAATACGATGAGTGAGGTTATCAAATTTGCGGATGATACAAAATTATTCAGAGTAGTTAAATCACAAGCGGATTGTGATACATTACAGGAGGACCTTGCAAGACTGGAAGATTGGGCATCCAAATGGCAGATGAAATTTAATGTGGACAAGTGCAAGGTGCTGCATATAGGGAAAAGTAACCCTTGCTGTAGTTACACGATGTTAGGTTCCATATTAGGAACTACCACCCAGGAAAAAGATCTAGGCATCATAGTGGATAATATTTTAAAATCATCGGTTCAGTGTGCTGCAGCAGTCAAAAAAGCAAACATAATGTTAGGAATTATTAGGAAGGTGTTATGGTTTGCTGCTCAGAGTTAGCAATCTGTTAAGAGTTAGACTGTGGAGTTAGCAAACTGTTAGGGCTGCTCCTCCCTAGGGGAGGAGTTAGCAGTCTATTAGGAATCTCTGTGAGGAGTTAGCAATCCTGTTGAGCTTTGCTCCCCCAAAGGGGAGGAGCTAGCAATCTGTTAGCGACTCTGCTAGGGTTAGCAGTCTGTTGGCAACTGTTATAGAGTTGCTCCCCAGAGGGGAGAGGTCAGCAACCATATAAGATCTGTTCTTCCAGAGGGGAGGAGTTAGTACCTGTTATTGGTCTCTGCACAGAGTGGCAACCTGATATACCGAGAGCTCCCCTGAAGGGAAGTGTTGGCCATATGTATGGTTTCTGCTAAGAAGTAGCAATTGGTTATGATACAGTTCCTGAGGAAGGGTCGCCCGTATGACATAGTGAGGGCAAAGGTAGCGCCGGCTCCATTTTGAAGATTGGCAATACGGCCCGCGTGCAGGAGGTCGCTCCCGGACCCCCGCTGGACTTTTGGCAAGTCTTGTGGGGGTCAGGAGCCCCCCCCCCAAGCTGGCCAAAAGTCCCTGGGGGTCCAGTGGGGGTCCGGGGGCGATCTCCCGCACGCGTGATGTTGGGAGCCAGGAAACATGATAAGGGCAAAGGGCCACCGGCGTCATTTCTCAACACAGCGGTGGCCAGGGAGCGGGAGGAGATCGCGTTGGGACCCCCCCACTGGACCCCAGGTAATTTAAAACATTTGGGGGGGGGGGGTTCGGGAGGGTGGGGGATTTGTTTTAAAGGTTCGGGTGGGTTTTAGGGTTTTTTTGGTGTGCCGGTTTTCCCGCCCTCCCCCGATTTACGATTTTTAACGATTTTTAGAAAAAAAAACCCTCGACGATCAGATTTCCCTCCCCCCAGCCAAAATCGATCGTTAAGACGATCGATTACACGATTCACACCTCTAATAATGTTTCTCCAGTTAGAAATTGTTTAACCTATCCTTTTCTCTAACAACCAAGTTCCACATTCCCTGTTATAATGTAATTTCTTGCTTCCATTGTTAACTGGTTTTTTCCCCCTAGTTCATTGTAAACCGGTACGATAAGACCTGGTCTTGAGCATCGGTATATTAAAAGAATTTAAATAAATAAATAAATAAATAATAGATAGTGAGTAGACAGGGTATGCTGGATACATAACCAGAAGTAGATGATACACTCACATAGATTAATAAGAAGGCTCAGTAGCTGGAGAGAGTTAGGCCCTCGAGGAGCGAGTACCTGGTTCCAGAGACAGCTCTGAGATCGATGGTAATTCACAGTTATCTATCTCTGTAATGGTTTCTTAGGCAATAGAGAATAGTTAGTATATTCAGGAATAGAAGCCTCTAGGCGAATACTGGTTCCTGTATGCAAACTGAAATAAGAACTCACAATCTCTGTATATGAAATAGCTTCTGAAATAAAAGAGAGTATACGGAGGGTTTTAGGAACAAGGGCCCTTAAGGAGCGAGTATCAATTCCTATCTGTAATCTGTAATAATAACTCACGATCTTGGTACCTGCGATAGCGTCTTAGACAGAAGAGAATCTTCAGAGTTCTAGGAACATGGGCCCTCAAGGAGCGAGTACCGGTTCCTATCTGTAACTGGAATAGAAACTCAATGTTCACGTCTGCAATCGCTTCCATGCAATAGGGAGTCTTCTGAGCTTTCAGGGACATAGGCCCTCAAGGCGCGAGTACCGGATCCCGTCCTAGCAATCTGAAAACAAGAAGAGAGAGTGGGGACCCCGAGGAGCGAGTACCCCTGGTCAGTTCGAAGAGGTAGAGCAGTGGAGAATGAAGCGGGTCGAGATGATCCCCGCAATCAATCCCTTGCTAACTCGATTCGTAAGCGTAAGCAAAGTCCTTTTATGTTGGAAGTGGATGACGTCACTATGGGGGGATGCCCCCAAGGTTCACGCCCTTGCTGGTACAAACTTCATAGCGCACGCGCACCCTAGGTCATCATGAACATCGCAAATCCTCTGCCTCAGGCCAGCCCGGGGACTCCGGGAAGAATGGCGAGGAGAAGCTGTGGCAGCAACTATCCATCAGACCCGAAGGGAGTCGCCTCAGAGGTAGAGAGGGTGGAGTGAGGGCAAGAGCAGGCACGAACGCAACAGAAGGGAATGGTTAATAAAACAGAAAATGTCATAATGCCTCTATATCGCTCCATGGTGAGACCACATCTGGAATATTGTGTACAATTCTGGTCGCCATATCTCAAAAAACATATAGTCACGATGGAGAAGGTACAGAGAAGGGCAACCAAAATGATCATGAGAGGTCTTGAACGAGTAGATGTTAATCCGTTATTTACACTTTTTTATAATAGAAGGACTAGGGGGCATTCCATTAAGTTAGCAAGTAGCACATTTAAGACTAATCGGAGAAAATTCTTTTTCACTCAATGCACAATAAAGCTCTGGAATTTGTTGCCAGAGGATGTGGTTAGTGCAGTTAGTATAGCTGGGTTCAAAAAAGGTTTGGATACGTTCTTGGAGGAGAAGTCCATTAACGGCTATTAATCAAATTTACTTAGGGAATAGCCACTGCTATTAATTGCATCAGTGGCATGGGATTTTCTTAGTGTTTGGGTAATTGCCAGGTTCTTGTGGCCTGGTTTGGCCTCTGATGGAAACAGGATGCTGGGCTTGATGGACCCTTGGTCTGACCCAGCATGGCAATTTCTTATGTTCTTATGTTCTTATTATAGAAACTTTATTGCGAACTACTCTACCCTAGCGCTCTGCTCACCTCCATGACAAAGAAAGGAGCCATCACCCATGTCTGGACTCTCAAAGCCCAAGCCACCTTCCATACATTAAAAGAAACCTCTGTTCCAGCCCATGCCTGCAACACCCAGACCCAAGACGTCCCTTCGTCGTAGAAGTCAACGCATCCGCTATCAGAGTGCTTGAGGTCTTAAGCCAATTTCCTCCCAAGGGTACATTGGTACCATGTTCATTCTATTCATACAAGTTCTCACCCACTGAACAGAATTATACAGTTGGGGACCGAGAACTCCTAGCGGTCAAGTTGGCCCTCCAAGAGTGGCACCCCTGGTTGAAAGGGGCGCAACAGAAATGTACTTTCTTTACCAACCACAAAAACCTTGAGCATCTAAAAGAAGCACAACTCCTGAACCCAAGACAAGCCTGATGGGTGCTGTTTTTTGAGAGATTCAACTTTGAACTGCGCTACCGTCCGGCTTTGAAGAATCTCCACGCAGATACGCTCTCCAGATCATTCGAACCAGAAGACGTTCCCGATGTCCCAAGACATATCATTGAACCTGCATATGTAACTCTTGCAGTGACCACTACGGTCCCTGCTGGAAATACTGTTGTTCCACGAAGACTATGTGAGTGGGTTCTTAAGTGGGCCCACGACTCTAAGTTGGCTAAGCATCTGGGCTGCACAAGAACCCTTGAGATGTTGAGGAGACATTATTGGTGGCCCAATATGGTACAAGACTCCCGCAATTATGTTGACTCATGTCCCATCTGTGCCCAACATAAACCTCCAACAGGATGACCATGGGGTCTTGTCCAACCACTTCCAGCTCCCACAGAACCTTGGTCAAGCATATCGATGGATTTCATCACGGATCTTCCATCATCACATAATAATACCATGATCTAGGTCATCATTAATTGTTTTTCCAAAATGGGTCACTTCATTCCCCTGCATGGCCTTCCTTCAGCTCCAGAGTTGGCCAAATTGTTCCTCAAGCACGTTTTTCGTCTCCATGGCCTTCCCAAAGAGATCATCTCGGACCGAAGACCACAATTTGCTGGAAGTACTGGCGCTCCTTGCGTAAAAAGTTCAACATAACTTTGAATTTCACATCGGCCTATCACCCCCAGGCCAACGGCCAAGCAGAGAGAACCAATTGGACTCTAGACTTTCCTTCTCTCCTATGTAAACAAACAGCAGGACAAGTGGTTTGACCTACTTCCGTGGGCAGAGTTGTCACATAACACGCACGTCACTGCTGCCACCGATGTATCACCATTTACCGTGGTGTTTGGTCGACAACCATGTTTACCACTACCAGTACCTCTCTCCGACCCATCACCAGCCACTCAGTTTATGGCTCACACCATTCGTCAGGTGTGGAACCAAGTCAAAGAATGCCTCAACCAAGCCGCTGAACGTTCCAAACGTACTTCCGATGCCCACAGACGTCCCGCTCCACTCTTCCATCCAGGCCAGAAGGTGTGGCTAAGCACCCGACATATAAGGTTGCGACTTCCCTCACATCGCCTGGCACCAAAATATATTGGCCTATTTCTGGTCCTCCAAAGAGTGGGAGTTGTTTGATACCAGCTACAATTACCTTGTGCGATGGGCATCCATAACACGTTCCACGTCTTGTTAAAACCACTCATGCTCTCCTGGCCTTCCCACAGAGATCCTCCACTTCCACAGGTCTCTACAGAACCTGACAACACACTCCAGGTAAGGGAGGTCCTTGACGTCTGTCAGCGTCGAGGACACTAGGAGTACCTTCTTGCTTGGGAGGGGTATGGGGCTGAGGAGAACTCCTGGGAACCCTGCACAATATCCTCGACAAGGAGCTCCTCAGGGCCTTCCACAGGGCTCACCCTGAGAAACCTCGCCTGTGTAGAGGGAGGCCTCGAAGGGCGGTACTGTTGCACGCCCCATCCGCGCTCAGCCCGCGCACGGGCCTACTCACCTTCCCAACTCCTCGGCAGGTCCTGGGTCGGCCTCTCCCGCTGCTGCAGCTAGCTCCTCAAGGCCTCGAGGCGGTGGTTGCCGGGCCTTCCTCAATGCACTAGGCCTCACGAGGGGCTTGGCATCCTCCATGGCATTGGCCCCGCCCCTAGGCGCACGCTCATGGAACGCCTGGCCCCTTAAAGGGCCATGGGCGGATCCAGGCTCCCTGGTGCGCCCTGGTTGAGCACAGTATATCAGGAAGTTCCTGCCTCACTTCCTTGCCTTGGCAATTGGGTCAACACAGTGTATGTTCTAGTTTGCCTCAGTATCTCATCGCTTGTTCCAGTCTTGTTCCAGCGCCCTTCTGTTCCAGCGTCCATCTATTCCAGCACCTTCCTGTTCCAGCGCCCTCCTGTTCCAGCATCTGTCTGTTCCTGTCTTCCCTCAGGTAGTACCTCTTGGAATGACTCTCTGGTACTGACCTCTGCCTGCTCTTGACTATGCTGATCGCTGCCCTGATTCTTACCTTGCTGCCTCCTTGACCACGTCTGTTCTCTAGAACCTGAGCCCTGCTTTGGCTGACTACTCTCGGACTGACCTTTGGAACTTGACCCCTGCTATCACTGTCCACGCTTCCTTGAGCCTGGCCCTGTTCCTAGCCTTATCATTGTAGACACTGTTGTGGTCTTCCTTGATACCACAAGTCTCCAGTCTTGACATCGACTGTGCACCCTTGATCCTGGTGGGCACTTCTTATCCAGGAGACCCTGCGAGGCCCACCTAAGTCCAAGCCACCCAGGTCCCCAAGGGCTCCACTGGGGGGGACCTCGGGCTTCCAGTGGTGAAGCTCCAGCTAGCCTCTGTCTCCTCCTGTGCGCCGCCTCCTGGTGGCAGGTGCTTCCTGAACCCGACCAGGGAGCAGCTCCTCACTGCCTCAGGACAAGGGTCCACCTCCAGGCGCAACAGTTTTGGCTAGGATTGTACTATCCCAATCGATTCAAAAAATGAGGAAGCTTACTCCAAAGATGAGGAAGCCTGTAAATAACAGCCTCATGTAACATTAATACCAGGTTCTATCACATATTAAATAGCATCTAATTAGTGAGCTTTCATTATTTATTTATTGTAAAACAATTTATACCCATACAACCAATACTCTTGATTGTTTACAAATTAAACATACATAAACACAACAGATATAAAATCATATAACATACCATAAATACAATTAATACAATATCCAAAATATATTAAAATCCAAAAACAAAATGGCACAATTGCAATGTATGGAAAATCTTCCTCTTGTTAAAGAAAAAAAAATCACGAAACCAAAGATCCACTGAGTGGTGTAAGCAGATTGTCATATCATATTAATTATCTGCTTGTATAAGCAAATGTGCTTTTAGCTGCTGCCTAAATCACAAAAATACTACTTCATTCTTAAACTTCTCTGGTTAAGCATTCTACAGTATTGGTCCTGAGAGTCTAAGCATACGGTATACCCTGTCTGATTTGCGACAAATATCTTTAACAGATGGCTCTTTCAAAAAAATTTTATACGAAGAGTACAACACTCTAGATTAATGATATATCTGAATAATGCAGAAAAGCATTCTGGTACCAACCCATTCAGTGCTTTATAGATTAATATCAGCTTCTTAAATTTAATTCTCCACTGGATTGGTAACCAGTGCAAATGCATCAAGGTTGGTGACACATAGTCTGTAATTGAAATCCCTATAATCAAGTGAGCTACTGCATTCTGGACTAACTGCAATGACATTACTGTTGATTTTGGAAAACCCAACAACACAACTTTGCAGTAGTCAAAGGAGTCAGCACCACAGCCTGTACTACTGCTCTCAAATCAGGGGGATCAAAAGAGGATCAAAAGAATGAATTATTTACAACTCTCTGAATATGAACATATAGTGACAATGACGAATCAAAAATAACCCCCAAGTTTTGGCATATACTCACAATAGAAATTGAATAAATAATGTGATGGATGAGCATGCTAAGTTTTGTTTGCTTGCACTGTTTTCTACTATCCTTTTAATGTGTTTGCTATTTTTAGTGTGCACAAGAGGTCCTTAATATGCATGCTTAAGTTTATTGGGCAGGCCTCACTATCCTGTTTCTGATCTTTTAATGTTGGGCATGAAATTAAGTTTGTGACTGATTTGATCTGAAGTGCTTTGAAGTTTTGAAGGCATGCCAGGTCTTGGAACAATCTTTTGTGTTTAATGCAGACTAGCGGCTCCTTTCAAACATGGTAAAAACATTTTAGTGGCTGCAAATCTGTGCATCCAGGATTGTTTGATAAAAATACATATCCCAACCAAGTTAAGCTACACAAAGGTATATTGTTCTTTTAAAATATGTTAAGCAATTTTTTGAGAAATGTATAAGTATATATTAGTTAAACTGTGCATTTTTTCCCCATGATCTCTGTTAGGTTAAATGCATGAAAGTGAGCATGTCATTGTTCTACAATAGAACATGAAGGCTATTTGCATCTATGTTTTATTTCTTATTGCCATTAGATAATGTTATAGAGTCTGCCAAAAGTTGCTGTGCATATTAATTACTTATCGCTGGAACTTTTGACATAGCACGTGAAAGAACTAGTCATTCCAAAATGATGATCTTCCTCTCAGTCTAGTTATGGTGATCCGGCCCTGTTTAGAGGGATTGTGCGAGGAAAGGGTCGAAAAAGATAAATTCATTACAGATGAAATAACATTTGTAGTAGATCAGAAACAGAAAGCGTGCTCTATTTCCATTGCCAGTGCTAGTGCCAGTAGCAGGTCTAGAATTATTGCATTGACTGATGCTTTTTTTTTTTTTTTACAGTTGAAAATGAGGCCCCCATCAGAATCTCACGACTTCTCCCTAGTTTAATATGCACCATGTCAAGGGCTTGGCCTCTTGCTTCTGTGGGCTGGGTTGATTTAAAGGGTTTGGTCCAAACAGAAATCAAACTGTAGACAGGGATACCACCCTTTTGCTATTCACCATCTACTTATTATATGCTGATTTAGACACAAACACTCTAAAAAGCAAAAATAGATACAGAGAAATCAAGAAAGATGTGGGAATGATGCCTCTGTCTATATTAAAAGTGGATCTCTCTGAATGGAATGAGATAAATAAATTAATTAAAAAGAAAAAATATTTTAAATATTGTTAAGGAGAGCCTCAGTGCAGCATTATTACAAGACATGCTTGATGCAAAAGTGTATTGAGAATTACAGATAAGAAGACATCCAGCAACATCCCAGCACTGGGCTTCTTGTAGCTGTTGCTTTCCAATAACACTGTCGCAGAGAGGCGGCTGACTTCCCCATTCTTTACCCCTTAGAGTAAAGCTGCCTGTGGGGTAGCTATAACAGACCATTGGGGCAATTATAACAGGCCTTCTGGCAACCTCCCACTAAGGGGGATTGGGCCATTATAACAGCCCTTTGGACAACCACATGCCCCTGTTGTAAGTGCCCTGCTCCTCTTTAGGTGCAGGCTGCCCAAGGTTACAGGCAGGCTTCTTTTGAGGGGAAGGCAGGGGAAACTGGCTTTTATTATTATTTGGACTGTTTTCCAGACTTCATCTAAAAGAGCATTAATAGTATTCCATTACCTTTAAGCATGACAGACAAAAAGGCCGATGCAATGTAACGTGCTCAGCTGAACGCACGGTTTTACATGCATTTAAGAACATAAGAACATGCCATACTGGGTCAGACCAAGGGTCCATCAAGCCCAGCATCCTGTTTCCAACAGTGGCCAATCCAGGCCATAAGAACCTGGCAAGTACCCAAAAACTAAGTCTATTCCATGCTACTGTTGCTAGTAATAGCAGTGTGCGCGCGATTCAGTAACTTAATTTACTTAAATTAGGGCCCGCGGTAAAAACAGGTGCTAGGGACACTAGCGCATCCCTAGCGCCTCTGTTTTGACGGAAGCGGCAGCTGTCAGCGAGTTTGACAGCCAACGCTCAATTTTGCCGGCGAGGGTTCTCAAACCCGCTGACAGCCACGGGTTCGGAAACCGGACACCGGCAAAATTGAGCGTCCGGTTTTCAAGCCGCGGGCCCATTTTACATTTTTCTTTTTAAAATTTTTAACTTTTTTTAACTTTTGGGGCCTACAACTTAATATCACCATGATATTAAGTCGGAGGGTGCACAGAAAAACAGTTTTTACTTTTACCTTTGGGTAGGCACTAATTTCTTAAAGTAAAATATGAAGCTTGGCTGCACATTTTACTTACTGTATCGCGCAGGAATGACTAACAGGGCCATCAACATGCATTTGCATGTTGCGGGCGCTATTAGTCTCGGGGGCGTTGGATGCGCGTTTTCGACACGCTATTACCCCTTACGGAATAAGGGGTAAAGCTAGCATATCGAAAACGTGTGTCCAAATGCTGGTTAACAGTGCGCTCTACTGGAGCGCACTGTACTGTATCGGCCTGTATCTGCACTAACCACATCCTCTGGAAACAAATTCCAGAATTTAATTGTGCGTTAAGTGAAAAAGAACTTTCTCCAATTAGTTTTAAATGTGCCACGTGCTAATTTCAAGGAGTGCCCCTTAGTCTTTCTATTATCTGAAAGAGTAAATAACTGATTCACATTATCCCATTCTAGACCTCTCATGATTTTAAACATCTCTATCATATCCCCCTTCAGCCGTCTCTTTTCCAAGCTGAAAAGTCCTAACCTCTTTAGTCTTTCCTCATAAGGGAGCTGTTCCACTCCCTTTATCATTTTGGTCGCCCTTCTCTGTACCTTCTCCAACACAACTATATCTTTTTTGAGATGTGGCGACCAGAATTATACACACTATTCAAGGTGCGGTCTCACCATGGAGCGAAACAGAGGAATTATGACATTTTCCGTTTTATTCACCATTCCCTTTCTAATAATTCCCAACATTCTGTTTGTTTTTTTGACTGCCGCAGCACACTGAACCGATGATTTCAATGTGTTATCCACTATGACACCTAGATCTCTTTCTTGGGTGGTAGCTCCTAATATGGAACCTAACACTGTGTAACTATAACATGGGTTATTTTTCCCTATATGCATCGGGCGAACATTTGTGTGCACCGGGTTGCACGCACAAATGGAACCTAATATTGAGTAACTATAGCTTGGGTTATTTTTCCCTATATGCATCACCTTGCACTTATCCATATTAAATTTCATCTGCCATTTGGATGCCCAATTTTCTAGTCTCACAATGTCTTCCTGCAGTTTATCACAATCTGCTTGTGATTTAACTACTCTGAACAATTTTGTATCATCTGCAAATTTGATTACCTCACTCATTGTATTTCTTTCCAGATCATTTATAAATGTATTGAAAAGTATGGGTCCAAATACAGATCCCTGAGGCACTCCACTGCTCACTCCCTTCCACTGAGAAAATTGTCCATTTAATCCTACTCTCTGTTTCCTGTCTTTTAGCCAGTTTGTAATCCACAAAAGGACATCACCACCTATTCCATGACTTTTTACTTTTCCTAGAAGACTCTCATGAGGAACTTTTACAAACGTCTTCTGAAAATCCAAATACACTACATCTACAGGTTTACCTTTATCTACATGTTTGTTAACTCCTTCAAAAAAGTGAAGCAGATTTGTGAGGCAAGTCTTGCCTTGGGTAAAGCCGAGATGACTTTGTTTCATTAAATCATGTCTTTCTATATGTTCTGTGATTTTGATATTTAGAACACTTTCCACTATTTTTCCTGGCATTGATGTCAGACTAACTGGTCTGTAGTTTCCGGATTGCCCCTGGAGCCCTTTTGAAATATTGGGGTTATATTAGCCACCCTCCAGTCTTCATGTATAGTGGATGATTTTAATGTGGTCTGAAATTTCATTTTTGAGTTCCTTCAGAATCCTGGGGTGTATACCATCTGGTCCAGGTGATATACTACTCTTCAGTTTGTCAATCAGGCCTACCACATCTTCTAGGTTCACTGTGATTTGGTTCAGTCCACCTGAATCATTACCCATGAAAACAGTTGTCCCCTTATAAAAAGAAGAATAATTCACATTCATCTTCTCTTTCCTCCTCCAACCAACAGCTCATAAAACTATCAGTAACATAGAATTTTCACATTCTAATAATTTTTTTTGCCATCCAATAGTGTCCATTCTCTATGAGAGACCATGGATCTCATCATCCACATACACAGCACCAAACATTTCAAGGTGAACTTTGGAAAATCCACTGCTTATCTCTTGGATAAGCAGCATGGAATCTATTGATCTTTTGGCATCCTGCCAGATACTTGTGACCAGGATTGGCCACTGTTGCAAGCACTGGGCTGAAGGATCTTTGGTCTGACCCAATATGGCAAATCTTATGTTCTTATGTACTCACTACTTGTTAGATTAGTAACTCTTCTCCAAGGATCACAAATCTTTTTTTCTCCCAGATGTCATCCAGTCAAAAGTCATGAACTTCTAGTGTCCCGTCTCTCACAAGAGTTTCTTTACTCCAGCTCTCTTCTCTCATCCAAGGCTTCTTTCCAGAACTCCACTTCCATCTTTGAGACTCAGGTCATGTCCCTGTTTTCTCACTTTTAGAAGACACACTACTCCTTGGCTGCTTTCCCAGGGAGGACTGTCTATTGCCTCAGGTTTTCCCCTAGAAGGGGAAAATCCCTGCAGGACCCTCTCACTAGAGGCAGCCTCATACTGAACCCTCTCCCTGGAGTTCCCTCCAATGTCTCCTAATCCATGATGACTACTCCTCTCAAATCCCCACCAAAATCTTAAGTTTCCCTTTTTATAATGAGAGACAACACTCCCTCTACATGATCTAGTTTTCTAACCTTCCTAAAGGACTACATATCTTTAACCTTGAAATACTTATTCACTATGGCACAGGGTACTTACTAGGGGTGTGCATTCGGATTGACCGCATTAGTAAAACGCAACTCATATTTTTTTTTTACTTAAAAAATTGATTCGACATAAACGATCGGATTTCCCACATATCGAACATAGATATGTTCGATATGTGGGAAATCGTGATTGTTGAGCCAAAATAAAAATATAAACCCCCTCACCCTCCTTAATCCCCCCCCCCGACTTACCACAACTCCCTGGTGATGGAGCGAGGAGTGAGGACGCCATTTCTGCAATCCTTGGCGAGAAGTATGTGACGTCGGCGGCACATCGAGTGACGCCGGCGTCACGTGATTCCCGGCTCGTTCGCGCCGGACGGCTCGTTCGGCCCAAAAAGAACTTTTGGCCAGCTTGGGGGGGCCTCCTGACCCCCCCAAGCTGGCCAAAAGTTCTTTTTGGGCCGAACGAGCCGTCCGGCGCGAACTCGCCGGGAATCACGTGGCGCCGCGTCACTCAGACGCGACGTCACGTGATTCCCGGCAAGTTCGCGCCGGACGGCTCGTTCGGCCCAAAAAGAACTTTTGGCCAGCTTGAGGGGGTCAGGAGGCCCCCCCAAGCTGGCCAAAAGTTCTTTTTGGGCCGAATGAGCCGTCCGGCGCGAACGAGCCGGGAATCACGTGACGCCGCGTCACTCGACGTGCCACCGACGTCACATGCTTCTCGCCAAGGATTGCAGAAATGACGTCCTCACTCCTCGCTCGATCACCAGGGAGTTGTGGTAAGTCTGGGGGGGGGGGATTAAGGAGGGTGAGGGGGTTTAAATTTTTTTTTTGCACATATGTACATATACCCAACTCATTGGATTTTTTTTATGTCCATATTGGCCGCAAGTGGGACCCCCTTTCGGACATAAAAAATATGAACATAAAATTTTGCTCTGCACATCCCTAGTACTTACCTCTCCCCAAGTTCACCATAACCACAGCCCCCAGTTTCCTGTGGCAGATTTTTCAAGATTCTACAGCAAGAGTTGTCAAATTCTTTGGCAAATGTTTCAAAAACCTGTGGCAATTATGAATCAAATTTGCATATATTTGCAATTTAAACAATGTACGTTTTTACTTCATTTAAAAAATGTTCTTTTCTGACATTTTTGTGCCCAGTTAATTTATTTGGTGTTTTATTACAGAAAAGGGGTTTCTAGTGATTGTGACTGGGGAGGAAGGAAGTGAAAGGGTCTGGAAATGGGAAGAAAGGCAATTGCAGAGGAGGATAATGAAAAAGGAAACTTAGGCAGAAGGAGTAGAGAGGTAAGGGATGGAGGAGGACAGAAAGAAAGGGACAAAAGGATGGGAGATTCAGGGAGAATAAGGGATGTGAGGAGAGGACAGGAGGGAGGGGTGGGAATAGGGATCAGGAGTGAAAGAGAAGGAGGGAAGATTAGGATGAAGAAGAAAAGGAAGAAAGAGACAAGAATAGAGATGGGAGTGAAGGAGAGAAGGAGAGAAGATTGGGGTGGGAGTGATTGAAGGAATCCACAGAATTTTCCCCATTCACACTCCATCTTTTTTCCCTCATGCCCCCTTCCAAACCCACTTAATATCCTCACACTCCCTCTTTCACTTTCTCCCTCTTCCCCAAAACCCCTCAGTCACCCTAGTTCTTCCCTCCACCTCATTCATTCTGGTTTATTCCCTCTCCACAAGTCCCTCACTCACCCTGGCTCCCTTCCTCCTTCCCACAAACCCTTTACTCAATGGGTTCACTCCCTCATCCCCCACAAGCCACTCACATAGGTTCATCCTCTCTGTCAACTCCATCAACTCCTCACTTATCCCAGTTCATTCCGCCTTCAAACCCTTAACTCACCTGCTTCCCCCTAACAAACCCCTCACTCTGGTTTACACCCTTCCCCACCCCATGAATCCTTCACTTTCCCCAGTTCATTAACTCCCTACCCCCACAGCGATCCTCATTCTTGTCATTTACCCCACCGCTCCAGCAATTCCATGTTCACTCCCTCAGTGCCCCTTCCGTATCCTCTCACTCACCAGCTCCTATTATTTCCAAACAGGAGGAGGATAGCAACCTTGTTCCTTCTCCGTCGTATCCTCCTTCCTCCCCTGCTGGGATTTCAGCATCATGCTTTGAATCATGTTGTTCAAAGTGGGCCATTCAGGCCAGAGAGGGAAGCAGGGAGGAGGTGCCAGAGGATTTCAAGGCTGCTGACCTCCTCTTGTTGGAAATGAAAGGAGCCAGTGAGTGAGGGGATATGGAGGGGATGGAGGAGAGAGTAGATTGCACTGTCCATTGCCACAAATGTTTTTCTTCTGGGGTGGGCAGGCGGGAAGAAGTAGGGAAATGTGCTGTTTACTGCTACCCCTGTTTTAGAAAGGGTTTGCAGTCTTCCCCGACAATTTGGCTACAATTGGCCAATTAGAAAGTAAAGGCCAAATTATGCAAGCCTTACTGCAGCTGTATAATCAAGGGAGACTGCAATCTAGTGGTTATTATGAATATGATACATTAAAATTTCAATTAACCTGAAAAGACAAAGGGGTAGATATTTAATAGCCATTTAGACGGATAACTGAAAAATTATCCATCTAAATGGCTAAGCTGCTATTTTAAAAGTTTAATCGGCTATATTCTAGCCAGATAATGTTCATGGAAGGAGTGCAGTTATCAGTTAACCTAACCAGCTAACTCCAGCTGTGCTGTAGGGCTGGTCTAAAGTTAGCCAGATACACCTATATGGCTATGTATATTCAGCGGTGCTGCTGCACCACTGAATTTCCTGGTTAATTTATCCAGATAGGTGTATACAGCTAACTTAACTAGCTGCTCAGCAGCTGAATGGACCCCAATGTTTTTTTCTGTAGTGGTGTCACACACCTAGAGCAGTTGTTCTCAAAGCAGTCCTTGGGACACACCTAGCCAGTCAGGTTTTCAGGATACCCATAATGAATATGTACAAGATAGATTTGCATTCACTACTTCCATTGCTTGCTTAGGACTGGTTTGAGAACCCCTGCTCTAGAGAAGCAACCCAGGCAGTCTCCCCACCTAGAATGATTTCAGGATCTCTCCTGTGATGGAGAAGGCTTCCTGATGGGCTACATGTCACATTCATTTTGTAGTTCTTTTTGACAATGTGGCATCCCTCTTTTGCATTTTTTTTTACATCAGGTTACCTATATACTAAATTCAAGGAGGAGCATGAGCGTGAATCCTCTGTGTTAAATGTCTTTCCCATGTGGCTGTTACTCTTATGGGTCAAAATGTATGAATGCAGGTGTTTTATTTATTATCAATGAGCCAGTTACTCATTGAAGGTGAACATATAACCTAGCAGGTCATCCAGCAGTGGTATGAATATACCAATCAATACCATTATACCCAAACTTTGTAATTAAACTTTTATCAACATCATTAGGAAATGGGTGTAGCCACACAGACACTGTATATTAATCAGGCAGGACAGTTATTAGTGACACAAATGTACCAGATGATGCCAATGTCATGAAAATGAGTCATCCAATCACTTTTTCACCATTTTTAAGGAGCTAGTGATGCAACTCATCCCTGTCAGATATTTGCAAACCAATACTTTTAGCTATATATTTTTTTTATAATTCTCTTCTCTTTTTAAGTGTACTGTCATTAAACTTGTCTTAATCCCTGCAAACACCATTAATAACATACATTTGATTTATTTGTGACTGCAGAAGATGTACAATGTCTGCAGCTTCAAGAGCAGACAATGACAATAACCAGCAGGATGCAGCACTGACAGAACAACATTACTAGTAGTAGATTGGCAAAAGGCGCAGTGGAAGTAGAAGAAATTACCATCTCTCAGACTAAAGATACTAAAAAGAAACAAGAAAGATATGAGGAATATCAAGAGCAAAATTACTAAACCAAACTATGGGCACTGAGTTTGCCCATTCACCGTGATGCAACCAAAAGCTCTGCAGAAGCATTAGCACTATCTGCAGCAACTTCTGAATATGCAAAAGATTCCCCCAGTGACCAGCCGTAAATCAGCAGTACAGAAAAATGTAGCCATATGAATTTCCCTAAGCAATCCAGGAATTGCAATTCATGAAGTATGCAAATCACTTGGGTGGGACTGCAGACAAATAGATTATATCATGTATGAATAGGCAAGAGGGTCACAGATCGTTTAGAGGGTCATTTTCAAACGGCCCACATAGGCTAAAGTCTACGGGTTCTTTTTAATGGTTGACTTTAGCCATAATTTTCAGAGCGGATTTATGCACATAAATATGCTTTGAAAATCTGTGGTGTGCGATTAACCAGAGCCAACATACATTATATGGTATGCACTTCCTACACTTCACTGCTCTGGAGCAGGCATAAATTTGGGCATGCACATTTATTTGTATACTTTCAAAAATCAAAAGTGTGCCTGCAAGTCCTGTCCCTGCTCCAACTCCATCCTCCCAGTATGCCTCTTTGTAGGGGGCATAAAAGCCATTCAAAATTGCTCATGCATGCACTTTTATGCATGCAACCCCCTGAGCACTTTTCGAAAGGTGATTTATGTGCATAAAACCAGGATTTATGTCTATAAATCATTTTGAAAATTACCGCTTCATTTGAATTGACTCATACTTCATTTTGAGACTTGTCCCTCCAATCTTTCTCCAGAATAATAGCCAGGATAGTATTCCCAGGCTGCATAGCATTAAACAGTGATTGTGACGTTGCTTATGGTGGCAATTGGCAGGAGAAATGTCAAGTCAATGAAGTCACAGAGGGTCACCAATAAAAGCCCTGGCAAATCTGCAGGACCACTGCCAACTGCCAGAAGTTGTCAATGGTCCTGCAGATTTGCCAGGGTTTGCAATGGTAATCTCTGTGACTTCATTGACTTGACAGCACAGTATAATTGTTTATTGACTTTTGGAAGACTAAGAGGTGCTTTGATAGATTTTGTTTATTTGTTTGTTTTATGACAGTGCAGCATTCAGGCTAAAGACTACGTCAACATGACTATTGGATTTTTGATTGTATGACACATTCCAGAGAGATGTTTCTATTCTCAAAAGAAAAGTTTTCTTTTTAAAAAGCTAATTGTGGCATGCTGCACAAAAATGATCAAATTCTATTCTTCAAGGCTTTCCATCAAGAAGACTGAGGAAACAAGTTAAAAACATCCAATAATATGTGCTCTAAAAATGTATATGTGCTCTAAAAAGAGATATTCAGAAGCTATTCAGTTTGGGGCGGATTTTCAGAGCCCTGCTCGCGTAAATCCGCCCAAAACCGGGCGGATTTACGCGAGCAGGGCCCTGCGCGCCGGGAAGCCTATTTTACATAGGCCTCCCGGCGCGCGCAGAGCCCCGGGACTCGCGTAAGTCCCGGGGTTCGCCGAGGGGGGCGTGTCGGGGGGCGTGTCGGGGGCGGGCCCGGCCGTCGCGGTGTTTCGGGGGCGTGTCGGCAGCGTTTTGGGGGCAGGTACAGGGGCGTGGCTACGGCCCGGGGCGGTCCGGGGGCGTGGCCACGCCCTCCGTACCCGCCCCCAGGTCGCGGCCCGGCGCGCAGGAGGCCCGCTCGCGCGCGGGGATTTACTTCTTCCTCCGGGAGGCGTAAATCCCCGGAGAAAGGTAAGGGGGGGGTGTAGACAGGGCCGGGGGGGTGGGTTAGGTAGAGGAAGGGAGGGGAAGGTGAGGGGAGGGCGTTAGAGGATTCCCTCCAAGGCCGCTCCGATTTCGGAGCGGCCTTGGAGGGAACGGGGGTAGGCTGCGCGGCTCGGCGCGCGCCGGCTATACAAAATCGATAGCCTTGCGCGCGCCGATCCAGGTTTTTAGCAGATACGCGCGGCTCCGCGTGTATCTACTAAAATCCAGCGTACTTTTGTTTGCGCCTGGAGCGCAAACAAAAGTAGGCTATTCGCGCGCCTTTTAAAATCCGCCCCTATGTTTTCAAGCTCTCTAAAAGTTACTCAGATGGGCTTATAAAAGATATTGGAAGCACACCAAAGGCAGAGTCTGCCTAGTATCAGTCCATTATTGGGCATCCAGTCTTGCCACAAATGGCTATTTACCTTCCTAAATATGTAGTCTTTAATAATCTCCCTGAAGCCTACTCTGAATTTATTTATTTCTGTTCAGAGGTCCAGTCGGTCTCCCATTTGCCCCTGTAATTCCCATTTATGTCTTACTACCAGTAGTATTAAAAGCTCATCCAAGGATGGGGAAATATTGTACATACTGTAAATTGAGAGTGCATCCTGAGTTCGGGTGTATTGTGTGGTAGTAGAAAGGCAATTGGACAATTGAAAGGGAGATGGGGCAGAGCTGGAGAGTATAGCCAGAATGACGATAAGAGATCAATTTCCATATGTGGTAGAAGATAGTGGATTGGGCAATAGGCAGAGCTCAATTTCCATACAGAGAGAGAGAGGGGTGGGGGGAGGGGGCAGAGCTGCAGAGTACATGGAGGGAGAGGGGTGCAGCTCATTTTGCATACTGGCAGTGCAGGAGATGAGCAACTTTCCTCTTTATTTTAGATAGGAGGAAACATTTATTTTTTATTTTCTTTATTATGAAAATCACATACTCACATTCACTCATCACTCATTCACTTAAAAACTGCCTACCCCATTAAAATATCCCTATACTCTTTAAATAATTTACAAGTACCGTATTTTTCGGACTGTAAGGCGCACCGGATTATAAGGCGCAGCGCATTAAATGAAACAAAGCTCAGACCGTAGGGCAAACTTTATTCAACTCTTTCACAATAACTCTCAACTTGTTAAGTTGTAACTGCAAATAAATACAGGGGTGGGCGGCCGCCCCGGGCGCCGGGTCTAAGGCTCTGCCTGCATGGCTCAGAGCCTTTTTTTAATCGGTTGCGCCCTTTAAAACTATGGTACTTTTTTATTATCCCCCCAATGCCCTCGGGCGCAGCGACAGGCAGATCGGCAAGGCCAAGAAAAAGATCGCGTTTAAACGCGCTGATGCTCCTCCTCCTTCCTGCCTGTGCGTCCCCGGAAGTAAACGTTGCCGGAGCCGCGTGGGCAGGAAGGAGGGGAAGCATCAGCGCGTGCAGAAGTGGAGCAGCACTTGCGTTTACGGCCCGCCGCGAATCTCAAGTGGCAGCGGCCCGAGAAGAAGAAGAGGCCCGGTAGCAGGGCCACTGCAGAGCCCATCCTGCAGCGACCCGCAAAGAGGAGGCCTAGAGGTGAGCGAGAGCCTGTGCTTGAGCAAGACAGCATGTGGGAGTGAGAGACTGAGTGTATGAATGATTGTATGAGACACAGCATGTGACAGTGAGAGCCAGTGTGTGTGTGTGTGAGAGAAATGCATGTGAGAATGAGAACCTGTGTGTTTGAGGGAAGAAGATGGAGAGAAAATAAACAGAAAAAAAGACAATATAAAAGGAGTGGCAGCAGAAGAATTCATATATAAGGCGCACCGGATTAAAAGGCGCACTTCCGATTTCTGAGAAAATCGTAGGATTTTATGTGCGCCTTATAGTCTGAAAAGTACGGTACTTGGATGAAGATTCGGGTGAACAGTGTAAGAAACTTTGTTTGTGAAAAACTGAGCAGTATTGAAATGGGTGATCATTTGGAAGCACTGTTGCATTGAACAAACTATTTGGTTCTGATTAGATAAATCCCTATGGAATATATGGAGAGTATTGCCCAGTAATTGAAACAAATTGAAGTAAATCATTAGATGATACTGAATAAAATTATTTAAAGGGTATAGGGATATTTTAATGGGGTAGGCAGTTTTTAAGTGAATGAATGATGAGTGAATGTGAGTATGTGTGATTAGGGGGTTAGGGTAGTGGCTATGGTGCTCAGTTCCAGTACATGTCCGGACTAGGTATATGTTAAAATCATTACTAAAATTCATTATTAAAGTCATTATAATTTATAGTGTGATGATATATGTCTATGTTGAGGGGTGATATGTATTAATGTACATGTACTGTTGAATATGGTGCTGTTTGAAATTATGTATTAAATTGCTGTCTATTAGTGATGTTAAAAATGATATAATAATATCTATGTGGTTTGATATGGAATAATAAAATATATCAACATTTATTAATTTAAGGTGATATTGAACATCAATTTAAAGTGATATACAATATTCACGTTAATAATTTTAGGACATCTTATTAGAGAACCAGCAGTCTCTTAGTCTCCTGTTGTAATCATCTTGTTAACCTACTAGTTCTTCCTCACCTGATGTAATCTTTTTTTTTTGCTAATCTACCATAATAAATTCCCCTTCCCCTCGCACACTAGATCCTAATCCTTCCCCTACCGCTAAGTAATTCTGAGTTCATCACAGAAGGTGGTGTCATTTAACGCTTGTACATTATTTAAATTATATGTTACCAGTTTGTATTTAACTTCCTGGGTCCCAGTTCGATGTAACCCTTGTTCTATGTAATGTTTTTCTCCAATAAGTTGTTTCATTGTAAACCGATGTGATATGTATTTTTTACATGAATGTCGGTATAAAAAAGTTCAAAATAAAAGATAAATAAATACATGGATGCAATCCTGGGTGCTAACAAACAATATGAAGGTTTCCATGGTTGAACTACAATGAAGCACCCAGAGAAAAAAATGGCCCTTAATCCCAAGGTCACATGGAGGACACAGGACACCAACACTCATGCATCTGTACAGGCAGGTATATGATTTCAAGGCCCATGAAGGAAAGCAGGATATGCGCCTTTTTCAAGGATAGGTCAGTGGCATTCAGCAGGCAGAGGGAATGTCTATTGGCTAAACTACTGTAATAACTGCTTCTTCACTGACTGCTACTTCAAACACAGGGGCACAGCCCCCTACCCATTTGTCAAGTGCCTGAGGAATGGAGGTAACTGAGCTGGAAAGTAGCTTGCTACTCGTCTTGAGGGTCCCAATCCAGGTTTGCTGGGAGGTCATGGAAGCATGGCTTTCCAGATATCCATAGGCCCGAGCTGCTGAACTCTTGTTAGGAGGTTTCCAGGATGACTTCAGAATCTCTATAGTGGCCTTGGTAATGGCCCAGATCCACCTAACTCCAGGTTGACTTGCCATCTGGCAACCATTGTGAGAGACAAATTGCAGAGGGATGTGCTGGTGGGATGAGCTAATGGTCTGTTTCAATCTAGACCCTTCCCTTCCATGGCAGTTTCTCTGCAGGCAATTGTCCTTCAGAAGGAGCTAGGCAAGTGTAGGTTGACAAACAACCTATCTTACCCAGAGGATAACTCATTGAATTCATTCAACCCTCAGGATGAATACACTGTTCACTATGCCTCGCTCAAAAGCGCCTTGGAACTGTTGAGGAGTTGCAACTGTGGCACACTTTTGGTGAAGGGGTATATAGAGTCTGTGCTTTGTCTTTTGCTAGTTCACCCAGACTGCATTCCACTACTGGGGTTTCACTTTGAAGGTGGTTATTATTTCAACATGTATATGTCAATGGGCAGCTTCATCTCGGGCTCCTACTTTGAAATGTTTAGCAAGCTCCTGAATTGGATGGTTGTGCAGCGCACTGGAGTGGACAACATCATTCACAATCTTGATGGTTTCCTCTTTGTTGGCCGAGGTGGATCCCCACTCAGTTCCCAGCTTTTCAAGCTCTTCCAAGAGGTTGCTGGCAAGTTCAGGATTCTGCTTGCTGTGGATAAATCCTAGCCTCCATTTGCAATCATTACCTTTCTGGGCATCAAGATGGACTCCAAGCTGATGGTGTCTTGTGTACCTCAGGACAAGGTGGTGACTCTGTCCGCTTTGCTAGAGAATGTCATTCAGAGGCCTAAAGTCACCCTCAAAGAGTTATGATTGCTTATTGACAGTTTGGCGTTCGCCACCAAAGTTATTCCCATGGGGCACATTTTTCTTAGGCACCTCATCCTGTCCACCAGCAGTGTGCAGAGGGACCATACTGCATAAAGTTAGTAGGGCAGTTGGAGAGGATCTGGTCATTTGGTCACATTTCCTTGAGGGTTTTAATGGTACGGTAGTATGGCTGCCTCCTCTGGTCTCCAGTGATGCCTTGAAGCTTTTTTTCAGATGCAGCTGGGGCAATTGGGTTTGGGGTATATTTTCATGAGGCCTGGTGTGCTGCCAAGTGGCCCCCTGATTGGGCCAAACATGGGATCACATGGGGCATCTCTTTCCTGGAATTTTTCCCCATCATATTAGCCTTACACATTTGGGGCGGCAGTTTACGTTCTATTGACAATGCTGCGGTCACTGAGGCTATCAATGGCCAGTCAGAAAGATGTCCATTTGGGGCAGAGTTGCTCTAAGAATTTGTTTTATTTGTTTACATCTAAACATTTCTGCTAGAGCACGTCACATACCCGAGGTGAATAACGAGATTGCTGATTCTCTCTCATTTTGTGGTCCCAGTTTTGGGAATTGGTGCCAGAGGCCAGTCAGAGAGGGTAGCCTGTACCAGAGCATCTGTGGAATTTTGGATTGAGGAGGCATGGGACATGCTGTGATGGTCCATTGCCTCTGCTACCTGGAGAACGTATACATGAGGATTTGAAGTGGTGACCTCCTTCTTAACTGGTAGAGGTTGGAACAGGGGTTTCATATCTGACCCCTTGTTGGTATAGTACATCCTTGCAGCTAAGAAGGCCGGTATGCCTAGAGGTAGTGTCAAATCCAACTTAGCTGACCTAGTTTTATATGCCAAGGCCAGGAATTGGCCTAACCCAGCAACATTCTTCCTGTTGAAAAGGATAATGGCTGCGGGAAGAGGCTTCCCGCATAGATGAATGCCATCCAATTACTCATACCCTTCTAGCCCAGCTGTGGCAGGCACTTCTAAGTATAGCGGCTTTGCCTCATGAAACTACCTTTTTAGGGTCTGCATTTATTGTTGCCTTCTTTACAGCCTTGAGATTAGGGAACTAGTGGTGTGCACCTCTAAAATTGGTGAGGCTAGTGGTATGGCCCTTTCAGCGGTATCAATTGCTGGTTATTCATTGAGCCTGGTAATCTAGCATTCCAAGACTGACTAGAATGGGAGGGGTTAGTGCCTTTCCCTCACTGGGGTGCCTGGACTGTCAGCATGTACTGTGGCTAATATCACTGAGGTCATCATTTTCTCGTACGTTAGGTCTTGTATCCTCTTAGCCGCTTCTAGTTCATGGCTGTTTTTAAGTGGGCACTGGAGGCGTTTGGTCAGCAAGCTAATTTGTATGGAAACCATTCCTTCCAAATCAGTGCGGCCAGCAGAGCGGTACCTTGGGGATACCGGTCAGGATGACTCAGTGACGGGCATTGGCCTTCAGCTGCCTATATTTCATACATTAGGCATGAGGACAATTCACCGGACGTTTCCTATACTCCCCAATAATTGTTTGTGTTTATTCCATTGCAGGTGTACTTGGGTAGCTAGGTATGGTATGGCTTTTGGGGCATTCTTTCATTTGTGGAGTGGAGGGGATGGATCTGTGTTGAAGGTTCCAAGGACATGGAGTGAATAGCAAGGCCCATCAGAAAGTGAGGTGGTTGAGCAGGCCTGGCATGAATTGGCTCTAGCTGGTACCCTATCTCTGGAAGAGGTTAGCGGAAGTGATGTACTCATTAGATTACTCAGACATCATAGTGATACATCTTGGAGGAAATGATGTGGGCCATGTCTCCACATGCCATTACCTGCTGAAAACAATGATATGCGACCTGGCATTCTTATTGTCCTGGATCCCGCACACCAAGTTGGTATGGTCTGAAGTTATATCCAGTTTCAAGTTCAGGCACTCCAGATTGTGGATGAGGGGAGTTGCCAGGATCAACAACCAAGTGGATAAAGCAGTGACTTTTGTGGGCTATGGGTGTACCACAAATGGGCTATAGTGTCCTGGGTGGAGCTGTTCGAAAAAGATGGGAATGGTTTTAATCCTTAATGCTATTTGCAAGGTTTTTTTGGGAATCTGTTAGGTTTGGCTGCATTAAGTTAATTTGGGGGCTTGTCTCTTCCCCAAGTTGGTTCATGCCCACCTGGGGAAGAACCTTATCTTGGGGGAACGAAAAGGGGGGTTGGTCCTGGTAGCCACTACATGATGAATCTCATTCAGAATGGCAGGCCTGAGTGGTTCCCTGATAGGGCAGTAGAGAACAAGGCCTTGTGATGCATTGCAAGCCTTGGGAGAGAGCTGCCTTTGCAGGAATGCTGACACTGGGTGAGAAAATGGCCATGGGAGTGGCCATGGTTGGGCACGGCAACTGTCGGCCCAGATAGCTACCCGTGGAATCCAGGCAGATACAGGACACATGAGGGGAAGGGGGAGGAGGGTATTTGTGACTTCAGGCTCAACACCATGTTTATTGTTATTTTGCTATTTGTAATAAAGCTGCGGTTACATTATTCCAAACTGAAACAATGATTATTAGTGATTTTTGAGTGTCAAATGATTTGCAGGTTGGGAGGTGGATCAATCACAGATGTCCCAGTTAAGAAGCAGCCACGGTACCCATAATGCCTGGATGTTTCTGATAACTGGAGTCCAGGTTGCTCCACCCCCCATCCATGCCCAGCTGTCAGCAACTTACCCCCTCCCACTCCCTGGCTGGCGCATACTCACCACCTTCATGGTCCAGATCCCAGCTGGAGGTGCGATCAGACTGGGTCTCGTTGGTGGGAGGATGGCGGTCCTACTGCCCAACTCCCAGTGCTCATTGCCTCTCAGCCATGTGGCAGCGTTGCTGCTTTTTGGAGGGTGTCTCATCATGCTACATGGCTGTACAGAAGTTTCATCCTGCCCAACATCGCGCGTCTGCCTGCTTATGTGTGGGGCTGGCTGTCTCCTGTGTCTGCTGGGATTGGCTGGCGACCTTGGGGGGGAGAGGGGAGGCTCTGCCACTCTTAAAGGAGTGAGGCTTTCCGGTCCTCTCCCCTTTGGATCGCCAACCTGCCAATAACTGCTGCTCTCTCAACCTACTTCCAAGTCCATCTTAAGAACATAAGAACATAAGAAAATGCCATACTGGGTCAGACCAAGGGTCCATCAAGCCCAGCATCCTGTTTCTAACAGTGGCCAATCCAGGCCATAAGAACCTGGCAAGTACCCAAAAACTAAGTCTATTCCATGTTACCATTGCTAATGGCAGTGGCTATTCTCTAAGTGAACTTATTTATTTATTTATTTAATTTATTTATTTAAAACATTTTATATACCGATTTTCACAGAAGGCGTCTGACCAAAACGGTTCACAACTTCAAAGTATAAGAAGACAAAAATAATGATAATAAAATAAAAACATAATTATTAAATAAAATATAGTAAAAGGTTGAAAAAAAAATACATCATGTAATTATAATCCCTAATTCTTTACATAACTTAACTAAAAGTTTATAACAAAACAAGAAAAGTCAGAAATTTAAGAAAGTTAAGAAACCAGAGGCCATAATTATCATATTAATAGCAGATAATGGACTTTTCCTCCAAGAACTTATCCAATCCTTTTTTAAACCCAGCTATACTAACTGCACTAACCACATCCTCTGACAACAAATTCCAGAGTTTAATTGTGTGTTGAGTAAAAAAGAACTTTCTCCGATTAGTTTTAAATTTGCCCCATGCTAACTTCATGGAGTGCCCCCTAGTCTTTCTACTATACGAAACAGTAAATAACCGATTCACATCTACCTGTTCTAGACCTATCATGATTTTAAACATCTCTATCATATCCCCCCTCAGCCGTCTCTTCTCCAAGCTGAAAAGTCCTAACCTCTTTAGCCTTTCCTCATAGGGGAGCTGTTCCAACCCCCTTACCATTTTGGTAGCCCTTCTCTGTACCTTCTCCATCGCAATGATATTTTTTTGAGATGCTGCGACCAGAATTGTACACAGTATTCAAGGTGCGGTCTCACCATGGAGCGATACAGAGGCAATATGATATTTTCCGTTTTATTCACCATTCCCTTTCCAATAATTCCCAACATTCTGTTTGATTTTTTGACTGCCGCAGCACACTCAACCAACGATTTCAATGTGTTATCCACTATGACGCCTAGATCTCTTTCTTGGGTTGTAGCACCTAATATGGAACCCAACATTGTGTAATTATAGCATGGGTTATTTTTCCCTATATGTATCACCTTGTACTTATCCACATTAAATTTCATCTGCCAATTGGATGCCCAATTTTCCAGTCTCACAAGGTCTTCCTGCAATTTATCTGTTTGTGATTTAACTACTCTGAACAATTTTGTGTCATCTGCAAATTTGATTATCTCACTCGTCGTATTTCTTTCCAGATCATTTATAAATATATTGAAAAGTAAGGGTCCCAATACAGATCCCTGAGGCACTCCACTGTTCACTCCCTTCCATTGAGAAAATTGTCCATTTAATCCTACTCTCTGTTTCCTGTCTTTTAGTCAGTTTGCAATCCACAAAAGGACAACGCCACCTATCCCATGACTTTTTACTTTTCCTAGAAGCATCTCATGAGGAACTTTGTCAAACGCCTTCTGAAAATCCAAATATACTACATCTACCGGCTCACCTTTATCCACATGTTTATTAACTCCTTCAAAAAAGTGAAGCAGACTTGTGAGGCAAGACTTGCCTTGGGTAAAGCCATGCTGACTTTGTTCCATTAAACCATGCCTTTCTATATGTTCTGTGATTTTGATGTTTAGAACACTTTCCACTATTTTTCCTGGCACTGAAGTGAGGCTAACCAGTCTGTAGTTTCCCGGATCGCCCCTGGAGCCCTTTTAAATATTGGGGTTACATTTGCTATCCTCCAGTCTTCAGGTACAATGGATGATTTTAATGATTGGTTACTAATTTTTACTAATAGTTCTGAAATATCATTTTTTAGTTCCTTCAGAACTCTGGGGTGTATACCATCCAGTCCAGGTGATTTACTACTCTTCAATTTGTCAATCAGGTCTACCACATCTTCTAGGTTCACCGTGATTTGATTCAGTCCATCTGAATCATTACCCATAAAAACCTCCATTACGGGTACCTCCCCAACATCCTCTTCAGTAAACACCGAAGCAAAGAAATCATTTAATCTTTCCATGATGGCCTTATCTTCCCTAAGTGCCCCTTTAACCCCTCGATCATCTAATGGTCCAACTGACTCCCTCACAGGCTTTCTGCTTCAGATATATTTAAAAAAGTTTTTACTGTGATTTTTTGCCTTTCAAAGCCAACTTCTTTTCAAATTCTCTCTTAGCCTGTCTTATCAATGTCTTATATTTAACTTGCCAATGTTTATGCTTTATCCCATTTTCTTCTGTTGGATCCTTCTTCCAATTTTTGAATGAAGATCTTTTGGCTAAAATAGCTTCTTTCACCTCCCCTTTTAACCATGCCGGTAATCGTTTTGCCTTCTTTCCACCTTTCTTAATGTGTGGAATAAAACCTATACTGTGCTTCTAGAATGGTATTTTTTAACAATGACCACGCCGCTTGGACATTTTTTACTTTTGTAGTTACTCCTTTCAGTTTTTTTCTAACAATTTTTCTCATTTTATCAAAGTTTACCTTTTGAAAGTTTAGCACGAGAGCCTTGGATTTGCACACTGTTCCTCTTCTAGTCATTAAATCAAATTTGATCATATTATGATCACTATTGCCAAGGGGCCCCACCACCGTTACCTCTCTCACTAAGTCCTGTGCTCCACTGAGAATTAGATCTAAAATCACTCCCTCTCTCTTTGGTTCATGAACCAATTGCTCCATAAAGCTATCATTTATTCCATCCAGGAACATTATCTCTCTAGCATGTCCCGATGATACATTTACCCAGTCAATATTGGGGTAATTGAAGTCTCCAAATATAACGTGCAAGGAAAAAGTTTCAGTTCCACCACAAGATATAATAGAAATTTTTCAGTTTTAAAACTGAAAAATTTCTATTATATCTTGTGGTGGAACTGAAACTTTTTCCTTGCACGTTATATTTGGATACTTGCTTAGTGCAAGGCTTGCTTCTGTGTATTTTCTGGTAATTGAAGTCTCCCATTATTACTGCACTACCAATTTGGTTAGATTCCCTAATTTCACTTAGCATTTCACTGTCCGTCTCACCATCTTGACCAGGTGGACGGTAGTATACTCCTATCACTATAGTCTTCCCTGACATACAAGGGATTTTTCGACCCATAAAGATTCAATTTTGTATTTAGTCTCATGCAGGATGTTTATCCTGTTGGACTCTATGCCATCCCGGACATAAAGCGCCACACCTCCTCCTGGGTGCTCCTCTCTGTCATTGCGATATAATTTGTACCCCTGTATAGCACTGTCCCATTGGTTATCTTCTTTCCACCATGTCTCTGAGATGCCAATTAAGTCTATGTCATCATTCACTGCTATACATTCTAATTCTCCCATCTTACTTCTTAGACTTCTGGCATTATCATACAAACATTTCAAAGTTTGTTTTTTGTTTGTATTTTCATTCTGCTTTTTAATTGATAGGGATAAGTTAGAATTTTTTTTAGCTCGGGTGAGTTTTTAGTTACAGGCACTTGGACTATTTTTCTAATTATTGGAACCTCACTGTTGGGATTCCCTAATTCTAATGCATCATTAGTATCCTTTGAAGATACCTCTCTCCAAACCTTCCCCAAAAGTTTCCCCAGTTCCTAACAAAACTGAATTCCTCTTCCTTGCACCATCGTCTCATCCACGCATTGAGACTCCGGAGCTCTGCCTGCCTCTGGTGACCTGCGCGTGGAACAGGGAGCATTTCAGAGAATGCCACCATGGAGGTTCTGGATTTAAGCTTTCTACCTAAGAGCCTAAATTTGGCTTCCAGAACCTCCCTCCCACATTTTCCTATGTCGTTGGTGCCCACATGTACCAAAACAGCCGGCTCCTCCCCAGCACTGCCTAAAATCCTATCTAGGTGATGCATGAGGTCCGCCACCTTCGCACCAGGTAGGCATGTTACCAGGCGATCCTCATGCCCACCAGCCACCCAGCTATCTACATTTCTAATAATCGAATCACCAACTATGACGGCCGACCTAACCCTTCCCTCCTGGGCAGTAGGCCTTGGGGAGATATCCTCAGTGTGAAAGGACAATGCATCACCTGGAGAGCAGGTCCTTGCTCAGGATCCTTTCCTGCTGCACCTGGCTGATGCTCTCCCATCATGAGACCTTCTTCCTCCAAGGCAGCACCAGGGCTGCCAGTCTGAAGTTGGGACTTGACTACTATGTCCCTGAAGGTCTCATCTATATAGCTCTCTGTTTGCCTCAGCTCCTCCAGGTCTGCCACTCTAGCCTCCAGAGATCAAACTCGTTCTCTGAGAGCCAGGATCTCTTTGCATCGCATGCACATGTACAACTTCTCACCGGTGGGTAAAAAATCATACATGTGACACTCTATGCAAAAGACTGGGAAACCCCCTCTTGCTGCTGGACTGCTGCCTTCAACTCAATTTTGATCAGTTCCTAGTTAAGTTTTATGTTGCTATGGGAGTAGGAATGTGTCTAACGTCCTTTAAATGTATTAGTGAATTCACTATTTATTTATTTATTTATTTATTTATTTATAGATTTTTATATACCGGTGTTCCTGTATTAAGGGATGAGCTAGGGGTGGGAGGGCAAGGGGTGGGAGGGTTGGGAAATCCAAACAGTCTAACTTCAGTTAGTCAGCCAGAGTGACTCACTGCTCTCTTGATTAACAAATGTTGGTACCTAGTCAAACCCAATCACACTACCTCAACACCTTTCCAAGGAGAGTAACTGAGCTGAACTATTCAACCTTTTTACTTAGGTATACACTGCTCCTAGATTATTTCTAGCTTCTGGCTACTTTTTGGGTTTATTTTTGTGTGTCGTTTTTTTTTTCAATACAAACACTCAGTTTGTATTAAATACAAACACTCAGTTCTTTAAAAGTCTGCAGAACTCTCAGTTCTGCAGACTTTTAAAAATAAACACAATACCTACTGCTTACTAGCTAACTTTTTGACTGACTATTTAAAAATACAAACAGTCTAAGTTGTTTATTCACTGCCTTTCTGACTATTAAAAGCACAAACACATTAAATAATATTCCCAAATAGTTAACTTTGCCCCAATACTTTTAAAAAAGACAATGTCCCAAGCAAAAACTTACTGATTCCTTTCAGCCACCAGCAAGGTGATCCTCTCCTCTCGGTGTTCTTGTTGTTTAGTATGAGGTTTGTGATGTTAAGTTAGTTGAATTATAATTGGACTGATATTTTTGTATTTAAAAATTGTCGTGGCGGGTGTCTGAGCCTCTGGTGAAAAGAAAAGGGGGGATGACCCTGGTGGCCACTACGTAATAAGTCTCATTCAGCATGAGAGGCCTAGGAGGTTTTCGGTTTGGGCAGCAGAGGACGAGGACTTGCAATGCATGGCAGGACTTGGGAGAGAGCTGCCTCTGCAGGAATGCTCATGCTGGGCCAGAAATCGGCCATAGGAATGGCCCTGATCATGCACAGCGATTGTCTACCTGGATTGCTACCCCGGAATCCGGGCAGATGCAGGACCCATGGGAAGATAGGAGAGGAGGGGGTTTGTGACTTGTGGCTCAGCACCAAGTTTATTGTTATTTTGTAATTTGTAATAAAGCTGCAGCCATATTATTCCAAATTAAAACAATGGTTATTGATGATTTTTGAGTGTTGGATATCTCTAGTTTGTGGGGTGGGGGGTGGTGTGGACCAATTTCAGATGTCCTGGTTATCTGTACCCTACAATATATGCATGTATGTAGGCTTATTCATAAATACATACAATGCATTGAAGCATATCTATCAATGGATTGAGTAAGCATCATTTTTCTATCTTTTTAAAAAAGATATATATGCAAATATTTTACGCATGAAAGTAAATAGGACTTACTCGAGTGGGTCCTGATTTATGAGCGTACGTTAGCCAATTTTAAAACATATGCACATTAAGAAAATTACCTGTTTTACCAATTAGTCCAGGAGTTTGCATAATCCTTCCCCAAGTCATTGGAACTTCTTGGTTCTTTAGCCTGAACTCTCACACAGTAAACCCAGACCCATCCAGTCAATACTATACAATAAACACAATATGACTTATGCCAGATAATTAGCAGTTGTAAAAATACACAAATAAATTGGAAAATGTATTTGAATGTCTTCTAAAATAGCAACTTATGTGCCTAAGCGTTGGCCCCCACCCTGGAACACCACTAGACTGCCCCTGTTTTACATGCGTGTATGTGCATGCGAAAGTAAAAATACAAGTGTGCTTTTATAAAATATGGAATATGTGAGTACGTGCTAATTTTTACCTGTGGAGCATTTTGAAAATTCACCTTTAAGCATGTAGTTAAATTCTGCCTTTCAGACACTTCAAAGTGGATTATAGTGAGGTACTGTGGCTATTTCCCTGTCCCCAGAGAGCCCCCAATCTGAGCTTGTACCTGAGATAATAAGGGTTGAAGGCTCAAGATGCAAAGTCTCAAGGAGAAGCAGTGGGAATTGAACGTTGGCTTCCCTGAGTCATAGCTTACTGCTCTAACCATTAGGCTGCTCCTCTTGTACTCTTTACTCTGCCCTGAAATGCCCATAGAACACCCCTTTTTTGCACAGTCAAATGTGTGCAGGAAATAAAAAATACACACATACTTTTGATGTTTATAAAGTAGCATGTACGTGAATACAAGCTACTTACGCATGTATATGCTAATTTTATATGCATAATTCCTTTGAAAATGTACCTAAAATGAACCATTTTGGTTCAGATTACCCATTAATTTTAAATGAATGCACATCCCTTCTGCGCAAAGATGTGCCTAGGGTTCCCAACTCTTGAGGGTAAAAAACACCTGCGATATGTACATGTATTTTTATTTTTTATGTTACTGAATATATAGCCCACCAATTCTAAGTGTTTGCTCTTGGCTGGCAACAACATAGTTAAAATTGACATGTTCTTTTATCACCAAAACATCACTGTCCCCCCTACAATTTTACTGTTTCACAGACTATTATTTCTCAAACATAACAGAACTAGATCAATTTATATTAACATGGAAGTCAGATAAACAATCCAACAGAGATTTTTAAACTTTCTTTTTATTGCTCTATAAAACATGTACAAAGACAGAATTACACAATTATGTCTTCACAGATGAAGTACAATGTACATCAAATACAAATTCTGAAGTCACCTCAATAACTGCAACAAAAACTTTGAAAATAACACAAAACCTGTAAAAAACACTTTTAAAACCTATACAGGAAACCTGCTATACTTCATCAGCTCTAACTCCTAGGAGTGCCACAGCAAAAAGTGAATGAAAAGCAGGATTGCTAATATTACACAGGCCATTAGAACAGTGGTTCTCAACCCAGTCCTTGAGACACACCTAACCAGTCCATTGTTTGCAAATTTATCTCATGCATATTCATTGTGGATATCCTGAAAACCTGGGTAGAAAGGTGTGTCCGAAGGACTGGGTTTAAAAGCACTGCATTAGACTACCCTGTGCATGTTCTATTTGGAAAACAGACAAGTTCAACTGCTGTAGATCCTTACATAGAAAAGAAATTCTAGCAAAATATCTAATCTCTGTCACACAAGTAACAAACAGACAGATCCCTTACTACACACAGAATAAGGGAACAGAAATTATACATAGATATTCTGAAAAGCCAAACTCTATATGCAGTGCACAACAGGTGAAAAAGAAATAGAAATATATTTCCTCTTGCTATTTACAAAGATATAAAATCAACCAAAAAATAACTAGACCTAATTTTTTAAATTTGGATCAATTTAAGAGGGATATCATTCTTGGAAAAACTCTGAGAACACACCATTCTGAGAAAACCGCTTCACTTTTTAATCATAGTCCCTTGTTTTTTAAAATATTTTATCCCACAACGTAGGATAAAATTCTTATATAAAGTTAAATCTAATGAAATTTATAACACACTCTTAGAAAGTCTCTGCCCTTATTTAAAAGGATCCAAGACAGCACTTGACACGGTTCCATGTTTCAGATTTCTGCTTCAGGAGTACAGGTCTCCTGTGGTAGAAACCTAATTCCAGCTTAAAAAAGAGGCACCTCTTGTCTACTCATGCATTTCTAAACGAATACCTTTTGACTGAACTGCCTGCCATTGCATTCTTGCAGCTCACATCAGCAGAGCAAAGAATTCCATTCCAATTCTCTATTAATCCCAAAGGGCTGTTCAGTTTTCTTTATCTTTATTAAAATGTATTCATTACTTGCGCTTTAGCACTAGGCGATTTACAGGTGACCTTACATAATTCAAAATACTATTCAACATATAATAAACAATTAAACAAAAATCCAATATTTTTCTCTAAAATTCAAAATCTTCTGAATATCACCTCCCTGCCAATGTTTTTGCATATGTTCTATCACAGACCACTGCAATTACTCAAATGAATGCAAGCATTGTACACATTGACAGGCCGATACAGTAAAGCGCGGCCGTGGTTGCCCATTTTTTAACCCGCTTTGGACGCGCGTTTTGAGCACGTAAGATGGACCCGCGATTCAGTATTGGCTTTTACGCGTCCTTAGCGCTTGCCGAAAAAGACGCGTATCCATTTCCGCCCACCGCATGTATATATGTTAATGATCGGATTAGCTATTCCCCCGATACAGTAACGTGCGCCCAAATTATCGTGTTTTATCCAGCTTATTTACCGCGTCTTTAATCTCAATATTTACCGCCTACCCTGACCCTGGCGTTAGTGTAGTGTTCAGTCAACTTCGGACTGGACAGCGTCATGGATAACACGCATATGGCTCTGGCGATCTTTTTCATTCGGTTGAGAAGCAGAATGAGAAATGCTCGAAATGCTCGGCAAGTGAATTCTACAAGGCAGATTGGAGAGGCCAACAGGAGAGCCCAGCAGCAAGGAGAACCTAGCCAACCGGAGAACCCAGCAGCAAGACCAGAGAACCCAGCAGCAAGACTGGAGGAGGTATGTGTTCAACTGTACCATCCATCTCTGGGCTTCTCTGAGGCTCCGGACATGGACGCCTCTACGGATGCCGGACAGATGGGAGCCGCACCAGGCCTTCCTCCGGCATCTTCTAGGCGTCCTGAAGCTCCAGGGGTCCAGCGGAGACATGGACACCTCTACGGACGCCTTCCGGTGTCTGCTAGGCATCCAGCGGAGACAAACGCTTAAATAAGAACGCATAACTCATTTATTTACAGGGTAGCGATTTTGCTGTTCAGTTATCTCCCCCCTTTTTTCTTTTCCAGATCCCAGTTATTTACTTCCCTGTTTTATTGTAACTGTTTCACTCTCCTAACCATACGCTTGTTACTGTGGTTCAAGTTCTCTCTACCTTACACACATTGTTAAATGTAAACCGGTTTGATGTGATTCCTGTCATGAAAGCCGGTATAGCAAAATAATAACTAAATAAATAAATAAAAATGTATGAATAGTAAAAGCTTAACTAAGAACGCAGGGCTCATTTAAGAATACAAACTTGAGAATCCACAGTGTTGCAGATCCATGTATGTACTGTTAAACAATTTATATGTGCTGCTAGTAAAACTATGTACACCAGAGAATCCACATCCATCCAATCATGGACGCCCGGCTAGAGGCGGGAACGTCCATGAATGTAAGCCCTGATCTTGGATGTCCAGGCGCCCGGACTTGGAAGGTTGGGGGTGGCCTCCGAGCAAGAGGACATCTGGATGCTCAGGGCAGCGGCCCCGGTGTCCATGCGGGGTCTGAAGAAAAGAACCATCCACTTACCTGGTGGAATGACATTTGAAATGACATTTGAAATGACAGGTACCAGCGCACCATGGATACTGTATAGGTGCTGTATACCGCACTATACAGTAAAATGGATTGCGAATGCCTACCACTTCATAGGCATGCTTTGGACGCTCGTTTGCCGCTGCTTGGATTTGCGTTCAATTTGAATACTGAATCGAGCGTGAACCAAAATGTGCGCGCATCAAATGCGCAGGCGCCCGGCACTGCCGCACTTTTTTTTACGCATCCATACTGTATCGGCCTGTGAGAGGCTAATGGAACTTCTAGCCACAGATTTTTTTGTCAGTTTTGATGTTCTGTTAGACTTACTTTTATTGATCTTTTAATCCATCCCACATACAACAGTAGATAAGGACAAACATTCACATACACAACATTCTTAGATGTGCACGTAGTTAAATGAGATAAGCAAAACAGTTCTCCAGTGATTGGGTGTTCCCATTCAGTCCCTTTTATGTTCTGGGTGCAAAACGAACACTTGCCACAAGCATACTGCCCCATAGATTGAGGATAAACTTGACTTTGTTGAATAGGCAAGGTTGAATTCACGAATTAATCTCTCAAGTTTTTGGCTTGTGTAAACGCTATACATGGCAAATCTTTGTAAACACTGAGTTCAATTTCAAAACATGCCAGTGCTTGTATATGATGCACTGTATTTCATGTGTTTTGTAGGAAAATTGAAAAATGTATGTTAATTGTTCTATAAACCTTCTTTGTTTGATATTGTAAAAGCAACCCTCTATTCAAATAGCACATAGCTTTAGGACATGCGCTGGGTAACCACACTCTATTAATTTACACTTTAAAATCTTAGACTGCTACTAGACAGGCCGATACAGTACAGTGCGCTCTGACGGAGCGCACTGTTAGCCTGCTCTTGGATGTGCGTTTTCCCTTACCCCTTATTCAGTAAGGGGAGGAAAACGCGCGTCCAACCCGCGACACCTAATAGTGCCCTCAACATGCAAATGCATGTTGAGGGCCCTATTAGGTATGCACGCAGGATACAGAAAATAAAATGTGCAGCCAAGCAGCACATTTTACTTTCAGAATTTAGCGCCGACCCAAAGGTCGGAGCTAATTTCTTCTGGCGCCGAGAAAAGTGCACAGAAAAGCAGTAAAAACTGCTTTTCTGTACACCCTCCGACTTAATATCATAGCGATATTAAGTCGGAGGTCCCGAAAAGTAAAAAAAGTAAAATAAATAAATAAATAAAATTTGAATTCGGCCCGCGGCTGTCGGGCCGAAAACCGGACGCTCAATTTTGCCGGCATCCGGTTTCCGAGCCCGTGGCTGTCAGCGGGCTCGAGAACCGACGCCGGCAAAATTGAGCGTTGGCTATCAAAACTGCTGACAGCCGCCGCTCCTGTCAAAAAGGAGGCACTAGGGACGCGCTAGTGTCCCTAGCGCCTCCTTTTCCCTGTTTTTACCGCGTCACCTAATTTAAATACAGAATCGCGCGCACCGGCCTTTTGCCGGTGCGCGCGCCGGGAGAGCAGGCGTTCGTCCGCTCTCCCGCGGACTTTACTGTATCGGCTAGGGATGTGAATCGTTTTAGGACGATTAAAATTATCGTCCGATAATTTTAATATCGTCTTAAACCGTTATGGAACACAATACAATAGAGATTCTAACGATTTATCGTTATAAATCGTTAGAATCGTGAGCCGGCACACTAAAACCCGCTAAAACCCATCCCCGACCCTTTAAATTAAATCCCCCACCCTCCCGAACCCCCCCTAAATAACTTAAACATTTCCTTGCCAAATCCTACCTCCTTCAATCCCCCACCCTCCCGAACCCCCCCCCCCAAATGTCTTAAATTACCTGGGGGTCCGGAACGGCAGCGGTCCGGAACGGGCTCCTGCTACTGAATCTTGTTGTCTTCGGCCGGCGCCATTTTCCAAAATGGCGCCGAAAAATGGCAGCGGCCATAGACCAACAGGATTCGACGGCAGGAGGTCCTTCCGGACCCCCGCTGGACTTTTGGCAAGTCTTGTGGGGGTCAGGAGGCCCCCCCAAGCTGGCCAAAAGTTCCTGGAGGTCCAGCGGGGGTCAGGGAGCGATTTCCCGCCGCAAATCGTTTTCCGTACGGAAAATGGCGCCGGCCATAAGCGTATGGCCGGCGCCATTTTCCGTATGGAAAATGGCGCCGGCAGGAGATCGACTGCAGGAGGTCGTTCAGCGAGGCGCCGGAACCCTCGCTGAACGACCTCCTGCAGTCGATCTCCTGCCGGCGCCATTTTCCGTACGGAAAACGATTCGCGGCGGGAAATCGCTCCCTGACCCCCGCTGGACCTCCAGGAACTTTTGGCCAGCTTGGGGGGGGCCTCCTGACCCCCACAAGACTTGCCAAAAGTCCAGCGGGGGTCCGGAAGGACCTCCTGCCGTCGAATCCTGTTGGTCTATGGCCGCCGCCATTTTTCGGCGCCATTTTGGAAAATGGCGCCGGCCGAAGACAACAAGATTCAGTAGCAGGAGCCCGTTCTGGACCGCTGCCGTTCCGGACCGCCGCTGGACCACCAGGTAATTTAAGTCATTTGGGGGGGGGGGTCGGGAGGGGGGGGGATTTAATTTAAAGGGTCGGGGGTGGGTTTTAGCGGGTTTTAACGATTTTAACGATATATCACGATATTTTACCCCCCCAAACGGCAACAATACGATTCCCTCCCCCTCCCAGCCGAAATCGATCGTTAAGACGATCGAGGACACGATTCACATCTCTAGTATCGGCCTGTAAATTCTGTCAGATCAGTACATATCCATCTAATCCTTAAAAATTGGTCAATAGGAAGACCCTTGTTATATAAGGCCCATGAACAGCAACTTTGATATTACAAGACATTATTTTATCAATAGGTTTTACAAAACTCTTCTTTTAACATTATGCTCACTTTTAAATATGGTCATATCCAGAAAGGAAATCTGCTTATCATCCCAGAAAATGATGAACTTCAAATTATAATCCAGAAGATTCAATCAGAAATGAAACCCTTGCAGTTATTCAGTTCCCAACCAAAATAATAACACATCATCAATGAATTTCCTCCATAAGGCTGTTTCCTTCAACATGATGAGTACAAGAATAATCTCTCAAACTGATCTACATACAAATTAGCAACAGTAGGCATTAAGGGGTAGATTTTCAAAACCTACGCGTGTGTGTCTATGTTCGCGAGCTACCCAGCATGATATAAAATGCTGGAATAGTGTGCAAGGGGGTGGGGGGAATCTACTTTTGCAATTACGCATGACAATGCATCGGGGCCTTCCCCAGTTCCCTCCCAGTCAGCTCCAATTAAGGAGCCCCAAACTTGGAGATGGCTGTTTCCCCAATGAAAGTAAAATTTATTTAAATATCCCAGTCACAGGCCCAGCCCAAATACCAGCGCCCCCCCCCTTGTTAAAATATACCTTCCAGGAGACATCCCACCATTGCCTATCCTCCTGACCCCCCAAATTACTAAATCTTCCCTGGTGCTCTAGTGGTTGCGCAGAGCACCAGGGTACTCACTGTAGGTAGGCGAGGTTGATGGAAAGCAGAGACTCTGCTGGAGCTTCACCACTACCAGCCCATGTTCCCCTTAGGTTGAGCCCTCGGGTGCCAGGGCCAGCTGGACTCATGTGGGGCCTCTGAGGAGATGGATGTCCAGAAGGAAGAGAAGACACCATGGTGCAGGTACTGGTCAAATAAGGCAGTGATGCTCAAATGTATTTATTTATTTATTTATTTATTTATTTATTTAATTAATTAACAGTTTTATATACCGAATTTCTTGTAAGAAGTTACAAATCAATGCGGTTTACATTGTAACAGAAAACAGTGCCTCTTAGAGTGCAAATTACATTGAACAAAGGAATACAGAACTCGGATCATGAAAACTGATGAACAAACAGAGGGTATAACTCATAAAACTATGTAAAAATGCTAGTAGGGTGAAGCTTAGGTTTGAGACAGAGGAAATTGGCAAAGGAATCTTGGGGATGGGACTTTGGATGGACATATAGCGTTCGACAATATAGAGAGAGGGCAGGTAAGAGACAATGGCCTACTAGTGAATGAACTGATTTAATTCATCTGATTTAAGCAAAGGCCTGCTTGAACAGCCAGGTTTTGAGTCTTTTCTTAAATGTGACAGGGCAGTGTTCAAGCCGGAGGTCTGGTGGAAGAGAATTCCATTGTGTAGGTCCAAAATTCAGGATCTAGGCATGGGATGTGGCAGGCGGTGTAGCTCATGGTCAAGATTCCAGGCAATGGTCATGAAAAGCAGCGTAACTAGTGGTCAAGTTTTCAGGCAAGGGTCATGGCCAAGATCAGTCCAAGGAACGAAGGAAGGAACTCAGGAACTCAGGATAGCAATCCACTTTACAGGAGTGAGGAGGATACCTATTTCCAAGGCAAAGACTGGATCCTGCTTCCAGCCTTAAATAGTCTTCCGGTGGTGATGTCATCAGGGAAGGCCACGGGTACTTTCCCATCGCGGGCCCTTTAAATGATGAGAAGAGGTGCACGCATGCCTAGGAGGATACTTGGTGGAGGAAGTCAGTGGTGTTGGACTGGTGGCACAAGCCATGAGAAGGTGTGGCAGTGTCACTGGTGTTCCAATTGAGAAGAGGCGGGATCCTGTGGCCACGTCTGGTGGCTCAGGGCCGCAGAGTCAGTGGTGGTAATGGTGACGCCTCCCTGCTGTAATTAGGAGGCCAGGGGCTGGCCTGATCACCCTGGTATGGCATTGGGTGAGCGAGGCCGGAACTGGAAAGCATAACAGTACCCCCTCCTCTAAGCCCCCCCTCCTGAGGGTTTTGGCTTCCTGGGGGGAGAGGCATTCAACTGCTTGATCAGGTTCTTATCTAAAATGTTGGAGGCTGGCTCCCAGGTATTCTCCTCTGGGCCACATCCTTCCTAAGAGAGTATGTACTTCCATCTTCAGCCACGTCTTCTCACAACCAAAACGTCATGCACCTGGTATGTGGTATCACTCTCCGAGGTTATTTTCTGTGGTTCCGGAGTCTTCCGAGAGGGCCAGGAGAGTACCAGGATTTCAGAAGAGAGATGTTGAACGAGTTATGAATCTTTAAAGAAGTGGGCAGTTGGAGTTGATATATTACTGTCCCAGTTGACAGAGCACAGAAAATGGTCCAATATTAGGGATGTGAATCGGTACCGGACTTGTTTCCGGTATCGAGTTCGGGTAAAAACTGCAGGAAATCTTCGTTCCCATGATTCTTACCCGTTTTAATCGGCTGTGTCGTGATGAAAAAAAAACCACCCTGACCCTTTAAATTTAATTCTTTCACATCCCCCACCCTCCCGACTCCCCCCCCCCCAAATTTTTAAAGTACCTGGTGGTCCAGCGGGGGTCCCGGGAGCGATCTCCCGATCTCGGGCCATCGACTGCCACTAATCAAAATGGCGCCGATGGCCCTTTGCCCTTAGCATTTGACAGGGTATCCATGCCATTGGCAGGCCCCTGTCAGATGGTAGGAGCAATGGATGGCACGGGCATAGGCTCGGCAGCGCACGCAAGCCCCGGGACATGCGTATGTTCTGGGGCTTCGAAAAAGGGGTGGGAAGGGGGCGGGTCCGGGGCTTGGCGGTGGTCCAGGGAGTCAGGGGCGGTCCGGGGGCGGGTCCAGGGGCATGGTGGCGGTTCGGGGGCGGTCCTGGGCAGGGCCGAATCACCTGGCACAGCGGGGATTATGGGATGGCGAGCCGGCACACGCAAGTTATGCCTGCTTCGGGCAGGTGTAACTTTTGAAATAAAGTTAGGGGGGATGATTTAGTTATGGCTGGGGGGTGGGTTAGACAGGGGAAGGGAGGGGAAGGTTGGGGGTGGCCAAAAAAAAAGTTCCCTCCGAGGCCGTTCCGATTTCTGAGCGGCCTTGGAGGGAACAGGGAAAGCCATTGGGGCTCCCCTCGGGCTCGGCGTGTGCAAGGTGCACATGTGTGTACCCCCTTGCACACGCCGAGCCCGGATTTTATAACATGCGCTTGGCAGCGTGCGAATGTTATAAAATCAGGCATAGATTTTAAGATCTGGCCCATAATGGGGAGCAAGCCGCACCATTGGAACTCTGAGCTGGATATGATGGGTGTTGAGCCATGCTTTCTTTCCTCGTTTAAACTGGGGAGCAGGTCTGCGATGGAGGTCAGCAAATCTTTTGGCTTTTAGACACACTTTCTGAAGCATCTCTTCCGCTGTCATTTGAGCTGCCAGAGAAGGGACCATTAACAGAAGCGGTAGAGGAGAAAGTGGCTCACTGCCATAGACTAATTGGAATAGAGAGGCCCTCGTAGCAATGCAGGGATGAGAACCGTGGGAGAACTCTGCCCAGGGAAGTAAAGTCACCCAATCATCCTGTCGGTTGTTGACATAAGCCCAGAGGAAATGTTTCAAGGACCGATTGGTCTGTTCAGACTGGCCATTCCCTTTCTCTCTTTTAGAGATCACAAATTTGGCTCCTTCAATGTATGACTTGTAATGTAGGCCATTATCCATTTTAGTGATCATCTTTGAATAGCCCCCACTAATTCATCCCCCTACAGTCCCAGCTGTCTTTTCCTCTCAGTTAAACACTCTCTCTCACAGATCCAGCACGTCAACTCTCAGGGCTGCCCCTGTACCTCTTCTGTTTCTACACAGTCCCCACACACTTTCATCCCCTCCCCCACAAAGGCCCCATTATTCTTTCCCCCAGAATGGTCCCCAAACTCCTCCTCTTCTTTTCCCAAGCATAGCCCCAACACCTAGGAGAACTTTTCTATTGCAGCTGGGGCCAGTCCAAGACCTGATTGTGGCAGTGGTGACAGCAGCAATATAGCAATTTCTGAAGACATCCGCTAGGGATCGAGTCAGTGTGCCCAGAAGTGCCCTTGCTCCCTACTGGTTTCTGTATAGGAGGTGGGGCCTGGAAACAGGGCACACACTAGCTCAGTATCCAGTTCATATACCTTCAGAGCATTTTTCTACTGTTGCTACTGCTCTCATCATGATCAAGCCTCAAACTGGTTCACCTGCAACAGAAAGTATCTGCAGAGCAAGGGAGGTTGTGGGATTCAGAGGTGTGTGCATGGGTGTGCGGGGGGGGGGGGGGGACGAGAAGTAGGTTGGTAACCTTACCTCCTGGGAATGTTCATCAGTTAAAACTAAAAGCTGTGATGTTCACATCACAGGTGGGAGGAGGGGTGGGTTGAGGGAATGGTATTGCATCAAGGTTTATCAGTTTTAACTGATTATCAAAGGCTCTTTTCCTTTTTTTACTCTAGCATGAACATTTTGATGACATTAAACTTTTCTTTGCAAAGTTTGTTTTGCAAGCCCTATATCATTTTAGTAGTCTCATTACAGAGTTATTTATTTCAGTAGTTCTATTAGACATGCACAGCTACACATAATAATCAGATGGGTTATATCCAAGGGCTTTAAAGGAACTTGGTGTGGAAAACATAAGAAGGGATCCAGCAATGCTTGAAGAATGGTTTAGAGTCAGACAGCTATGATTTAATGCTAAAAAAATGCAAATTCATTCATTTTGGCTTCAAAAGCTCAAGGGACTGGTACAGGCTATGGGTGAGACTTCATTTGGAATACTGTGTACAGTTCTGGAGAGCACACATTCAAAAGGATATACACAGGATGGAATCAGTCTATCAATGGCTACTAAAATGGAAAGTGGTCTTTGTTGTAAAGCAAGCATATGTTGCGGTCCTGGCCGCGAGCCCCGCGACCAGGCCCTTACCTCCTTGTTCCTGGACATGCTCCCGCCTCCAGAGCCCTGGCTTGCGGCCTGTTTGGCAGCGTCCCCGCTGGGGCTGCACCGCCAAGAAGGTGCCTGAGGATGCCCTGCTCCTAGGTGCGCGCGCGCGCCACTTGGGCGCCTTTCTAGCCCGTTTCCCGCCAGTGGTGACTCCGCCCAGTTCCTGACGTCAGACGCCGTGGCCTTGATAAACCGGCCGCAGCCATCCAGTCCTTGCCTTGCAACGGGTTAGCTTCCCGGTTTCCTGTTGCACTGTGCCCTGGAGTGACTCGCTTGGCATCGTCGCTCTGTTCCTGCTACAGTACCTGCTTGGTTCCTGCCTGCCTGCTACAGTACCTGCTAGGTTCCTGTGTACCTGCTTCAGTTCCTGCCTGGTTCCAGTACCCGAGTCTTGCTACAGTTCCTGCCTGGTTCCAGTACCCGAGTCTTGCTACTGTTCCTGCCTGGTTCCAGTACCTGAGTCTTGCTACTGTTCCTGCCTGGTTCCAGGACCCGAGTCTTGCTACAGTTCGTGCCTGGTTCCAGTACCTGAGTCCTGCTACAGTTCCTGCCTGGTTCCAGAACCCGAACCCAGTTACAGTATTACAACTGTCTTACTCTGGTTCCAGTTACCTGTCCTTATCCACGACCCACCTAAGTCCCAGCGGCCGGGTCCCTATGGGCTCCTCCCAGGGGGGCTTCGGCTTCCAAGGGTGAAGCCACCTAAGTCCCAGCGGTTGGGCTCCTACGGGCTCCTCCCAGGGGAGTACCAGCTTCCAGGGTGAAGAGCATCTACGTCCCGCCTGTACATCTGCCTCCCGGCCTGCTATTCTTTAGAGACATTGACCATCTATTCCCAGTCTCCAGCAGGTCGGCCCAAGGGTCCACTAAACTGAGACTCCCACAACAGGATATGGGGACAATCTTAAAGATTGGAATATGTATACATTAGAGGAAAGGTGGGATAGGGGATATAGGATAGAGATATTTAAATACCTTCAAGGTATCAATGCACAGAAGGCAGGTCTCTTTCAATGGAATAGAGACTCTGGAAAGAGGAGTCATAGGATGAGGGTGAGAAGGGGTAGACTGAGGCATAATCTTTGGAAGTATTTCTTTTTGGAAAAGGTGGTGAATTCATGGAACAGCTTCCCAGTAGAGATGATTGAGACAAGGACAGATTAGGAATTTCAGAAAGCATGGTACAAGTACATGGGATCTCTGAGGGAATAGTAGGGATTGTAGAGCTGGACACTTTTGTGGATGGGTAGACAGGATCAGCGTTTAAGAAATACAAGAGATCCCTAAAAGAGGAGAACTGGAAGAATATCTGGTGATGTTGAAGGAGATGAGGAAAGAAATCAGGAAAGCAAAAAATCAAGCAGAAAAAAGGATTGCCAAAGAGGTCAAGCAAGGAGACAAAACGTTTTCAGATATATCAATGCGAGAGGAAAGGAGACAAGGAGCAATGAGTGGAGGGAGAGAAAGAAATAGCAGAACTATTAAACAAATTCTAAAAGAAATCCTGGAGAGTGGGGTCGATGCAATTCCGTTTATAGAAGAGAATGTATGGGAAGATCTAGGAAAACTGAAAGTGGACAAGACTATAGGGCTGGATGAAGTACATCCCAGATACTAAGGAAGCTCAGAGATGTGCTGGTGGGTTCACTGAAACACCTGTTCAATAGACCCCTGGAAAAAGGAGTAGTGCCACAAGATTGGAGAAGATCAATTATGGTCCTGTTTCACAAAGGTGGGAGCAGGGAGGAGGCTGGAAACTATGGGTCAGTTATCCTTATCACAGTTGTGGAAAAATTAACTGGGATTCTTCTGAAAGATAGAATAGTGAACTATCTACATTCTAGGGAACTGATTGACAACATGGTTGTACCAGAGGAAGGTCCTGTCAAACAAATCTGATTGATTATTTTGATTGGGTTACTAGAGAATTACATTAAGGAAGAGCACTCAAAGTGGTTTATTTGTATTTTAGCAAAGGTTTTGGTACAGTCCCACATAGGAGTCTCGTAAATACAATGAGAAGCTTAGGAATGGGTGCCCATACAGTGGAATGAATTACAAACTGATTGACTGACAGGAGACATCAGGTAATGGTAAATGGAACCTAATCTGAAAAGAGAACAGTGTTAAATGGAGCCCATCAAGGATTGATTTTAGAACCGGTTCTGTTCAATGCATTCATGAGTGATATTGCAGAGGGGTTATAGGGAAATGATTGTCTTTTTACAGATGATACTAAGATCTGAAACAGAATGGACATGTCTGAAGGAGAAGAGAGAATGAAAAAATGATTTAACAAAGCTTGAAGAGCGGTCAAAGTTTTGGAAACTAGGTTTCAAGGAACAGAAGTGCATAATCATGCACTTGAGGTGCAGTAATCCAATTGAAACATATGAACTAGGGGCGAAATATGTGCATGGACAGTGAAAAGGACCTTGGGGTGATAATTGTTGTGGTCAGAGCATGGAACGTACTTGCCAGCCTCTGTGCCGTGGCGTGACCTGCACAACCCGAGGGCTGGCCATGGTCCATACTGCTGGCAGGCAAGCATATCCGGGCACAATCTGGGCTGAAGCATGACTGAGGACTAGGAATCAGGACAAGGTGAAGACTTGGAATCTGGAACACTCAAGGGCCTTGCTGAACCTGTAAGCACCAGGAGTGAGACCCAGCAATGCAATGCTGGTCTCTGGGATAGCCCTCTGGCCACTCTGAAAGGCCTTTCAGACTTTCCACTTGGGAACATCTTGTGCATCAGGACAGATAAAGGTGAAGAGTGAAGATGACTCTGAAGACTTGGATGATACGAAGGCATTGAAGACTTGGAAACATGAAGAAGCTCTGGGAGAGCCCTGAACTGCTGCTTGCTCTACACAACCTGAAGGTTGGCCACAGACCACGACAATAGCAGTGCAGGCACTGGGCTCAGGAACAAGTCAGAAGCTGGAATAAGATTCTGAAGACCAGGGACTGGACTCAGGAACTCAGATTCAGGAACTCAGACTCAGGCTTTAAAAACTACGAAGGACTTCTGAAGGCTTGAACCAGCAATGAAGACTCTAGACAGGACGTGAACCAGGACTCAGAAACCAACAAGATGAGACCAGGAACGAAGACATGGGAATGACAAAAAACCAGGAACATGGAACATGGTGGAGCTCCAAACAAATAACATGAAGACCTTGAAGAAGCAAAGATAAAGAACAGAAACTCCGACAACTCCTGGCATGAAGAGCTGGAAATGGAACTCCAGGGATGAAGCAACTCCTTGGAAGGCAACACTAGACTGAAGAAGGTCCCCTTTTAAGGCCTGGCAGGATGACATCATTAGGAGGGACTGCAGGGCTTTTCCCTCTGCAATCCCTTTAAATCTCTGGCTGAAGCACGCGTGCACGCCTAAGGTGGTGCTGTTCAGGAGCGACATGTCAGTGGCACTTCAAGACCACATGGAGACAGTGGCGTCGACCCAAATGGAGAGGTCGCACAGGAAGAAGAGATAGTTTTGATGTCTGCTGATCTCCAAGGCCAAGCCAAGAGCAGGGAATGGGGGCATTGTGGTGAGTGAAGCATTTGTGGGCCTGGCCTGTGGTGGCATTCACAACAATAGTGTCTGGAGAGCTGAAGGCATCAAAGCAATGTGACAAGGCAGTGAGATTAAAGCCAGAGTGATAGTGAGCTGCACAGATAGAGAGGAACAACCAGCAGGAAAAAAAAAAAAAGAGGAGATAATACCTATGTACAGGACTTTGGTGATGCCTCACTTGGAGTACTATGTTCAGTTCTGGATACCCTATCTACAAAAGGATAGAGACAGGATGGAGGTGGTCCAGACAAGGACAACCAAAATGTTTTGGGGTTTGTATTGGAAGACCTATGAGGAAAGACTTAAGGATCTCAATATGTATACCTTGGAGGAGAGGAGATACAGGGGAGATATGCTAAAGATCTTTAGGTACCTGAAAGGCTTTAATAATGCACAGACATCAAATGTATTCTGTTGGAAAGAAAACTGAAGAGCTAGGGATCAAAATATGAATCTCCAAGGGGATCAACTGAGAACCATGAGAACATATTTCTTCACAGAGAGGGGGTGGAATCCTGGAATGGCCTCCCAGAGGAGGTGGTAAAGACAAATTGATAATGGAATTAAAAAGGGCATGGGATAAGCACTGTGGATCCTTACAGGCTAGAGGAGGGAAATGAAAAAATGAGTTAACCTATATTAACTTTAGGAGTAACTCATCTGCATGGGGGTAACCTGCATAGAGCAGCAGTTACTAACCTTAACAGTAGGCATGGAGGTTACCTGCATGGAGCAGCAGTTACTAGCAAAAGCAACTTGATGGGCAGCTGGATGGACCTTTGGACTTTATCAGCAATCATTGCAAAACTGGGAGAATGGGCATGCAAATGGCAAATGAAACTTAATGTGGACAAGTTCACTTAGGGAAGAGTAACCCAAATTATGGCTACACAATGCAAAGTTCCACATTAGGAGTCACCACTCAGGAAAAGGATCTAGATATCATTGTTAAAATTATGTTGAAATCTTCTGCTCAGTATGCAGCAGAAGCCAAGATAGCAAATAGAATGCTAGGGATTATTAGGAAAGGAACAGAGAATATGATAAAGCCTCTGTATCGCTCCATGGTGTGACCTCATCTTGAGAATTGTGTGAAGTTCAGGTCACCACATTTCAAAAAAGATATAGCAGAATTAGAAAAGGTACAGAGAAGGGTGACACAAATGATAAAGGGAATGGAGCACGTGACATCCGCGTCACGTCGGAGTGAAGCGGCCGTCACGTGGTCCACCGCGGTTCCGCTCCCGGACCCCTCGTTGGACACAAACGGAACTTTTGGCCAGCTTGGGGAGGTCAGGAGGCCCCCCCAAGCTGGCCAAAAGTTCCGTTTGTGTCCAATGAGGGGTCCGGGAGCGGAACCGCGGTGGACCACGTGATGGCCGTGTCACTCCGACGTGACGCGGATGTCACGTGCTCCTCGCAAAGGAATAGAGGAATGGCTTCCTGACTCCCCGCTGGACCACCAGGGAGTTTTGGTAAGTCTTAGGGGGGATTAAGGAGGGTGAGGGGTTTAAATTTTTATTTAGGATCAACGATCGTGATTTCCAACGTATTCAACATAGCTATGTTGAATAAGTTGGAAATCCGATCGTTTTCGCCTCATCACTTTTTTAAGTTAAAAAAAAAAAAAGTAGCCTTTTACATATAAGTTCAAAACGAATGCACACCCCTAGCGGCAGGCAGGATAGAAGTCAGGATAGCTGAAGGCCTTGGAACAGACGAGGCGAGACCTTGGAACTTGGAACAGAGAGACAAGGTCTTGGGTCTTTGAACAGACGAGACAAGGTCTTGGAACTTGAAACAGACAAGACGAGGTCTTGGAACTTGGAACAGACGAGATGAGCCGAGCGAGCATAGACCCTCAGGCACCCTACACAGCCCGTAGGCTGGTCACGGACCACACTGTCCTCCAAGTGCCATACACTGCCAGAAGGCTGGTCGTGGACCACGAGGGCAGTGGGCATGCTCAGGACAAGACACAAGGAAGACTGAGCAACCCCTTGGATCTTCTGAGGTCGGAACAGGAGAACTTGAGAGCCGGAACCCAACAATAAAAACAGGAACCTCCAGAGGCATGGGTTTCTCGGAACCTGGGTCATCAGACTGGAACATCAGGACTGGAACATCAGGACTAGAACATCAGGACCGGAACATCAGAACTGGAACATCAGGAGCAGAACATCAGGATACTGCAGATATCAACAGGATCAAGATACAAGGACATCAAGGAAGCCAAGCAGGAACAAGACAGAGAGGTCCTAGGGAGACTGATCCCTTGCCAAGGCGAGTGAATGAACAAAGAGTCCTTAAGTAGGCAGAAGAGGCAACACCCTGGGAGGAGCTCCATCAGGGCCGCACCTGAGCTGGCCCTTTAAATCAGAGGAGAAGCCGTGGGCCCACCCCTAAGGAGAAAGGGGCAGGACCCTGGACAGCAGCCATGCTGCCGCTGAGGAGACGGAGCAGGGCTGAACTGAGGAAACAGGCCCTGACGCACAAGGTGGCTCTCCTGCCGGTTGAAGGAGAAGGGAGAGCGGCTCCAACCGTGAAGAACAGTCTGGGGATGTGGCCTCCAGGCCGCGGAGCCAGACAGCAGTGTCGGTGGATTCCTGCCGCATCGAGAAGGCCCAGCATGACTCCTGCCATGCCGGCAAGATGGTGGCCGGGTCGCGAGAGCACCCGGCATCCGCAGCCCCAGGCAAGGCCCCGGCTTGAAGTGCGCAACAAGTGCGCAACAAGTATAGGGTGACCAAGTGCATCACTCAGCAATTTGTGAATCTTTGGGTGTTCTAATTTTTAAAAAATGTATATTCATGAGAAGTAAGATATCCTTGATCCCTGCCATCATCTAATGTGTGCTCAATATCACTTACAAAAGAGGTAGGGAGATCCTTACCCAAGGATTTTTAATAAGTATTATCACAAAATTGTCTTAGTGCCTCCCATGTATATTGAGATGTAGGAATAACAACTACAGTGCCCTCTTATCTGTGAGTTTTGCCACACAGTGAAAATTCCTACAGATTATATGAGTCACCTCAAATTCATCTTTTTGGCAAATTATAACATTTCTTATGATGTTTCTGTTCCAATAATTGTAAATCATTAAAGACCAGTTTATGAAAGATACAAACATGCGGGTCTTCAACCCAGGAGTCTTCACAATTGAGGGATCGATATTTCCACTGGAATCTGAAAAAAAGATTTTTAAACATAAAGCCTGAAAAAAATGGTATAAAGTAACTCATAAATTAAAGGGGTCATATTTAATTGAAGGGTCAATAGGAAGACTTCTCTTTAATAAATGATGTTGACCTAACACGGTCCCAACCTTGATAACAAGGCTGAGCACAACTGCCTCAGCCTAAAAAAGGTGGCTCTACTGAAAACTTTTCAATGGGTGCCTGATCAGTAGAAATCTTAGGTACATCTTCCTCAATTGATGAATGCTCTGAAGACAGCTCACAGGAGACATGCTTATTAGAGTTTTTAGCTTTCTTATGTAACCAAAGGGAGATGAAGCCCTGCTGATAATTAGATTCATCCCTTTGACGTTTTTTAATTTTCAGCTGTTTTAATTCATATCTGAATAAATCTTAATGAATTCATATTAAGCAGAATAAAGTGAAGGTTCATATTGGGAGCAATGTTTAGCTGCTGAGAGGCTTGGATAGTTAGTTGGATAAACTTATCCAGCTAAATATCAGAGCATATTCAGTGGCATGGTTGCGCCACTGAAATTACCTGGCTTTCTTAAAGTTAGCCGGATATGTTTATCCAGATAACTTTAGGACAGGTCAGCAGCAGGACTAGAGTTAGCTGCATAGGTTAACTGGCTAACTCTGAATATCAAACATTTTGGGGAGGAGTGGAGTTAGCTGCATAAGTTAACCGGCTAACTCCAAATATCAGAGTTAGCTGGTTAACTCTTCCCCAAAATGCCACCAGTCTACCCCCAGCATGCCCCCGACTTATCCAGCTAAATTCTAACTGGATAACTCATTATCTGGCTAACAATTAGTTGGATAAGTCTTTAAATATGACTGTTTAGTCATTTAGACAAATACCTTTTCAGGTATTTGTCTAAATGGCTTTTGAATATTGACCTCATTGTTGTTCTAAAACATTAAGATGATACATAGTCAAAGAATAGCCAGAGATCTAAGTTCATCGGATAGACTTATCCAGCTAACTTACATGGGATATTCATCTATGGATATGGACATGGGATATAGTTGAATATCCCCAAATAAATCGCTGCTTAGTTGGTTAAGTTTTAACCACTTAAGTTTAGACCTATTATGGGCCACATCTAACTTATCCAGTTATCTTAACCACATAAGGCTCAATATCACTACTTATCCAACTAACAGGGTCATTTATCATATCGCATTAGGGCCTTAACACTAGTATTAAGGTCCTAACGCACACGATAAATATTACAACACGCATTAGTATGCAAATGTGACATTTGCTATGCAAGTGGGAGGAGTTTGGGCAGAGTTAATGGTAATGAGCAACTCTTAACATCAAATATGATAGAATAATGCACATAATCGTGGGTTTTAGTGCCAAAAATAACTACACCTTTTTTCTGTGCAGTGTGATCTTGATAGCTGTGTCTTACTACCAAGAAAAGGTTTTTAGCATGAGAGAGAGAGAGAGAAATTTTGCAGAGGGGTCAATATGGCACTCTATATTTATACCACTGTAAGAGGGGGCACTTTTACCTTGGGGTGGAGTTTGGGGAGGTAGTTTTGGGGGTGATTTTATATACACAGAAGGAGGTACAACAGAAAAGTACATACCACTGAAGATTTTCTGCCATTTCAATTGATGAAAGTTACAAGAGGAGTTGATTTATAATTTACACTCTCTACCTAACTTGTTGCACTCTCCTCCTAGCTTGTTGCACCCTCTACCTAGCTTGTTTGATGCTATGCAGAGTGCATTGTACAAATCAAATCTTCTTGTAACTTTCATCAATTGAAATGGCAGAAAATCTTCAGTGATATGTACTTTTCTGTTGTACCTCCTACTGTGTATGTAAAATCACCCCCCAAACCTGAGTTGAAAGTGCCCCTTCTTACAGTGTTATAAAAGTTATAATGCCATTTTGATTACTGGCAGCCAACGGCCCTTTGCCCTTACTATGTCACAGGGGGTACCGCCGCCATTGGTCGACCCCAGTGACATAGTGAGGGCAAAGGGCCATCGGCGCCATTTTGACTACTGGCAGCCGACAGCCCAAGTCCAGGAAATCACTTCCGGACTGCTCCTGGACCCCCGCTGGACGTCCAGGGACTTTTGGCAGGTCTTGGGGGGGTCAGGAGGGTGGGGGGTTGTAGTAAATTAATTTTGGAGTCTTGGGGGGCATCTGGAGGGTGGGGGGTTTTGTTAAGATTTTTACTTTTTTATTAAAGATTTGTCTGCGAGCCAGATGCAGCCATCAAAAGAGCCACATCTGGCTCGCGAGCCATAGGTTCCCGACCTCTATTTATAATATAAATAGAGTTCCATAGTAACATATTTGTAAAGGTGCTCTCTCTCTCTCTCTCTCTCTCTCTTTCTCTCTCACAAATGGCATATGTGATAAAAACTTTTTCCTGATAATGCACCTGCAGTGTATTAGTCAGTGCATGAAGCAAAAAATAGTGCAGACATGATCGTGCCTAGCGGAAATTACCTATGCGATATTTCCGCTTTATTTATATTATTTTGAGAAATCTAGGGTAAGTTAGCTGGATAAGTAGTGCCACCCAGTTAAGCCTATTGTCCACCCACTGACTATATGGCTAACTATTTAGTCGGATAAATCACTTATCCAGCTATGTGGTACAGCAAGATATTCAGCGGTAGCCACTTAGCTGGATAAATCTAATTTATCTGGCTAAGTAATGTTTGAATATCTACCCCAAAGATGTTCTTTTATCTGATCCTTTAATTCAACAATGTGTTAACTTATGATCTTAATAATAACACCATTAAATCTAAGGAACACATTTAGAATTGTGTTCCATATAGAAACTCCTTCAGATTAATCAAAATATAGTCTAGGGCCATTATAAATTCTCAAACCATGAGGTATACAGTGTTTTCAATATTCTGTCAAGGTCATGTGATGCAATTCAGGTTGAGTTAGAAGTTTATGAAAATCCAACAACTCTGACCACTTCACAGGAGTTTGATGGTTAGTATCAAATTCCTATGAAATGCATTTTGATTTTTATGGTGGATATGTGTGTGTGTGTGTGTGTGTGTGTGGTGGTGGGGAGGGGGGGGGGGTTCTATTTTTGTCATTTTGATTTTGTATTTTTCAGATGGAGTTTTTAATGCTTTAATAGACAATATTTGGAAATTTTAGGATATAGTGATCTGGTACCTATAAAATATGGAATATAAATCTGTGTGCTTCTTGCTTTTACAGAAACATAATCCTCAAACCTTTACTCTCCTTCTACAACTGCTCGGACTATAGTGGCCTTTTGCCCCCCCATACCCCCATGTATGAAAGATATGGCAAATATGTTGTCCTCTTCTTCCCCTCTTCTCTATACATACCACTCCAGCTGACTTTCTCTTCCTTCTCCATTTTTGTTTTGTAGTTGCGATTCCAATCACTGGACTGTGAAAATAAACCTGTTTGTGATTTGCCGGTAGTTTCACAGATTAAGAGCTCTGTACGTTCTTCAGTTTGTCTCAGATAATCTCCAGATTCTAACCAGTTCAAAATGTTTGTGAACATCATGATTTTTTTAAATCTTTGTTTTTATATATGGATGAGGTGTGGTCTACAGAAGAATTGAGCTATGAGTCAGATAAATCCTGGCACATGAACTTATACCCCCTTTGCCACTGGCTTTTCTGTACAACTTTGTGCAAACCCTTTTATCTCCTGGTGACTCACTTTACCCATCTGTAATTAGATAATTATTATAATAACATCGTTCCCATTTGCCTTCTATAGGCATTAGAAGCATGCTGTCAGGCATTCCACTTCAAAGGTAGCTCCATGTAGTTTTCTTACATATTGCATTCACATATTAAATTATAAAGGGATTGGTAGCATGTTTGGATTTCAGGCATTGTGTACTATATAAAATTCTCTTTATAATACTCTGCAAATCTTGGCATTATATTTTTAGCAAGCAGTACCACCTAGGATGTACAAAATATCCAAAAAGGCTGTTTATTGACTTTAACCTACTGTCTATAAAGTTTAATACTAGCTTATTTAATTTTACATTCAAAAAATACTTTCTTTCTTGAAGTTTTATATTTGTTTGGAATATATACCTACCTTTGACCATATTTTTGACCACACCTCCCTTTTTGAGGCAACACTTCAGCTGTTCTTTGTGCATTCAGATTTCAGATCAGGGCGGTGCCTGTATTTCTTGCTGAGGACAACCAACATAGCAACATCAGATTCCTTGCATCCAAAATAGCATGAGTAACTATGAAAAGAAGAAATACTAATAACTTCATTTTTCCAAATTGCTAGCAGATGTTTCTTTATTATCATTTGATAGTATTTCTGCATTAAGGAGCGGGCCCCAGCACGAATGAGCGGGTGCTGTTGATTACAGGCACCTGAGGCACCAGGCTGAGAGGCCTCTCCACTGTAGGATACTTACCGGACCAGAGGGTGAGGGCAATTGGGGAGCATGGGGGAGGCAAACATGTCATCAAATGCATGTAGGCCATCAGGATTGGGTCTATTTGCTGGCAATGTCCAGGTGCTGCAGTGACGCTTTGTCTCCTGGTTGGCAGGGCACCAAGTATGATGTCATCATCGGGACACAACTTAGTGCCGGGTCATCCGATCGGCCAGAGGACATTGCATACACAGTGATGTCAGGTGGGGGGAGGCTGGCAGGAGGTTTAAAGTCCTGCTGGTGACTGCTTTACTTCCTCTTCCCCAGTGGCCCCAATTTGATCTTACCCACCCATCCTGCCTAGCTGCTAGGTAGGTGGAGTTTTGTTAGTTAGCAATGTTACACTGAATTTGTTATCCTCGTTGCACCATGGCTGGCTGAGTCCAGAGCTCTAGGTGGAGGCAGTTAGCAGGGAGGGTGCCTACCAAATGGTGGCTTGGGCCACTGTCCACAGATGATTGAATAGTGGGAAGGTCCCAGTAGGCTTGCTGTGTGGCAGCTTAGCAAGGGCCTTTCCTAGACATTGACATCAAGTATGGCTCGTGGGGATGCTAGACCTTGGAGAGATCTGCTAGGGCGGAGGTGAAGGCACATGGTGGTTGGCTTCTACCCTGCAAGGGACATAGGCAGGCTAGCAGTAGGGATGTGCAGACCAAAAGTTTAAGTTCATAAGTCCATAAGTCGAAAGGGGGGGTCATTTGCGGTCAATATGGACATATGGAGAATTCCATAAGTTGAGTCTATGTCCATATGTGCAAATAAAAATTTAAACCCCTCACCCGCCTTAATCCCCCCCCCCCCCCAAGACTTACCAAAACTCCCTGGTGGTCCAGCGGGGTCAGGACGCCATTTCTGAACTCCTTTGCAAGGAGCACGTGAGGTCGGCGTCACGTGATTCCCCTCGGGTCTGCTCCCGGACCCTCGTTGGGCCCAAAAGGAACTTTTGGCCAGCTTGGGGGGGCCTCCTGACCCCCCCAAGCTGGCCTCCTGACCCCCCCCAAGCTGGCCAAAAGTGCCGTTTGGGTCCAACGAGGGGTCCGGGAGCGGAACCGCGATGGACCACGTGACGTCGGCGTCACATTGGAGTGACGCGGACGTCACATGATTCCCCGCGCGTCCGCTCCCGGACTCTCACGGAACTTTTGGCCAGCTTGGGGAGTTTTGGTAAGTCTTGGGGGGGCAGGGATTAAGGAGGGTGAGGGGTTTAAATTTTTATTTAGATCAACAATCGCGATTTCCAACGTATTCAACATAGCTATGTTGAATAAGTTGGAAATCCGATCGTTTACGCCTCATCACTTTTTTAAGTTAAAAAAAAAATAAGTTGCGTTTTACATTTAAGTTCAAAACGAATGCACACCCCTAGCTAGCAGTACTCAGCACTCAATTAGATCGCATTGTTAGGGAATCTAATAAATGGCTGTGGCCATTACATCTATTCTTGAGTGCTATGGTTATTTGTGTTATATTATATCCAGGGTGGTCTCAGCTGCCCCAGTTAAGGAATTATGCTTTTAAATATTTTCCTTTCCTATGGTCCCTTATGTTAATTAATAATTTGCAAAACTTGGTGAAACACAAAGCTGACAAAAGAAATTAACCCTCTGTGTAAAATCATTGTAAGTTCTTAGACAGGCAAAAATACCACATTGCAACAATTTTGAGTTTGAGGCAAAATTATTTTCAGAGTAATGATACTAAAAGCATAAGCAAAAATGCCTACAGAATGGCATCTATGTTCAGAGCACAGAGCATATGACAACACCTATTATTTAGCACTGTGTGATGTGTTGTGTTGCGCTGGGAGGTGGATCCTTGGCCTGGTGCAGGATTGGTAGGCTCCCTGGTCGGAAGCAGAGAGCGTCTGTCACCAGGAGGCAGAGCACAGGAGGAGACAGAGGCTAGCTGGTGCTTCACCAATAGCAACTCAGGGTTCCCTCAGGTTGAGCCCTTGGTTACCCGGGCAGCCTGGTCTTAAGTGGGCCTCAAAGGATCTCTGAGAGATAAAGTTCAGGGTGTGCCCACTATGAACAAGGGTGCATGGTCGATGTTCAGGTCAGGAAGTCCAGGAGCCAGAGATGGCAAAACAGAATGACAGTATACAAAACACGACAAATAAATAAAGAAATAAATAAAACAGAGTCTCTGAATGAAGAGCGAGGATCAAGGCCAGAGTCAAGGATAACGTAGTCAGCCAAAGCCGGGGTCAATACCAGTGGTCAGTCCATGGATGGTCAGTCAGGCAAAGGTCAGGTTCCAGGCGGTGGCCAGATGTGGTTGGTGGTCAGGCAGAGGTCAATTCCAGACAGCGTGCAGAAGTGGTCAGTGGACAGGCAGAGGTCAGTTCTAGGCAGCGTGCAGATGTGGTCAATGGACAAGCAGAGGTCAGTTCCAGGCAGCATTAGGATGTGATCAAGGAAACAGGCAAAGGTCAAATCAGGCGGCGATCAAACGTAGTCAAAGTAACAGGCAGAGGTCAGTACCGAGAAGACAGTTCGAATAGTACTACCTAGGGAGTCGAAGGAACAGGAGGATGCTGGAACAGAAGGAAGCTGGTGTTGCACCCGTCGGTCACAGACAGCTGCGGCCTCTGTAGCTTACCTTTTTCCTGCCTAACTCCGGTCATCTTGGGAAGATGGTTGCCTCCGTCTCTCTATGCCAACCCCTCTGGCATCCCTAGTCCAGCACGGGTGACTGCGTTTGCTATCTTTCTCCTGGGATTACCTAGGGCACGCACGCGCAGCCCCGTCCTTTACGTGCGTCATAGCGGGAACCTCGGGTGTGTCCCCACCGCATGACGTCACAAGCTCAGGACATTTAAACCCAATTCACAAATCCAGCTACGAATTAGCAAGGAATCCTCCATGCTGATCTCTCCTCACTACTAGACACTTCCACTCTGTGTACGCTTGCTCCAGGGTGACTTAGGTACCCGCTCCTCTTTTCCCTCCGGGGTAATCTGCTACCAACAAGGATGCCTAAGGCACATGCTCCTCAGGGCCTTGCCTCGATTCTCTCTACCCTTCGGAGTATTTGCTACCAACAAGGACGCCTAAAGTACCTGGTTCTCGAGGCCTTGCACGTCCAAGACCTCCTCTCCTCGGGGCTCTCTCCTACTGCAACTACCAGCATCAGAGTGAGTACTGCCGCACCAGTTCTGTCTTTGCTTTGCATCTCTCTCTCCATAGACTCCATATCACCTTGCACCGTGGGCCTGGTGAGACTGTGGAACTGCCATTCCACTCTGTTACATACAGAAGGAACAGTATCATCTGGTTTTCATCTCCTAGCTGGAATCCTCACCCGATCCTCAGGTTACCATCTATGCTGCAGTACAATAAAGATATATCTCTGTGTCCATCTCTGCCTAGAGCTAGCCTATCGCTGCTAGTCCCCACAGGGCCCCGTCCTATGGGAGGTGTCATCTCTTACATCGACCAAGGGCCCACGCTTCAATGTCAAAGTACAACAGATTGCTAACTCCATGGACCTGGCACACCTCGCAGCCGGGCAAGGCCATTCCCGGCCTGGTCCAGTGGATTACAGAGCAACAGAAATCTCTGGAGATACTAGCTGTTGCTTTCAACCAGTTGAATGCCCGACTGAATATGCTGACGGCCTCGGAGAAAGATTCTTCTCCTCAGGTGGTTGCAGTTCACACCACTGTACCACTACAGCTCCTACACACTTCTCTGGTGATGCCCAGATGTGCAGGGGTTTTATTAACCAGTGTTGTATGCACTTTTCATTACAACCGAACTACTTCCCAATGCGGTTTCCAAGACTATGTATATCCTATCGCTACTCGATGGAAGAGCCCTGGCCTAGGCTTCACCTCTCTGGGAATGCAGCGACCCTGTTTTGAATGATCTGACTGACTTCTTGAGTTTGTTCAAATTCATCTTTTATGATCCAGCATGTCAGACCATCGCATGGTCTACTCTTCTTCGCCTTCAACAAGGAAGCAAGCCTTTACCAGACTACGTTATTGAATTCAAGACACTAGCTTCTGAACTTCATTGGGATTTGGGATGTCTACATGCTATATTTTTAGAGGGCCTCAACACTTGTAGAAAACATGAACTAGCAGCTCGTGACTTGCCTGTCACTCTGGATTCTCTCATTGATCTAGCTGGGAGAATTGATCACCGGATACGTGACCGGACTAAAGAAGTCAAGTGTCACAAGAAGCACCCTACGGGAGGTAATCGCCCTCGAGCCATGCACATGACTTCAGCCAAATCTTCTGTGCCCAGTGAAGAAGAAGAGGAACCTATGCACTAGGACACAGTCACCTGACTTCTAAAGAGAGACATTTTTGCAGACGCTCAGGTCTCTGTATGTACTGCGGCCAATCCGGCCATGCTGTCCAGACCTGCCCTATCTGTCCAGGAAAAGGCCAGACCTAGGATCTGCTAGAGGACTCCTCCTAGGTCTAACTGCACCTTCTCCTCCATTATCTCTCCCTGTCTCTCTCATCTTCAGAGGCCTTGAATTCTCTACACTCGCACTCGTAGACTCAGGTGCAGGAGGGAACTTTATGCTAAAAAGAATTGGAGACCATCTACGAATTCCTACGACACCCATAGCTACCCCTCTACTGCTGTCTTCTATACATGGAGAACCACTTCCAGGGGAGGTATTGCTTACTATGCAGCCCATATGCCTTCACACTGGTGCCTTGCACATTGAGAACATTTCTTTCTTGCTCCTAGAGAAGGCTATTCACCCCGTGGTACTTGGCCTACCATGGCTACAGGAACACACACCTCAGTTCAATTGGACCACCATGGAGCTCTCTGAGTGGGGTCCTGGCTGTCATGATCACTGTCTGGCAAAAGTTTCACCGCTGCCCTGCATGACGACAACACCCTCCTTACCTGGTCTACCTCCACAATATGCGTCCTTTCATGGACATCTTCTCCAAACAAGCAGCAGATGTGTTACTTCCGCAAAGGACCTTTGATTGTGTGATAAATCTCAAGCCTAATTTGGAGCTTCCCAAGGGAAGGAGGAGGAATAGCCTAGTGGTTAGAGCAGTGGACTATGAACCAGGAGACCAGGGTTCAAGTCCTGCTGTCACTCCTTGTGACCTTGGGCAAGTCACTTTACCCTCCTTTGTCTCAGGTACAAAAGTTAGATTGTAAGCCCTCTGGGGATAGAAAAATACCTACAGTACCTGAATGTAAACCGGTGTGATATCTCAATTGAGATTGAATGTCAGTATATACAAATAATAAATAAATAAATAAAATATACCCTCTCTCAATAACAGAGACTGCAGCCATGTCGGCCTATATCCAAGACAACCTGCAAAAGGGGTTTATTAGACCTTCTAAGTCCACAGCTGGCACAGGGTTCTTTTTTGTTGGAAAGAAAGATGGATCTCTTTGCCCCAGTATCTATTACAGAGGTATGATATTCTGCGAGACTTACTGTACCAGTGTGTGGTGGTATATTTAGATTACATCCTGATTTTCTCTCAGGACCTCCAGACTTACCAAGCTGATGTGATAAAGGTACTACAAAGGCTATGTGACAATCGCCTTTATGCGAAACTCAAGAAGTGTGCTTTTCATCAGGAGTCAGTGCCATTTCTGGGGTACGTCATTTCCAAGAATGGTTTCCAGATGGACCCTCAAAAGCTGCCTCAACCCACTGGCTTAAAAGCCTTACACCATTTCCTCGGCTTCACAAACTATTGCCATACCTTCATCAAGCACTACTCTACTCTAACAGCACCACTCATGGCCATGACCAGAAAAGGAGCTGATCTATCTCGATGGTCTGCTGTGTTGCATCCTTCCAAACTCTCAAAGAAGCCTTCCAAACTAAGCCTTGTCTTTGCCATCTCAATCCTTAGCATCCTTTCGTCGTCGAAGTCAACGCCTCCGATGTTGGCGTGGGAGAAGTACTAAGCCAATATAGTGATACCCATGTCCTCCATCCCTGCTCTTTCTTCTCACGATGATTCTCGCCCACTGAGAAAAATTATAGAATTGGAGACAAAGAATTACTAGCTATAAAATTGGCTTTTGAAGAATGGCGTCCATGGCTGGAGGGTGCACAGCACCAAATAACGGTGTATACCAATCATAAAAATTTGGAATATCTACAATATGCTCAATGCCTTAATCACCAGCAAGCGAGATGGTCATTGTTTTTCAATCGCTTTGACTTTTTACTGAAATACCGTCCTGCTGAGAAGAATGTCAGAGCAGACGCTCTTTCACGCTCCTTCTCTATGGTGTCCGAACCCGATGAACCTAGTCACATCATCAGTCCGGAGAAGGTGGTCTTAGCGGCCTCGCACACCATCCCTGCTGGGAAAACAGTGGTGCTACTAGGAATGAGGAAGAAATTACTAAAGTGAGCACATGATTCCCGTCTGGCCGGCCATCCCAGGCAAGAACATACATTGGCCATGCTCCAACGTTTCTATTTGTGGCCTACCATGAAAACTGATGTCCAATCCTATGTGGCTTCCTACGCTAGACAAAAACCTCCTGCCGGACGTCCTGGGGTCTTCTCCAACCTCTGCCTGTACCAGAGGAACCTTGGACACACATCGCGACCGACTTTGTAATGGACTTACCCCCTTCTGCCGAAAACAATACGATCTGGATGACCATTGATCGGTTTTCAAAAATGGCACATTTTGTGGCCCTGCCAGGACTTCCATCTGCTGCAGAACTGGATAAATTATTTGTGAAGCACATCTTTCGCCTCCACGGCATGCCCAAACACATTCTGCCTGATAGAGATGTCCAGTTTACCGCAAACTTCTGGAGAGCTCTGTGTTGGAAGTTTGACATTTTGAAGGAGTTAGTAATCATGTGGATAAAGGTGAACCTGTAGATGTAGTGTACTTGGATTTTCAGAAGGCATTTGACAAAGTTCCTCATGAGAGGCTTCTAGGAAAAATAAAAAGTCATGGGATAGGTGGCGATGTCCTTTCGTGGATTACAAACTGGCTAAAAGACAGGAAACAGAGAGTAGGATTAAATGGATAATTTTCTCAGTGGAAGGGAGTGGGCAGTGGATTGCCTCAGGGATCTGTATTGGGACCCTTACTTTTCAATATATTTATAAATGATCTGGAAAGAAATACTTCGAGTGAGGTAATCAAATTTGCAGTTGATACAAAATTGTTCAGAGTAGTTAAATCACAAGCAGATTGTGATAAATTGCAGGAAGACCTTGTGAGGCTGGAAAATTGGGCATCAAAATGGCAGATGAAATTTAATGTGGACAAGTGCAAGGTGATGCATATAGGGAAAAATAACCCCTGCTATAGTTACACAATGTTAGGTTCCATATTAGGTGCTACTACCCAAGAAGGAGATCTAGGCGTCATAGTGGATAGCACATTGAAATCATCAGTTCAGTGTGCTGCAGCAGTCAAAAAATCAAGCAGAATGTTGGGAATTATTAGAAATGGAATGGTGAATAAAACGGAAAATGTCATAATGCCTCTGTATCGCTCCAAGGTGAGATCGTACCTTGCATGCTGTGTACAATTCTGGTCGCCACATCTCAAAAAATATATAATTGCGATGGAGAAGGTAAGAGAAGGGTGACCAAAATGATAAAGGGAATGGAACAGCTCCCCTATGAGGAAAGACTAAAGAGGTTAGGCCTTTTCAGCTTGGAGAAGAGATGGCTGATGGGGGATATGATAGAGGCACTTAAAATCATGAGAGGTCTAGAACGGGTAAAGCTGAATCGGTTATTTACTCTTTCGGATAATAGAAGGACTAGGTGGCATGTGGCACATTTAAAACTAATTGGAGAAAGTTCTTTTTCACTCAACGCAGAATTAAACTCTGGAATTTGTTGCCAGAAGATGTGGTTCGTGCAGTTAGTATAGCTGTGTTTAAAAAAGGATTGGATAAGTTCTTGGAGGAGAAGTCCATTACCTGCTATTAATTAAGTTGACTTAGATAATAACCACCGCTATTACTAGCAATGGTAACATGGAATAAACTTAGTTTTTGGGTACTTGCCAGGTTCTTATGGCCTGGATTGGCCACTGTTGGAAACAGGATGCTGGGTTTGATGGACCCTTGGTCTGACCCAGTATGGCATGTTCTTATGTTCTTCTTATTGCGTTGGATCTGACCTCGGCCTATCACCCGCAGTCCACTTGCCAAACAGAGCGAATGAATCAGATGCTCAAACAATTCTTACGCTCATATGTGAATACCAGACAAAGTGACTGGGCAGAATTACTTCCTTGGGCTGAATTCGCCCTAAACTCACATCCAGCTGCAGCCACGGGAACAACATCCTTTCAAGTGGTATATGGCCACCAACCATTACCTCCATTACCTCTACCACTCTCCGTGACATCTCCAGCAGCACAAGCCACTGCAATGGAATTACAACAATTGTGGAAACAGACTAAATAACTACTCCTCAAGGTGGGGGAAAGAGCCAAGAAGACTTACGATGCTCACCACAGGAAGGCTCCTCAATTTCAACCTGGGGATAAAGTATGGCTTAGTACAAAGTACCTGTGCTAAAAGCTGCCATCAGCACGTTTTGCTCCGCGGTACATCGGACTTTTTGCGGTTCTCCGATACCTTTGGAACTTGAATTACAATCTGAAGCTACCACCATCCATGAAAATTCATAATGCCTTTCATGTGGCCCTATTGAAACCTCTCGTACTGTCTGAATTATCCAGCAAAGCTTCGGAACCCACGCTGCTTGATGCAGAAGAAGATATTGCATATACGGTTGATGACATCCTGGATGTACACAAGAGAGTAAGTGATGGGAGTACCTTATCTCATGGAAAGGATACGGACCGGAGTAGAATTCCTGGGAGGCCATGGCCAATATCCTGGATAAAGACATGCTCCGTCGCTTCCATCAGTCTCATCCTTGTAAGCCGAAGCCCTCTGGGGGTGGCCCTTGGAAGGGGGTACTATTGCGCCCTTCAGTCGCAGATGGCTGCGCCCTCTGTTGCTTACCTTTTTTCTGCCTAACTCAGTTCATCTTGGGAAGATGGCTGCCTTCGCCTTTCTACGATGACCCCTCCGGCATCCCCAGTCTGGCATGGGTAATTGCGTTTTCCATCTTTCTCCTGGGATTACCTAGGGCACGTGCACGCGCACTGTCTCGTCCTTTACATGTGTCATGGCAGGAACCTCGGGGGTGTCCTCACCGCATGACGTCACTAGCTCAGGACATTTAAAACCAATTCACAAATCCAGCTATGAGTTAGCAAGGAATCCTCCATGCTGATCTCTCCTCGCTACTAGATGCTCCTGCTCTGTGTACGCTTGCTCCAGGGCGACTTAGGTACCCGCTCCTCTCTTCCCTCCAGGATAATCTGCTACCAACAAGGATGCCTAAGGCACCCACTCCTCGGGGGCCTTGCCTCGCTCCTCTCTACCCTTCGGGGTATCTGCTACCAACAAGGACACCTAAAGTACCCGGTCCTCGGGGCCTTGCACGTCCAAGATCTCTGCTCCTCGGGGCTCTCTCCTACTGCAACTACCAGCATCAGAGTGAGTACTGCCGCGCCAGTTCTGTCTTTGCTTTGTCTCATCTCTCTCTCCATAGACTCTAGATCACCCTGCACTGCGGGCCTGGTGAGACTGTGGAACTCCACAACACAATGCAGGAGCAGGAGCCTGCACTTCAATTATTCAACACCAGCAGAGGGAAGTGCAGGTAATTCAATAAGTCCCCTCAACTTCAGATTCATTTCATCAAAGATTTATTTTTATTTTTACATCGGCTACTCCATTGCTTAGACAGACACAGAATTTAAGCGGAGTCCCTCGACATAGACCCGTGTTTCGCCAAACCCAGCTGCGTCAGGAGGGACAGGCAATTAGAAACGGGGGTTCTTCAACTTTTAGTCGCTGTGCTGACATTGTCGGGGGACCCCGCTTAAATTCTTGGACCGTTTTCAGCCTGAGCTAGATACTCTTTAACTTGGTTCCATACGCTTTGGATGGTTTGTGCTGAGAACTGAACCACTGGTGAAGGAGAGGCACTGGCAGAGGCAAGCGTGGTTGGTGGCCAAACACCATGGAGAATGGAGAGACATCGGTGGCAGCGGCAATGTGCGTGTTGTGTGACAACTTGGCCCACGGTAACAGGTCAGCCCAGTTATCCTGCTAGTCATTCACATATGACCGTAGGAACATCTTCAGCATACGGTTGGTTCTTTCGCTTGGCCATTTGCCTGAGGGTGGTAGGCTGATGTAAATTTCAGGGTGATGTTTAACTTTTTACATAGGGATCACCAATACTTAGCGGCAAATTGTGGACCTTGGTCTGAAATTATTTCTTTCGGTAGGCCATGCAAGCGGAAGACGTGTTTCAGGAATAACATGGATAGTTCTGGAGCTGATGGAAGGCTCCGCAGAGGGATAAAATGACCCACCTTAGAGAAGCAGTCAATGATGACCCAAGTGACGGTGTTATATTGAGATGGAGGTAGATCAGTAATGAAATCAGTTGATATATTTGACCAGGGTTCGGTGGGTGCTGGAAGCAGTTGGAGAAGTCCCCATGGTCGACCAGTTGGGGGCTTCTGTTGAGCACAAATAGGACATGAATCAACATAGTTGCGTGAATCTTTTACCATGCTGGGCCCCCAGAAGAACCTCCTCAGCATCTCGAGGGTTCTAGCTCGGCCAGGATGTCCGGCTAGCTTTGAGTCATGGGCGCAGCGGAGTACACCCTCACGTAGTCGGTGTGGGACGACTGTATTTCTGGCGGGCACCATGGTGGTAACCATGAGAGACACACAGGCTGGATCGATTATGTGTCTTGAGGAGTTTGGTGTGTCCTCTGGTTCGAGGGAACGAGAGAGCGCATCTGCACGGAGGTTCTTCGATGCAGGCTGGTAGCGCAGCTCGAAATTGAATTGTTCAAAGAACAACGCCCATCGGGCTTGTCTTGGGTTCAATATTTGTGCTTCTTTTAGATGTTCAAAATTTTTATGATCTGTGAATATGGTAAACTTGTGTTGTGCTCCTTCCAACCATGGATGCCACTCTTGGAGTGCTAGCTTGACAACAAGTTCACAATCTCTAATCGTGTAATTTTGCTCCGCTGGTGAAAATTTGTGGGAATAGAAGGAGCATGGTTCCAATGTACCTTTGGAGGAGTACTGACTCAACACTGCCCCAGCTCCAATGGCGGATGCATCGACCTCAATGACGATTGGTCGGTTTGGGTCTGGATGTCGCAGACAGGGACCGGAACAGAAAGCCTCTTTTAATGCATGGAATGCAGCTTGAGCCTTGGGACCCCAAACCCGGAGATTGGTTCATTTTCTAGTTATAGCCATGAGTGGGGCAGCTAAGGTGGAATAGTTAGCTATGAAACTTCTATAGTAATTTGTGAATCTGAGGAAACTTTGTAAGGCACAGAGGCCTACTGGCTGGGGCCATTCGCGAATCCCTTGAAGCTTTTCAGGATCCATAGTAAATCCTCAGTCGGAGATGATATATCCCAGGAAGGGCAGATGGTTTTGTTCAAAGATGCACTTCTCCAGTTTCGCATAGAGATGATTCTCTCTGAGGCATTGAAGAACTGTCCTAATGTGAGTGTGATGGGACTTCAGGTCCTTTGAGAAGATCAGGATGTCATCTTAATATACAACTACAAATGAATAAAGTAGGTCTCAGAGGATCTTATTCATCAAGCGTTGAAAGACCACAGGGGCATTACACAGGCCAAAAGGCATCACTATGTACTTGTAGTGGCCATCCCTGGTGTTGAAAGTGGTCTTCCAAATGTCCTCAGGCTGGATGCTTATGAGATTGTATGCCCCTCGTAGATCCAGCTTCATGAAGATCTGGGCCCCTTGCAGGCGATCAAACAATTCACTGATTAGGGGCAACGGATAGTGATCCTTGCATGTGATGGCATTAAGCCCACGAAGGTCGATACATGGGTGTAATCCTCCATCCTTTTTTTTGATGACGAAGAAGCCCGCTCCTGCAGGAGAGTCAGAAGGTCTGATGAACCCTTTCTCTAGATTCTCTTTGATATACTCGGACATGGCTTGAGTCTCAGGAAGTGAGAGTGGATATATCCTGCCTTTGGGAAGTGTGGTGCCCGGCAGAAGTTTGATAGGGCAATTAAACTTTCAGAATGGAGGCAGTGTATCAGCTTTTTGCTTCGAGAAGACGTCCTCAGAGTCAGTGTACTGGGCAGATAGACCGGTGAGAGTTGTAGTCTTCAAGATGGTAACTGCTGGGGCACTTGCTTCAGGCAGTGTTTCTGGCATTGAGGACCCCTAGAGGCACCTCTAGTGGTTGCAGGGGAATCTTCAGGAAGTTGACGATGTCATCCATGATGAAACTTCCACTTGCTCCAGTGTCAATAAGAGCAGTGATGATGAAAGAACGGGATTCCATGGAGAGGGAGATTGGAAGTAAAAAATTGGGGGCCAGAGACTGTAGCGCCCAAGCTCGGGACCCCCGCCAGGCTTAGGCTTTGAATTTTTCCAGGCAAGCCGGACAAGACTGTCGCAGGTGTTCAGAGGCACCGCAGTATAAGCAGAGACCTTGCTTCTTGTGCTGAAGATGCTCTTTGGGAGACAAATGCCCATGGTTAACTTGCACAGGTTCTTCTGTGGATGGAGGTGGTGCCAGTAGAGCCTTCAACTGAGGGCTTAGGGCACATGCTGGGCTTGAGCAGGAGGTCGGGGTGCTTTCACTTCTTGGTGCCATTGCCGGAGGCGATGGTTGATTCTCCCAGCGAGGGAAATCAGGTCCTCTAGAGATATGGGAATCTCAAGGACAGCGAGCTCATCTTTGAGAGCGGGAGACAGGCCTTCTAGATAGAATGCCTGAGGACAGTCCTCTGGCCAGCCCAGTTCTGTGGCCAACGTGCGGAATTCCACCGTAAACTCAGAGTGGGATCATGAGCCTTGACGGAGGTGGAGAAGATGATGGCCCGCAACCGCCTGACGACCAGGGTCTTTGAAGGTTCATTTAAAGGCGGCAATGAACTGGGACAGTTGGGTGAGGATAGGATCAGAACATTCCCACAGTGGAGAAGCCCATGCCAGGGCCTTCCCCTCAAGGCATGAGAGGATGAAGGTGATCTTGGTGGATTCCTTCAGGAACAGTGAAGGCTGAAGGGAGAACTGCATAAAGCACTGGTTGAGGAAGCCTTGGCAGAAGTGTGGATCCCCATTGAAATAAGGAGGCGCTGGCAGAGCCAGTGATGCCCTCGGTAGCAGGGTAGAAGTTAGGCCCACGGGATAAGCCATTACTGCATCCTGCAATTGAGAGCGGAGCTCTTCTACTGAAGATGCTAGAGTCTCTAGGGCTCGACGTTGCTCTTGGATAGGCCAGACCCTGGATGGTCCATATGATGGGAGACTCCACCGAGTCCATGGCCTTGACAACTTGTTGCGCCGGGAGGTGGACCCTTGGCCTGGTGCAGGATTTTTAGGCTCCCTGGTCGGAACCAGAAAGCACCTGCCACCAGGAGGAGACAGAGGCTAGCTGGAGCTTCACCAATAACAACCCGGGGTTCCCTCAGGTTGAGCCCTTGGTTACCCGGGCCGCCTGGTCTTAGGTGGGCCTTGCAGAATCTCTGAGAGATAAATTTCAGGGGTGTTCCCACCACGATCAGATTTGAGAAAAGGGTGCACAGTCGATGTTCAGGACAGGAAGTCCAGGAGCCAGAGAAGGCCAGAACAGAGTCTCTGAATGAAGAGCGAGGATCAAGGCCAGAGTCAAGGATAGTGTGGTCAGCCAAAGCAGGGGTGAATACCAGTTGTCAGTCCGTGGATGGTCAGTCAGGCAAAGGTCAGGTTCCAGGCAGCATGCAGAAGTGGTCAGTGGACAGGCAGAGGTCAGTTCCAGGCAGCATGCAGACGTAGTCAATGGACAAGCAGAGGTCAGTTCCAGGCAGTGTTCAGACGTGATCGAGGAAACAGGCAAAGGTCAAATCCAGGCGGCGATCAAACGTAGTCAACGTAACAGGCAGAGGTCAGTACCGAGAAGACAGTCTGAATGGTACTACCTGGGGAGACGAAGGAACAGGAGGACGCTGGAACAGAAGGACACTGGAACAGGAGGACGCTGGAACAGGAGACTGGAACAGGACATTGGAACAGAACAAGACACTGGAACAGGAAGGCAAACTATCTATCACAACGTGATCGACCCGATTGCCAAGGCAGGGATCATGGGTCAGAGCCCTGCTTTCTATACAGAGGGTTGGATTCGTCATCGGGGAGAGTCAGGCCCTGGTTTCCCGTGCTTGGCCCTTTAAATGTCGTGATGCTGGCCGCGCGTGGCCGAGGAGATTCTGGACACGGAGCCCTGGTGGGAGTTCCACTGTGAGGCCTGCGATGCTGCCGGAGCCGCAGTGGGCAGAGGAGAGCGACGGGGACGGCCGGGACCGACAGCGGAAGGGAGGCCTGTGCTCATGGATGACCGAAAGAAGTGAGCAGGCCCGGCCGCGGAGCGTACGTAGCCGGGAAGCGCAACAGTTGTACTAGAAAAATCAAGAAAATCATAGTATTTGAGAAAAATGTCCCTTTGAAAAGGTAGCGGGTGTTTGTTCTTGAATCTTTTAAAGAAGTCAAGTTTACCAAGAAGAGAGAAATGTTTCAAGTTGTAAATAAATCTTAGCAAATAATAGTTCTGACCTTGCAAAATCTTCCTTTATTACCATGGTTGCCTTGAAGTTTTATGAACTTAGGCATCCATAATATATGCTACTGTTCATTTTATGCGAGAAAACACCTGCAAGCTCATTTAGATGTAGAGTTTTATAGTATTTTACAATGCATGAAATTTTGTCAACAAAGTAAATCAGATTATAAAAATAAAACAGGTAAGTGTCAAAGATAATTCTGAGTTCTAAAAATCTTTTGTGCCTAGATGGCACAACAACTCTGTACATTTTGTTTTATTTATGTTAAGGAGAATTTTCTGCCTCAAATGTATTCAAGCTCTTCTCCTTCAGATGCATATATAGAAAAATAATTTGATTTTAAGCTTCAGAGATTTTGGAATAGAACACCATCAGGTTATTATATGTGTATGCAATTTTACATGCAAACAGAATAGTTACAGATTGTATATCATTAGGACTAACTGACACCCATGGAAATTTCCTGGAAGCCCTATGAATTGCCCTCCCCCAACCCCAGCACAATCTGCTTTATAACTTTGAACCCTGGTATAGCCTACTTAGTTGCATCACAGCCTGCCCTACACCCCCTCCCCCCCCCCCCATTTGCAGCCCTACGTGCAGACAGCCTGCCATCCTCCTACCTTAGCACCAGCCCAGGCTACCCTTCCTAGCCCTAGCTAGAGCAAAACCACCCATGGGATTCCCCAGAGGTCCACCCCCCTCCAACCCCAGCAGCCTTCCCTTTCCCTTCCAGCCCCAGCATAGCCTGCCTTTCCCTCCAGCAGACTCTGTATAGCCTGCACTCCCCCAGCCCCAGCACAGTTGTTGTGAGTGCGAGTGGCACTTGAGAGTGTGAACCCCTGTGCCGACGATGCGACCTGCAGAACCCAGCGGCTAGCCATGGTCCACGCCGCTGGTGAATGAATACATCCAGGCATGGGCTGGCTGAAACAGGAATACTCTTGGCTTGGAAACAGGAACACACTTGGCTTGATGTAGGAACATCCGGACATCCAACATGTACCAGGAACTAAGACCTAGCAATACTATGCTGGTTTCTGGGGTATACCTCTGGCCACTCAAAAGTCTTTTCAGACTGCCGCATGGAAGCAGTTTGTGCATAAGGACTGACAAAGGCTGAGGACTCAAGACAAGGTGTGCCGAAGGCTTGGATTGAATCTGAAGACTTGGAAGAAAGACAAAGACTCTGGACGGAAAAAAGACAAGGACTTGGAAACAAGATGAAGGATCTGGTCTTGGAACAAGATGAAGGGAGTCTGGCGCTGCTACTTGCCCTACCCAGCCTGTGGGCTGGTCGCAGACCATGACAGCAATGGCATAGGCACTGGTCTCAAACTTGGACCAATGAAAGCTGGAACAAAAACTCTGAAGACAAGGGACAGGAACTTGGACTCAGACTCATATTTTAAAACCAAGAAAGGACTTCCGAAAACTTGAACCAGCAATGAAGACTCTGAAGACTCTAGACAGGATGAAGGCTGAAACCAGGAATAAGATGAAGTCTTGGATTCTGGAACAAGGTGAAGACCTGACCAGAACTCAGAAGACATAGGAACCAGGAACATGACAAGAGACCGTGAACATCACTGTAATGAAGGCATTGAGAATTTCCAACGATGAAGACAGGACACAGAAGACCTCTGGATCACAAGATCCTTGTGAAGGCCAGGAGCAAAGATTGAAGAGCCCTTTTATAGGGCTGCAGGAAGGATATCATAAGGGGCTGTTGGGCTTTTCCCTCCATGGTCCCTTTAAAGCTGGACCTGAGGTGCATATGTGTGCCTAAGGAGACACTGGGGTGCGCTGAGGTTGATGGCAAGCCAGGCCACAAGAAGACCAATGGCAGAAGTGTCTCTCCACCACATGGACCAGTGGCATCTCTCTTGCCGCAGAAGGGCCTGAAGGGGCCCGGTGGTGGTGGCAGTGGCCCAAGGCTGCACAAGAAGAGAGAAGTGGCACCCACCAGCATTGAGAGCTGGCAGTGTCTTGGAAGTCAGACGATGAGTGAGCTGCTCACGGGCCTGTCCTGCCAGTTGATTCACAACAACAACCTGCCACCAGTACAAGCCCCTCCCTCCAGCTCCAGCACAGCCTGCCCATCACCATCCAATTGTCAGCCCTCTAGTCTTCAGATATTGGGCTCATTTTCTGAGGGCTAAGAGCTCTTTGTACTGAGTTCACACATACAACATCTCACCAACTGGTAGATAATCAAACATGTGGCTCTCAGTGCAAGAGACTGGATAGCCCCCATCTCATTGCTGGACTACTGCTATTAGCAATTTAAAATTTCTAAGGGAGAAGGGATATTCAAAATATTCTAAAGTACTTTTGACTGTTGGTTTATTTTATATTTGTATGTCAGTGATACCCCAAAAACTACAATTAATCTACTTATAACTATATGGTTACATACCTCATTGACTCTTGCTTAAAACTAATTCCCTGTTATTGTATCAAATAAATAAATCTGTTGAAAGTTTATAGGAAGGGATATATTGGTGCATGTCTCCAAATCCTCTGCTGCTGGAAAAAAGTGGGTATTTGGAAGCTGGGCTGTGGGAGATGAAGCCTAGGTGGCTCACAGTGTCCTCTAGAGTTATCTGCTGGGGCTGCTGGGAGAAGCATATAGTTTGAGCCTTTTGATCTTCTGCTGCTAGAAAGATTGTGGGGGCTGTAAAATTTGAAGCTTAGACAGCTTGTGGTGTCCTCTGGAGTCCTATGATGGGGTTGCTTGGAGAAGTATACAAATGCACCTTCTGGTCCTCTGCTGCTAGAAAGAGAGTAGAGACTGTAAAAGCTGGAACCTAGGACTCTCAATGTCCCCTGGAGTCCTCTACAGGAAAAGTATGCAAATGAGCCTTTTAGTTAACTGCTGCTAAAACAGTACGGGGCTATGGAAGCTGAAGCCTAGACAGCTTACAGTGTTCTCTGGAGTCCTCTGCTGGGGCTGTTGGGGAGAAGTATGTAGATGAGCCTTCTAGTCCTCTTCTGCAGTCACTACTAAGTGAATTACATATATAGATTAAACTTAGGATTTCAGTAAAAAATAATGCAAAGAAATCCAAAAGCCTGTTAGTCTGATTGAATAGTTTTGAAATAGCACATTTTGGGTCTAAGGGTTTAATTTTCTGAAATTTCAGAAGAGCAAAAAATTCAGATATGATAGCTTTGTTTAATTAAGAGCCTTTGATGAAAGCCATAATACACTAAGAATTTCAAAAGCTTTAGAATTAAGCATTCTCCTTACCCATTTGTTTGTTGAGAACCTCAAATAACTCTAACAGGATAATGAGATAAGACTTACCTTTATAGAAACAATGCTGAACTTTCACAAGCATAACATATTTGCCTGTATACTTACTGCAATTGTATTTATTATTAATATTATCAACTCTACCAATTTGCCTAGAAGAAAAGTTAAACTTCCAGTCCTCTTCTCAACACCCATGAAAGAACCACTACAGAACAAGAGACCATGAGAAGTGAGTCAAGATTTCCAAATGATCAACTCAACACCTTTCTCCACCACAAATCCACTGTGACCACTCGTCACCAGAAATATCTTCATCAGTACCACACACTAGGATCTACCAGCTTCTTCCTATCACTCACCACATGCCAGTACCGGAGACGACCCATAAGCTAGCTCCCAATGCTCCCTTTTGATTTTACATGAGTTTCCTATCGCTTCCATTCCCCTACATCTCAGCCCTTCACCCAACAAAATGTGCCACTCATCAGCACAAACTCCCAAACAAAGTCATTGGTAAGGGCAAATACCCCATTCACTTCATTCCCAACACATGTAGACAAAAAACCTGTTATGATTGCCAACTGCAGGAGCCAGTGGTTGGCTGCTCTCACCTCCTGACCCTGGGCCAGTCTAGCGGCCCTGGGTTCTCTAATTGCGCCGCCTAGCTGCCACCATTCTTACACCCCTCAGCTGTCTTCCTGCTCCCTCGCCGGTACATTGGGCCCTTCTGGACTGAGTAGCCTCCAACTCACTGCCATGCTGCAAGCGGCTCTCCCAGGGATGCTGCCTTCCCTTCGGGCTGAGTGCCCTCCTAGGCATGCATGCGCGTGGCATCTATACAGATTTAAAGTGCCCGTGGCGGGAAATCCTCCTGCGACCCCTCCTGATGACATTTCCAGCTCCTCCTTATATAAGGCGAGCTCTGACAGTCAGAGCTTGCCTTGGCAACAAGTCTCTTTGCTCTCTTCAAGCTGCATTCCTGTTTCCAGCATTTCTGTTTCTAGCATTCCTGTTTTCAGCGTTCCTGCTCCCAGCCTTCTTGCTCTCTAGGGATGTGCATTTGTTTTGAACATATGCGCAATCCGCAATGTATAGGTCTGTATTCGATGCATTTGTGGGGTTCCAAAACGTATGGCGAACCCCCACGAATGCAACGGGCTTTTATTATTGCTTTCTATGTGTTTGTTATAAATGTATGATTTACTGTGCAACACATCCAGAGATTCCTTTGAGACTTGCCGTGTGCAAATAGGAATGATAGCTATGAGCATAAGAATATGTATGCATTTGTACACTGTGGGGGTAGTTTTCAAAACTGTGCAGGCAATTGAAAGACTGCTAATACTTTTCAATGTGGATTTTGCATTGGATTTCAAAGATAAATAAGATATGTATTTTCTCGTTAAAAATTGCTGAAGGAAAAATTACTCCCAAAGATTTGTACCTCCTTTTGCTGTGCTTTCCAACCAAAATAGCATACATACTTTTGAATATCAAAACTACACATGCTTTTTTCTCTCCTGACCTAATATCACCCCAGGAACATCGTCAATGTAATGCTGGGAAAAGTACACACATTGTAGCACAACACATACTTTTACTCTCAAACAGGATAGTTGATTTTCAAAAAGTCATTTTATCACAGTAAATAGCCATTTACACAGGTAAAAGAGTTTTTAGAAATTTACCTACTCTATATATGAAAAAAAAGGATGATGAAGAAGGAAAGAGACATATTTATTTATTTATTTATTTATTTATTTATTTAATTGTAAAATATTATATGTTCCTATATTTCCAAGAACTGTACAATGCAGATTACATGATTACAATCATAAAATTTCAACATTAAATACATACCCAACTACTTACATTGTTCACGGGTTTAAAATAAAACAAATTAAAACATAAACAGCATACACATACAGGAAGAAAGTCTAGAAAATCTAATGTAAAAGAACAAATGCATTGATCTTTTGTGGACAAAGTGATACTATCCCTTTAAAAATGGCATTCTTCATAAGAATGTGTAGCCAGTGATTTTTTGAGAGCAGATGGTTTTGTTACCTTTCTTTCTCATAGCTTGTTACAGATTGAAATAGCACTGGTTGTTTCAGTTTGGTTCATTGATTTTGCCCTATGAAGAAAAGAAAAGTTGTTGCAGTTAGTCGGTTCTGCTGAAATTATGTATTGCATGTAAAACAAGTACAAGATTTCAGACAATTTTACAGGTTGAAAACAGCTACTGTTATCTTCTGTGTCAAATCATGCTAACCATGTTAATGACAAGTCATGGTAAAATGATAATATTGTTAAACTTTTCACAAATGTAATTTTCAAAATGTTACAATGTTACAATGTAAAGATAATATGACCGCTGTCACATTATCACTCAAGTTCTCATGTAAACCGATGTGATACCCATGTTTGAATGTTGGTATATAAAAAATAAATAAATAAATAAATAACCAAGATGGAATACTACAAAATCTTGATTCTATTGTAAAAACCAAGATCAACATATTTGGAGAAATAGCTAAGAACTGTCTATAGCTCCTGTGTGCAAGACCATTCTTCTATTTTACCAAAACAATGGAAAGTGTAAACACATCCTGGGTTAAGTTACAGTGATTCTGTCCAGAGTACATACCACGTGACCAGTGGGAGCACTGAGAGGAGAGGATAATCTTGCTGGTGGCTGAAGAAGATTGGTAAAGTATTAATTTGGTAAATTTATTAACTTAAAAAGTTTTGGGAAGAGGTGAACTATTGAGGTATATTCTTTAGTGTGTGTTAGGGTTTGTTTAAAAAAAACAAACTAGTCAAAGGATAGGAAAAAGCTTAGTTTATGTGCTTGTTTTAAAAAGCTAGTCAAAAGGTAGGAAAAAGCTTAGAACCTGATTCTGTTGCGAATCCTCCGGTGGGCCGACAGTGGGCTGGCATGGCTGGAGCCGCGTTGGGGTCCTCCTATGAGGCAGGAGGCTGCTGCTGACTTCTCCTTCACCGCGGCAGGAGCCGCAGACTTCAGGGCCCTTTCGCGCGGCATGGATCCATTGCCCACGTCGTCCCTAGCAAGCCTGGAGGCCTGCCCTCCACAGCAGGACACTGCCATCTTCCTCGCGTCTTGGAGGCCGCAATCCCCACTCTCCTCCAGCAGGAAGCCACCCTTGTTCCTTCTTGGACAGCAGGGATGCCGTTGCTGACGTCGGGGCCTGCGCAGAGGCCCAGTTTCTGCTTCTCAGCATGATCGTCTGCAGGACTGCTGTCCAGGGTCCTGCAGACTCTCTACTTCCCTTCCTTAGGCATGGGGCCGTGCCTCCCTCCATGATTTAAAGGGCCAGTGAGGGAGTGGCCCCTGATCCATCCAGATGACATCACTTCCTGGATCCACCTCTTCAGCCCTATAAAACGGGCCTGGCTTCATTCCCAAGTTGCCTTTGCAAGGAGTTAGTCCTCCTTTGGACTCCATGTCTGCTTCTCCTTCTAGGCACTCTGTTCCATGTGGGATCCCGTGTCTTCGTCATTGTTCCTGGTCTCTCGTCTCATCTCCTCTTGTTCTCCAATCCATTCTCGTGATGTCTTTGCCTTCATGTCTTCACCGTGTTCCTGATCTGTCCTGCTGTGCCGTGTTCCTGTCTCCCTGATTCTTTTGAAGTCTTCGTCCTGAAGTCTCCTGAGGCTCTGGTTCCCATCCCAGCATAGTCCGTGACTAGTCCGTCTGGGTTGGTAGGGCGCACAGTGGTCCAGTGGTCCGCGACCGCCCCGGCTGGGTGGTGTAGGGCGCTGGTGGGAGATTCCATCCATCAGACTCAAAGATTCCTCATCGTCCTGTTGTCTGAAGTCCTTCCAGTGTGCCCTGTTGTCTGAAGTCCTTCCAGTGTGATCCGCGACCAGCCCGGCTGGGCTGTGTAGGACGCCTGTGGGGCTTGCCTGCCTGTCGTCTCATCCTGAGTCTTCCAAGGTCTGTTGTCCTCCTGTGTGGTCCGCAACCACCCCAGCTGGGGTGTGTAGGGCGCTCAGGTGGATATCTTCTCATCAGGGCCAAGGATCACTCGTGTCCATCATCAGTGCCTGGAGGCCTGACGTTTTAGCCTGTCCTGATGTCTTGTTGTGGATGTTCCAATGTCTCTGTCTTGGGTGACCAGTCCATCCTCTGTCCAACCCCGGACCTGTCAGAGGTGTCGTCACACCGGGTGCTGGGACCCAGTCCAAGATGGATCTTCACCTTCTGCACTTGTCTTCATCAGTACTTTTTGTCATCTTGAACTCTTGTATTTGAGTCGATGTTAGCTTGTCTGCTTCGCCTCTAATGTGGTCCGCTACCATCCCCACTGGGGTATGTAGGGTGCGTGGCGTAGCAGCACTCCTTTCAAGTTCTTCCTCAATGCCTGACCAGCCAGGATTGGCTATGTAGGTTGCATGGTATGGCAACGCTATTTCAGTTTTAGCCTTGTCTTTTGTGCCTAGTCATCATCTCGTCTGACTCCCTGATATGTCTTCGTCTACCTCAACGCCTGAGTCTTCATCTTCCTACGTCTCAGTCTTATCCTGTGTCAGATGTCTCCATCCGCCATTGACCACTGTCCACCCTGCCACCCTTGCCATTACCCAGCGGCAGTCCGAAAGGGCTTGGAACCATTGGAGGACCATTCAGAGACCATCATTGCATTTATGGTCTAACCTGGGTGTGCAGGTTCGGTAAGAGGACCCCGGTTCTCCAGTTCCCAGACATGGACTGTCTCGCTGCAGGGGCACACACATCTTGTCCTGTGCTGGGGAGTGCCCCCTAGCGCTCCCTTCCATCCTCAGTACAACAGGTTGCAAGGCCATGTGCCCGGTGGTACAACCTTGTCCTGGGTCTTGTTTCTGGACTTTCCTTCCTTGGCCTCAAGAATTTTTTTTACCAGGGTTTTTTCTTCCACAACCTGCATGAGGCGCCTGCACCATCTTTGTCCTAAGAAGTCCTGTGCCTTGTTCTTGACCTCCCGACAGAAGAGAGCGGACTCCCTTTGAGGTGGGGTGTGCTGCTGCAAATCCTCCCATGGCTGGAGCCCCGGGAAGCCTCTTACCTCACAGCCCGGGCTGCCAGCGGGCCGCGCGGCTGCAGCCGCATCGGGGTCCTCCTAGGAGACAGGAGGCCGCTGCCGACTTCTCCTTCACCGCGTCAGGAGCCGCGGACTTCAGGGCCCTTCTGCGCGGCATGGAGCTGCTGCCCATGCCGTCCCTAGCAGGCCTGGAGGCCTGCCTTCCATGGCAGGATACTGCCATTTTCTTCACAGCCTGGAGGCTGCAATCCCTGCTCTCCTCTGGAAAGAAGCCGCCCTTGTTCCTTCTCGGGCGGCAGGGACGATGCCACTGACATTGGGGCCTGTGCAGAGGCCCAGCTTCTGCTTCTCAGCATTAGTGTCTGCAGGGCCATTGTCCAGGGTCCTGCAAGCTCTCTACTTCCCTTCCTTAGGTGTGGGGTCATGCCTCCCTCCTTGATTTAAAGGGCCAGTGAGGGAATGGACCCTGATCCATTCAGATGATATCACTTCCTGGATCCACCTCTTCAGCCCTATAAAAAGGGCCTGGCTTCATTCCCAAGTTGCCTTTGCAAGGAGTTAGTCCTCCTTTGGACTCCATGTCTGCATCTCCTCCTAGGCACTCTGTTCCATGTGGGATCCCGTGTCTTCATCATTGTTCCTGGTCTCTTGTCTCGTCTCCTCTTGTTCTCCAATCCATTCTCGTAATGTCTTCACCTTCATGTCTTCACCATGTTCCTGATCTATCCTGCTGTGCTGTGTTCCTGTCTCCCTGATCCATCTGAGGTCTTCTTCCTGAGGTCTCTTGAGGCTCCGGTTCCCATCCCTGCGTGGTCTGCGACCAGCCCGGCTTGGTTGGTAGGGCGCGAAGCGGTCCAGTGGTCTACGACCACCCCAGCTGGGGTGTGTAGGATGCTGGTGAGAGATTTCATCCATCGGACTCAAAGATTCCTCATCGTCCTGTTGCTGAAGTCCTTCCAGTGTGGTCTGCGACCAGCCTGGCTGGGCTGTGTAGGGCACCTGTGGGACTTACCTGCCTGTCATCTCATCCTGAGTCTTCCAAGGCCTGTTGTCCTCCTGTGTGGTCCGCGACCACCCCAGCAGAGGTGTGTAGAGCGCTCAGACAGATATCTTCTCATCAGGGCCAAGGATCCCTTGTGTCCGTTGTCAGTGCCTGGAGGCCTGATGCTTTAGCCTGTCCTGATGTCTTGTTGTGGATGTTCCAATTTCTCTATCTTGGGTGACCAGTCCGTCCTCCGTCCAACCCCGGATCAGTCAGAGGCATTGTCACGCTGGGTGCCAGTGCCCAGTCCAAGATGGATCTTCACCTTCTGCACTTGTCTTCGTTAGTACCTTTTGCCATCTTGAACTCTTATATTTGAGTCGATGTCAGCTTGTCTGCTTCACCTCTAACGTGGCCCATCACCATCTCAGCTGGGGTGTGTAGGGCGCGTGGCGTAGCAGCACTCCTTCCAAGTTCTTCCTCAACACTTGACCAGCCAGGCTTCACTGTGTAGGGCACCTGGCGTGGCAATGCTCTTTCAGTTTTAGACTTGTCTTTTGTGCCAGTCATCATCTCATCTGACTCCCTGATATGTCTTTGTCTACCTCAACGCCTGAGTCTTCGTCTACCTCAATGCCTGAGTCTTCGTCTTCCTACGTCTAAGTCTTGTCTTGTGCCAGATGTCTCCATCCACCTTTGACCTCTGTCCAGCCTTCCGCTCTTGCTGTTACCCAGCGGCAGTCCGAAAGGGTTTGGACAGTCGGAGGAGCATTCAGAGACCATCAATGTGTTGATGGTCTCACCTGGGCATGCTGGTTCGGTAAGAGAACCCCGGTTCTCCAGTTCCCAGACATAGATCATCTCGCCGCAGGGGCACACATATCTTGTCCCATGCTGGGGAGCATCCCCTAGTGGTCCCTTCCATCCTCGGCGTAACAGATTCACTAAGGGTTTTTCCCATAGACACAAAATGGGAGAAAAGCCTTAATAAATCTGGCCCTTATTTTGTGTGTGTTTGTTTTTCCCTACTTCCCATCCCTTTCCACCAACACTAGCTCATCCTTTGATTTATAGGCAGGAGAGTGTTTCATATCAAAAAGCAATCAGCCTTTTATCCAAAACACAGGATTGACCCTGGTCTTATCAAGAATTTAATTATCCCATTGCAGGTCATTATCAGATTAATAGTGAATATACCAATAAATTTAAAGGTCTCTTAATTACACATTCCTGCTCCTTTATCAACCTAAACTTAACTAAGATCTCAATAAAATTAAGATGAAGGTAGCAATCCAACAGCAAGAGAGGGTCTTCTGCATGATTTTTTACCCGTCAGTGACAGGCTATATGGGGTGGATTTTAAGACATGTGTGTGTGCGTCCATGTGTTCCTTTAGAACCCTGGGGTATATACCATCCAGTGCAGGTGATTTACTACTCTTCAGTTTGTCAATCAGGCCTACCACATCTTCTAGGTTCACCGTGATTCGGTTCAGTCCATCTGAATCATTACCCATGAAAAACTTCTCCGGAACGAGTATCTCCCCAACATCCACTTTAGTAAACACTAAAGCAAAGAAATTGTTTAATCTTTCCATGATGGCCTTATCTTTTCTAAGTGCCACTTTAACCCCTCGATCATAAATGGTCCAACTGACTCCCTCACAGGTTTTCTGCTTCAGATATATTTTTAAAAGTTTTTACTGTGAGTTTTTACCTCTATGGCCAACTTATTTTCAAATTCTCTCTTAGCCTGTCTTATCAATGTCTTACATTTAACTTGCCAATGCTTATGCATTATCCTATTTTCTTCTGTTGGATCCTTCTTCTAATACAAACAGTCTAACTTCTGTTTATTCACTGCCTTACTGACTACTAAAAGCACAACCACACAAAATAATATTCCCCAATAGTTAACGTCACCCCAATACTTAAAAAAAAATTCCCAAGCAAAACTTACTGATTCCTCTCAGCCACCAGCAAGGTGATCTTTTCCTCTGAGTGATCCCACTGGATTGTGTGTTACTGAGCTCTTCCCCTGCAATATATATTGTAGTTCTAAGGTAAATTAGTGCAAAACAATCCCTTTGGAGATTTACACTACAGTTAGTTGTCCTGAGTGACTCACTGCTGTTCTGATTAACAAATGATAGTACTTAATCAAATCAATCACACAACCTTAACACTTCAGTTAGTCAGCCAGAGTGACTCACTGCTTTCTTGATTAACAAATGTTGGTAAGTAATCAAACCAAATCAGACTACCTTAACACTTTTCCAAGGTTGGTAACTGAACTTTTCAACCTTTTTACTTAGGTATACACTGCTCCTAGCTTATTTCTAGCTTCTGGCTACCTTTTTTTTTTTTTTAATATACAAACACACTAACTTCTGCTTATTGGCTGTGTTACTGACTGACTATTTAAAAATACAGTCTAACTTCTGTTTATTCTTTGCCTTACTGACTATTAAAAGCACAAACACACAAACACACTAAATAATATTCCCCAATAGTTATCTTCACCCCAATATGTTAAAAACAAAATTTCCCAAGCAAAACTTACTGATTCCTTTCAGACATGTGAACCACTCCATGCTCCCACTAGATTGTGGGTTCAAAGGTTATTCACCACATTTATTTTTGCCAGCAGGTAAGTGTGCCTTTAGTAGTCCCTGAGTAGGGATTGAATGCTGGTTTCTCTGGTTGAGAGCCCATTGCTTCAGCCACTAGGCTACTATTCCACGCAGTCTTTTTGCTTCAGCTATTCTACAAGTCTTAGTGGATTATAATGAGATGGTTACATAGAAAAAGAAACTGAATTTTAAAACTACCATAAACAGAGCCAAGCATTAAAAACATTATCATTTCTTCCATTTCTCTACAACCTTGTTGTAAATATTACATAAGTTAGTGGGCCAGAATTTGGAAGGCAAGGAAGAGCAGGGGAACAACTTTAAAAGTTCCTGAACTGGAATAAATCAGTTTCTGCTGTTAACCCCTCAGGTAGCTCTTTCCAAAGCACTGGAGCTGCTGTGTTAAACATTCTTCCCCAGAATTGTCAAAAGTTTAGTTAATCTGAGTGGTGGTGGCACCTCCAGAAAGTTTTGAGACGCTGAATGTAGCTGGCATATCAGTTGGTACCTCTGAACAGCAGAAGCAAGGGATCAATTTGTTAATTGCTTTGAAAACCAGGTGGATAATTTTAAACCTCACTCAAAAAGTGATAGGAACCCAATGCAGCTTAAACAAAACTAGGGATATATGCTCATGCAGCCCCATACCAGATACTTGATGAGCAGCCGAGTTTTGGATTAGTTGTAAAGACCTAAAAGGTGAATTTTCAAACCCATATGCACATAAATGTGCTGATTTTATAACATGCGCGTGCTGACACACCAATGTTATAAAGTCTGTTACCCGCGCACACATGATTTTATATTGACGCACGCAAGTGCTAACTCTCTTGCAGAAGGAGGGTGAGGATTTTACTAAATGTGTGCAGAACGTAATAGGGCCTTTTCTCAGTTCCCTCCCAATCCACTCCAATAAACAAGTGGACTGGAAGGGAACTTCCTTAGCCCCCTACCTACCCTGCCTAACTTTTCCCCTATCCTCCCCAACCCCTAAAACTTCTCTAATTATGCTATTTTTTTTCTTTTTGTTTCTTTACTTGCCTACTGTCCCAAGCAGCAGTAATTTGGGCAGGCTGGCCGGCTGCCGGTGTGCGCTTCACCTGGTCAGTACCTAATGTTGCTGCCCCCACCAGCTCAAGGCCTACCCATGCCCTGCCCAAACCCTACACCTAGCCTCCACTGGACCATGTGTGTACCAGGAGATACACACATGACTGCAGCCCTTTCAAAATGCCACACACATATCTCCCATTTTTTTATGTGCGATGGCATTTTAAAATTTATCTGTAACTGAACAGGCTGTAATCCAAAAACAAGCTATTGCAGTATTGTAGCTTGCTTATTGCAGCAGTTACTACCCCTAACCAATTAAGCTAGACACTTCACTTAGATGCAGCTCCAGCAAGTAACTAGAACCAAAAGGTTACTACTAAGGGCCAAGAGTATTAGATAAGTATGAGAAAAAAAAAGTGTGAAAGCTTGCTGGGCAGACTGGATGGTCCGTTTGGTCTTCTTCTGCCGTCATTTCTATGTTTCTATGTTTCTATATAATGGGGAGATGATTAATGCTTGAGTTATAGTACTAAACTCAACAGGATTGGAAAAGGTTTAATTGAGAATACCATTCACAATTTGTAATTTGAGGATTGAATTAAGGAATTAAAATGAGAATGTAATGAGAGTGAGGAGTCAACAAGGACGCCCAAGTTCCTAGCCTATTGAGATATGGGGATGGATATGCCTTCAAACCAATAAGCGGTGGCAAGTCAGACATCTCATTCCATGCCATAAATGCAATCGCTGATTTTTTAACATTTAGTGCCCATTTGTTGAGCGATAGCCAGCTCCTCACCTTAGTCAGACAGAAAGTCATCTTGTCAAAGGCAATTTCATTGGTTGTAGAAAATGGGATTACAAACTGTATCTTGAGATAGTTTAAGGGGACACAAACCTGAGCAAGTAGAAAACACTTTTATTATTATTTTTTCAAAAAACTATCATTGTTTTACATACCTACAATTTTTACAGACACAATTACAATTCTGTAAATAATCCCTACACATGTGCCTTACACCTTTTCTATTGGGAATCTATGAATTTACACAACATAAAAACTCTTCCACAATCATAAACCATACAAACCTAACCATCAAACTACACACATACCTCTCCATGCAACAATTAAAAACATATTTGTTACTAGAAATACAATCATGTTAATATTATAAAGGCCACAGTTTCACTGTTAAACAGCTTCTTCAAGGGTTTTTTTTTATGTAAACAGAAAATGAAATGATAATCTTAAAATGGTATTATTTTCAAGAGAATCTCGATAGTATATGTTCAGGAACATTTCACCTAACACTTCTTTAAGAAATTCAGCAGGATTAATGGCACCTGTTTGTTGATGTGAAGGACGTTTTATTGCATTTTCCTTCTTTTTATCCAGTTTAAACATTAATAAGGAGGGATAATCTATGGGCAAGTTTTCCTATAAGTCTCAAATTCTGCTCCCAATGGGAAATGACCCTTTGTTTCTTTGTCTAATATCACGGGTATTAAAGATTTCACCTAGCACACAAGACATACTTTACTCTGCTGGACCTTCTAAATGGTGCTCACCCAATAGAGTATCTTTAAAACATTATATGGCAACCAAAAGTAAACTGCAAACTCATTAGGACACAGTCGAGAAACTGTCATTGGCTGAACACAGCACAGAGTGGAGACAAATAAATATTAAGGAGATTGACAGACAGTGCAGAACCCTGAAGACCCTCAGTAAAAGAGCATGAGCACTAAAGACTGCATTGCCTATCCTAACACAAAAGGATTGACCAGCAAGGAAAGAAGCAAACCAGGCAAGTAATACAAAAGAGATTCCCAGTGTCTTAAGGCAACCCAACAGAATAGAGTGATCTGAAGTATTGAATGCAGAGGAAATACCTAAAAGATCCAAAAGAAACTTTTATACCTCTGTCATATCCTCTGAGAATTGCATCAAAGGATGACAGTAACAGTGATTCAGTATTGTACAGTGGTCTAAAACCAAATTGGCCATCATCTAGAAGAATATTGTCCTTAATATATTCTTGTAACTGGTCAAGCACAACATTTTTCATTAGCTTAGTTAGGAGCGGCTGAATAGAAATCAGGTGATAGCTCATGAGTTTTGAAGGGTTTAAATTAGTATTTTTTTTTAATGGGTCAAATTGAGGCCCCTTTCAGGACAGCAGGGACATTGCCCTCAGCAAGTGAAGCATTTACAAGCCTGGCGATAAATGCACTTAGCTCAGGCTGTAAGATTAAAGTTGTAGAACATGTGTCAAAAGCACAGTAGGTATCCTTTACTGGGGATAATATGTAACATATTTCGGAGGCCATCATAAGGGAAAAATTATACTAGACCCTGTTAGTTATGGCTGGAGCAATGACTACATTGTTAATTGCTGGGGTATAGAGGCCGGTATGGCATCCACTATTTTAGTGGTCTTCCAAAGGAAGAAGGCAGCAATTTCTTCACATGACTCATTTGTGGAGCCCAAAAAACTGAGTTGGGGAGTGGGTCAGGGAATGCACAATTCTGAAAAACATGGGAGCATGAGGCTGCACTACAGATGTGAGTTGAAAACCATGTACGCAGCCAATCCTATAAGCAATCAGTTTGTCCTGGTACAATGATAGTGTGGCAACTGATTTATGTTTTTATCAGGAGCATTCCACTTTCCATGTTTCACATTTTTTGGTATTCAAATCTGCTGAGAACCATAGGGTGCAATTACCATGTCTTATGGTGGTGGCTCTGATTGGGCCTAGGGTGTCCAAAGCACTCAGCAAAGAGGAGTGCCATATTTCCTCAAGGCCAGTCATGTTTACAGTTACGTCTGAACTGTATGACTTTTTTACCTTGAGTGGGCTGATGGGTTTTAATAACAGAGCATGTCACATCGATGCGATAGTGGTCGGACCAGGGGATGGGTGTACAAGAGGGGGTGTTGGTTTGGATCTGTGAGTTGGTGAATAAGAGATCGAGGGTGTGGCCTGCTTTGTGAGTAGGTTGGGTGATAGTTTGTGAGAAACCGAGGGCGTCTAATGCTGTTAGTAGGGAGTCGCAGGCAGGAGATGTGGGGACATTATCTACATGGAGATTGAAGTCTCCAAGGATGATTGCTGGCATTTGTATGTTTATGTTTTTGGAAATGTATTCAATTAGGGGGGAGGGGTTAGCCTCGAGGAGGCCTGGTGGGGCATACACTAGGCAGATTTGTAGGTTGTGCGAGAGAAAGGTGCTGATTTCGAGTCTGGGGGGTGTGGGGATGGGTTTCCTGGTGAGTTTAAAACTCTTTTTGGATGCGAGGAGGAGGCCTCCTCCTCGTTTCTTAAGTCGTGGTATGGAGAAAATGTCATATTTTTCGAGTGGGAGTTGGTTAAGTAGTGTTGTGTCTGTGTCCTTTAGCCAAGTTTCTGTGATGGCTAGGATGTCGGGGTTATCGTCTAGTAGAATGTCATTGATGAGGGGGGTTTTTTTGATGATGGATTGGGCATTGATTAGGAGTATGGTAAATGTGGTGAGGCCTAGTATTTGGGTGAGTGGTGTGGCCATGATAGGGATGAGGTTTCTGTGGTGTATGTGATGTGTTTTGGGGTAAGGAGATATATATTGAACAGTGTGGACGATAGCGATGAACCTTGTGGTACTCCTTGAGAGAGGTTGTGGGGCTTGGAGGTGGAGTTTCCCATTTGTACGCTAAATTGTCTTTCAGCTAGATATGAGTGGAACCATTGTAGAGCCAGGCCTGAGATACCAATGCTGCTGAGACGTTCTAATAGGATTTGATGCTTTATGGTGTCAAATGCAGCGGATATGTCTAGGAGAATGAGTATGTGTGAATGACCTTTGTCAAGACCTTTCAATATTTGGTCGGAGAGTGAAATGAGTAAGGTCTCTGTGCTATGATGTTTGCGAAAGCCAAACTGTGAGGGGGCGAGAATATTGTTTTCATCCAAGTAGTCTGATAGCTGTTTGTTTATAGCTTTCTGAAGAACTTTTGTGATAAGTGGGAGGTTGGAAATAGGACGGAAATTGGTGAGATCAGAGGGGTCAAGGGATGGCTTCTTCAGTATAGGTTTCACAATAGCATGCTTGAGGTTTTTAGGGATACTGCCAAGTTCAATAGACTTGTTTATAATGTTTGAGATAGGTTTGGCGATGATGCCGGGGATGGTGAGGAGGTGTTTTGTGGGAATGGTATCTGTAGGGTGTGTAGAGGGTCTGATTTTATTAAGGATAGATTCTATTTCTAGGGATGAGGTGGTGTCAAATGATGAAAGATTAGTATTAGATTGGTGTTGTGTAGTATCTATGGATGTTTGCTTGGGGGGGAAGCGTGACATGATATTGCTGATTTTATTGTGGAAGAATAGGGCTAGTTCTTCACATTTTGTCTGGTTGTCTATGTCTGGTATGGATGGAGTGCAAGGTTTAGTTAAATTGTTTACTAGTTGGAATGAGATGTTTACTAGTTGGATGAGATGTTCCCAACGTTCGTCGGTATATAAAAGATATTAAATAAATAAATAAATAAATGATGGTAACTTTTGAAGGCCCGGTACCCACCAGCTGTGTAACTGGTCGATGTCAATTGGGGGTCACCTTAGAATTTTGACTAGACATGGCTGTGGAAAAGTAGTTAGGGTTGTCTAATAGCGCAGATTACTAAGAGATGATCAGACCTGGGGACATCAACCCATGCACATGTACTAGCATCAACTGATACCCAAGAATTAAGCACAGCATTAAGTCCAGAGTGTAACCTTGCTTATGTGTCAGTCAGTTCACAATTTGGGGAACTGAGGAAGTCTATACATTTGTGGACAACAGTTGGATATCCACATGGAGGTTAAAATCTCCTGATAACATTTTTTAAATCTGCTTTACAGGCCAACAGCCTATCGATGCACATTAAAGGATTAGATCCTAGACTATTTGGAGGGCAGTTTACTAGAAACACACCCCAATTCACAGCCAACATCAGGAAGAATGTTTCCAAGGAGGAAATATCCTTTGCCGGCATCAAAGCTAATTGCAATGATGTTTTGGCAACAATTATTAATCCTCTCCTCTTTTATTCATACAAAGCCTGGAAAAAACCTCATAATCAGGGAGCTAAAGATAGTTCAAAAGAACCATATCTGATGGCCAAGATTCTGTAAAACAGATTAGGTCTGCGGTTAATACAAGAAATTTCTTGAGAGCAGCTTGTGTTTTAAAAGGACCCCTTCACAACGTCAACAAGGGGGTGGGCAACCCGTTGTCATGGGGCAGCAGCAGCAGGGCGATCCAGGCAACCAACCTGAAGGGAGAGAACAGGGCAACTTGAACCAGAGGCTTGTCAGAGCGAGTGGAGCAATAGCAAAGCAGACAGGCAAACAGGCAGGCAGTGCTGAGCAGCAAGATAGCAGCAGCAAAGGCAGCAATAATGTCTCCAGCTTCTCAAACATTGGACTTCTGGGAAAGAGCAGCAGGACACCTCAACCAAGCCTGGAGTCATAAAAAAAATGAATAATCAACAACTGACTGAGAATAACAGAGATAATTTAGAAGTCCTTTGGATAAGAAAATCACTGAAACCATATCATAGATGATCTGACTTTAATCCCATAACATTAAATGAAAAGCCTAGGAATCATCCTTGATTCTGCACTGAACAAGGACAATTAAATGTCAGCTGAACCAAAGAAAATATTCTGGCATTTCTGAATAAGAAAGCAATAATGACCCTTCCAACAACCAACTGTCCTAAAAACGACACTGTCCTAAAAACCCCAAAACAAACACCCAATTAAAAGCATGGCTCTTTAATCAATAGACTTATACTGCTTGGATTAGTGCAATGACATCTATAAAAGCATCGCCCATCTTAAACACCCTATACTGGCTTCTAATAGCCCTTTGTGTCAAATTTAAAATCCTATCCCTAACACTCAAGGCACTGAAGAACACTGGCCCCTTTCATCTGACCAATAAATGTAAAGGAATACCACACTCATAAAAATCTGTGCTCAAGTCAAAACCAGCAACTGTCCATGCAGCTCCTTAAACACTACAATTGAAAAAAAAACAACCAAAAAACCCAAAACAAACAGCAAACAAGATCCAGCACATTCAAAGGTGCAGCACCAGACCTATGGAACTTGCTACCCCATATTTGCACACTTTTGATGCCAATTAAAACATGGCTCTTTAATCAACAGACTTATACTGCTTAAAGCCATGACAACTAGTGTAAAGTCTGAATTTTCTGACAACTAGAGCAAGATCTGAATCTTTGTTAACCAGAGTATTATCTGGACTTTATCATCTAATAAATGAGAAAATTACCTCCGTACACTGTGAAAATTAGAGTCTAATATGATGAAATTCTGTATTCCATAATAATCAACATAAAACTGTGCCTTATGCTATCCACCTTAACCAGCTATCACACCATAAACCTACATATATTGCTTGAAGCTGGATTTAATGATATGCAACTTGACTTAACATGAAATGTATGTAACTGTATTCTAATGTTTTGTAACAGAATTTAATTATACTGTAATCTGCTTTGAAGTGACTGTCAAGCCATGAAAAGTGGAATAGAAATCCCAAATTAAATTAAATTAAACATAGTTTTCTAATTCTTCATATAACTCCATGGGAATCACTGGTAAATAGAAAATGTAAAAAACTAAAACTGAAAACAAGTTATTTTTGGAACCACAAATTAAAATTTTATAATATGTAACAATGTGTACAGTGTAGCTTAGAACATAACATAAGAATATAAGATTTGCTAAACTGGGTCAAACCATAGATCCATCAAGCCCCGTATTCCATTTTTAATAGTGGCCAATCTAAATCACAAGTAACCGTCAGGATCCCAATAGGTAAATAGATTCCATGCAGCCGGTTCCAGAGATAAGCAGATTTTCCCAATTCCATCTTAATAATGGTTTATAGACATTTCCTCCAAGAACTTAACCAAACCTTTTTTAAATCCAGTTACACTGGCAACACATTATTTATGCTTTAAGTAAAAGAATATTTTCTCCAACTTTTTTTAAATGTACTGCTTAGTAACTTAATTTCATGTCCCCTAGCCTTTGTACTTTTTGAAAAAGTAAACAACTGATTTGTATTCACCCGTTCCATTTCACTCATTATTTTATAGACCTCTGTCATATCTCCCCTCAGCTGTCCTTCTCCAAACTGAAAAGCCCTAATCTATTTATCCTTTCCTCATAGGGGAATTGTTCCATCCATTTTATCATTTTGTTAATTCTCCTCTAAACTTTTTCTAATTCTGCTATATGTTTTTTGAGATATGATGACCAAAACTGCACAAAATATTCTGTCAGCCTCCTGGGGCATCATGATTGAGTAATGATGAGGCAACTGATAGAAATCTAGCAGAAGGTACAGGGAAGCTGCAGGGCCCGATAAAGAGCTACGGCGATGCCAAAGGCCCCCCTCCTCTGACCGAGCCCCAGACAGATGGCCTCCTTCACCTCCCGGGCAACAGGGAAAAGCGACGGTACTGACATCGTGGCAGGTGAGCACGCCCCCGGCACTAGCTGTAAGAAGCCGGCTCCGGGAAGACTACCTCCATCCACAGCCCTCCCATCACCCACCCACTGACTCCAGCAGAGAGTGCAGGGAAGCTGCAGGGCCCAGTAAAGACCGGCAGTGATGCTGAAGCCCCCTCCTCTGACCGAGCCCTAGAAGGATGGGCTCCTTCACCAGCCAGGCATCTTGGAATGGCGATGACCCCGACGTTGCAGCAGGTGAGCCCTCCCCACGACACTAGCAGGGAGAAGCTGGCATTGGGAAGACTATCTCCACTTGAAGCCCACCCACCTCCCTCCCACCAACTCCAACAGAGGGTGCAGGGAAGCCGCAGGGCCCAATAAAGACTGGTGGTGATGCCAAAAGTGCCTGCGCCGTGAGGTGTGCGCCCTTGGTGCGTGCACGAAGGAGCACAACAAAGGAGCTTGCCCTTTTGTGCACCCCTTTGTACTGTCCCAAAGTGCCTACACATTACACACCCTGTGTGTAATTGACAAAATGATGGATCAGATATTAGAGATGTGAATCGTGTCCTCGATCGTCTTAATGATCGATTTCGGCTGGGAGGGGGAGGGAATCGTATCGTCGCCATTTGGGTGTTTAGAGTATCGTGAAAATCGTTAAAATCGTGAACCGGCACACTAAAACCCCCTAAAACCCACCCCCGACCCTTTAAATTAAATCCCCCACCCTCCCGAACCCCCCCCCAAATGCCTTAAATTACCTGGGGGTCCAGCGGCGGTCCGTAGCTAAATTGGGGGAAGGGGGAGGGCAGGAAAACCGGCACACTAAAACACCCTAAAACCCACCCCGACCCTTTAAATTAAATCCCCCACCCTCCCGAACCCCCCCCAAATGCCTTAAATTACCTGGGGGTCCAGCGGCGGTCCGGAATGGTCTCCTGCAATTGAATCATGTTGTCTTCAGCCGGCGCCATTCTGCGCCGTCATTCTGCGCCATTTTCCGTACGGAAAACAATTCGCGGCAGGAAATCGCTCCCGGACCCCCGCTGGACCCCCAGGGACTTTTGGCCAGCTTGGGGGGGCCTCCTGACCCCCACAAGACTTGCCAAAAGTCCAGCGGGGGTCCGGAACGACCTCCTGCAGTCGAATCGTGTTGGTCTATGGCCACCGCCATTTTGCGCCGCCATTTTGCAAAATGGCGGCGCAGAATGGCGCCGGCTGAAGACAACACGATTCAATTGCAGGAGACCGTTCCAGACCGCCGCTGGACCCCCAGGTAATTTAAGGCATTTGGGGGGGGGGGTTCGGGAGGGTGGGGGATTTAATTTAAAGGGTCGGGGGTGGGTTTTAGGGTGTTTTAGTGTACCGGTTTTCCTGCCCTCCCCCTTCCCCCGATTTACGATTTTTTGATGATAAATCGGGGGAATTGGTATTGTATCGTGGCCCTAACGATTTTTGACGATTTAAAATATATCGGACGATATTTTAAATCGTCAAAAAACGATTCACATCCCTATTATCCATCACTGAGACTGTGCTAGGACAGGGTCTATATGAAAGTTAAGGAGTGTCCAAAGAAAGAAGCAAAGAAGGAACACAAATTTGATTTTCCCTATGATAAGTAATAACTCTTCTGCTACCTCTTCCTACCTAATGTTTATTCTATTCCTTTTAAACATTAAGTCTCTGGCAAAAAAAAGGCTAGAGGATTTAAATCCCACCATTTTTTGCATATCTGAAACATGACTGAATGACAAAGACAATGTACTCTTAAACCAAATTTCCCATCCTGATTATGAGATATTTCATTTTCCTAGACCTAAACGAAAAGGTGGGAGCTTAGTAATAAATAGTAAAAAAAAATTGCTTAAGCTAGTACTCTAGTACAGAGATTAATCCTCTATATGAAGTGTCAATTCTAAAATCTCCACAACTAAACTTACATCTGGCCTATTGCCCTCTAGGTACTCTACAAAAGACTGCTCCCCAATCATTGAACTATTCACTAAAGTGTTTCTATCTCCAGATTCTACCTTAATTGTAGGAGACTTTAATATCCATGTAGATAAAGCTCTAAGAACTGGAGTTTGTAAAAATATTTCTAGAGACAATGGAAGCCTTGGGATGGTCTCAATTTGTTTCTAAAGCCACTCATATAGTGGGACATATTCAAGACCTAATTTTTGCTAATAACAGTAATTGCCTAATAAATACTTCTCCCACTATATTGCCCTGGTCTGATTACCATACCTTTACCTTCAGGAAAATGATAGACACTAAGGGGTAGATTTTCAAACTATGCGAATAGGCCTACTTTTGCTGGCGCATCAGGCGCAAGCAAAAGTACGCTGGATTTTAGTAGATACGCGCGGAGCCGCGCGTATCCACTAAAATCCTGGATCGGCGCGCGCAAGGCTATCAATTCTGTATAGCCGGCGTGCGCCGAGCCACACAGCCTTCCCCCGTTCCCTCCGAGGCCGCTCCGAAATCGGAGCGGCCTCGGAGGGAACTTCCTTTTGCCCTCCCCTCACCTTCCCCTCCCTTCCCCTACCTAACCCACCCACCCGGCCCTGTCTAAGCCCCCCCCTTACCTTTGTCGGGGGATTTACGCCTCCCTCCGGGAGGCGTAAATCCCCGCGCGTCAGCGGGCCTCCTGTACGCCGGGACGCGACCTGGGGGCGGGTCCGGAGGGCGTGGACACGCCCCCGGGCCGCCCCGGGCCGTAACCACGCCTCCGGGTCCGCCCCCGAAACGCTCCCGGCACGCCCCCTAAACGCCGTGCGGTTTGGGCCCGCCCCCCGACACGCCCCGACACGCCCCCCTCGGAGAACCCCGGGACTTACGCGAGTCCCGGGGTCTGCGCGCGCCGGTGAGCCTATGTAAAATAGGCTCACCGGCGAGCAGGGCTCTGAAAATCCGCCCCTAAGGTACTTGCTGAATCAAAAGAAAATAAGCTTTGTGAACTAAATCAAGAAAATGCTGCCACGGCATTTGAATCCTGGGATCAGATTGTGAATGACATAGCTGAAAACCTCAGCTCTGTACAGATGAAAATTATTAACAAAGAAAGGAATACCTCTAAACACATGAAGCTGTGGTACATTGAAGAATTACGATGCACAAAACAGAACCTTAGAAAACTAGAGAAACAATGGTGGAAAGGCCCATCCTCTGAATCCCTAGGAAAAAATTCTTTTGTATCCAAGTTTGATTACCCTGGTTTAATGTAAGACATCCTTATGTCATGGTTATTGTTGGAATGTAAACCGACGTGATTGGTAACTATGTTACTTGAATATCGGTATATAAAAATGCTAAATAAATAAAAATAAATAAAAAATAAATCCCTCCTTACAAAATACCTAACACTAACCAATAAAGCAAAAAAGACTACTGTGCTAAACAGATTCACGGGGCAAGATTCAATTTTAAATTGCTCTTTCATATTTTAAAAACTTAATTAGAGATCCAACTTCATCCATCCTGAGAAACTGTAACTTCTCAAAGACTGCCTGTAATGAATATGCCATATCCTTTCTAGACAAAATCAATAGGTTAAAAAATCAACTACCTACCTGTTCCCCAACATAACATAAGAAATTGCCATACTGAGTCAGACCAAGGGTTCATCAAGCCCAGCATGCTGTTTCCCAACAGTGGCTAATCCAGGCTACAAGTACCTGGCAAGTGCCAAAATACTAAGGCCTGGATTTTAAAAGGCCTACGCACATAAATCCATGGGATTTACGCCCGTAGGAGGCTTTACGCGTGCTGGGCCTATTTTAAAAGGCCAAACCATGCATGTAAAGCCCCAGGACACGTGTAAGTCCTGGGGCTTTGAGAAAGGGGCAGGGAGGGGCCAGGGCGGGGGCGGGGCAGGGTGGTCCGGGTGCGGGCGAGGCTAGAGGCCCCTGGCACAGTGGCTATTTGCTGCTGTGCCAGGGGACTGTGTGCCAGCAGGGTGCCGGTGCATGCAACCTGCATCTGCTCCGAGGCAGGTGCAAGAGGTAAGAAAACATTTTGGGGGGGCCTAGGTTAGGGCTAAGGGATGGAAAGGTTAGGGAAGGGGTAGGAAGGATAGATTAGGGGGTAGGGAAGTTCCCTTCCATGCCAAACCTAAATTGGAGCGGCCTGGGAGGGAACAGGGTAAGGCTGCAGGCGTTGGCGCGTGCAATTTGCACTAATATGTACCCCCTTGCATGCGCTGACCCACAATTTTATAACATGAGTGCACCTGCGCGTGCATGTTATAAAATCAGGCGTCCATGTATGCGCGCCGGGTAGCATACGCACATGGATGTGTGCTCACACATCTTAAAATCTACCCCCAAGTAGATTCCATGCTACTGATGCAAGTAATAGCAGTGGCTATTCTCTCTAAGACAACTTAATTAAAAGCAGTTAATGGTCTTCTCCTCCAAGAGCTTATCAAATCTTTTTTAAACCCAGCTACACTAACTGCACTAACAAAAGCATCTGAAGATACACATCACCTGGCTAAATGGTCCATGTTCGACATAGTATCTAAATTTGAAGTTAGTCAAATCATAACCAGAATTAATCCTGCTATTCATCCTCATGATCCAATTCCAACCAGTTCCTTGAAATATGTACTCAGTGTTATCACTCCAACAATCACAACCTTAATTAATCTCTTCCTCTCAGAAGGAATTGTACCAAATTGGTTAAAGCAAGCTGTAATAAAGCCAATTCTGAAAAACAAACCGGCAGAATTGATGACTGGAACAACTTTAGGCCCAAATCCAACTTATCTTTTATGTCAAAAGTACTGGAAAAAGCTGTGTTATTGCAACTTGTGAATCATTTGGAAGAACATGATATTCTTTTGGATTTAGGAAACATCGATCAACTAAAACTTTACTGATATCCTTAACAGATTCAGTTTTACGAGTATTTGATACTGTCCAATCATATTTCCTAGTACTAATCGACTTAACAGTTGCCTTTGACACAGTAGACCATCAACTGAGCAACATTGGGATCAATGTTAGTGTTCATAGATGATTCTCCTCCTTTCTATCTAGGAGAACATTCCAAGTCAAACTGGGCACTCATACATCTGATATTTTCCACAATGATACAGATGTCACTCAAGATTCAGCCCTCTCGGAGGAGAGGAGGAAGCGGTTACAATGCCTGGAGAGCCCCGTTTCAGTGCTGTTTAGCTTAAGAGGTGAACAACTACTCCTGAAAGCGTGGGGTAAGAGGCTCGGACCTAGTGGGTGGAGACTCCGTGACGTCATTGGGAGGCGCCCCGACGGACTGTATAAAATCAAGGCCCCTGCAGCGCGCAGCCGCTGGCGCGCAGCCAAAGCCGCGCGCCAAAGGGGCGCGCCCCTAGGTATTTTTTTCTTTTCCTTATTAGTATGGGAAGAAAGCGAAAATCAAAGAATTATACCTCATCCCCAGTGACTCCTACACAAAGAAGGATAGGACCCATGGACTCCCATTTGATTCATATTGGTGAGTCCATGGTTAGGGACAATTTGGAAGGTAGCTCCCAGTTGGGAGTTACTTTAAGTCCCCGGTCCTCGCAACCCCCAGACCAGCCAAGAGAATGTATAAATGAAGTCAATGTTATTATAGAACCCTCTGTAAGTATTCCCCCTATTATTCCTTTGGGGGAAAATGCACCAGGGGCTTCTATAGATGTAATAGCGAGTAATATGGATAATGGGATCACTGCTAGTATTAAGAAAATCGAATGCCCAGCTGTGATTTTTGAATCAGTTAATGAAGAAGAAAACACAGAAATAGAGCCAGTGAATGTCTCATTATTAGACATATGGAGATTAAATGTTAAAATCGATAAGAAATTATCTAGTTCCATTTCCAGGATACATACTTTCTCCATAGAGACGAGAGAGAAGTTTGTAGATTTGGAAAGTAGAACAAGTAAAATTGAACTAGCAGTGGGGAACTTGAATCCATTGGTCTCTAATTTGCAGGCTTCAAATTTATCATTTATAAAAGATAATATTATACAGCATAATAGGATAGAAATACTTGAAAATGAAGTGCGTTCTTTTAATCTTAGGTTACTTAATTTTCCTATTTCAAGGTTAATGTCTTCTTATGAATTATACAAAAAATATGCTGTAGAGATATTATCATATGAAACAGAGAAAATCCCAACGATTTCTAAAATATATTATATACCTAAGAGGAAAATACTGACAGGTCAACCAGGTGGTACAGATACTTTGGAAAGCCCTGGGGTCTCGACCTTTTTGGAGGACTCTATGGACAATATTTTATCCAGAGCAATTTTGCTTATACATATACAATTCTCCCTAAAACAGGAGAAGGATCAATTTTTCTCTAAATATTTTCATGTGAAAGATATAAACTTTTGTGGTCAAAAGATCCAGGTCTTTCCAGACGTGTCACGAGCTACTCAGGCTCGAAGAAAACAATTTTTGGTATATAAGCAACGTGCTCTGGATATAGGGGCAAATTTTTTCTTGAAGTTCCCATGTAAATGCCAGATAATGTTTCAAAATAATAAGTTTATATTCATGGATCCTTTACATTTGGAACGTTTCTTAAGGGATAAAACTCTGATTCATAATTGAAATGTGCTGTTTCTAAGTTAGGTTGCAGAATAGATAAATGAGCACGATTAACCTGCTTCTCTTTCTCCTCCTTGATGTGGGCTAGATAATCTTAACTATTTGTAATTTATGCAATGTATGCAATTTATGTTGTGATGTTTCCCTGGATTTCTTATGTTATTTTTGATGTATTCGAAGTAATAATTCAATAAAAATTTAAATTAAAAAAAAAAAAAAAGATTCAGCCCTCTCAACAAGACTTTTCAAGATTTATATGTTCCCACTGTGTAAACTACTAGCGGATTTAGGAATTACTTTCTTCTTTTATGCTGATGACATTCCCATTCTTGAAATCATTTGAAAATACAGTATCAAGACTTTCAACATATATGAAAGCAATACAGCAGGAACTATCACAACCTAAACTAACATTAAACCCCAAAAAGACTGAAATCGTTTGGTTAAGTAGAAATGCTACGATAGTTAAATCACCAGCTCTAGACCTGGGTAATTTTCAAATTACTCCCTCAAATCAAGTACAAGATTTAGGTATCCAGCTAGATGAGAATATTACCATGGAAAAGCACGTCAATAAACTAATGAATACAGGATATGCCAAACTACATATATTATATCAGTTAAAACCTTTACTGACTTTCAAGGACTTCCATACAGTCCAGCAAACAATAATTTTCTCAAACCTGGAATACTGTAACTCCTTATTACTCAGTCTTCCCTAAAACCATTACAATTACTACAAAACGCATCAGCACAACTCTTGTTAGGAACTAGGAAATTTAATCACATCACACCCTTGCTGATTTCACTGCACTGGCTACCAGTACAGTCTCAAATCTATTTTAAAGTATTAACACTAATATTCAAAATCATCCACTCCAGTAACACCTGTATGTTAGGAGTGACTTTACAACCATGCACACCTTAGCAAACTCTAAGATATCAAAATAAAGTACTATTGACTTTTCCCACAATATGCAGCACACATCTTTCAGAAGTAATAGATTGTATGTTTTCTATAAAATGGCCAAAACTCTGAAATTCACTACCTGAGATATTACATTTGATACCAGATAGAAAGAGATTTAAATGTGAGCTAAAAACTGTTATGTCCGTCGGTCGCAGATGGCTGCAACCGCTCTGCCTCACCTCTCTTCTACCCTTTTCCTCCTCCCTTGGAAGGATGGCTGCCTCCGCTGCTGTTTGCCAAAACCCTTGGTGTCTCCGAGCCAGCATGGGCGACCCGTCTGCCATGCTTCTTCCTGAGGACTCCTAGGGCACGCGCGCGCACGCTGCCTATGTTTTTGAATACGTCATGGCGGGAACCTCGGAGGCGGCCCCACCGCATGATGTCAGTACCTCTGGGTATTTAAACCTCTGCGCCGCTCCAATTCAACGAGTTAGCAAGGACTTCGGTTTTGCTACTCTGACCGCTTCTAAGCTGTTCGCTTGGATTCCTCACTACCCTCTGGGTATCTTGCTCCTACGGAATCTTTGGGTACCTGCTTTTTTCTCTTGGTGCACTTTATTTGCAGTGCAAATAAACCAACAATGATCCTCGCAAATAAACCAACAAAGCCTCCTCGCAAAGGAATACAGGAATGGCTTCCTAACTCCCCGCTGGACCACCAGGGAGTTTTGGTAAGTCTTGGGGGGGGATTAAGGAGGGTGAGGGGTTTAAATTTTTATTTAGGGAACCGGTGCACGTATGGACATAGCCTCAACTTATGGAATTCTACATATGTCCATATTGACCGAAATTGACCCTCATCTTCGACTTATGGACTTATGAACATAAACTTTTTGTCTGCACATCCCTAACCTACACCCTCACACTTACACTCTCCCTACAGAGACAGAGAAAATAATTAACACAGCTTCTCAATTCTCCTCCCCACACATCCAAGTACACACATATTCATGCCCACATCCACATCCACACCAACACTTACCAACAACCACACTCCCACACCTATACAAATACAGCCATATCCCTCAAAACCCAACTCCCTTGCACACACAACACTGGCACACATTAAGCCCCCACAGAACCCCTGACACAAGCCTACTCAAACACACACTTCCATCTCCAACCCTGATACCTACAGATACCCACTTATTCCCCTCACATTTACTTACATATCCATATGCCTCGGACATCCAGACACAAACCCTCCATACACATCCAGCTTACACACAGTTCCCACCTCCAACCCACAAACACCCAAACATAATCTCTCACAACCTATAGATACATAGGCATACCCTTCAAAAAATACATCCACACACAACCCCTCCACAAACACTAGGGATGTGCAGAGCAAAATTTTATGTTCATATTTTTTATGTCCGAAAGGGGGTCCCACTTGCGGCCAATATGGACATAAAAAAAATCCAATGAGTTGGGTATATGTACATATGTGCAAAAAAAAAATTTAAACCCCCTCACCCTCCTTAATCCCCCCCCCAGACTTACCACAACTCCCTGGTGATCGAGCGAGGAGTGAGGACGTCATTTCTGCAATCCTTGGCGAGAAGCATGTGACGTCGGTGGCACGTCGAGTGACGCGGCGTCATGTGGGAAATCGCGATTGTTGAGCCAAAATAAAAATATAAACCCCCTCACCCGACTTACCACAACTCCCTGGTGATGGAGCGAGGAGTGAGGACGCCATTTCTGCAATCCTTGGCGAGAAGCATGTGACGTCGGCGGCACGTCGAGTGACGCCGGCGTCACGTGATTCCCGGCTCGTTCGCGCCGGACGGCTCGTTCGGCCCAAAAAGAACTTTTGGCCAGCTTGAGGGGGTCAGGAGGCCCCCCCAAGCTGGCCAAAAGTTCTTTTTGGGCCGAACGAGCCGTCCGGCGCGAACTCGCCGGGAATCACGTGGCGCCGCGTCACTCAGACGCGACGTCATGTGATTCCCGGCGAGTTCGCGCCGGACGGCTCGTTCGGCCCAAAAAGAACTTTTGGCCAGCTTGGGGGGGCCTCCTGACCCCCTCAAGCTGGCCAAAAGTTCTTTTTGGGCCGAACGAGCCGTCCGGCGCGAACGAGCCGGGAATCACGTGACGCCGGCGTCACTCGACGTGCCGCCGACGTCACATGCTTCTCGCCAAGGATTGCAGAAATGGCGTCCTCACTCCTCGCTCCATCACCAGGGAGTTGTGGTAAGTCGGGGGGGGGGGGGGATTAAGGAGGGTGAGGGGGTTTATATTTTTATTTTGGCTCAACAATCGCGATTTCCCACATATCGAACATATCTATGTTCGATATGTGGGAAATCCGATCGTTTATGTCGAATCAATTTTTTAAGTAAAAAAAAAATATGAGTTGCGTTTTACTAATGCGGTCAATCCGAATGCACACCCCTAACAAACACCCACACAACCTCTTACCTACCCAAGCACACACACACACATACCCATGCAACTAGTCTCTCAGATACCCTCCCCATACACACATATTACACACAGCCCTAAATTCCTCACTTCTCCATATCCCTGAACACACACGTCTACCACGCAAACCTACCTATCCATGCACATTCTTAGACATCCCCGCACACCATCCCATCCATCCCCATATATACCCCATGCCACATACTCCTTCCCTACACAATCCATTCCCCCCAAATGCCATAAACAAGTCCACAGTCACATTTTAAACTCCATCCCGACCCTTAATACATTTCTATGTTGGAAAGTATTCCTGAAGCCATGTTGCTGCATACTTTCCGTACTTGTTTTGCATGTGTCAGTTCATATATAATGGTTATAGTAAAGAGGCGTAGCTAGAGGCATTTGTAATTAGCATAACAGGAAAAATTGCAGCTTTCAGTTCATTAAGACCAATGAAGCAAAATTGCCTTCAAATCCTTTATTTCTTCTACAAATTCCACTTTTAAAATATTAATTTTCTAAAATGTATTTTTGCATTACAAATTTGTGTAGGCAGTCAGGGGGGAAAAATGAAAGCTTCACATGTGATCAAAAGACAATGAATGAGTGCTAAGTTGCTAATTTTTATTTAACCCATGACAGAAAATCCAAATTACAAACTACATTGGGCCCTTGGGTTACGAACAGCTCGGGTTACAATCAAATTGGGTTACGACCAACATTCAAGGTTTTGGGTTGCGAACAAATTTTGAGTTATGAACACAATTTTCGGTTTTGAATTAAGACCAGATTTCGGGTTACGACCCATGTGCCACGTGCGAGCAGTTTTGATTTTTTTTCCGGATTGGTTGTTGCTGCCTATTTCATTTTTTTGGTCTTGGAAGGTGGGATTTAAACAGAGATTGGATGGCTAGTGTTGCACGTGGGCAGAACCAGCACGGAAATGCAAACAACAGCATCAGAGGCAGCATCGGTGAACAGCAGCGGGGGCAGCATCGGTGAACAGCATCGGGGACAGCATCGATGAACAGCATCGGGGGCAGCATCGGTGAACAGCAGTGGGGGACAGCACTCAGCTGGCAAGGTACAGAACAGTTTCTGGAGGCCACCCAGACAGAGGAAAAGCCAATCATTGCATTCACTTGCTTAATGATAATGTCATGTCATACTACAGGACAGTGTTGAAAAAAAGACAGAAACAGACAACCTTAGACTAATTTTTAATTGAGAAAAGGTTGAGACCAAGTGAGCCAGAAGCAGGTCTTAGTGAGCTACAGACTCCCCCAAGGAAAGAAAGGACACCAGAGAGCCAGATTCCAGATGTTCTTATGGAATGGGATTCTCCTTCTGAACAATAACCACCTTCCATTTCGTCCCCCGATGCTGTTTGCTTCCCCTTCTTCCCTTCCTGAAAACCAAAGATGTCAACGTTTAAATAAATAAATAAATGAATAAATAAATAAATAAATAAATAGGAAAATGAACTTGAATTGTTGTTTCTGGTAGGCTAAGCACATTTTATAACCTTTTGGTGAGTGCACTAGGGAAGTATTGGTGTTTCTGGTAATTAACGACCTTATACAACCATTTTTTATGATAGAAATGTTTAGGCAAAGGTGCATTTCGAAGGTTCAGAACACATTATTGGTTTTCCCATTGTTTCCTATGGAAAAAATAGTCTTGACTTACAACCAACTTGGGTTTCAACCAGCCCTCTGGAACCAATTAAGTTCGTAACCCAAGGGCCCACTGTAGTAACAGAAGTCAGAATTCAGCATTATTTGGTAGTGAAATATAGAGATTGTCTATCCAGACCTGATGTCTGACTGCAAGTGGGGACAAAGCTCATTCTTTAATTGAATGTGTGTGACATAGTATTGTCTTATCTTTGCATCCTTGGGATTTTCAGATTGATGAGAAGTCTAAGAAATCAGGATAATGATAAAAATGATAAGGATAAAAAGAATTAAATAAATAAATAATGTGATTTAAGAGGACTGATTTCCCCTATTTGCAATGGTTCATTGATCCTTCCTGGACTATGTGCTATTTCAGCTTCTGTGCTTTTCACAAGTAAATATGGTTGATATGTTGCAGCTATTTTATTTATGCATTTATTTTGATATAAATAATGAGTTGATATTAACATTCAAAGTGCTGTACAAAATATACTACTATTACTTCTTTATTCCTATTACTACCACTGCTATTACTACTACTACTACTACTTTATTTACAACTACTTCTATTACTACTTATCATTCCTGTAGTACTACTAAACATTAAGAGGGAATTATGTAACAGCCTGCATAAATTTACGGGCTTTTACATGATAAGTTTCAGCAATTTTCAAAGTGATCTTACATTTTATTTATTTATTTATTTATTTGCTTTTATATACCAACATTCAATCAAGATATCACATCGGTTCACATATAACTGAACGAATAAGGCAAGATCTGCTTATTTTACATTGTAACATGCTAACTTGTATAAGAGCTGCATATATATTGTAACATTTATAATATATTTATATAATAACATTTTACATTGTAACGAGGTATCTTGTATAAGAGCTAGAGAGAAACATTTCTATTGTAACATAACAACATTGCTTGGGAAGATAAGTTTTAGATAAGGATTTAGATAGAGTCTTAGGGAGGTTAACTGGGGGTAGGAGTATTAGGGGAAGCTTATGATAAGTGGCTAGGGGGAGGGGGAGAGGGGGTGAGGGGTGAAGGGGGAGGGGGGATGATGAGGGTGGGGAGGAACAAATAAATATGGGGGCTGTAGGGGGGTTTCACTGGGAGGGGGGTTAGGGGTTAGGGGGTTAGGGGGTTTCATTTTAGAGTCAGCTTGAACCCGGGAGGGGGGCTAAGTATCTGGCGGGAAGGCTTTTCTGAATAGCCATGTTTTGAGTTGTTTTTTGAATACTTGGATGGAAGGTTCATTTCTGAGAAGGGGCGGGAGGGAGTTCCAAAGTGTGGGGCCCACCACGGATATGGCTCGTTTGCGGGTGGAGGTGAGGTGCGCTATTTTGGATTTGGGAATGGAGAGGAGGCCAGTGTCTGAGGACCTGAGGTTTCTTTATGTGGAGTATGGGAGTATGGCAGTGTTTAACCAGTTCATCTCGTTGTTGTTGTTTTTTTTGTGGATGAGGGTGAGGGTTTTGTATTGAATTCTTTGGCTGATGGGAAGCCAGTGAAGTTCTTTTAGTGTGGGTGTGATGTGGTTGCATTTTTTTATGTTTGTGATGGTCCTGGCAGCGGCGTTTTGTAGTACCTGAAGAGGTCTGATGGTGGTTTCGGGGAGGCCAAGGAGTATTGTATTGCAGTAGTCGAGTTTTGAAAAGATTATTGATTGTAGAACTGTTCAAAAATCTTGAGCGTGAAGAAGGGGTTTGAGCTTTTTAGTGTTTGCAGTTTGAAGAATCCATCTTTGATCATATTGGAGATGTGGTGCTTGAGGTTGAGTTCGTTGTTGATAGTCACTCCCAGGTTTTTTGTAGATGGTGTAAGTTGTACCCCTATGTTTTTAGGGGTGTTGTTGCTGAGGGGTGTAGAGGGGCAATCATTGGAGATATGTAGGATTTCAGTCTTGTTTTGGTTGAGGCAGAGTGATAATTGTGATAGCAGTTGAGTTATATTTGTGCTGAGTTGGTTCCATCTGTCTAGGATGTATTCGATGGATCTGTTTATGGGGAGTAATATTTGTATGTTGTCTGCGTATACAAAATAAATGAGGTCCGATTCTGAGAGGAATCTGCAGAGTGGGAGGGGGTATATGTTGAATAGGGTTGAGGATAGGGAAGATCCTTGTGGGACACTGTGTGTAAGTGGTATTTGGGAGGATTCTGATGTGTTTATCTTTTTGTTGTAGGATCTGTTTGTGAGATATGATTCAAACCATTTAATTGTAGTGTCTCATAGTCCAATTTCTTTAAGTCTGGTGAGGAGTGTTCGGTGGTTGATGGTGTCGAAGGCGGCGGATATGTCAAGGAGTATCAGGACGTATGATTGGCCTTGGTCGTGCCCTCTGAGGATTTTATCGGTGAGTGTAAGAAGGAGGGTTTCAGTGCTGAAAAGTTTGTAGGATGTTATGTGCAGGTTGTTTTTGATGATGGGTTCTATTTCTGTTGATGCGACAGGGATGAATTGTGACCACTTGGAGTTGAGCAGGAGAATTTCTGTTGTGTCAGTGTGGATTGGGGGGGGATCTTGGCGATGATGTTGTTGACCTTGTCTTTGAAGACGTGGGCTAGCTTTTCGCTGGAGATGGTGGCGGTGTTCAGGGTTGAATCATTCTGGGTTGGTTTGGTTAGGTCTTTGACGTAGGAGAAAAGTGTCCTGGGGGTGAATTGGTATTCATGTATTTTTGTTGTATAGAAGTTGCGCTTTGCTGTGTTGAGATCTGCTGTGTATTTATGAAGTAGCATTCTGTATTTGTCTTTCAGATCTGGCATTGGGGTTCTTCTCCACAGTTTTTCTGTTTGTCCTAGGGTTCGCTTAGAGTTTTTTAGCTCTGGGGTGTACCAAGGAGATTTTTGCATCGTGGAGGTTTTGATTACTTTTCTTACTGAGGGGCATAGTGATTTGGCTATACCCGCGTTGATGGAGATCCAGGAGTTTGTAGCAGAGTTGTCGTCATTTTTCTTGAGGGTCTTTAAGGCTTCAGGTAGTAGATCAGCAAGGTCGTCGCTGGAGCATGGTTTGGTGAATTCGATGATGTGGTTGTTTGATTTCCGTGGAGTGATTTGAAGCTGGAACTTGGCTTGAATGAGGCTGTGGTTTTGGGGTTGCTGTGGGTGATCATACATAAGTTTCCTTTGAGAATTATCCCTGCAAAAGTACCTGCACACAATTATACCTACTATTTGGTGTGGATAGTTTTGCCATGAAAATATATGCACAGGGAGCTTAACTTTTAAACCTATCTATGATACATTTTCATGTGTGAGTGGACACACAGAGATTTATGCTAATATTTTCTAAACTGTAGTGGGATCTGTACAGTTTATTAAAAAAAACACGTAGTTCTGCTCTAAAAGTGTGCATATATGTTTCAGTACACACAAATACTTCCAATGCAAGAAAATACATACTTTCTCTACCTATTATCTAAACAAATGGGCTATATCCTAGGTGAGTAAAAAATATAACACATAGCATAATAACAGACTGGCAAATTTTAAAAGGAACGCACGTGCGCCCATAAATGGGCAAATCAGTGTGTGAACGGAAATATGTTGCAATCTTTTATCATGCGTACAAGTACAAGTGTATCATTTAAAATCCCCTTGCCATGTGTATGTATGTGCATAATCTTAAGAGGCAGCTCGAGTAAATGTCCCACACATATTTCACTCTAGAGCTTTAGAGGCTTTTATGGGCGTATAGAGGCAAATTTTAAAACATGCTCGCGTAAGGGAAAAAAACAGTTTTTCCAATTAGTCTTCCAGTTGTCCAGTTGACATTGAGGTCTTCAAGATCCCTCTAGTTCTTCATCCTGTAAGGCCCCATTTGACCCCGAATCTTCATGCTGTGCTGAAAGCCCTAACACTTGAGATCTCTAGACTTGCTCCTCATCAGGACCAGCAGTAAAGCTACGTGGATAACACGTGGATGGAAGCTATAGTCAGCTTTTTTAAATTTGGAGTTGTGACCATAAGTCTTGGCTCCACCTTGGAACACCCATTCTCCATTCATCCCCCACCCCTTTTACACCCCCTTATTCTTGATATGTGCAAATCTATGTATGGCATACTTCACGGCTTTTAAAATTTGTGTTGCTTGCGTGCAGCCCAAATATGCTCTCCTCAGAGGGTTTTATAAAGTATCCAAATATATCATTTTGATATTGTTAACATATCTGCCACTTCACTCAGTCCATTTCCAATTCACTTATTACCCTCTAGCACTTTACACTGAACCCAAAGCAAACCCAGAACCCCCACCTAGACCTTCCACTCCAAATCTGCAAGCAGCAGACAAGCCCACTTTCTGCCAGTCAATTAGCAGGAGTAAAAAATATGAATACGTTCAGTAATACATATGTGTATATCTCTTACAAAAGAGCAACTACCGAGCGTATTCCTGAACCCCGTCCTGGGACACCTTTAGACTCTTTTTTTCCACTTTGTAACCTGGATAGCACTGTCTCATGGATTATTCTCCTTCCATCAGGTCTTTGAGATGCCAATTATGTTTATCTCATCATTCGCTGCTATTCACTCTAACTCTCTTATCTTACTTCTTAGACTTTGTTATTGGCATACAGACATTACAAAATTTATTTTTTGTTTGTATTAACAACCTACTTTTCAGTTGACAGGGATAATTTGGAATCTTTTAGCGCAGGTGATTCTTATAGGCTTTTCAGTTGACAGGGACAATTTGCAATCTTTTACCTCAGGTGTTTCTTTACTTATAGGCACATGGAGTACTTTTGCTTTTTTTGGATCCTCTCTATTGGGATGCCCTAATTCTCTAGTTTCATTAGTATCCTTCAAAGATACCTCCTTTCAAACCATGTGCTGCTGAATAACTGTTGGTTTTCTCCCTTGTTTTAGTTTTAAAGCTGCTCTATCTCCTTTTTTAAAGGTTAGCATCAGCAGCCTAGTTCCATCCTGATTAAGGTGGAGTCTGTTCTTTTGGAAAAGACTTCCCTCTTCCCCAAAAGGTTGCCTAGTTCCTTATAAAATGGAATTACTCTTCCCTGCACCATCATCTTATCCATGTATGGAGACTCCAGTGCCTGCTTCTGGGGGCTGCACATAGAACAGGGAGCATTTCAGAGAAGGCTACCCTGGAGGTTCTGGATTTCAGCTTTGAACCTAAAAGTCTAAATTTTGCTTCCAGAATCTCTCTCCCACATTTTCCTATGTCGTTGGTGCCCACATGTACCACGACAGATGGTTCCTCCCCAGTACTGTTTAAAATCCTATCTAGGGGATCCTCATGGCCATCAGCTACCCAGCTATCTACATATATAATAATACAATCACCAACTATGATGGCCAAACCAAGCCCTTTCCTCCTGGGCAGTAGCCCTGGGAAACTCATCCTCAATGCGAGAGGATAATGCATCACCTGGAGAGCAGTTCCTTTTTACAGAATCACTTCCTGCTTTATCAGGTGCGATGCTCTCTGACCAGGATATCTTCCTCATCTTAGGAAGCTGCTTGACTGGAGTTAGGACTTGTCTACTAATTCCCTGAGGATCTTCTCTATATACCTCTCTGTTTGCCTCAATTCATCCAGTTCTGTCACTCAAGTCTTCAGAGATTGGACTCATTCTCTGACAGCCAGGATCTCTTTGCACCGGGTGTATACATCCTCTCACTGGCAAGTAAAATATGATTCATGTAACACTCAGGGCAAAAGACTGGAAGGCCCCCCTCTTACTGTTGAATTGCTACCTTCAACCTAATTTTGTTGCGTTCTTACTTATGTTTAGGTTACTATGCGAGTAGGAATCTGTAAATTAGAGTCCTTTGAATTTATTGATATAGTTACTATTAATTTGGTAGTAACCTGTAAGGGGATAATTAAACTCTTGATAAGGGCTGGGGCAATCCTATGTTTTAGATAAAAGCCTGATTGATTTTTAATGTAAAAGTAAGTGTCTCTTGCCTATAAATCGAAGTATGAGCTAGGAATGAGTGGGATTGTGGTGGGAGGGAGGGAAAGATAGACACTTTCGTACATGCTATTTTTATGCTCGAAACTACTTTGAAAATTTAACATTCAAAATAAAAAGAATAAGCATTAATAAAAACCCTGCCCAGACTCCATCCCTCCAGAACACTACTCATTAATGTAGGTAACAAAGAGTGTTATCAAGTCTTATTTGCCTACATATCAAGTGGGCAATTTTATAAAAGGACATTTTGCTGGGTAAAGGACTGCAGCTAGCAGTATGCTGTAACCTCATCAAAGTTTTCAATGTATTTGTGCATTTAGTGGGTTATGTGTTGAAAGCTGAAATGAATTGTTTGGATTTTTGCTGATCATGCAATCATTTTCTTCATTCAACTCTTTCGTTACACAAAGCTCTGTTATGTCAAGGCAAAAATAAGGATTGTTTTCTATTCTATTTGAGGGAATCAGAAGTTTAAGAAAGCAATTTTCAAAGCCATTTATATAGGTAAATAGTAATTTATGTATGTAAACTGGCTGTCTGAAAAATGCTCTATTATAATGTGGCAGAAAATATGCATGTTAGAGATAATGCTCTTACTTTAATCCACATTTAGAGGAGGCATGTCCAAGCACTTGTTTAGGATTTGGTTGGAAAATAACATGCATAGATTGCACTTTCAATTCTATGTGCATCATTTTCCTTGAAAAAGTGCCCATACAAATAACATATGCAAATGTCTGCAGATAGTTTGTACCCATGGCAAGTCTCAAAGCAAAAGTATGTGCATACCTTGAAAACTGGTGCATAGTCCATGGGTAAAAGCATCCAAAGACAGTTTGAAAATTGCTTCATGAAAGATAACATGGACATACAAGGCACTCAGCTTCTCACCTACTCTCTAAGCCCTCAACAAGCATTCAATACACAGCATATGGATTTACATAAGGCCACAATTTATTTAGCTACAAACTTGAACAGAACACAAGCTCAGAGCACAATGTTAACGTTAATGTCCAAAAAGCCAATGAACCCTCTCACCTACCCAAAGCCTCTAGGCAGCTCCAAACATGTCCCAGCAGCAAACTGCCAACAGTCAACTCTGGTTTCCGAAGCTGCACCAGCATATCACTGCAACACACAAGACCTCTCCTATCACATCCCAACAGGTGGGGGTCTAGCAGCATGATCAGCAACCGCACAGTACTACCACTGCTACAGGATAACAGTACATACAACCTCTGTTAACACAGGAAGGAAACTGACTTGTTCAACTTAAGGACACACAAGTTTATACATGAGAATTAACCTGTGCTTGGGACAACCACCATAAATGAAGGTTTTAACCAATTAATCTCTGCCTTCTGTTATGCACCCTGTCCGTGGCTGTCCCGCTCATTGGCTTGCTCACCTTCAAGGTTCCACGGCAGGTCCCAGGCCGACCTCCCTGGCGGTAGTTGCTAGCTCCTCTAGGCCCCGGCATCCCGCGGTGGCGGTCACCGGGCCTTCCACTGTGTCCTAGGCCTCACGCCGAGATCCGACACCCTCAGCAATGTTGGCCACGCCCCTGCACGCGCGCGCATACTGTTCAGGCTTTTGTAGGGCCAAGGGCGGGTCTTAGCTCCGTGGCGCACCCTGATTGATTCCCTGATATAAGGAAGCTCATGTCTGTACTTCCTTGCCTTGGCAATCGGGCCGGTGTGTTTGCTAGATTGCCTCTGCGTTTGTTCCTGCTCTTGTCTTGGTCCCAGACTCGTTCCAGGGGAACGAGTCTGGGAACAGTCCTGCTCCAGTCCTGTTCCTGCCTTATTCTTGCATCCTAGTTCCTACTCGTCTTGTTCCTGTGTTCGTCTGTACGTCTTCCCAGGTAGTATCTCCAACTGACTTTCTGGTACTGAACTCAAGCCTGTTCCTTGACCTGTCGGCCTGCCTGCCGCCTACCTTAAGACCTCAGCCTGTTCCTTGACCTGCCTGCCTGCCGCCTGCCTCAAGACCTCAGCCTGTCCCTAGACCTGCTCGCCTGCCTGCCGCCTGTCTCAAGACCTCAGCTTGTTCCTTGACCTGTCTGTCTGCCTGCCTGTCACCTGCATCAAGACCTCAGCCTGCTCCTTGACCTACTTGTCTGCCTGCTGCCTACCTCAAGACCTCAGCTTGTTCCTTCACCTGCCCACATGCCTGCCGCCTGCCTTTTGACTTTGGCCTGCCAGTGACCTCGTCTGACCTCCAGTATCTGACCTCTAATTCATTGACCATCCCTCAGACTGACCTTTGGACTTTGACCTTGCTCGCCTGACTTCATTCCTAGATTCTGGCTCTGTTTCTTGCCTTATCATCGCCTATGCTATTCTGGTTCTCCTTGCTCCATCAGACCTCCAGTCTTGAACCCAATCACGCTCGCCCTGTGTCTGTGGGCATGACGCTCTTCCACTCTCCCAGAAGACCCTGCGAGGCCTACCTAAGTCCAAGTGGCCCAGGTCCCTACGGGCTCCTCCCGAGGGGACCTCAGGCTTCTAATGGTGAAGATCATCCTAGCCTCTGTCTCCTCCAGTGCTCCGCCCTCTGGGGGCAGTTGGCTTCTGATCCCTATCCGGAGGTGTGTCGCCACTCTCCCAGGACAAGGGTCCACCCCCGTGCGCAACACCTTCAGATCACCAGACACTATTACCCCAAGGTCCCTCTCCTGGTCCATACACAATAGTGTTTCACCCTCCATTATATACAGCTTTTTTGGATTTCTGCACCCCAAAATACATGACTGTCCACTTCTTGTTAGAATCTGATGTTAGTTAGATTGCGGAGTTAGCAATCTGTTATAATATGTTCCTCCAGAGGGGAGGAGTTAGCAATCTGTATGGATCTGCTATGCTGATGAGAGGAGCAAGCAAATGAGAGTAGCAGTCTGTTGTGCTCAGCTCCTGAAGTGGGAGGATTGAGCACTCTAATGTAAATTGGTGAATCCTTGGGCTGGCAGGGTTGAAGTCCCTCAGATGCTGGAACTGCGATCCCAGGGTTGCTGAGCTGTAGAGACACTATAGATAGTGAGTAGACATAGCCAATAGTAGATGACACACTCACATAAATTCTTAAGAAGGCTCAGTAGCTGGAAAGAGTTAGGCCCTCGAGGAGTGAGTACCTGGTTCCCAGGAAAGCTCTGAGAGAGAGATGGCAACTCACAATTGTCTGTTTCAGTAATGGCTTCCAGGCAGTAGAGAATCTTCAGTGTATTCAGGAACATGAGCCCTCGAGGTGAGTACCGGTTCCTATATGCAATCTGAAATAGTAATTCACAAATGTCTGTGTCTGCGATAGCTTCTAGACAGTAGAGACTCTTCAGAATGTTTAGGAACTTGGACCTTTGAGGAGAGAGTACTGGTTCCTATCTGTAATCTGAAATAGTAACTCACAATGTCTGTATCTGCGATCGCTTCCAGGCAATAGAGAATCTTCTGAGTGTTCAGGAACATAGGCCCTCGAGGAGCGAGTACCAGTTCCTGTCTGCAATCTGAAATCAAGAAAGGAGAGCAAGGCCCCAAGGAGCGGGTACCCCTGGTAAGTCCGAGGAGGCAGAGCAGCGTAGAGAGAAGCAGGTCCAGATGAATCCCCTCAATCAATCCTTGCTAACTCAACTCGTAAGCGCAAGTGAAGACCTTTTATCTTGGAAGCGGATGACATCAATACAGGGGGACGCCCCTGAGGTTCACACCCTTGCTGGTACATACTTCGGAGCACACGCTCACGCTCTACATCATCAGGAACATGGAGGATCCGCAGCGTTGAGCCGGTCCGGGGACACTGGGGAGAAGCAGCATGGAGACGCCGTGGCAGCCGTGACGACGTCCATCAGACCCAGAGGGAGTCGCCACAGAGGTAGAGAGGGTGGAGCGAGGGCGAAGAACAGGCACAAATGCAACACTTCTTGACCCTGAATCACAGCTGCCAAATCTTTGACCACTCTTCAAGCTTTCTTAAATCACTTTTCATTCTCTCTACTCCTTCAGCCATGTCAACTCTGTTGCAAATCTTATTATCATTCACAAATAGACAAACCTTACCTTCTATCCCTTCACTGTTGCTCACAAAGATATTGAAAAGAACCATTCCCAAAACCAATCCTTGTACCAGTCCAGTTAACACTGTTCTTTCTTTAGTGTAGGTTCCATTTACCATCACTTGCTCTTTCCTGTCAATCAACCAGTTTATAATCCACTCCACCACCTTGGTGCCCTCTCCCAAGCTTCTCATTTTATTCATGAGCCTCCTATGCTAAAGCCAGAAGGATGTGAGTTGCATAGAGAGAGGAATAACCAGTAAGATAAAGGAGGTGATAATGCTTTTGTATAGGTCCATGGTGAGGCCTCACTTGGTGTTGTGCAAAATGGCACTGGCCGTACGGCAACATGATTCGACTGCAGGAGGTCGCTCCGGACCCCCGCTGGACTTTTGGCAAGTCTTGTGGGGGTCAGGAGGCCCCCCCAAGCTGGCCAAAAGTCCCTGGGGGTCTATCGGGGGTCCGGGAGCGTCCTCCTAAGCTCCTGACGTCGGGGGACAAAAAACAAAATGGCCCGGCGCTACCTTTGCCCTGTCATATGACAGTATTCAACAATAAATAGTGACATATAAATATATATTTTTCTCAATCTTTATTGGTAACAAAAAAATATATATAAAAACCCTTAAACAACTTTATTCTAAATATACCCCGGATCACCACATTTACCCCGGATCACCACATTTAAAAATACACCAATACCATGTTCTCACATACCATCCATTCAACACACTCACACAACAACCTATATAAAAAATTTTTTTAAACAAACAATTCCTTAGAATTCACATGAGCTGGTTCATATCTTCTATAAGCAGAAGGAGTCCAATTCCACCAAAATTTTTCTTCTTCGTTCCCAAAAACGTCAGATACTTCAATATATCCTTTTATCCTCTCTCTTATCCTCTCGACATGTTTCGCCTCTTGTCAGGCTTCTTCAGGAGAGCTTGTGTAAAGTCTCCTGCTGCTTATATTTTAATCTTCAATCGGTATCCAAAGGAATCAATTTTCTACAAACATTTCACAAATTTAATTAATATGTTATAAAGAATTTCTTTAAATATAACATTTTACAAAATATACTAAAATATTTCATCATTAGCTATATTACCTGAACGTCCTAGCTAATCTCTCCTGGACGTACAGCAGATATCCCCGACTCTTTTTTCACCATTTAAATACATCTTACTTCACCTAGAGACAAGTAATTTAAGAGACTTTAACCTTTCCAAACCCCAAAGAGAAAATTCCACACATACTTAGACTATATAAGAGGATCCTACCTTTTCTTAATTTCAGCAAAAACGCCATGACCAAGCCTTCAGAAAACGTCCAAACCGAGTGAGTCAGCGGAAGTGTGACTTACCACATCCTCCAAACTTTTAAAGTCCATCGAACCAATCACAACAGAGAATGTCTCCACACTCCACCCCTCAAACACCCGCGAAAATCAAACCTATCAACACAATGGTTTGTTTCCACACAACAATTCTCAAAATTCAGAGACACGCCACCCAATCAATTTTATCATTTAATCCCTTTGGCCACATAGTTCCCAAAGAGAAGATCCAACGCTGCTCCGTTTGTAATAATTTCTTATTCAAATTACCTCCACGTCTACTACAGATCTCCTGCAAAACAAAAAAACGAAGCTCTTCTACCAAATGCTGTTGTTCCCGCCAATGTTTTACCAAAGGTGCCGTCTCCACTCCATTTCTAATCCTGCTACAGTGTTCGAGTATACGAAGTCTAATTACTCTTGATGTCTTTCCGACATAAAAAAGCCCACAAGGGCACTGTATTATGTAAACCACTGACCGTGTCTGACATGTTGTAAAATCTCGTAAAAAATACGGTTTTCCCGAAACCGGGTGAATGAAGGATTGAAGTGATAAAGATAATTTACATACACTACATCTTGAACAAGGAAAGTGACCAGCTTCACACCTATCTTCTTTCTTTTCAACACCAATATCCGAGTGTACCAATATATCTTTAAGATTCCTCGATCTTCTAAACGAAAAAAGCGGAGGATCCATCATTCCTGTAAACCCACTTACAAGATGCCAGTGATCTTTAATCACTTGTATCAAATCCCCTACTCTATTTGAATAGGGTAACACACAAACTAACGAAGGTGTCTTATGTTCTCTTTTAGGGTCCAGTAACAAATCCCTATTCATGTATCGGGCTCTTTTGTATGCCCGATGAATTATACGTTTAGGATACCCCCTTTTATCAAACCTTTCCTGTAAATCTTTCGCATGAGTCTTGAATGTAGTAATATCGGAACAAATCCTCCTAATCCTAAAGAATTGCCCAACTGGGATATTTTCCCTAATATGCCTCGGATGAAAACTACTAAAATGTAATAACCCATTCCTGTCTATTTCCTTCCAATAGAGCTCAGTTACTAATATCCCATCCTTTTTACCCACTTTCATATCTAAAAAGGAAACCCATTGTGTCTGAATGTCACAGGTAAATTTAAGATTGATATCTTGAGTATTCAAATATTGAAAAAAATTATTAAATTCACTCTCAGTTCCAGACCAAACAATAAAGATATCATCGATGTATCGACACCATAACCTTACCTGTTTGAACCATTGTGAAGAGTAAACAAACTGTTCCTCAAAAGATGTCACGTACAAACAAGCAAGGTCAGGCGCCATTGTGGCACCCATAATGGTTCCATGGACCTGTTGATAAAAATCATCCTGAAACAAAAAATAATTCTGAGTAAGTGCAATGGTAGCTAACTCAACCAAAAAATGCGTCGGAACCCGCTTATCAATCCTTGTATCCAAAACCTTCTCTATTAACTGAATTGTCGCCCTCTGGGGAATATTTGAATACAAAGATTCAACATCCATCGATATTAACAAAGTGGACTCCGATATATCAGGAAGACTTCTCAATACCGTTATCAAATGAGAAGAATCTCTTATATATGATCTAGCCATAGAGACAAAAGGTCTTAAAAAATGATCTACATAGATCGATAAAGGTTCCAACACAGAGCCGATTCCGGCCACTATAGGTCTTCCTGGGGGGGATTGCAAAGATTTGTGCACCTTTGGCAATATATAAAAGACAGGAATTTGGGGGTTCCGATTAGCCAAAAACGCTGCTTCTTTTATTGTTACCCATCCCACACTAAGTGCTTCTGTAATCACCTCAGCGATCTGAGAGGCCAATGTTACAGTCGGATCAATTTCCAATCGTCTATAGAATTTTTTATCCCCCAATTGTCGATGTACTTCTTGAATATATTTATTTATTTATTTATTTATGGTTTTTGTATACCGGAGTTCCTGTATACAATACATATCACTCCGGTTCACAATTAACAGTAATAACTACTGCCGGGTGGCAGTTTACATGGAACAAATCTTGGAACAGAAAACAGAAAAATTTGGTCTAAGTAAAAAGAAAAAAAACAAACTAGCTGGTTCAACTATAAACATATAAATAAGGCAATTTATAATCTTGGATAAATAAAGCATAAGGATAAATACATTAGAACAAAAGGACAGGGATTGTTTAGTTTTGGATCTTAGCTCTCTGGGAATGCTTGCAGGAAGAGCCAAGTCTTTAGTTTTGCCTTAAAAGTAGAATGGCACGGCTCAAGGCGGAGGTCTGGTGGAAGGGAATTCCAGAGGGACGGGCCCGCCGTTGATAGAGCGCGTTTTCTCAGGGAGGATTTTGCGGGTTGGGTAATCAATCTGTTTTGGTATGCTCTTCTAGTTGGTTTATCGGAAGTATGTAGTTGCAGCTTGAAGGTTAAGTTGAGTGGGGATATGCTATGAAGGGCCTTATGCATCATCATGCTGCTTTTGAACTGTATCCTGTATTTAATGGGAAGCCAATGAAGGTGCTGGAGGATCGGGGTGATGTGGTCTTTTTTTTTGGCGTTGGTGAGAATTCTTGCTGTGGCATTTAGTACCATCTGGAGGGGTTTGGTGGAGCAGGCGGGAAGTCCCAGCAGAAGCGAATTACAATAGTCTAGTTTCGGGAGAATGATGGCTTGGAGCACTGTGCGGAAATCTCTGTAGCGAAGAAGTGGCTTTAGTTTCTTTAAGACTTGTAATTTAAAGAAGCATTCTTTAGTGGTATTGTTGATGAATTTATTGAGGCTGAATCTGTCGTCTAGTATAACACCCAGATCTCTGACTTGCGGTGAGGTGGTGAATCCTGAGGTGTCTGTTGTCTATCTAAAATTACCAAAGAGCCCCCTTTGTCAGCAGGTTTAAACACCAAATTTGAATCTTGACTCAATTTAACCAATGCCTCATACTCTTTTTTCTGCAAATTCCAAAAAGGAAATCGTTGTTCCGCCTCTTTTTGTTTCAAGGCTCGCTCTACTACCTCCTCAAACGCTACCATCAATGGGTGAACTGGACCCGGCGGTATCCAAACCGATGGATTTTTAACAATTGAACTATCAATATTTAAATTCTCTTGTCCCTGGAAAAATATCTTTAATTTCATCAATCTAAAAAATTTTTGTAAAGCCAATCGGGTTTCAAAAAAATCATATCTCGGAGTCGGTGAGAAAGACAACCCTCGATTCAAAACTTGTAATTCCAATGTGGTAAGTTCTCTAGAAGACAAATTAATAACTAAATTATTCAACTCTGTTGATTGCGTTCCCGTAGACCTACAGGACTGCGATTCCGCGGAGGGCGACCCCCTCGTCCCCCCCGCCGATCCGCCCCCTGTTTTGGCTTTGAACTTTGATCTAAAAAAGTCACACGTTTACCTTCTTCTCCTGAAGACTCACTCGATGAAGATGAATGCTCAAAGTTGGAGGATCTCTTATATCTAATCCGATTCTTATTACACCATGGGTATACATAACCCTGGGTGTAATCGTTTTCATCTCTTTGGAATTTGGTAAGTTTAGTCTCCTTTATTTTCTCACGCATATTACTAATCTCCTGATTTAATTCACTCAGTTTCTCCTCAAACCTCTCCTGAGGCACATTTTCCTTTAAAGCGACGCTCAATGTATCGATCTCTCTCTGAGTTTCAACTAATAATTTCTGAGTAGTTTCCACTATCAAAATCATAAGATCCATTGCACACTTATTCAAAATAGAGTTTCACTTCGCCACAAATTCTTTGTCATCCGAAAATAAATGAGGCTCTTTATATAACCGTAACCCTCGTGGAATTCTCTTAATTCTTAAATATTCCACCAAGGTGGAAGAGTGCATATGAGATCGAACAAAACGTTTTTTCAACTGAGAGAGATCCGACCATTGAGCCTCACTAATTGCATCTGCTTTTTGATCAAATAGAGGAGTACTTTGTAATATAGAGTCAAGGATCGCATCTGAATAGCTAAATACTGAATCAACCTGAAATGCCATCTTCTATCTACAAGATACAATACTTCTGGCAATTAATCTAATATATCACACAACAATAGTATTCAACAATAAATAGTGACATATAAATATATATTTTTCTCAATCTTTATTGGTAACAAAAAATATATATATAAAAACCCTTAAACAACTTTATTCTAAATATACCCCGGATCACCACATTTACCCCGGATCACCACATTTAAAAATACACCAATACCATGTTCTCACATACCATCCATTCAACACACTCACACAACAACCTATATAAAAAAAAATTTTAAACAAACAATTCCTTAGAATTCACATGAGCTGGTTCATATCTTCTATAAGCAGAAAGAGTCCAATTCCACCAAAATTTTTCTTCTTCGTTCCCAAAAACGTCAGATACTTCAATATATCCTTTTATCCTCTCTCTTATCCTCTCGACATGTTTCGCCTCTTGTCAGGCTTCTTCAGGAGAGCTTGTGTAAAGTCTCCTGCTGCTTATATTTTAATCTTCAATCGGTATCCAAAGGAATCAATTTTCTACAAACATTTCACAAATTTAATTAATATGTTATAAAGAATTTCTTTAAATATAACATTTTACAAAATATACTAAAATATTTCATCATTAGCTATATTACCTGAACGTCCTAGCTAATCTCTCCTGGACGTACAGCAGATATCCCCGACTCTTTTTTTCACCATTTAAATACATCTTACTTCACCTAGAGACAAGTAATTTAAGAGACTTTAACCTTTCCAAACCCCAAAGAGAAAATTCCACACATACTTAGACTATATAAGAGGATCCTACCTTTTCTTAATTTCAGCAAAAACGCCATGACCAAGCCTTCAGAAAACGTCCAAACCGAGTGAGTCAGCGGAAGTGTGACTTACCACATCCTCCAAACTTTTAAAGTCCATCGAACCAATCACAACAGAGAATGTCTCCACACTCCACCCCTCAAACACCCGCGAAAATCAAACCTATCAACACAATGGTTTGTTTCCACACAACAATTCTCAAATTCAGAGACACGCCACCCAATCAATTTATCATTTAATCCCTTTGGCCACATAGTTCCCAAAGAGAAGATCCAACGCTGCTCCGTTTGTAATAATTTCTTATTCAAATTACCTCCACGTCTACTACAGATCTCCTGCAAAACAAAAAAACGAAGCTCTTCTACCAAATGCTGTTGTTCCCGCCAATGTTTTACCAAAGGTGCCGTCTCCACTCCATTTCTAATCCTGCTACAGTGTTCGAGTATACGAAGTCTAATTACTCTTGATGTCTTTCCGACATAAAAAAGCCCACAAGGGCACTGTATTATGTAAACCACTGACCGTGTCTGACATGTTGTAAAATTTCGTAAAAAATACGGTTTTCCCGAAACCGGGTGAATGAAGGATTGAAGTGATAAAGATAATTTACATACACTACATCTTGAACAAGGAAAGTGACCAGCTTCACACCTATCTTCTTTCTTTTCAACACCAATATCCGAGTGTACCAATATATCTTTAAGATTCCTCGATCTTCTAAACGAAAAAAGCGGAGGATCCATCATTCCTGTAAACCCACTTACAAGATGCCAGTGATCTTTAATCACTTGTATCAAATCCCCTACTCTATTTGAATAGGGTAACACACAAACTAACGAAGGTGTCTTATGTTCTCTTTTAGGGTCCAGTAACAAATCCCTATTCATGTATTGGGCTCTTTTGTATGCCCGATGAATTATACGTTTAGGATACCCCCTTTTATCAAACCTTTCCTGTAAATCTTTCGCATGAGTCTTGAATGTAGTAATATCGGAACAAATCCTCCTAATCCTAAAGAATTGCCCAACTGGGATATTTTCCCTAATATGCCTCGGATGAAAACTACTAAAATGTAATAACCCATTCCTGTCTATTTCCTTCCGATACAGCTCAGTTACTAATATCCCATTGGAATTACAAGTTTTGAATCGAGGGTTGTCTTTCTCACCGACTCCGAGATATGATTTTTTTGAAACCCGATTGGCTTTACAAAAATTTTTTAGATTGATGAAATTAAAGATATTTTTCCAGGGACAAGAGAATTTAAATATTGATAGTTCAATTGTTAAAAATCCATCGGTTTGGATACCGCCAGGTCCAGTTCACCCATTGATGGTAGCGTTTGAGGAGGTAGTAGAGCGAGACTTGAAACAAAAAGAGGCGGAACAACGATTTCCTTTTTGGAATTTGCAGAAAAAAGAGTATGAGGCATTGGTTAAATTGAGTCAAGATTCAAATTTGGTGTTTAAACCTGCTGACAAAGGGGGCTCTTTGGTAATTTTAGATAGACAACAGTATATTCAAGAAGTACATCGACAATTGGGGGATAAAAAATTCTATAGACGATTGGAAATTGATCCGACTGTAACATTGGCCTCTCAGATCGCTGAGGTGATTACAGAAGCACTTAGTGTGGGATGGGTAACAATAAAAGAAGCAGCGTTTTTGGTTAATCGGAACCCCCAAATTCCTGTCTTTTATATATTGCCAAAGGTGCACAAATCTTTGCAATCCCCCCCAGGAAGACCTATAGTGGCCGGAATCGGCTCTGTGTTGGAACCTTTATCGATCTATGTAGATCATTTTTTAAGACCTTTTGTCTCTATGGCTAGATCATATATAAGAGATTCTTCTCATTTGATAACGGTATTGAGAAGTCTTCCTGATATATCGGAGTCCACTTTGTTAATATCGATGGATGTTGAATCTTTGTATTCAAATATTCCCCAGAGGGCGACAATTCAGTTAATAGAGAAGGTTTTGGATACAAGGATTGATAAGCGGGTTCCGACGCATTTTTTGGTTGAGTTAGCTACCATTGCACTTACTCAGAATTATTTTTTGTTTCAGGATGATTTTTATCAACAGGTCCATGGAACCGCTATGGGTGCCACAATGGCGCCTGACCTTGCTTGTTTGTACGTGACATCTTTTGAGGAACAATTTGTTTACTCTTCACAATGGTACAAACAGGTAAGGTTATGGTGTCGATACATCGATGATATCTTTATTGTTTGGTCTGGAACTGAGAGTGAATTTAATAATTTTTTTCAATATTTGAATACTCAAGATATCAATCTTAAATTTACCTGTGACATTCAGACACAATGGGTTTCCTTTTTAGATATGAAAGTGGGTAAAAAGGATGGGATATTAGTAACTGAGCTGTATCGGAAGGAAATAGACAGGAATGGGTTATTACATTTTAGTAGTTTTCATCCGAGGCATATTAGGGAAAATATCCCAGTTGGGCAATTCTTTAGGATTAGGAGGATTTGTTCCGATATTACTACATTCAAGACTCATGCGAAAGATTTACAGGAAAGGTTTGATAAAAGGGGGTATCCTAAACGTATAATTCATCGGGCATACAAAAGAGCCCGATACATGAATAGGGATTTGTTACTGGACCCTAAAAGAGAACATAAGACACCTTCGTTAGTTTGTGTGTTACCCTATTCAAATAGAGTAGGGGATTTGATACAAGTGATTAAAGATCACTGGCATCTTGTAAGTGGGTTTACAGGAATGATGGATCCTCCGCTTTTTTCGTTTAGAAGATCGAGGAATCTTAAAGATATATTGGTACACTCGGATATTGGTGTTGAAAAGAAAGAAGATAGGTGTGAAGCTGGTCACTTTCCTTGTTCAAGATGTAGTGTATGTAAATTATCTTTATCACTTCAATCCTTCATTCACCCGGTTTCGGGAAAACCGTATTTTTTACGAGATTTTACAACATGTCAGACACGGTCAGTGGTTTACATAATACAGTGCCCTTGTGGGCTTTTTTATGTCGGAAAGACATCAAGAGTAATTAGACTTCGTATACTCGAACACTGTAGCAGGATTAGAAATGGAGTGGAGACGGCACCTTTGGTAAAACATTGGCGGGAACAACAGCATTTGGTAGAAGAGCTTCGTTTTTTTGTTTTGCAGGAGATCTGTAGTAGACGTGGAGGTAATTTGAATAAGAAATTATTACAAACGGAGCAGCGTTGGATCTTCTCTTTGGGAACTATGTGGCCAAAGGGATTAAATGATAAAATTGATTGGGTGGCGTGTCTCTGAATTTTGAGAATTGTTGTGTGGAAACAAACCATTGTGTTGATAGGTTTGATTTTCGCGGGTGTTTGAGGGGTGGAGTGTGGAGACATTCTCTGTTGTGATTGGTTCGATGGACTTTAAAAGTTTGGAGGATGTGGTAAGTCACACTTCCGCTGACTCACTCGGTTTGGACGTTTTCTGAAGGCTTGGTCATGGTGTTTTTGCTGAAATTAAGAAAAGGTAGGATCCTCTTATATAGTCTAAGTATGTGTGGAATTTTCTCTTTGGGGTTTGGAAAGGTTAAAGTCTCTTAAATTACTTGTCTCTAGGTGAAGTAAGATGTATTTAAATGGTGAAAAAAGAGTCGGGGATATCTGCTGTACGTCCAGGAGAGATTAGCTAGGACGTTCAGGTAATATAGCTAATGATGAAATATTTTAGTATATTTTGTAAAATGTTATATTTAAAGAAATTCTTTATAACATATTAATTAAATTTGTGAAATGTTTGTAGAAAATTGATTCCTTTGGATACCGATTGAAGATTAAAATATAAGCAGCAGGAGACTTTACACAAGCTCTCCTGAAGAAGCCTGACAAGAGGCGAAACATGTCGAGAGGATAAGAGAGAGGATAAAAGGATATATTGAAGTATCTGACGTTTTTGGGAACGAAGAAGAAAAATTTTGGTGGAATTGGACTCTTTCTGCTTATAGAAGATATGAACCAGCTCATGTGAATTCTAAGGAATTGTTTGTTTAAAAAATTTTTTTATATAGGTTGTTGTGTGAGTGTGTTGAATGGATGGTATGTGAGAACATGGTATTGGTGTATTTTTAAATGTGGTGATCCGGGGTAAATGTGGTGATCCGGGGTATATTTAGAATAAAGTTGTTTAAGGGTTTTTATATATATTTTTTTGTTACCAATAAAGATTGAGAAAAATATATATTTATATGTCACTATTTATTGTTGAATACTATTGTTGTGTGATATATTAGATTAATTGCCAGAAGTATTGTATCCTGTCATATGACAGGGCAAAGGTAGCGCCGGCGCCATTTCTACAATGCACCGGAGGCCCGAGAGTAAAAGATCACACCGGGACCCCCCCCCCCCTGGACCCCAATTAATTTAAGACATTTTGGGGGGGTTCGGGAGGGTGGGGGATTTATTTATTTTAAAGGGTCGGGGTGGGTTTTAGGGTTGTTTTAGTGTGCCGGTTTTCCCGGCACACTAAAACATGATTTAAACGATATTTACAAACCTAAAACCGCAACGATCTGATTCTCTCCCCCCCCCCCAGCCAAAATTGATCGTTAAGATGATCGATGACACGATTCACATCTCTAGTCATTAATAGAATGGTCAGAAGAATTTAATTGTGGTGGGGGAGGAGTCTTAGGGGCTCCGGGAGTAAAGGATGCCTCGGCCAGAGGATCTGTCACCCGCTCTGTGACATTTTCCTCAGCGGCCATCTCCACTGGTTCCATTAAAGATGCTGGTGAGAAGAAGTATGGAATTTGTGATTGAGTACGCACAGGATTTGGAGAGGAGGTTGTTACCTCCCTAATCCTGGCCTTTCTTTTTGTATGAGGCATTATTTTGGAACTGTGTTATCACAAATTCAATCACTGCTTCTTCTTCTCTTCTTCTCTTATCCTTATTTATTTAATTTTCACCTCTAGAATGAAGGAGATTAACAAAGGAGAAAAGAAAATTATATTACTCACAATTCGCATTTCAGAATGAAGTTATAATATAACTTAAATGAGAAATTACTTGAAGTCCTCCAACAAAGCCGCGCGCACCCCTTTGGCACATGCGGCTTCGGCGATGAGCCGGTGGCATCGATGCGCCGCAGGGGGCTGGCCTTTATGCTCGGGCCAGTCTCCCCTGGATGACGTCAGCATGCAGGGTGGGAACTTCGGATCTCTCGGGGGTGGGGGGGTTGGGGGGGGGGCCGGGCAGTCCAGGCAAACCTCACCCTCCTCGTCAAAGCGAAAAACAACTGCAGGTAAATTGATAGCTGGAAGGGCCAGCAAGTCTCACCCTCTCCTTCCCCAAGGCAATATCTCCTTCGGTCTCCTCCGGAACACTGGATTTTAAATATATCCGAAGCAAGAAACCTGTGAGGGAGTCGGTTGGACCATTAGATGACCGAGGGTTTAAAGGGGCTCTTAGGGAAGATAAGGCCCTGCAGAAATACTAAATGAATTCTTTGCTTCCGTGTTTACTAATGAGGATGTTGGGGAGATATCAGTTCCGGAGTTGGTTTTCAGGGGTGATGAGTCAGACGATCTGAACGAAATCACTGTGAACCTGGAAGATGTAGTAGGCCAGATTGACAAACTAAAGAGTAGCAAATCACCTGGACCAGATGGTATGCATCCTAGGGTACTTAAGGAACTCAAAAATGAAATTTCTGATCTATTAGTTAAAATATGTAACCTATCATTAAAATCATCCATTGTACCTGAAGACTGGAGGGTGGCCAATGTAACCCCAATATTTAAAAAAAGGCTCCAGGGGCAATCCGGGTAACTATAGACCAGAGATCCTGACTTCAGTGCCGGAAAAATAGTGGAAACTATTCTCAAGATCAAAATCGTAGAGCATATAGAAGGACATGGTTTAATGGAACAAAGTCAACATGGATTTACCCAAGGGAATTCTTGTCTAACAAATCTGCTTATTTTTTTGAAGGGGTTAATAAAAATGTGGATAAAGGTGAACCGGTAGATGCAGTATATTTGGATTTTCAGAAGGCATTTGACAAAGTCCCTCATGAGAGACTTCTAAGAAAACGAAAAAGTCATGGGAAAGGAAGTGATGTCCTTTCGTGGATTACAAACTGGTTAAAAGTCAGGAAACAGAGTAGGATTAAATGGTCAATTTTCTCAGTGGAAAAGGGTAAACAGTGGAGTGCTTCAGGGATCTGTACTTGGACAGGTGCTTTTCAATATATATATATATAAATGATCTGGAAAGGAATACGATGCGTGAGGTTATCAAATTTGTGGATGATACAAGATTTTTCATAGTAGTTAAATCACAAGCAGATTGTGATACATTAATGAGGCTCTTGCAAGACTGAAAGATTGGGCATCCAAATGGCAGATGAAATTTAATGTGGACAAGTGCAAGGTGTTGCATATAGGGAAAAATAACCCTTGCTGTAGTTACACAATGTTAGGTTCCATATTAGGAGCTACCACCCAGGAAAAAGATCTAGGCATCATAGTGGATAATACTTTAAAATTGGTGGCTCAGTGTGCTGCAGCAGTCAAAAAAGCAAACAGAATGTTAGAAATTATTAGGAAGGAAATGGTTAATAAAACGGAAAATGTCATAATGCTTCTATATCACTCCATGGTGAGACTGCACCTTGAATTCTGTGTACAATTCTGTTCGCCGCATCTCAAAAAAAATATAGTTGCGATGGAGAAGGTACAGAGAAGGGTAACCAAAATGATAAAGGGAATGGAACAGCTCCCTTATGAGGAAAGGCTGAAGAGGTTAAGGCTGTTCAGCTTGGAGAAGAGATGGCTGAGGGGGGATATGATAGAGGTGTTTAAGATCATGAGAGATCTTGAATGAGTAGATGTGAATTGGTTATTTATACTTTCGAATAATAGAAGGACTAGGGGGCATTCCATGAAGTTAGCAAGTAGTAGGGATGTGAATCGTGTGATCGATCGTCTTAACGATCAATTTTGGCTGGGGGGGTGAGGGAAATCTGATCGTCATGTTTTTGTTTTGTTTTTTTTAAATCGTAAAAATCGTAAATCGGGGGAGGGCGGGAAAACCGGCACACCAAAACAACCCTAAAACCAACCCAGACCCTTTAAAACAAATCCCCCACCCTCCCGAACCCCCCCAAAATGTTTTAAATTACCTGGGGTCCAGTGGGGGGGGGGGTCCCGGCGCGATCTCCTGCGATCTCCCGCTCTCGGGCCACGGCTGCGTTAATAGAAATGGTGCCGGTGGCCCTTTGCCCTTACCATATGACAGGGAAAAGGTAGCACTGGCGCCATTTTGGTTCCTGTCACCCGATGTCACGAATGCAGGAGATTGCTCCCGGACCCCCGCTGGACCCCCAGGGACTTTTGACCAGCTTGGGGGGGCCTCCTGACCCCTACAAGACTTGCCAAAAGTCCAGTGCGGGTCCGGGAGCGACCTCCTGCACTCGCGCCGTATTGCCAATATTTAAAATGGCGCCGGCCCTACTTTTGCCCTCACTATGTCATACGGGTCGTATGACATAGTGAGGGCAAAGGTAGCGCCGGCTTTGCTGCCTCCTCTTTAAGAATCCACAATTCTTTTCATGTCTCTCTAATGAAACTTCTAGTCCTGTCATGCCCCACCAGAAATATCCAGAGTCACAAAACCTGTGCTCCAAGGATGATCAGATCTACCAGGTGAAATGGGAAGTGGGAATACTTACTTTCCTGGGAGGGTTTTGGCCCAGAAGAAAACTCATGGGAGCCGGCTTCCAATGTCTTGGAAAAGAGCCTTCTCAGGCAATTCCACTTGACTCACCACAAAAAAACAGAACCCCTGGGGAGGGAGCATTGAGGAGGCGGTAGTGTAGTGGTTGCCGCCCTCAGAGGTCCATGGTTGGTGTCCTTCACCTTAGGCAGCAGGATGCCCACTCCTGCCCTGACTCTGGCCGCATTGCTCCACAGTCGTTCCCGCGCCACCTCACTCCGTTCTTCATGTCTCCGGCCTCATGTGGCTCTGCTGACGCCAGCCCTGCCACAAGTCCCTCTAGGCCAGTGATGGCCAACCTTTTGAGCTCAGTGTGTCAAAATTCATAAAAAAACCGAGCATAACTCGGGTGGTGTGTCACTTCTAGAAAAATCCATAATTGTGATATTTGTAGCTCTAATTAATAACAAAGTTATAATTTTAATATGTACTGTATTTATTAATAAAGCAAAAACAAATAATTCTTTACCTTACCTGCTTAGTGACTTTTTTGTTGCTGAATTTCATCGGCTAAATCTTCAATTAAAGCACTCTCTCCCCCTCCACCCAAACTCTTACTCCCCTGGATTTTCTCATACACACTCATGCTCTCACACTCACTGGCTCCCTCACATACACACACACACACAAGCAGGCTCCCAGTCATTTTCACACCACTCCCGCTCCATCCTCCAGGCAGGCACCAATTCATTCTCACACACACAGACCCCAGGCAGGCACCCATGCATTCACACACATACACCCCCAGGCAGAGTCCCATTCATACACATGCACACACTGAAGGCAGACCCCCCTCTCTTTTGCCAGCAACCTCAGAACCTCTCTCATTCCTCTGCTGCCACTGTCACTGCTGCCACATGACTACTGGGGATGTTGCTATTCTTGCACATTCCCAAAGATTACATGTGCCAATCACTAAAAAGAATTTTTTTTTTTACCTTTGCTGTCTGATCTGTGTTTTCTAATTGGTTGGTCACAGGCTTTTTTTTTTCCACCTTCCCTTTCTTTCTTTTTTTTTTTTTTTGCCAATTCCTTTTATATTGTCTTTTTTTCTGTTTCTTTTCTCTTCATCTTCTTCCCTCAAACACACAGTCAGGTTCTCATTCTCACATGCATTTCTCTCTCTCACACACAGGCTCTCACTGTCACATGCTCTCTCTCATACAATCATTCATACACACAGGCTCTCAATGCACTTGCTCTCTCTCATACAATCATTCATACACACAGGCTCTCAATGCACATGCTCTCTCTCATACAATCATTCATACACACAGGCTCTCACTGGCACACGCTCTCTCTCATACAATCATTCATACACACAGGCTCTCACTGGCACACGCTCTCTCTCATACAATCATTCATACACACAGGCTCTCACTGGCACACGCTCTCTCTCATACAATCATTCATACACACAGTCTCTCACTGGCACACGCTCTCTCTCATACAATCATTCATACACACAGGCTCTCACTGGCACACGCTCTCTCTCATACAATCATTCATACACACAGGCTCTCACTGGCACATGCTCTCTCTCATACAATCATTCATGCACACAGGCTCTCACTGGCACATGCTCTCTCTCATACAATCATTCATGCACACAGGCTCTCACTGGCACATGCTCTCTCTCATACAATCATTCATACACACAGGCTCTCACTGGCACATGCTGTCTGACTCACACACACAAAGGCTCTCTCTCACTCCCACATGCTGTCTTACTCAAGCACATGCAGTCTCTGCAAACATTCAGGTCCTCACACACAATCTCTCAACTCATCTCATACACGCGCGCACGCACACACACACACCCACCCACCCACCCTCTACAGACCCTCAGCCTGTCTCTCACCTCTCGGCCTCCTCTTCGCGGGTCGCTGCAGGATGGGCTCTGCAGCGGCCCTGCTACCGGGCTTCTTCCTCTTCTCGGGCCGCTGCGACTTGGGATTCGCGGCGGCCCGTAAGCGCAAGCGATGCTCCTCGTCTGCACGCGCTGATGCTTCTCTTCTTCCTGCCCACGCGGCTCCGCAACGTTTACTTCCGGGGCCGCACAGGAAGGAGGAGGAGCATCAGCGCGTTTAAACGAGATCTTTTTCTTTGGGCTGTGGTGATGTGGGCCTGTCGCTGCGCCGCATGCGCCCGGGGCATTGGGGGGATACTATAAAAACTAATTTTAAAGGGTTGGCGCAGCCGATAAAAAAAAAAAAGGCTCGGCGCAGCCAATTAAAAAAAAAAAAATTCGATAGTCCCGAAACACTACGCGTGTCAGCAAAAACGGCTCGGCGTGTCACCTCTGACACGCATGTCATAGGTTAGCCATCACTGCGCTAGGCACACTGCTATTTAAAGGGCCAGCAGCGTGAAAACTTCCTGTGGTCCCGACTGATGACGTCAGGCTAGAGGCTATTTAAACCCTGCCTGATCATCAATTCTTTTCCTCAGCAACAGGTCCCACTCTGGATAAGAGTTCCTGGTTGCTCTGCGTGTTTCTGGTCCTGCCTGTTCCTGTTCCTGCTCCATGTGTTCTTGGTCCTGCCTGTTCCTGCTCCTGCCCCATATGTTCTTGGTCCTGCTCCATGTGCTCCAGTTCCTGCCTTGCCTCCTGTTCCTGTTCCCCACTCTGCTCCTCCGTGACTGCTCACTTGGATTCTGACCTCGGTACTGTTATGGTTTTGATGAATTGGTGAACCCCGGGCCGAGGTGAGATGTGTTTCCTTCCACAGGGAGGAGCCCCATGGGCCTCACCGTCAGTGGGTGTGGTCTCAGCGACATAGGACACAGCTGTGAGAGAGACTTTATTATGGAGACAACATTGTACATAACCCGAGGAGAGAGAAATGTAATAAACACAGTCTTTGAGCAAATACAGTGGTCAGGATGATGATGTAGATACCAAGGTCTGGTGGTGGTCCGCACTGCAGGGTATCCCCATGGATACCTGCAGGCTGATGAAATACCTCTGTGTGCAGATCTGGTAGTGGCCCGCAGCGCGGGATATGCCGAGCAAGCTGTTCTATAGATGCCAAGGAAGCAGAGGTTGGAGATACAGGAACCAGGCCGTAGACCTTGTATAGATGGTGAAGTATCCTGAGGCACAGATAGAGTAGCTTAGACACACTGAAGAATAGGGATGTGAATCGTTTTTCAACGATTAAAATTATCGTCCGATAATGTTAATATCGTCTTAAATCGTTATAGAACACGATACAATAGAAATTCTAATGATTTATCGTTAAAAATCGTTAAATCGTGTTAGTGCGCACTAACGGGAGTTAGTGCGCACTAACTCGATTTAGTGCGCACTAACTGAAAATGATACAAATAAACACTTTCCAGGTTACTGAAGGTCAGTTAGGAATGAATATGTGTTCCTATTGGCTGGCTGCCCTCTTATCTATTGATGTTACCAAGGTTACCACTGAGGTGATGGTTGGGGGGATGGGAAATGGAACTGGAAACTAACGAACACCAACAGAAAATGAAACAAAGTGTTCACACTTCCCAGGTCAGTAAAGGTCACTTAGGAATGAATATGTATGTATGTATTCCTATTGGCTGGCTGTGCTCTTATCTATTGATGTTACCAAGGCTAACACTGAGGTAATGGTTGGGGGGATGTGAAATGGAAACAGTTGGAAGCTTGACAAAAAAAGTAATGTAATGATCAGCACTCACGTGACTAGAACTTGTTTGTTTATTATTTTTGTTAGCAGGCACCTGAAATGCTAGTGCATGTTGAATTTGCCAATCACTGTGCATTTTAGAAAGGTGGTCCTGGCTGGAACTGTACACAGTTCAAATATATGTAATTGATTGTTGGTAAGTGTATTTTTTAAGTAGCCACACTGGCACAAGTATGTTTACTTTTCCTCCTACTTAACTCACTAGCTCAGCTTTGTAAGAAGGGCTTCTCTGCTTGTGTGTTGTTTTTGTTTGGTGTGAGGAGAGCAGAAACATCAGATCTTTATTCAATCTACTACAGTCATCTCTTACAGTGCCCTATCCCTATTAATACCAGGAGTGTTGTGATCTTCCTGCACACAGTGCCCTAACCCTGATACTAGTCTGAGACAGCTCCCTCCCTGCATTACTAGTGAGAGGCTGGCTTCACAGACAGTGGGGAGCTGCCTGACCCTCACTCCTGACTTCCCCCATGTCCCAGCTAGTGAATGGTGTGTGGGTGAGGGGGGGGGGGAGGATGGTGAAGTCTGAGACAGCTCCCTCCCTGCATTACTAGTGAGAGGCTGGCTTCACAGACAGGGGGGAGCTGCCTGACCCTCACTCCTGACTTCCCCCATGTCCCAGCTAGTGAATGGTGTGTGGGTGAGGGGGGGGGGGGAGGATGGTGAAGTCTGAGACATCTCCCTCCCTGCATTACTAGTGAGAGGCTGGCTTCACAGACAGGGGGGAGCTGCCTGACCCTCACTCCTGACTTCCCCCATGTCCCAGCTAGTGAATGGTGTGTGGGTGAGGGGGGGGAGGAGGATGGTGAAGTCTGAGACAGCTCCCTCCCTGCATTACTAGTGAGAGGCTGGCTTCACAGACAGGGGGGGGCCTGCCTGACCCTCACTCCTGACTTCCCCCATGTCCCAGCTAGTGAATGGTGTGTGGGTGAGGGGGGGGGGGAGGATGGTGAAGTCTGAGACAGCTCCCTCCCTGCATTACTAGTGAGAGGCTGGCTTCACAGACAGGGGGGAGCTGCCTGACCCTCACTCCTGACTTCCCCCATGTCCCAGCTAGTGAATTGTGTGTGGGTGAGGGGGGGGGGGGAGGATGGTGAAGTCTGAGACAGCTCCCTCCCTGCATTACTAGTGAGAGGCTGGCTTCACAGACAGGGGGGAGCTGCCTGACCCTCAGTCCTGACTTCCCCCATGTCCCAGCTAGTGAATGGTGTGTGGGTGAGGGGGGGGGGGGGAGGATGGTGAAGTCTGAGACAGCTCCCTCCCTGCATTACTAGTGAGAGGCTGGCTTCACAGACAGGGGGGAGCTGCCTGACCCTCACTCCTGACTTCCCCCATGTCCCAGCTAGTGAATGGTGTGTGGGTGAGGGGGGGGGGGGAGGAGGATGGTGAAGTCTGAGACAGCTCCCTCCCTGCATTACTAGTGAGAGGCTGGCTTCACAGACAGGGGGGAGCTGCCTGACCCTCAGTCCTGACTTCCCCCATGTCCCAGCTAGTGAATGGTGTGTGGGTGAGGGGGGGGGGGGAGGATGGTGAAGTCTGAGACAGCTCCCTCCCTGCATTACTAGTGAGAGGCTGGCTTCACAGACAGGGGGGAGCTGCCTGACCCTCACTCCTGACTTCCCCCATGTCCCAGCTAGTGAATGGTGTGTGGGTGAGGGGGGGGGAGGATGGTGAAGTCTGAGACAGCTCCCTCCCTGCATTACTAGTGAGAGGCTGGCTTCACAGACAGGGGGGAGCTGCCTGACCCTCACTCCTGACTTCCCCCATGTCCCAGCTAGTGAATGGTGTGTGGGTGAGGGGGGGGGGGGGAAGATGGTGAAGTCTGAGACAGCTCCCTCCCTGCATTACTAGTGAGAGGCTGGCTTCACAGACAGGGGGGAGCTGCCTGATCCTCACTCAAGCAGAGAAGCCCTTCTTACAAAGCTGAGCTAGTGAGTTAAGTAGGAGGAAAAGTAAACATACTTGTGCCAGTGTGGCTACTTAAGAAATACACTTACCAACAATGAATTACATATATTTGAACTGTGTACAGTTCCAGCCAGGACCACCTTTCTAAAATGCACAGTGATTGGCAAATTCAACATGCACGTGTCTGCTAACAAAAATAATAAACAAAGAAGTTCTAGTCACGTGAGTGCTGATCATCACATGTCAAGCTTCCAACTGTTTCCATTTCACGTCCCCCCAACCATTACCTCAGTGGTAACCTTGGTAACATCAATAGATAAGAGCACAGCCAGCCAATAGGAATACATATTCATTCCTAAGTGACCTTTACTGACCTGGGAAGTGTGAACACTTTGTTTCATTTTCTGCTGATGTTCATGAGTTTCCAGTTCCATTTCCCATCCCCCCAACCATCACCTCAGTGGTAACCTTGGTAACATCAATAGATAAGAGGGCTGCCAGCCAATAGGAACACATATTCATTCCTAACTGACCTTCAGTGACCTGGAAAGTGTCTATTTGTATCATTTTGAGTTAGTGCGCACTAACTCGAGTTAGTGCGCACTAACGGGGAGTTAGTGCGCACTAATCGGAAAAAACGATTTTTAACGATTTTTCAACGAAATAATCGTGCCAAACACGATTTTCTTCTCCTGCCACACGATTTCTATCGTTAAGACGATATGGAAAATGATTCACATCTCTACTGAAGAACTGTAGTGGCCCGAGGAACGGGGTACGCCTTGAAATCTTCAGTTCAGTTGTTAGAAGTTGGAAAATGTACTCACACAAGGAAATCCCAGCAGAAATACCTGAGGAGCAGGTCAGGAAGTCCCAGGCAGGAGGTCCCCCGAGGAGTGGATAGCCACGATGCGGAAGAGCCCCTGAGGAGTGGGTACTCAGAGCCAGGAGGAGAGTCTGGAACAGAAGATCCAAGTTAGAATGGATTTAACAAGCAAGAGAATACCTTGCTAACTCTTCTTAGCAATGGGCCAGTCAGTATAAGTACACTAGCAGTGTTGACATCATCAGGAGGGGATGCCCCTGAGGTTCCCACCATGACGTATTCATAAGCAGGCCCTGTGCGTGTGTGTCTAAGTGATGCCAGAAGTAAGATTGTGGTCAGTAGCGCCCATGCTGTCCCCGGGACACCAGGGAAGTTGGCGTTGCTTGGCGGAGGCTGCCATTCTCCCAATGATTGACGATGCAGTGGAAAAAAGGGGTGAGCATGAGAGGTCACAGCCACCTGCGAATGACAGGAGCAACAGGTACATTTCTGGATTCTGTCTTGACTGCCATCTGCCCTGACCATCCAACTGTTCTTTGGTTCTTCCTGCTTGCTGCCTGCCTTGACCATCTGCCTGTTCTCCGGTTCTTCTGCTTGCCACCTGCCCCTGCCCTATGGAATGCCTGACTCCACCTGCTGATGTCATGGGATTCATTGTCTTCTGGAGGACCGCACCTAAGTCCAACTGGCCCCGGTACCTGGGCTCAACCTGTGGGGACCTAGGGCTGGTATTGGTGAAGGTCCAGTTGGGTCTCCACACTGAGCATACCCATCTTCGATGACAAGGACCTACAGGAGGTCTCCTTGGTTGGTAGCTTCAACCTCATCTCAGCTAGGGGGTCACTGAACATCACTCACATATTATAGGCTGCCAAGCCCAGATGCTTAGCATAAGGGTGATTCAAATATCATTGAAAAGCCCAGTTGATACATGAGTGACCCATGACCTAGACACACCCTTTCTCAACTAGTTCTTCCCAGAAACCAGAAATAAAACAAAATCAGCATATGTAATTTGTCAGCTTGCAATTATATCCCATCCTCAGGCTGCACATACCCTATGAAAGTCTCTGAATGCCACTGCCCAATGTGCTGAATCACAGTTTCAGATAACCTAGTCTGAGCGTCACTGGTAGCAGCTCCAGTTCTGAATGAGTGTGTTCTGTAGTCACTCTCATTCCCACCTAAAATCTGAATCACCTTCTTAAGGACCCTGATAAACTGATAATGAATAAACAGAGACTCATTATCAACTTGCCACCTGCTGGACATATATCTTCAAATGACTGAACTTGGTCCCCCAGATATACCATTCTATCTGCCATTCTATATAATAATCAATATAATATAATAATCAACCAGTTACTCTCCATACATTAATCATATGGCACCAGATTAGTATTATTATTATTCATTTTTTAATAATTATGGTTTTGTTTTAAGTTTGTTTATTTATATTATTATATTTTTTATAATTTTTAATTGAGTTTTACTTTATATTTTGAGGGTTTTTTTACTGATATATTATACACCGTTTTGACTAAACTTTGTTTGTAAAAGCGGTATATAAACATTTTAAAATAAATAAATAAATAAATATTGCATAATCACCTGACCCATACCCCTCTGGCCCACCTCAAAATGATGAATACATAAAATTATAACCCATCGTGCATCTAAAAAATCTCCCATAGTAAACCCAATAGCCCAGGTCTAGAGGCCAATATCACAACCAACTTACCAACTCACAATCCTCCAAAAAATGTGAGAATGAATACTGTCCCAAACAGCGTAACCTCAAACTGTGACCAACATACTCTACACAAACTCCTTACAATCGCTTCCAAATCCTTGAACAATATGGTATGCCATGTCCAATGCTGTGGCCCCAGCCTGCTCCCAACAGCTTATAATATGTTGAACTGGAAAACAAACAACTGGATTTCTGAAACCTGCACTTTCTGTAAAAAGGAAAATCCAACCACATGTAACCTTACCATCACCAGTGAATGCTATCTACAGTGACTATGCCCTTTTTATAACTTCCAGATCTCATTATATGAAGGTTTTGAAGGAGAAACAAAAGGAGATTTTATGCCAGAGAGTAGATGGATAGCCATAGGACTTTTTTAAACTTGTGTTCATGTCTGCATGAAGCAATTCTTAAAGCCCAGTTTAAAAAGTTAATGTTCAGTCACAAAGGGGCTAATTTTCAAAGAACCACTGAGCTGATAAGATAATTGGCTAATTTTAGCCATTTATCTTTAGGTGAATTTTCCACTGAACCTAACCGACTAGATTTTCGGCTGAAAATTTGACTAAATTTAATCAAGGAAAAGATTTAGGGCAGCTATTCATGCGACTGTGGTTGCCCACCTGAATTTGGCCAGTTAGCAGTGAAAATCATCAATAACCCCTGGAGCTGCCTCTTTTTTTTGACCAGCTAAATTAGCTTGCATTGTGCATTTATGCAATTAAATTTAGCTAGTCTGTGGGCAGCAAATCTATAAAAACAGGGGTTTAACAAGCTATCACTTTAAGTTTGTCAGTTAAACTTTTTGAAAATGGAACTCATAGAGCACAGGTGATGCATAATGAAGTGCAAGCATTGACTGTCAACACCAAACAATTCAAACCTGCTGTGTTTGAGCTGAATTAATAATGTTCCCCTCTGCGTAATTCTTCTGTGAAACTCTGCCTTTGCTGACAAGAGGGATTTGTATTATAGAAAAATCAACTGTTTCTTTCTGCTTCAAATTATACAGGCTGTTTGAATAAACTGAACTGGTCATGTCCTGAATATGTTCCTGTGGAAGCCTGTAATTTTTATGAATGTGTATGCCATGGAAAAGAGAGGGAGGACATTGAAATCTGTGAAAGTGCTCCATCAAGGCATACATAATGTATTAACTAGCAAAAAGCTTAATGTATTTTCTCATCGCCATACGCCATACCTATTCAGAAATGACAGCGTCTACAGGGAGAAGGGGCACTGACAATGAATGGCCACAAAATCAACAGAAAAGCAAGAAATATTAATGGGAAGAGTCATTGTAGGTTGCCTAGTAATGGATTTCAACATGCAACTGCTATTCACATTAGTGTGGTCTAAATCTTTGCTTCCCAACACTTTCAAGCCCAAGGCACCCCCTATTCTAACAAAAATGTTGTGTGACACACCAGCCTCCATGGAGCAAGCAGTAAAGACATGGGAGAGGACTCATATGGCCAAAAGAAAAGCTAAGAAGCACTAAAGGATCCACCTGTTTCTCTTCCAGATTTTAAAACAAAGGGCAAGAAGGGGTGGAGACACTCATGAACTCATCACAATGGCCCAGATCCCCACTATAGATAAGGGCAGAAAAAGGGAGAAATCAGCATGTTGCAGGCAACTGGATTACTTATTTAGCTTGGTTGTTGCATGTGACTGATAGAACTCATCCACTCTGTTGCTCCAAACACTCAGAGGCCAATATTCAAAGAAGCCTCCAATGGCTAAATAAGTTAACCCGGATAATCAATAGGATAAAAATCCTGCTGAATATCCAGGAATAATGTTATCACATACTCTGGGTTAACAAATAAGCATGGGTGTAGCTTTCTTATTGCAGCTGTTACTACCCCTAACTAATTAAGCTAGATATTTCACTTAGATGCAGCTCCACTGCTCTCTGCATTAATGGTGGGGGTGGAAGAACCAAAAGGTTACTAAGAGCCAAGAGTAACAGATAAGTATGAGAGAGAGAAAAAAAAAGTGTGAAGCTTGCTGGGCAGACTGGATGGGCCGTTTGGTCTTCTTCTGCCATCATTTCTATGTTAAGCCTATCTGGATAACTTTGCAATCTAACCAGTTAGATTTGACTATCAGCAGCTAGTTGCAAACATCTGGATAGGTTTGCTCAGATAACTTTAACTTAATTGGTGATAGTCAAAGAATATTGCCTGTTAATCAGTGGTTACCATAAATAACAAAGATCTCATGAGGACCTTATGCCCAATCATATGCTCCTCCCCCACCCCAAAGACCCCTGAACTCTTCCCACTGCATCCTCCATTATGATAACTGTTCTGCCCTCTCTCCATCACAGTAAGAAAAATCTATTGAACAGGCAGCTGCAGTTTGAACCCTCCACCTTCCCTCCCACTGTTGTAACCTCAACCTAGGTTGTGGACCCTTGGTCTGAGTTGGGATTGATGCCACCTGGGAGGAAGACCAACCACAGGTTTCCAATGTCAGGAGGCGAGGCTGGCAGACAACCGGGGCCAGCTGGTTGAGGCTTCACCACTACCAACTCCAATCCCCGCAGGTTGAGCCCTTGGGTTCCGGGGGCCAGCAGGACTTAGGTAGGCCCCTGTGATGAAGTTTCGATGAGTGATGATCCGAATCCTGGGCAGGCAGCAAGCAAGAGGCGTGAGGTCCGGTCCAAAAATCCAGGGCAGGCAGCAAGCAAGAAGCGTGAGATCCAATCCGGAGTCCAGGGCAGGCGGTGAGCAAGAAGTGTGAGGTCCAATCTGCAGTCAAAGCCAGGGGAATCCATCTGAGGGAGAAGTAGCAGGAGCTGGAACAAGGCTGGAAGGCAGGAACAGGCACTAGGAAGACAGGAACTGGCACAGGGAAGATAGGAACAGGAATGCTGGAACAAGCACGGCACCACAAAGGACACCAAGAGCAGACTTGTTGTCAAGTCGCCAGAGGGACATCGGCTGCGGGTTTTTAAAGGGCAGAGCCCTGATATCAGTGGGAAGGGTTAGCGGCGTCTTCCTGCCGCGGGCCCTTTACATTTTTGCTGAAGGCACATGCGCGCACTTAAGGCAGAGATCAGCTGGGGGTGGCGCCGGCGGCATCCTGCATTCCAGAGGCCCTGCGCCGGTGCCAGCAGCGACGGAGCCTCTCCGACCTCAGAGAACGGCGCTGGAGGAGGGTCCGGCCCAGTCCATGAGTACAACAGTACCTCCTCCTAGGCCCCCCTCCAGGGGGTTTTGGCTTCTTGGGATGAGAAGCATAGAATTGTAGAAGTAGACTCTTATCTAGGATGTTGCTGGCAGGTTCCCAGGAGTTCTCTGGGCCAAAACCCTCCTAAGTGAGAAGTTATTCCCACCTTCGACCTCACTTCCTTATATCCAGTACATCACGAACTTGGTAGGTGGCGTCATCATCTGAGGCTACAGGTCGTGGTTCAGTTTGTTTACTGGTGAGCCAGGAAAGCACTAAGGGTTTTAGGAATGAGACGTGAAAGGAGTTATGGATTTGAGTGATGGAGGCATGTCCCAAGCGTCGCAGGACTGGGAATGGTCCAATATATCATGGAACTAGGCACATGGACAGATGTTTAAAGCGGATATGTTGAGTGCTGAGCCAGACCTTTTCATCTGGCCTGAATTGAGGGGCTGGTCTTCATTGGGCATCCATCACCTTCTTGGCTCTGCAACTGGCCTCTTGTAGAAGCCATTGGGTATCTTTCCAAAGAAGGTGTAGCTCCTGGGCTTTTAGCTGAGCCGCTGGGGATGGTACCGTCAATGGTACTGGCAGCAGAGGAAGAGGCTGTTGACATATACAAGGTGAAAAAGGGACGTCTTGGGGGCTGAGGAGATGTGAGAATTCAAGGTGAATTCCGCCCAGAGCAGGAAGGATGCACAATCGTTCTGTCGGGCATTGACCTAACTGCGAAGGAAATGTTTAAGGGTTCGATGGGTCCTCTCCGTTTGCCCATTAGCTTGCGGGTGAAAGGCTGTGGACATGCTGGACAAAAAGCCGCGCCAACTGCGGAGCGGAGAAAAGAGTAGGCAAGGCGACAATGTGTGCCATTTTAGAAAACTGGTCCACTATCGTCCAGATGACTGTTTTGCCATCAGAGGGTGGAAGGCCTACTACAAAATCCATGGTGATGTGCAACCAGGGATCCGTGGGCAGTGGTAGGGGTTGTAGTAGACCCCAGGGTCAGCCTGCGAGAGGTTTTTGCTGAGTGCAGACCAGGCAAGAATCCCCATAGTTGCTGATGTTGCGTCTGATCGTGGGCCACCAGTAGAAGCGTTGTACGGAAGCCAGGGTACGAGCTCTCCCAGGATGGCCTACGGTGCGGATGTCATGGGCCTATTGCAGGACCGTCTTCCCCAAAGGAACAGTGGTTGTCGTGGAGAGCATAACCTGAGCTGGGTCGATTATATGGCGAGGAGGCGCCTCCACATCCTCTGGGTCAAAGGAATGAGAGAGGGCATTTGCCTTGAGAATTTTGGCAGTGGGCCGGTACCGCAGACAGAAGTTGAAGCGGGCAAAAAAGAGGGCCCAGCAGGCCTGACAGGGATTCAATCGCTGAGCTTGATGTAGATACTCTAAGTTTTTATGGTCCATGTATACAGTGATGGGATGTTGTGCCCCCACGAGCCAAGGCCGCCATTACTCGAAAGTGAGTTTTACCACCAGGAGCTCCTTGACGCCAAGCCCGTAATTGCGTTCCGCAGAAGAAAATTGTTTGGAATAGAAGGAACATGTGTGAAGAGTGTATGTCGAAGAATGCTGACTCAATACTGCCCCTACTACCTATTGAAGAGGCATCTACTTCGATTACGAAAGGCCATGATGGATTGGGATGCCAAAGACAAGGTTCTTGAGGAAAGCTGGATTTTAGACACTGGAAGGCCGACATGGCCGAGGCGGGCCACAGTTTCGGGTTCGCTGCCTTACGAGTCAGGGCGGTGAGAGGAGTTACTAGTTTTGCAGTTATAGACAAAAGTACGGTAATAATTTGCAAAACCTAGGAAGCACTGCAGGGCCCACAGGCTGACAGATTGATGCCAGTTCAGGATGCTTTTGAGTTTCTCTGGGTCCAACTGGAAACCACGTCGGGAGACAATGTAGCCAAGGCAAACTCTCCACCTCAAAGGTACATTTTTCAAGTTTGACAAACAGCCGGTTGTCTCGGAGATGTTGAAGTACTCGAATGACATCTTGGTGGTGGGTTTGTAGATCCTTGGAGAAAACGAGGATATCATCTAAGTAGATCACCACACAACTAAATAAAAGATTGCAGAAGATCTTGTACATCATGTTTTGAAAAATGGTGGGGGCATTGCACAAGTCAAACGGCATTACAAGGTACTCATAGTGCCCATCACGAGTGTTGAATGTTGTCTTCCACTTGTCGCCCTCCCGGATACGAATCAGGTTGTAGGCCCCGCGGAGGTCAAGTTTCGAGAAGATTCTGGCTCCTTTCAAGCAGTCAAACAATTCCGAGATGAGCGGCAAGGGATAGCGATCCCTTATAGTGATGGCATTCTCTCCCCTGTAGTCTATGCAGGGTCACAGAGACCCAACCTTTTTAGCCACAAAAAAGAAGCCTGCTCCAGTAGAGGATGTAGACCGGCTGATGAATCCTTTAGCTAAATTCTCCTGCATGGAGTCCATCATGGCTTTGGTCTCCATAAGTGAGAGAGGATATATGTGCCCATGAGGAGATTCTGCTTGGGCAGGAGATTGATGGTGCAGTCATATGGAGGATGGGGTGGAAAGACATCCGCCCCTTGTTTAGAAAAGACATCCGCATAGGAGGCGTAGTGGGCTGGTAGACTGGCTGGAGCCAGGGCCATGGAGAAACAAGGCTGAGTGTACGGTGTCTTCAGGCAAGAGTTGTGGCATGAGGGTCCCCACTGTGACAGCTGCATGGAGGTCGAGTCAAACTGAGGGGAGTGTTTCCGGAGCCAGGGCAAACCGAGGACTATGGAGTGGATGGCACGATCCAAGATGTGAAAGGTGATGTTTTCCTCATGCAGAGCACTGGTGCACAAGGTGATGGATACAGTGGTATGGGTGACCCTCCCCGGCAGGGGTTTGCCCGAGATGGAGGAAAGTACAAGTGGCATAAGAGCGAGACCTGTAGGAATCTTCAGGTGCTGGACCAGTCATTTGACAATGAAGTTATTTCCCGAGCTGGAGTCGACTAGAGCCAGAGTGTGGAAGTCGTGCCTTTCGCCAACAATGGTGACTGGTAATGTAAGCAAGGGAGCAGGAGAAGTTAGGCCTAGGGAAAGTCCCCCGACTTGACCTAGGCCCAGGATTTTCTACACTGGGCAATGAGCGAGCAGATGCCCCGCTCCTCCGCAGTACAAACATCCCTACATTATCCATCTAAATTTTAGCTGGATAATGACTAATATAGATATACATATAGACAGATAAGTGCTGGTGATATTAAAAAGTAGGCAGTTATTTATTTATACAATGTTATATTCTGCATATTCCATTAAAATATCTCCAGTGCAGATTCCAGAACTTCATTCATAAAATATATAAAAATTAAAATATTAATATAAACATAAATAACATAAAAACATTAAAAAAACAACAAAATAAAAATGTTACCCATAAGCCTTTCTAAAATACCATGCATTTGCCTTCTTCCTAAACAATTTATCCAGATACCTTACAGAAACATAGAAATATGATGACAGCAAAATAAGGTATGGTTTATCTAGTCTGCCCATCCATGCAACTATTTTAGCTTTACAATTACCATCACTCCCTTGGAGATCCTGTGTGTTCATCCCATACTTTCTTGAATTTTGTTTCCACCATCTCCACTGGTAGGCCGATCTGTGTATCCACTATCTTCTCTGTAAAGAAATATTTCCTACATATATACCCCTTTTCATCCTTATCCCATGACTCCTCGTTTTAGAGCCTTCATTGCTTTGAAAGTGGCCTGCCTCCAGTGCCTGGAAACCTTGGAGGTATTTAAATGTCTTTATCATATCTCCCCTATCCTTTTCTCTAGGATATACATGTTTAGATCTTTATGTCTATCCCCATATCCTTTAGAACAAAGACCACTGACTATTTTAGTAGACACCCTCTGGACTGACTCAAACTGGTTTATATCCTTTTGAAGGTATGGTTTCCAAAATTGTACACAATATTTCAAATGAGGTCTCAACAGGGACCTAGTCAGGGGCAATATCACCTCCTTTTTTCTGCTACCCATTTCTCTCCCTATGTAGCCAAAAATGTTTCTTGATTTTGACATCGCTTTATCCATCTTTTTGGCCACATTAAAGTCATCGAATATAATCATCTTCAGATCCCAGACTTCTTTTGTGCTTAGAAGAATTTCACCTTCAGTGTCTCCTCATGCTTGCCTGTATAGTTCCTCAGTTCCCAGCCTGCCTATCCATCCCTCCTTCCCTCAGACGGATCGCTGGTTATGACTTCGGCCTGCTTGACCCTTGACTACAACTGAACTCCACCTGCCACTGACCACTGCCTGATTCTCATTTATGATTGAATTCAGCCTGTCTTAGACCATTACCTGACTCTTGACCATGATGAAACAGCAAGGAAGGCTATCTAACCAAGCCGTGGAGGCAACAATATGGAATTAGAAGTCAAATGTCCGATCTGGATTCTTTATTGGACAGAGACAACAAACTTTAAACAAACCCGATTCAGGCCGAGTTTCGCCCTTTTATATTAGGGCTGCATCAGGGGCTCAGCTTTATCATTTTGGGATTTCTGAGTATCCGGGTTGAAAAATCTGATTATGCATCAAATGGTCTCTGACTGATTGTAATATCCTGCACCGCAGTGGTATTTTTTTAAAAACGCTCTCCAAGGAATTCGATGTGATGAGAAAAATACAGTCTAAAAGCGGCAAACTATCTCTCTCTGATCGTGATAAAAAGTGTTTCACTTTTGCTGGTCCAACAGAATTTTTCCATGATATATTGTTGCCTGCCCATGTTCCTGTAATTCCTGGTTCCTTCTCCAATCCTGGTCCTTGGCTACACTCCTGCCTCTTTCCCTTTTCCTGGTCTTTGGTCCTTCCTAGTTCTGGCAAAGTCCTGGCAGCCTCTGTACCTAAGGGCTCAATCCACAGGGAATGACGGCTACTTCAGGCAGAGGACAGTGGCTCCCATCCACCTTGCCTCTCCAAGCTCCGTTCCACCCTAGACACCACATCTACTCTCCTGTTCCTAGAAGAGCGGGCCATTATAGCATTACCAACCTTAACAGAAGGCATTGGGGATAACCTGCACAGAATGGTAGTTATCACCCAAGCATTGCTGGGAAGACTGGGTGGACTATTTGGGTCTTTATCTGCCATCATTTACTATGAGGCCAATATTCAATAAGCCAGCAAGTAGACAAGTTATCCAACTACAGTTAGCCGGATGACTTGTCTTGGATATTCAGTGGGATAAATGTCACACTGAGTATCCCTGATTAAAATTATCTGGCTAACTATAGCTGGATAACTTTAAACCTAATCAGACAGATTTTGAATATGTCCAGTCAGATAAAATAAAAAAACAGTCTTTTTTGAATATAGATAAATTTGCATTTACTGGATATCTTCAAAAGATATTCAGTTAAATGGTGCTCCTATAGTTTAAAAAATGTGGGCTTCCTGGCCTGATTCCCACTCCCTACCAGCATTAATCTTTAAAATCTCTGCGGCCAGGCCCCCCCCTAAAAAAAAACCCCTCTAAAATTAAAGGACCCATAATAATGCACCAGTCCTCTCCAGAGAATAAAAAAAATAAATACAAGTTCCTGTTCAAAATGATGCTGGAAGCAACGGGTATCACATCCTACTACAGTGCAGGACCTGCAAATGGGATGGTGATTGAGGTCATGTGTGGGGAGTAATAGGTGGGTAACATAGGTGAGTGAGGAACCAATTTTTTTTTTCTTAGGGGAAAGCTGGCAGCATTATTACAGGTCTTTTCATTTTAGAAGGAGTTGGGAAAAGATCTGGCAGCATGGATTTTAAAAATTAATGGTGGGGGGTAGGAATTGGGCCAGGAGGCCTGTTTTTTTTTAGGGAGCGCTTAATATAGGAGCACCACATAACCGGATATCTTGTAAACGGCCACATTCCACCAGTACCGGGCACATTTAGGGGCAATCGCTGAGAGAAAAAGAGACCAAAAAGACCAAAAAAATTGAAAAAACACTTCGCACTGAAACTGAGAATGCTGTGAACTCAGGGATGAAGAGACCCGCCCCCCCTGACGTCATCACGCTCAGCTGCGAGCCGGTAAACGGCCACATTCCACCAGGCGTTGCGCGCCGTGCGTCGCGCGCCGAAGGGGTGCGCCAAAGGGGCACTCCCCTTTGTGCACCCCTTCGTGCAATCCTTTGTGCTACGCTTATTTTAATTCCCTTAAGTTTTCCTTTGTTAATTAACCTTTTTCATAGTGTTTAGTAATCCCTTGTTTATTAAATATGTTCAATGTATTTGACTTAGGAAACCTATTTTCCTGCATACTCTGTTTTTAATGTAAACTGGTATGATTTGTATCTGATACAAGAATGTCGGTATATAAAAATGCAAAATAAATAAATAAATAAATTTAAGTCACAGGTTATCCAGCCATACAAGGCTGGATAACTTTAGACCTGCTCTGAAGCAGATTTTAGCTGGAAAATAACTTAATTAAGAACATAAGACTTGCCATACTTGATAGACCCTCTTCTGATCATACTGGATCAGAAGAGGGTCCATCAAGCCCAGTATCCTCTTTCCAAATGTGGACAATCCAGGTAAGTACCCAAACATTAAATAAATCCCATGCTACAAATGATGGTGAAACCCCCACTCCAAAGGGAGAGAGGGGTAAAGAGCATGCTACCATTTAAGTGAACTATAGCAGATAAAAAAAAAGAGGACACTGCAGCTATGTAACATGAGCTATCAGCCTGGGAACACAGAATGAGGTTGAAAAGGTTGCCAGACCTCTTAATGTGAAGCTGCTTAAATGACTATTGAATAGATGAGTCAGAGACTCAGGTAGGAAATTTGCATGTCACAGCCCCCTGGACTACTGTTGGTACCTTGTAGTGAAATATAACTTTAAAATCATTTGTAATTATGACTGGAAAAGTTCTACATTGGAGAATTCCAAATGAGAGAGAGATTTGTGAGGAAAATGTACTAAAAAACAGTAGGAAGCAAACAGATTCTCACTCTGACTAACAAGGAGAGTCAGACCCTTGGGTGCCCAGTTCTCGGACAGCAAAAAAAAGAAAAAGCCAGACAGGATGAAAGAGGATGCAAACATTATCTTCTCATGGTCCTGCCTGGTTCTTGGCCTTTTGGTTGAGAGAACGTGATCCATTCAGGGTCAGACACCAGAGAAAGAAGAGCAAGACAGGATTGAAGGGTTTGCATACATTCTCTTCCCATGGTCCTTCCTGGGACTTGGCCTTTTTGGCTGAGAGAAAGTAACCCATTCAGGCTGGCTAACAGTGAATGACTGGCCATGAGCTTAGCAGAGCTAAAATCACTAAAAGCTGAGACTGGAAGGCCTGAGTCACTAAATGTTAAACAAACCATGTGCCTAGTGGAGATGGACAGCAGAAGATCTGGAGGTGGGGGGACCCCAGTGGCAGATTAAGAGGTGACTTTGGGTCCCCTTGAGTAAGAAGGTATGGACCCCAAAAGGAGATTCAGTGGTCCCCAGGAGGGTGTGGACCCAAGCAGTATTCCAGGAAGTGGAGTCATGTCCTCCAAGAGGGCATGGGCCCCAGTGGTAGATCAAGTGGTCTCCCAGGAATGTGTGGATGCCAGCAGGAGGTGGAGCAGTCGCCCAAGAGGGCAGAGACCACAGCAGCAGATTAGGAGATGACTTTGGGTCCCCCCTTGAGCAAGGGATGCCAGTGGAAGATCAAGCAATCTCCAAGAAGGCATGGACCCCAGCAAGAGATCTAACAGTCCCAAAGAAGGTATGGATCCCAACAGCAGGTCAAGTGGTACTCCAGGAGGCATGGACCCCAGTGGCAGATCGAGTGGTCTCCCAGGAGGATATGGAGCCAAGCAGCATTCCAGGAGACAGAGTTGGGTCCCCCAGGAGGGCATGGACCCCAGTGAAATACCAGGAGGTGGAGTCTGGTCCCCAGGAGGGTGTGGACCCCAGTGTTGACACAGACCTTTCAGCAGAGTGGAAGCAGCATGGGGAGAGGGAAGCAGTTTAGCTACAATGAACCCCCCCCAACTGCCCACTGGCCCAGTTGCATTTTTCTTCATGTGTGAGACTTGGGATAAACAGGAAGATGATAATAATAATACTTGATTAAACAGGAATGCAAGAGGTCCCATCTATTCTATATGGTAGTATACTGTGGGGCCAATAACCCAAACGACAATTAAATGTTCTTGCTATCTTGAGATTGCTAACCATGAGTAGATAACTGTACTGTTTGATATCATATTAGTGTTGTACATAGTCATGTAGAAATGTACATACTTATATAGTTTAATAAACCTGTATAGCCAGCCTTGTTCACAATCCCATTTGTTTTCCTGGGGTGAAGGGAGGGAAATCCCACACACTAACACCTTCTTCCCCAGGTGGAGGCACCAGGCACCAAGAATGTTGGGACTGATGGAATCTGCCATTGAGGAGGCTCCCGCCAGGTCAGTTCTGTACCCAGGAATGCTTCACGAGGTAAGCAGTTAAGGGGGAATTACATTGATAATAAGAAGTGGCTATTTCCTAAGTCAATTTGACTAATAACAGTTTATGGACTTCTCCTTCAAGAACTTGGACAAACCTTTTTTAAACCCTGCTCCACTATCTTCCTTAACCACATCTTCCAGCAATGAATTCCAGAGCGTAATTTTGGTAGAGTGAAAAAGATTTTTCTTTGATTTGTTTTCAATGTGCTACTTACTAATTTCATGGAGTGTCCCCTAGTCTTTCTATTTAAAAAAAATAACCAATTTATATTTACTTGTTCTATTACAATTTTGATTTTATAGACGTCTATCATTTGCCTTTTAAAAATCTTCTTTGTTTAGTAATAAATAGTTTTATAATATATGGAGTCTCTAGCTATGGAATTCGAGCCATTACATGATGATTTTGATTCTATTTGTCTTATTGAATAAGTGGATTGGTGGAACATGACGATACTTGAGGCAATTGACAAAATTGTCCCATTGATCACTAAGCATGGTTCTCAGTTCAGTCAACCATGGTATCACTCTGGTCTTAGATTGTTGAAAAGACCGGTTCACCTATGAAGGAAGGGTCAATCAATCTTAAATTTAAAAAAAAAGTGGAAGAAGCAAATAAGGCTTATCAACAGACCATCTTAATAGCAAAAAAAAAAAAAAAGTGTATTTATAAAAGATTGGCATCTGCTGATTGTCATTCAAGACAATTATTCCAGTTAGTTTCTAGCATGGCTTATCAATTCTCTCCCTGCCCTCCAAATTTTATTTCTTGCACTGCTGAGAAATTTGCAATGTACTTTTTTGATAAATTGGAAAAATTGATAATAAATTTCAAGAGTGATCTTGTGGGATAGACCAGACTTCAGAAGTACAACAAGTTTCTGACTCTGCTGCTCTATAGTTGGGATGAATTTTCTTTTAAAACTGATTTGTTTAACCACTTCTACATTAAATTTTTTTCCTTCCAAACTGATTTAAACCCCAGTTTTGGATTTGGAAGCTCCATTAGCAGCCATTATAAACTCATCATTAACTACAGGTATTTTCCCTCATCAGTTGAAAAAGGCAATGGTTTTCCTATTATTAAAAAAAGAACATCAGATCCTACAGAAGTGTCAAATTATAGGCTAGTGTCTTAGCTTCCCATTTTCTGAAGATTAGTTGAGAAGGTACTTTTCAATCAGTTGAGTGACTTGGTCTGCAAGTCAAATGCTCTTCATCCCTGTCAGTCAAGTTTTCAGTGGGCACATAGTATGGAAACATTCTTCTTTCCTTGATTAATGATTTTAGAGTCAATTTTGAAACATCAAAAATTGTGTTAACAGTGTTTTTCAGAATATGAGTGCTGTTTTTGATATCGTCAACCATCAGTTATTTTCTTTAAGACTGTGTGAAATTGGCATTGCAGACAAGGTCCTGAACTGGATTTCTTCTTTTTATTTATTTATTTATGTATTTATAAATTTTTATATACCGCGGCACGTTGAAAACATCACCTCGGTTTACAATAAACAATAATTCAGCAACAAGCTTTTCTCTCAGAGTGTTCTTTTCAGGTGGATTGGGATGATTGAATTTCTAGTGAGATTAAACTTCCATTTGGAGTCCCACAGGGATCCATTTTGCCTCCATTACTGTTTAATATTTTTGTCTCTCCTCTGGTGATTTTGATTCAGGACATGGGTTTTTGTCCTTCATTTTATGTGGACTATAGATTATAGCCTTTTTTAATTAGAAAAATGTCATTGATTTATCTTCCTTTAATACTTGTTAATATAGGGTTGTTACTTGGCCTATAGCTCATAGATTGCAAGTCAGTCCTTCAAAATCTGAGGTGCTGTGGTTTGGCTCTAAGTCTTTTCCTCTTACTTAGGCACCTTTCGTGCTAGGAACACATTCCTTTGAGGTCTACAGTAATATCTTTGGGGTACACTTAGATTCTTCTCTTGCCATGACCGATTGTATTTCCTCTGCAGTTCAGAAATCTTTTCTCTCATTCAGATAAATTAGAAAACTTTATCCTTTCTTGGAAATAAAAGATTTGAAATCAATAGTTCATGTTTTTGTGATCTTTAAGATTGATTACTGTAATTCTCTGTTGTTAGGAGTCTCTAATATTCAGTAAAAGTACCTGCAGTTGGTGTAGAATACTGATGCCAGGTTGATTTTAGGCCTGCATAAACATGATCATATATCCCCAGCTTTAAAACTGTTACATTGGCTGCCTGTTATTTACAGAATTTGATTCAAAGTGCATTGTATTGTTTCTCCTTCTCTCTCTTCTGATTTACTTGCTTATTTTTCTAAATTGTTAATTCCTTATACTCCTTTATGGATATTACTTTCCACTCAAGTTGGTTTGCTTCATATTTCTTCTGCATCTGTTATTCAGTTAGACTCCACAACGGAATCTTCATTTAGATTTTAGGCTCTATCATTATGGAATGCTTTAGCATCTAATATTCATTCAGTTCTGGACTATTTGAAATTCAGAAACACTATGAAGTCCTGACTCTTTAATAAAGCATTATTAGACTCTCAGCAGGCATCTGTTGCCTTTGGTAGTCTAAATATGCTTTTGTTTTTCTGTTTTAATGCTTTATGATTTTTTTTGCATTGTTGTTATGTTGTTTTATATCTGATACTTTTGGTAATTATGATTGTATTTTTATTATACTACCATGTGGGTAACATGTTTGATCAAGCTGGATATTAAGTTTTAATAAATAAAATGAATGAAAGGTGTAGTGTGTGGGTAATTGCAAGCATTATAAAGGTGTCAAAACTCCTAAGATGTAGAATATATTCAGAAATATATATATTTTTTTTCTTTTTTCACATTTTTTTTGGGAACAAAACATCTCAGAATAACCAAGAAAAAAGCAGGGTAGGTGAAGTATGCTGGAATTGTAAAGGGATAGAACAGAATACTAAGATGGAGAAGCAGAAAAGAGGTAGAATGGGAGAAGAAACATATATATTTTTTATTTTTTCTCATTTCTATTTTGGGGACAAAACAGTCCAGTATAACCAAGAAAGAAACAAGGGTGGGGAGAACTAGGATGAGATCCAAATAGCAAGCAACACAGTGTTACCAAAACCCTCAAGGAGTTATATCAAGGGCATGGCAGTTAGGCATATTGGTAGCAAGATCCCTAAGGTGATACATCTAGGGCATGGCAGATAGATAGCTTTGCAGTAAGACTCCATGGTATAGTGTAAAGGACATGGCAGAAAGGAAGTGTGGCAGCCACTCATATGGAAAATCTGGAAAGTCCAGTAAAGGCATATTGATTTTCAAAAAGACCAACTTGTACACCAAGTCTTATGCCACCCTTGAAAGATGAGGACTCACAATGTACCCTGCCATTGAGAAGACATAGTTATTAGGCATGTTGCCTCATGGGCAGGAATGATAATGCTAAGTCATTTTGGTCAAGTCAAGCCAGATGATGGATTTGTGTACCAAATATGTCAGTGCATCTGTGACTGTGTCTTCTATGGCTCTTTTATATAGCATGTCACAGAAATTTATCATGGGATCTCCTTAGGCCAAGTGTCTCTTGCCAGTAGCTTTAGCTAAGGCCTGTGTCATAAGAGATGGTTCTGGGGGTACAATGTAGATTTGGTGTTATGAAGTGGGTAAGAAAGTGGCAGCTGACAGGGTGATGCTCATGCCTGCTCAACTGTATGGTGTGGCCAGTATTTCCTGCTTTACATACCTACTGTGCCTCTGTTTCTGGTGATCTTGATTATATGCCCTACCTACTAGAATCTCCTTCATGTAGGTGATACACTAGGACTGGAAGGTGAGATACCCTTTCACCTATGAATTTCAAGGTGTGGCTAGCATTTATATATTCTATTGCATTAGAGGTTTCAGTCTCATTTGCACCTGCTTGTGGAATCCTGCTATTGTGAGAATTACACAAGTTGCAATGCCTCTGCTTCCATTTTCTCTTGCTCATAGAAACCCAAAATATTTATTATAGGGATGGCCCAACCGAGAGTGGTGCATTTGGAACTCAGATCCTTCATGGTATCTTTGAAGGTCTTCAGGATTTGTATCCTTACTACCCAATCATGATGTCCCAGGGGGAGAACCACACATAACGCAGGACATACCTTGGACCTTATCTTTATCAACTCTAATTTCTCCATCACCAAGGATCCGGCTTGTACCCCCATCCCCTGGTCAGACCACTATCTGATAACAACCACCCTCACTTCAAATAAACAGACACCCAACACCCAACACCTCTCCTCCATTCACTTTAGGAAATCATGTGCTTCCGAGACACTCAATGAACAGCTCACTAAGGATCTCAAAAATATAGATCTATCCAACCCCAACACAGCAGTGCTCTCCTGGCACAAGATCACAGAAGATGTAGCAAATAAGCTCTGCCCATCTATCTCGAAAAGAATTAACCCCACAAAAAAAGGAAATCAACCTTGGTTCACCCAGGAACTCAAACAGTTAAAACAAGAACTACGTCACAAAGAAAACATATGGCGTAAAGCCCCTTCCCCCTCCACGCTTTCATCATACAGAGGAACCTTACATTATTACAGGTCATCAATTTTAAAAGCTAAAAAAGTTTTTTACGCAAATAAAATCCATGACTTCCAATATGATGCAAAGGCTCTCTTCTCATATGTGTCTCAAATTACAAAGTCACTACCACCACCGATCCCAGACAAACAAGCTCAATCCAAGGCAAATGAGCTAGCCATATTCTTTCAGCAGAAGATATCAAACACGATCTCCCTCCTCCCACCCAATACCAACACCCTCGTTTCATTTACCAATACCCATATGCTTAAGGAAGCCAAATTAGAAAACTTCGAATTAACTTCATCTAAAGAGATCGAATCCATTCTCAAGAAGCAGAAACCATCCAGCCATCCCACAGACAACCTACCAACCAAGCTACTTCTACTCATACCAAACACTATATCCGGACCACTGGCCAACATCATAAACTGCTGCTTAACCCAAGGACTGTACCCAAACATCCTAAAAAACGCCTCTCTCAAACCCCTCCTTAAGAAACACAACTTAGACCCTAGTGAACTAGCTAATTTCCGCCCTATATCGAATCTTCCATTCTTAGCCAAACTCACAGAAAAGGTGGTTAACACCCAGCTATCAGAATATTTAGAAGATTACAATATTCTATATCCTTCACAATATGGTTTCCGCAAATCACGCAGCACAGAAACCTTGCTCATCTCCCTAACTGACCATATTATTATGGGACTAGACAAAGGACATTCTTTTCTTCTAATCCTTTTAGACATATCAGCGGCGTTCGATACCGTCAACCACGCCATCCTCCTGAATCGTCTATTAGATATAGGCATCTCAGGACAAGTCTACAACTGGTTCAAGTCTTTCCTTAGCGATAGAAGTTTCAAGGTCAGAATAAATAATAAAGAATCACCACCAACAAATTCATCACTTGGAGTACCTCAAGGATCCTCCCTGTCCCCCACCCTTTTTAATATCTACCTCCTCCCCCTATGCCAACTATTAACAAGCCTCAACCTTATTCACTACATTTACGCGGATGATGTGCAGATCCTGATCCCCATAACGGAATCCATCACCAAATCACTCTCGATCTGGAACAACTGCCTACATTCTATCACTAATCTCCTCAACAGTTTAAATTTGGTCCTCAATGCTAAAAAGACCGAACTCCTCCTCATTTCCGCCTTCCAAGATAACTATCAGTCACAGGCCCAACATAACCACGCCCTCTCTCATACTCAAGTTAGAGACCTTGGGGTTATACTTGATAACCGTCTTAACCTAAAGAGTATGATTAACACTATAACCAAAGATTGCTTCTTCAGACTACAGGTATTAAAAAGACTCAAACCCCTTTTATATTTCCACGACTTTAGGACAGTTCTTCAATCATTGATTTTTGCCAAAATAGACTACTGCAGCGCGCTCTTCACAGGATTACCCAACTCATCCATCAGGCCTCTCCAGATGATACAGAATGCTGCAGCTAGAATCCTGACAAGCACCAACCGGAATGATCATATTACACCCATCCTCCGAAATCTACACTGGTTACCAGTCAATTACAGAGTCCTTCACAAATCTTTAACATTAATACACAAATTCATCTATAATCTCCTTTATCTCGACCTTGAAATTCCATTAAAACTCCATACTTCTAACAGGCCAATGAGAGAAATATCCAAAGGAACGCTACAAGCCCCTCCAACCAAAGCCACACGACTCATCGCATCCAGGGACCGAGCATTTTCGACAGCAGGCCCAGCCATCTGGAACAACCTCCCTGCAGAACTTAGGCTGGAACCTTGCCTGCTAACTTTTAAGAAAAAACTCAAAACGTGGCTGTTCCGCCAAGCCTTCCCAGAACCCTGGGATACACATTAGGCGTTATCTACCCATGATTAATGGATCCTCCCCTCCTCTGAATACCTTGACAGCATGGATACCGACTCTAACATGTGGACTATCTCTAGTCTGGACTACCTCTAGTCCGGAATTTGTTTCTCTCCCTTTAACTTAACTTTATATTTCTCTTCTAGCTTCCTAAGCTTCCAAGTTCACAGTCCTCGTTGTAATGTAACTTTGTTTTTCTTCCTTTATCTAGTTATTTTACCCCTGTTCGATGTAAACCGTCCTGATATGGTATTTAACCATGAAGGTCGGTATAGAAAAATGTTAAATAAATAAATAAATAAATAAATTGCTGTTTCCAGTGACAGATCATTAAGTATTGTCTACTGCTCCATTAACTTCTGCAGCATCAGATAGGTGGAATTGCAGTGGGTGCCAACATCTTGAATCAGAAGCTTAAGTGGCATCCTGCATTCTTATTTATTTGATACAATTTATAAACCACTAATTCTAAATACATTGAACTAAGCGTTACATAAATGAACATAAATATCAAAACACATAATATGTAAAACAGTAAACATAAAGACACATTATTCATCCATAAAATTTAAACAGGGGGAAGTACAGTATATCATTTATCAGGGAATGCCTCTGTAAACAAATATACCTTCAATGGTTTGCAAAAGGTTTTCACATCAGCTATTAATCTCAAATACCATGGAAGTACATTCCATTGCTAAGGACCAATAATAGAGAATGCTTGTCTACATGTGTCAAAATGATTTGTATCTTTTGGCATGGTTAGAGGTAGTAAACAATCAGCCTCAGAGTAAAATGAACATTTAGGCTCATAGCTACACAGTAGAGCATTCAAGTATGATGGACCAACTTCCTTTATTTTCTTAAACTAATAATACAATTTTAAATCTAATTCCCTGCTATGCCACTAACCAATGCAATCTTTGTAACAAAGGTGTCACATGATCCTTTAATTTGACTCGCAAAAGCATTTGGGCTGCTGCAGCAGTACTTGAAATGCCCATAACTGGTACTTAGGCAAACCTTTTAAGAGGGTATTACAGTAGTCCACTGTTCTCAATTGAAATGCTTGCACAATTATTCTAAAATCAGTAATCAGTAAAAAAACAAAAAACAAAACTGATATGTAGTAAAAGCCATAATTTATAAAAACTTGTCCTTAAAACTTTATTCAAGTGTGCTACAAATGCCAAAGTTCATTCCATTATAAAACCTAGATTGCATATTTTATTTGCAAAAGGAATCAGTGTGCCATCAAAATTTTTCTGGGATGGGAACTAGCACCCAGAGTTTTGGTAATTAATTTGGCCTCAGTCTTCTTTACATTAAATACTGACTAGCTGTAATCTGAGTCGGTATATTCAACAATTACTTCTGTGTTTTAGTACTAAAATCCACTACTAGATGAAAAAACAGCTGAATATCATCAGCATATATCTTGGTACCATCTGATCCAATATTCGATATGAAAGAGACAAATATATATTAAAAAGTGACGCTGAGAGTGTACTTTCTTTTGGAACATCAGCTGTCAGCTGTTACCAACTTAAGCTATCCTGCGCATTCTCCACTTAGAACATAAGAACATAAAGAATATAAAATATGCCATACTGGATCAGACCAAGGGTCTATCAAGCCCAGCATCCTGTTTCCAACAATTCCTAACATTCTGTTGCTTTTTTGCCCCCCACAGCACACTGAGCTGACAATTTCAATGTATTATCCATTATGATGCCTAGTCATACCACTCTTTCCTGGGTGGTAACCCCTAGGATGGAAACTAACATTGTGTAACTACAGCAAGGGTTATTTTTCCCTATATGCATTAGAGATGTGAATCGGAACCGGAATCGGTTCGGATTCCGGTTCCGATTCACATGTGGGTATTTTTCAATCGGGCCCGATTGTGGTTTTGTTTATCGGTTGCGCCCGAGCCGATAAACAAAAAACCCACCCGACCCTTTAAAAGTAACCCCTTAGCTTCCCCACCCTCCCGATCCCCCCAAAAACATTTTACAGGTATCTGGTGGTCCAGTGGGGGTCCAGGGAGCGATCTCCCGTGATCTCCCGCTCCGAGCTGTCCTCCCGCTCCTGGGCCGTCGGCTGCCACTAATCAAAATGGCGCCAATGGCCCTTTGCCCTTACCATGTGACAGGGTATCCATGCCATTGGCCGGATCCTGTCACATGGTAGGAGCACTGGATGGCTGGCTCCATGTTGTGCTCCTACCATGTGACAGGGGCTGACCAATGGCATCAGTAGCCCCTGTGACATAGTAAGGGCAAAGGCTATCGGCACCATTTTGAATACTGGCAGCCGACGGTCCGAGTGCAGAGGATTGCTCCCGGACACCCGCTGGACTTTTGGCAAGTCTTGTTGGGGTCAGGAGGGTCCCCCAAGGCTTGCCAAAAGCCCTGGTGGTCCAGTGGGGGTCCGGGAGTGATCTCCTGCACTCGGGCCATCGGCTGCCAGTAATCAAAATAGCGCCGATGGCCTTTGCCCTTACTATGTCACAGGGGCTACCGGTGCCATTGGTCAGCCCCTGTCACATGGTAGGAGCACTGGACCACCAGGTACCTGTAAAATGTTTTTTGGGGGGTCGGGAGGGTGGGTGAAGCTAAGGGGTTACTTTTAAAGGGTCGGGGTGGGTTTAGGGGTTATTTTTGTGTGCCGTTTTTCCTGCCCTCCCCCAAAATGATAAGGGAACCCCCATGATCAATATCGTGGGGTTTTCCTATCGTTTTGGGGGAGCCCCTGATTTCTGACGATTTTGAAAATATTGACGATATTTTCAATCATCCGAAGCCCGATTCACATCCCTAATATGCATCACTTTGCATTTGTCCACATTAAATTTCATCTGCATTTGGAAGCCCAATCTTCCAGTCTCACGAGGTCCTCCTGCAATTTATGAAAATCTGCTTGAGATGTAACTACTCTGCATAATTTTGTGTCATCCACAAGTTTGATTACCTCACTCATTGTACCCCTTTCCAGGTCATTAATAAATATATTAAACAGCACCGGTCCAAGTACAGATCCCTGAGGCACTCCACTGTTTACCTTTTTCCACTGTGAAAACAAACCATTTAATCCTTCTCTCTGTTTCCTGTCTTTCAACCAGTTTGCAGTCCAAAAAAGGATATCGACTCCTATCCCATGACTTTTTAGTTTTTTGAGAAGCCTCTCATGGGGGACTTCATCTAACACCTTCTGGAAATCCAAATACTCCACATCTACCAATACACCTTTATCCACATTTTTATTCAGCCCTTCAAGAAAAGGTAGGAGATTTGAAAGGCAAGACTTCCCTTGGTAAATCTATGCTGGCTGTGTCCAGTAAACCATATCTATCTAAATGTTTTATGATTTTATTCTTTATAACAATTTCCACAATTTTTCCTGGTACTGAAGTGAAGATGACCAGGCTATAATTTCCTGGATCACCTATGGAGCCTTGTTTAAATTTGGGGGTTACATTGGCCTCCTCCTAGCCTTCAGATACAATGGATGATTTTAATGATAGGTTACAAATTAATTGAAATAGGTCTGAAATTTCATTTTTTTAGTTCTTTCAGAATTAGGTGTTTGCCATCCAGTCCAGGTGATTAACTACTCTTCAGTAGGGATGTGCATTTGTCCTGGTTCAGGGAGCCCGAAACCCGAAGGAATTTTTCCCAAAATTTCTGGAAAAATTTGTTTTCAGGTTTAGTGCGTGCCAACAAAAAAATGTTAGCACACACTAACCCTGTTAGTGCGCACTAAAACAAAATTTGGGACTCCCAAAATTTTAAAGGCCCGAACCAAGAGAAATATGAAATTTCCTGCGGCGGTCTGAAAATGAAGCCCGAACCGATAGGTTCGATAGGTTCGATAGGTTCGGGCTTCGCACATCCCTACTCTTCAGTTTGTCAATCTGGCCTACCACATCTTCAAGATCACTTAGATTTGATTCATTTCATCAGAATCATCACCCAAAAAACATCTCCAGAACAGACATCTCCACAACATCCTCTTCAGTAAACGAAGCAAAGAATTTTTTTAGTCTTTCCATGATGGCCTTATCTTTTCTTTTCTAAGTGCCCCTTTAACCCCTTGATCATCTTTACAGTCCAACTGACTCCCTCACAGTCTTTATGCTTCAGATACATTTAAAAAAACTTTTATTATGAGTTTTTGCCTCTACGGCCAACTTCTTTTCAAATTCTGTCTTAGCCTGTCTTATCAATGTCTTTCATTTAACTTGCCTGCTTATGATTTATCCTATTTTCTTCTGAGGGATCCTTCTTCCAATTTTTGAATGAATATTCTCTCTGATAAATAAGAACAGAAACAAGAATATATTTGCCCACTAACTCCCGGCTCAGCTTAGTGACAAACTAAAAGCTCATAATTCACCATATCAAAAACTGGGGACATATCTTAAAACAAAGCTCTTACTGCCTTTTTGGCATCTAGCAAAAGAGAAAATCTGAAACTGAGACTAACAACATTTCCCTACTATGTCCAATTTTAAACCTACATAGATAAAATGTCCCACTTTAAGCTTTGATGGAAATGCTCCACTATTTTCCTGAACCTCTATATCAGATCCTTTAGGTATTGATTCCTATAGGGGTATGCATGGATAATTTTTCAGTTCATTTTGTTTTGTTTAGTCTTTCCCCTTTTGTTTCAAGTTTTCTTATGTTTTTTTTTATTTTTTCATTTTCTGTTCACTATTTTTTATTTAATGTAGACTATTTGAGTTAGTAAGTGCTATTTGAGTTGCAATAGTGTACACTAACTCAAATAGTGTGCACTAAATTAAAATAGTGTGTAATAAATGAAAAATAAAAAAAAAGAAATGTTCATGATTTTTTTTTATTGTTTCATGGGAGGTCCTTATTCAAAAGCCATTTAGTTGGATAACTTAAAAATTATCCATCTAAATGGCAAAACTGGCATTTTTAGCCACTTATCCAACTAACTAGTTATCTGGTTAGAATTTAGCAGATTATTCAGGGGCATTCTGGTGGGTTGGCAGGAGGTGATCCAGTGAAGTGTAGAATTAGCAGGGATAAGTTATCTGACTTTCTATATTCTGAATTAGCTGGATAACTTATCCAGCGTATCTGCTTGTGCCGCTGACCTATCCTAAAGTTAGCTGAATATGGACCTCATAATAAAATGAAATAAGCAATGTTGTTGATATCATTAAAAATAAAAGTACATCATTCCTGTAGGCTTTGGGCCTCAGCCCTAGCTCCCTCACTGCCCTGGTGCAGCAAGTGTGCAAAACAATGCATTCTCCAAAAGCCCCCATCTTCCATTGCTTTTGTCATATTTTCACCACTGTGGTTCACAAAGAAACCTGCCTGAAAACTCCTGCCTTTCCTGTCTAACTACCAGTTCTCCAGCATCTTTCTTATTGTGCAAGATACGTGGTATCTATGGCCTAGGTGTGCAACACACAGCTCACCTGCATCCTGCTGCTCAGTCTCTGTTAGAGTTGCTGCCCACCTCTGCCTCATCCAGGTCCCAGCAGTGTGCAATCAGGGAGAGGTAAGCATGTGTTGCATTCACATTTGTCCAGATATTGCTGGTAAAATGCATACTATTCCCTTCTTCCTTAGATAGCTGTACCTGTATTCAACAACAGCACTGGTTCTATATGGTGGGGATAACCTTCCTGTTGAATGCGGTCCTGTACTTGGGGGCTAACACATGCAGCAGATGCTTAAAGCCCACATTCTCCACTACCTGCAGAGGCTGGCCATCCAGGGCAATCATTTTCCTAATGCAACTCATTACTACTTTCAATCCTACCTGCCTCCTGCTCTGTAACAATGACATGGTGGGATGCTGCTGCAGATGCATGGCAGGGGGCTGATGGCCTGCCATGTGATTGGTGAAAGGGGCTGTGGGATCTCCTTTTTAATCCCTTTCCTCTGAATTTTGTATTGAATGGTAGAAGGGATCCCAGGCTAGTACTGCCATCCTCACCTGAGGCCATTACTAGTGGATTCAACTTCTCAGCTGTTGGTGCATATCTGCATTTTTCAGATGCCCAGTATCTACCTTTGACTGATGGCCTGCCTGAAGTAAATACACTGAGCAAAACATGGGTCTTTGATCACTTTAAAGTGACCATAGATTAGAGATGTCTTGCACGATCTCTTCTCTGCATTCTTGGGGGCTGATGCTGGCACTTTAGTTTAGGTTGAAGATGGACTGTGAGAGGCCAGGTATATCAATCACACTCTCTACTTGCATTGCCTGTTCTTCATAGGGATCAGTTTCAACACCATCAGTATCATCTATCTCCCTCATCAACTCACTGGAGGTTAAGACACTACTGACTAAAATTTTCATCTACTAGCAACTTAATTTCTGATTCAGATAATCCCAAAGAAGATTATTTCTCAGAAACAGTTGTTGAAAATACTGCCTCCATTGCCTGAGAAGCAGTAACCACAGGCCGGGCACTAACAGTGTGCAACCCGTGTAATTGCATGTTGTGGCACACCCCTGGGGTAGAGCCAGAGAGGGAGAGCTCCATAATCTTTTTAAAAAATTTACTTCTTTCTCTACCCCAGCAGCCAGCAGCAGGAGTCATGTTTAAGATCATTTTATCTCCTGCTGCATTAGAGACAATCTGGCTAATTTTACCATGAGAGTCACTCCATGGTCACAATGATGATTCTTAAATGCAACTCCTGCTACCACCACCCATGCTATGAATAAGGAAGGAGTTTGAATGCGGGGGGAATTCATTGACACCCCCCCCCCCCCATTCAAACAAGAAGACCTAACAGGCTACCATTGAGCCCATGTTGCTGGTGGCCAAGGAAATGGAAAGGCTTGGTGACTGCCATTGGGGCCTATTCTGCTGGTGTCTGAGGAAACAGAAGAAGCCTGACAGTCCACAAGCTGAGCCCATATTGCTGGCGGTTGAAGGCAATGGTCTGGTGGCCACCAGTGGAGCACATCCCACTGGTGGCTGAAGAAAACAGAATCCCAGTGGCCTCCAAACAAACCATCCCACTGATCAGCTGAAGAAAACAAAAAGGCCCCATGGTCACCAGCAAAGCCCATCAAGCTGGTATCAGAAGCAAACAAAGCACCCTTGTGATGGTCAAGGTGGAGACCCTGAAAGGAGTAATAGAAAGATAGTGTATAAGAGAGAAGAGGGGAGTAGGAGTAGGGAGATGGTATGGGATGGAGAGAGTGGGGTAGGAGGAGGGAGATGTGTGGGATGGAAAGAGGGTAGGTGGTATATTGGTAGAGAAAGATTGTGGTAGAGGGTGTGAGGGAGAAAAATGTGTAGTGTGCATGGAGGGATGGGGTGGTGGGGTGGTGGGGTGGGGGAGATAGAGTGGATGTTTGGGAAGAGGGTATGGGGAGAGATTGGGTAGATAGGGGATTGGATGTGGAGGAGAGAGAGTGAGTGGGTGATAGAGAGAAGGTGGGGAGAAAGTGGGTGGGTGAGGATGGGAGGAGAGGGTGGGGGAAAGGGTATGGGAGGAGAAAGGGAGAGTGGTTGGGAGTACGTAGAAAGAGAATGTGTGTATATGTGTGTGTGTGTGTGTGTGTGTATGTGTGTGTGAAAGAGAGATGAAGAAGAGGGAGAGGGTATCTAAGAGAGTGGATAAAGTTTGTATGCCCTTCTCCCCCCTCCTCTCCCTCATTCCCAATCCTCAACAATCTTACGGCATCTGGAAATCAAATATTCCCAGTTTTGGAGAAGAATGTCTTTTTATCCTGATTTGTTTAAATTATGCATGGTGTTTTTCTCTGCTATTTTGAAATATTTTATTGGCGTTTGGAATATTTTGCTATTCTGTTCATCCATTGTTTTGAAATATTTATTCTTTTAATGAGTATAATTTTCCTGTTATGATTGAAGTTTTGTATTGCTTGATTTTATTGTTTGATGATTTATGAAGAATAATAATATTTCTGTTTTTCCATTGTTGCACTGCAAATAGAATCTGACTTGTTGCAATTTCCAGTCAGTTTCTCTGCATGTTTCTGGTTATACTTTAAGGTCACTTTATTCGGTATTTGGTGAGGGTCTGTTTTCTGCAAGTGTGACTGAAGTGAGGTATTCTTCAAGTATGTAGCTTCCTTGTAAGGATCTATAGCAGCCTGGTATCTTCTGTTTTCCTAATAGGAGGTGCATTGGTGTTTTAGGGCCTGGTATAATATTTGCAGTGCTGCTTTTTCATAGGTAGGGTTGTTACTGTTTGAGTGCTGGCGATTAAGGCTGTTTTTGAATGGGAGATTTACTGTATCATATTTGTAATTCAGTTTATTTATGGCTTTCTAAGGGTCAAGCCCACATGAGCATGGGTTGCAATAGGCCTAATATCATATGGGCTCCATATGTCTTTCTGGAGGAAAGTCACCACTGCCTGATGCTCAGATCCAGGCCAGCACTTGTGCTTTGCTCTTTGTATCTTTCAGCAATACGAAACAACAGCAGTGGCTTTTAAACTTTTGGAACTCCTTTCTGAGAACATGTGAAATCCTGCTTACCTCTTCTTCCTAGCTGCAGCATGAACCCTAGAGTGTGGCAATTAATGGGTAGCATGCAAAACTTAGATAGTTGGACCTTGCACAGTGCACACAGCCCCTCTTCATTTTCCCCATCTTTGAATTATTCAATCCTCTGTCTCATCCCGAGGCTGAGTGAGCCTGAGAGAACATGCACTGAGCACTGTATTTGACTTACTATGAGTGTTGTGAGTGGTAGTAATGGCGAAGGAGCTTTGGCAGCCACACATGGCAGCCAAGATAATTAATAGAGCCGGCTGCCCACACCATACCAACTTCTCCCTTCTGCAGCAGCTGGTGCATTGTGATGGATTCATGTGTGTCTTCACCCCCGCTCTTCCTTTGTTTAAAAATTTGGAAGAGAGGCTGGTGGTGCTTTCAATACTTCCCTAGCTCTTCTTTTGGCCATATGAGTTCTGTCTTTGTCGGCACAGCCTGCTATATGGAGGCTGGTGTGCCACAATATTTTTGTTAATGTAAGTACACCTTGTGCCTGAAAAGGTTGGGAAACACTGATGTGCAAGTTGTGATATTGTTTACTTCAGAAGACTGTACTTTGAATGCTCTTTTTCATGTAAAATCTGTTATTATAAATGCATAATTATTTATTGTGTGTTTGGAGAAGGGTGGGGGGGGGGGGGGGGCAAGGCTATAAGGTTTGCCTAGATCACATGAGGGGCATCAAGGTGGGGTATTTTTTAAAGTTTAAATAGCTGGAGAGAGCTGGGCCATTTCTTGGTGGGCCCAGGAAAGAGAGTGAATGAATCGTGTGGGTGTGCAAGAGGTAGGGGTGTGAAGTGCACAGTAATTATTTGCACAGAGCAGCAGAAAAGCTGGCTGGACCTGACCAACCACAGAGGACTGTGCTACAGGTTTTGGCTGTTGCACTTCGTTTGCCTTGTACATGCTCCTGCCCTTCTAATGATAGTCTTGGATGGCTCTCCCACTTTTGTAGAAATAGGAGGCTGTGGCACATGCTCTCCAATTTAAAATTTCTTCTAGCTTGAGCTGGTTTTCATTGCTGGCATTCTGTGGGTAAAAGAGTTTCTTTTTCGTTAGAGGCAGGACTGTCTTTTTTTCTTTTTGCTACTGCTAGGTTAAGCTAGCTGTGCAGAAAATACTATGGAGAGATTTGATAACACAAGGACATTTATTAATACTGTACTACCACTCATAGTACCAGTCTAGTGTGTGCAAAAACATCTCTCATACACACACACAGGCATTTATACAGGGTAGGTGTGCGCACTGCTGATGACTCCTTTTCCACACACACACAAACAAAATGTTAAACACATCTCCTAGAAGGCTGGCATCCTGGCAAAGCTCTTCTTCACTTCAATCTGTCTCTCATTGCACTGTACTGTGCTATGACAGAGAGAATAAAATCACTAGCACTGCTTCAATGTCCACTCCACTCCTACCCTACTTTTAGTGAACAGAGAAAGTAGAGCTACTGCCTCTATGTTTCTCTCACAGTGAATGATAGACTACTGCAGCAGATAAGATCAGAAAAATCCCTTTATCGTGATAAAGCCTGTGTTAAAGCTTTTTTTTCCATCTCCGAGAGAGCTTCTGGAGAAGATACTTCTCTTCCAACTTCCAGAGAACAAACAGAGAGTTTCTTGCAGATGCTCAGACCTTTCGGTGGGAAGACGACAGCGTTACTTGATTCAGAAGGCAGCTATAAGCTGATTTGTCCCTCATTTGCTCTCCTTGACATCTTGTCCTAACTTGGCACCCAGAAGGCTATGATGTCAGACAGATTACAGTTGTTTAGGAAACATAAACAAAAGAGACACGTATTTTAATTTAAATTCATTGGCAACTCTCCATTCATTTCAGGGGACTGCAAATGAAACAAAAAATGGACTCATTCATTTGTATTTTACCCATTCATTTCAAATGAATGCACATTCCTACAGGGTATCTCCATTCAGAAATGTTATATCTAAAGTTAGCAACATGTTACCCCGTTTCTTCATTTCAATCCTTTAGCCATTTGGGATCCTCTGTGTTTATCCTATGCCCTTTTGAATTCCATTACTGTTTTTGTCTTCACCACCTCTTCCAGGAGGGCATTCCATGTAAACCCTTTCTGTGAAGAAATATTTCCTGATATTGTTCCTGAGTCTATCCCATTGGAATTTCAAATCCTGACCTCCAGCTCTACAGTTGCCTTTGCATCAGTAAAGGTTTGATTCTTGTGCATCATTTATACATTTAAGGTATTTAAAATTCTGTATCATATCTCCCCTGTCTTGTCTCTTCTCTCATCCAGGGTATACATATTCAGGTCTTTCAATTTCATCTTATATGGTTTTCAATCAGACAGCCCCTATACAATTGTGGTCATCTTTCTTTGGACTGCTTCCATCCTGTGCCTATCCTTTTTGAGATACGGTCTCCAGAACTGAAGGTGAGGTCTCTTCAAAGCCCTGTACAGGAGCATTATCACCTCCTTTTTCCTGCTGGTTATGCCTCTCTCTATGCAGTTCAAAATCCTTCTGGCTTTTAGTCAGTACTTTGTCACATTGCTTTGTACACAAATGTGGGTAGGCAAACAATTAAACATCTTGGTTTCTTATACAGTGGTGCTGCAAAGGTTTTGTGTGTGCTTTCAGTTTGTATAGCAATATCTTTTATTTCTGAGTCATCTGCATACAAAATCTGAAGAATGATCTTTTGTATAGTTTGCAAGGCACAGGAATATTCCAAGGTTTCAGGCACTCATTTGATTTGGAGGTTATTTCTTTGTGGCTGCCTTTGAGGACATCTTTCAGCTGCAGTTCCTCGCTCAGATTTTCCAGTTCATTTAGTTTTTATTGTAGAGCTGAAAACTTTACTGAATGCTGCTCATCCATTTTCACTTCAGCATCTTTCATCTTATTTCCCAGCTCTGCCATGTGTCCCCTCATCTCTGGGAAGGTGCTAAGATGTTTCTTCTAACTGAACATAGGTCAGCTTTAATTTCTTATAGCCTTGTTTCATATCTTCTCTAATTAAAGCTTCACTTGCTTCTGTGGGGTCATTTTCTTCTCTGGATGCCCCTTCAGATTTGGTCTCCACCATGCTTGCTGACCGAACAGCTTGTTCAAGGGCCTAATTCATCCAGAGCCAAAACAATCCTTCAGGGGTATTTTTTTATTTTGGGCAGGTGTCAAAGTGCTATCTTTAGTGGACTTTTTCCTAGATATCTCTGTGTCTGGTATGATGGAGACTGAGATTATACTGGTTTCTTTAAACCAACCTTTTTAGGCAGCCATCAGAGGTGGTGACATCACTTCCTCCTGCTATGGTAGCTTTTATCCCACTTACACAAATTAAATTGCATGTCAATTAGAATTTTACATTCAAAATAACAAAAGATGAATTATAGTGTCTATGGGTTAAACAATGCAGATTTTACTGAATTTTGACAGTTTGAAATATGCAATGAAACTGTTGTATCATGATGCAAACTTCTATGAATTCTAAGGAAAATCTAAAAATCTTTTGCCTCTTGATTTATAAATCTGCAGCATGACCACAGATTGCCAGAATTGCCTAAGGGCTGGTACTATATTATTGAATTTGTAACCCCTCCCATGGGGGAAGGGGGCCACCTTCTCAGCTTTTCTGAACACTGAACCATTCACATAGAATGAACGAGTCCCATCAATAATAATACAAAGCTAGAGGCTAAAGAGAATAACAACCCTCCTTGGATAAAAATGTGTATATGAATATATAAAATGATTGTGTGTGGAGATGTCATTGAAAGACTGGTACCCTAAAAGGGTGAGGACATAAAAATATAATGTGAAAAGTTCAAAACCTCAAGCTAAAATATGCTGCATAAACAGAGGAAGATCTTCAATGTATATGTTCCAATAATAAACTGATATAGCTGCAGAAGCACCAAAGCTGAGGAGACACGAGGACAACAGAAAAGGAAGATATACAAATAAAAGATTTAGAACCCAAAGTAATTCTATAGGGAAATGGGGAAGACCATTAGTGCAGTTAAAAAACACAGACTAAAGCTGAATCAGAATGTTTTAGAGAACTTTATATGAGGATCCTGTAGAGTATAATAGAGAAGCAGCATGATTACTCAGTATAGCAGAGAATATGGAATAGATAGATATCAAAACTATGGCATGGCCTGAAGTAACAATGAGAGAGTGGAATTCTTGGTAAAAAAAAAAAAAAAAGCCTTAAATTAAAACCACCCTGGCCCCCATGGAATGCCCAATTTTTGGTTCAAGCAATTAATATCTTTATATCAAGATCTGGCATACTGCAAAAATCAGTTACCAGATAACCAAAATAACACCATGCTTACCTACAGTGCACAAGCTTTTCCCTGCACTAGATTCAGATAGAATACATGATCATATACATTTTTATAACATCATGGTAGGAGGAAAAAAAGGGCAAAATCAGAGGGGCATATGGGACCAAGGACCAATTGATGCTGAATAAAGCCTTCATGGCCAACTGTATGACAGCTCCAAACTTCAGTGTAGCATGGATAGACTATTAAAAAAAAAAGTGTTTGATAGTAAAGTAACCCACTTGGATAATGTTGCTTTGAAATGTATTGAATGCATCAAGCTTATTATGAAATTGTGGAAGACTATTTTGCACCTGAATTATGAAGATGGACAATATGTCATTGATAATATCAAGATCAAGCAATATTTCAGGGAGATTCCTTGTCATCATTCTTATTTTAAACTAGCTGTACCCGGCCACGCGTTGCTGTGGCTCAGTCTGGTTAAATGGAAAAGAAAGAAAAGAGAAGGTGCACGTTTCGAATATGGTTAATTTCACAATGCTTGTGGGTATACAATATTTTTTGTTGTTCCATTGTCTGTGCAGATATAGAGATTGTCTGGTTTGCCGACTCTAGAACACGCAACATATAATTGTCCATGTGAGAAGCAATCCATGTCTAGATGTAAACCGCATAATTCTAGAAATGAAAAACAATGAAAAAAGAAAAAACATAAACTATGCTCACTAAATGAACGGTATGGTAAACGACACAGCTCAATTCCAACGCAATGTCACATGAAATAATTAAATCACAATGAAAATAAATCGAAATCTATGAAAATTCAATTTAACAATGCAATCGGAAACATTGAAATGGAATTGTAAAATATGTAGACCAAGCCGTTAAGCCCGTTAAAATGGGCGAGATTTTTGTCCCCTCTCCTCCTATGTCTTTGCTCTGCTCCACTCCTCCCTTCCCCCAGTACTACGAAGAGCCAGAGGCGGCGGCGGTGGTAGGAGCTGCAGCGGTGGCCGAGAGGGATCTCGCGAGGCGTAATGGTCCTGCCATCCCAACTCCCTCCCCCCTTCCCCGGTGGTGGAGGGACAGGCTCAGACCCCTTTCACTCTATCCTTACAGGCCCCAACTCCTTTGCTCTCCAGTTCCCCTCTACACTGAACCCCTTCCACTGTAACCTATAAGTGGAGAGCTGGGGGGGGGGGGTAGAGAATCTCTGTCTCATACAGCCTCCTACATAGGCTTTGTCTCTCTCTCTCTCTCTTGCACATATACTCTCCCTCTGTCCCTCACACACGCATGCCCAATCCCTCTCACAAACATACACAATCCTTCACATAGCTTCCTCTCTCTCTGGCACTCACACTCACCTTCAGCGCACATTACCACACTTCTCTCTCACACAGTTAAAACGGGCGGGATTTTTGTCCCCTCCCCACCTAAGTCTTTGCTCTGCACTCGCAAGAGCTTGAAAAGTTCCCATGCCAGTTGTGTCTGGGATAGTGAGGAAAACACTCCTGCCCCCCCTTCACAAAGGGCAGGCAGCAGGCACTGCAACAGATTTGGGACACATTGCCTAGCTTACTTTGCTCTTTCTGGGAGACCTGTGCCTTTAAGAAATCTGATCAGGGGCTTGAGAGGGAGGAGGGAGCAGGGCTCTGGTTTTCACTTACATCACAGTGCTTTCCTGGGAGTGGGGGTGGAGCGATGCCCATGTAAACTCTTCCTGTGGCAGCTGAGACCCATGGGCGGGTCGATAGCACTGCCTTCCCCCTCCCCCCCCCCCCCCCCCGCAGTTGTGGGATATTTACTTGGCTTCTCCTTATCTGCAGGACTCAGGGGGTGGGGGAAGAGGACGAGCTGTTCTCTATTCAGCTCTTTGCGCTTTGGCTGCTGCAGGCTGCAGCTGCTAGTGATCTCTTCACAGCCGCTTTCTACTGCATTTGCTCTGCTCCGGCCGTCCCAACTCCCTCCCCCCCTTCCCCGGCAGTGAACGGACTGACTCAGCGACTCTTCTACCCTTTCCTCCTCCTGTGTGTAACTGTCCGGCAGTCCCTACTCCCTCCCCCCTTCCCCAGTAGGGGAGGAACTGGATGAGCCATTTCTTGGAGTGGCGACTCGTCTGCCCTTTCCTCCTCCCCTCTGTGACACCCAGCATGTAGCGCAGAGCTCAATGGTCCGCACATGTGCGGTAGAGCTGCTCTCTACTGTGCATTTGCAGGCCGTTGGTCAGAACCCATTTATATTGTAGACAGCGTGTGTTGCTTGTACGTCCAACAGATGGCGCTGTTTTTCCAAAAAATCATGTTTTTACCTGTCACAGGTGTGACATCTATATAATATAGGTATATAAAAACACATGTGTATTCGAATGCAATACTGTATCAAACTTTCAAAGCAATCAGTGAAGAACTTTCGGAGATTTAAGATTTTGCACAAACGAACACTTACATTTTTATTTATATAGACTAGAAACAAATACAAGCCTTGCAAATTCTCCCCTATTGAGCAAAACATCCAATAAACTATCAAAGGGCTTTCAAACCTAATTGCAGCCTCTGGTATCATATAACATGATAATCGCCATTATATCAGCTGTTTACCATTTAGATATAATCATTTACCATTATGAAGCAACTACTATTTTGCTTTAACTGTTTTTTGGTATGTTAAGGTGTGTTAAGGTGACTTTCAGAAAATGTAATGAAGTAAAACTGAAAATAACTTTCGGACTGAGGAGTGCAGCATAAAAGAACTTGAACAAGAAGGCATATACAAATATCTGAGAAAAAAAACTGAAATTAATTATGAAAAGTGTTTCAACAACATGAATTAAGATGCAAGTTATCATTCAACTTACAATTTCTGCTCTCTCCTATAGTTTTGGAACGTTTCTGGCCCAATAAAGGTCTTAAACAGTTGGGTGCACATTAAGCAATTTATAAGAATCTGTAAATGCAGAGATTGTACATTCCAAGAGCTGAAGGTAGTATGGGTCTTAGAGAAATAGATTATACATTTAGAACTGCTATTATAGGCCTTCGAGCATATCTAACAACATTAACAGAACTTAATATTCAGCAACTGCTGAGGTATGCAAGTAAACAGCTAAAATCAGTCTCTATCCTTAAGCTTAAAGGGTTTAGCAATGAATCCACCTTGAACAAATATTTGGAGATGTGGAATATACGCTTGGATAAATAAAATAAATAAAGAGGATGATTGTTTTTTATTTGTTTGCTTTTATATTTTTACGGATGTTTTTATTGTAAACCACTCTGATAGTTTTGCTTATGGTACAGTATATACATTTTTTTTAAATTTATAATTTATTAGTATATACATTTTTAAATAGAGCTTGGATGACTGTTTCAGTGAGTAGAAGGAATAAATGAGAATTTATCAGCTCATGGTGGATAAAAAGCAACAGAATTTGCAAAAAGAGAAAGGGCAAATTCTCTTTAAAGAATCTGACCAGCAGAAAAATCAATTGACAAAAGTATAAAGAGCAGGAAAGAGCGGTATCTCTAGCAAGACCAAAACTCTGAAACACAGGAGTTGAGGCTAGAAACACATTTTAAAAGGTTTAAACATGATCTTAAAACCTGGCTATTCGGTATGGCATATAAGGAGTAAAGAAGAGATCTTTTTATTATCTATTTTATGTCCTTTTATTACTTATTTTATGCTTTTAAGGCCTTTTTATGTGCAATATTAATATCTACTTTAGTATTTTAAGTTACAGATATTTTGTTTTAGCAGTTTTACTTGATTATATTGATATATTTTAGGTCCTAATATCTGATCTAAATTGTAGCTATTTTAAAATGTAATTTATTTAAAAATTTGTATCTGAATTATATTTGTAATTTTCTCACTTTTATGCATTATAAACTGTTATGATGGTACGTCTTAGTGATGGTGCAGAAAACTTAATAAATAAATAAATAAATGGTGGAAAATAAAGAGAATTTCTTCAGAAACCCAGTGTGGATCAAAATCTGAGCCAGGAATGGTTAATGAGAGGTGAGCATAGATCTGGAGATGGGATTAATAATTGAAGCAAGATGGTTCATAACCAGCATATGCATATTCTATAAAACATAACTAGAAATGGTTACATACCTTGTTGCTGGATGTCAAGTGTTGATGTGAGAAGGCCTGTGTACAGAAATGGCACAATAATGTGGCACAGCTCATCCACTAGAGATTGTGTAAACATTATAACATTAAAAAGCATTGGGATCACAACCCTGAGAAAATTGTAGAGAGCAAAAATGTTAAGAACATAAGAACATACCATATTGGCTCAGATCAAGCGTCCATCAAGCCCAGCATCCTGTTTCCAACAGTGGCCAATCCAGGCCATAAGAACCTGGCAAGTACCCAAAAACTAAGTCTGTTCCATGTTACTGTCGCTAGTAATAGGCTAGCAGTGGCTATTTTCTAAGTCAACTTAATTAATAGCAGGTAATGGATTTCTCCTCTAAGAACTTATCCAATCCTTTTTTAAACACAGCTACACTAACTGCACTAACCACATCCTCTGGCAACAATTTCCAGAGTTTAATTGTGCATTGAGTGAAAAAGACTTTCTCCGATTAGTTTTTACCGATAACAGATGCCACTTCATTTGTCGTCCCTTTCGCTTTATCCTTTTCTTATTCTAACAATCCAATTTTTAGCCACCGCTAATAAGAGCCCGCACGTATTCTGTTTTGGTAAAAAGTGGCCACAGCTTTTATTTAAAATACAAACATAATAATTCTCTGGATACCCGAGCCGGTGGTATGTTCCTTGCTGCTGCCCGCCGCAGGAACCAATCAAGGCAGTCCTACGCAGTGGAACCCCCCACCGTGTTCCCGAGCAAGGAGGCCATGCCCTTAGGCACTTTCGCCTTACACCTCCCGGCGCTGATGGCTACCCCGCCGTCATGTGATGTCACCAGCACCACTTGTAATATGGTCCAACCAGCCCGAGTACCTGCCCCCCTCTCAGCTGCGACAAAAACCCCTAAGCATTGTTATACATTCAACTGTGCTAACATAGTCGCACTGTTTCAATAGTATCGCTTATCGTGCAAGTATCATAGTATTACCACATTTTTGACTGTTCCTAGGGTGGGTAGGTGGGCTTCTTTGGTTGCAGCGCGATCCTAAAGGATCGCTTTGTGTTTGCCACGGCCCTTTAAAGGACCGCTTGCGTCATCTGCCACTTCTCCCTTTGCGCGATCGCCGACACAGGTAAGAGGGAGTCTGGGGTTTTTTTTGCAACATCTCTCTTTTTTGCCCCCCCAACCCCCTCCTTCCCCCTTTGCCCCCCCCCCCTCGGGCCACTGCATCAGGCACGTGTCCATTAAGGATGCGCTCAGTGCCATGCGGCCCAGGCCCATCTATTAACGATAGCAGATGCCACTTCATTTGTCGTCCCTTTCACTTTATCCTTTTCTTATCCTAACAATCCAATTTTTCCTCGCTGCTAATAAGAGCCCACATGTATTCTGTTTTGGTAAAAAGTGGCCGCAGCTTTTATTTAAAACACAAACATAATAATTCTCTGGTTACCCGAGCCGGTGGTATGTTCCTCGCTGCTGCCCGCCACAGGAACCAAGCAAGGCAGTCCTACGCAGTGGAACCCCCTGCCGTGTTCCCGAGCAAGGAGGCCATGCCCTTAGGCACCTTTGCCTTATGCCTCCCAGGGCTGACGGCTACCCCGCCATCATGTGATGTCACCAGCACCACTTGTAATACAGCCCAACCGGCCCAGGTACCTGCCAAGACTTGAGGTAGGGAGGACCCTTGCCTCATGTCCCCCCCATTAACATCTAAGCTGCGGCCTTTTAATCTTAAGGTCTTGTGCCTCAATGGCATCTTGTAGGGAATTATTGAATATTTATTTATTTTTATTTTTATTTTCATTTGTTATTAAAATAAAATTTATTTATTTTAATTTTAATTTAATTTTAATTAAAATAAAATTTTAATTTTATTTTAATTTTAATATGTCATATCCTATCTCTGACAAGTGAATACTGTCATGCCTGAACAACCCAGAGGACATATCGTCCATCCATCGGTGCCTAATTTGTTGTCCACCCATCTTTTGTATCCATATTCCAATTTGGCAATTAACTTTCTTTCTCCCATGACCCAATAAATTTGAACCTAACCACTTTGGCCTCTGTATGATATCGAACCAGCATACCACGGCCTTCGGGTATAGCTCTATTATCTGGGCCAAATCACTTTTCACGTTCTTTATCAAGCACTTACATGTCCATGAACATAAGTCATTGCCCCCCAGATGCAATATTTATTTATTATTTATTATTTATTTATTTAGGTTTTTTATATACCGGCATTCATGAACAAGTCATATCATGCTGGTTTACATAGAAACAAGGGGTGCATAGAACAATAGAACTAAACTTGTGCAAGGGGAAGCAGTTACAAAAAACAGGGGTAAAATAACTGGGAGAAAGAAAAAAGAGGAACGGTGGGGAGTAAAGATTTGTAAAGGATAATTACATCTGTAAAGGGATTATCACATCTGGAGCTGCCCTTTCATGCCTTAGGCACCATAAAAAGGGCAATAATTCTTCCCACTGCATGCCGGGCTTTCCAATCCATGTGACAGCCCAACCTTTTGGTGCCATACCCAAATGTTGTCGATATGGCCATCGGTGTACTCTCTTAGCCGTCTATCTTATGTAGGAGTGCCCAATGATCCATGCTATATTCTGTACTTGTTGGCATCTGTAAGATAAAATTAAGAATTCTTGTTAGCCGTGTTCGTTCTGTCTAGTCGTACATAAGTATTAACCGCCTTAGACCGCCAACAGCCAATTTTCTTTATTGTAGCCGTTTTGAGCCCCGCCTGAGCCGCACTTGTGGCTGCCCCGATTCTGAATGAGTGGGTGGTGAATTTCGTCACGTCGCATTTTATTGCTGTTACTGATGCTTTAAGTACGGCAGAGAATTGGGATCTGATAAGCGGAGTATAATCCACGTGTATCAGCAGGTACCCTCCCACCTGTGGTCATATCACCAGACACTCCCTCATGTTGCGTAAGGGACAGGTGAAACACCCTGGAACTCTGTTAAGTGACAACATAGTCCCTCTTCCTTCTTGGTATGTCTTGGATTTTTGTATGCTTATCGTTAGCTTCTCTGGTGTCCACACTACATTCTTTCTAAGCAGGAGTTTGATTCTCTGGTCGTCCAAGTAATAAATGATGTTGTCAGATTCTGTATGCTTTACCGTAACCCAATGTAAGAATGAGCTAAATAGTTCAAAGTATTCACATGAGACTCCACATCCCATGGGCATGCATTTATCGAAGAAGTATTGATCTTTGAATTTGAAACCCAACAAAGGAAAACTTTCAGGGTGCACCGGAAGTAAGCGGAAAGCAGATTCGATATTGGCTTTTGCAATTAGGGCACCTTTCCACAGTTGCATACTAGCACTAGTGCTCTATGAAAGGATGCATATTGGACTGTGCATTCCTCCTGTGGTATTTGATCATTCACCGAGTGCCCTGGAGGGTATGATATATTCTGTATTAGTCTATATTAGTCTTTTTCTTTTTTAGGGATGATGACTAATGGTGAAAGGAACATGTGCTGAAGTGGGATCCTAAAGGATTGCTTTGTGTTTGCCGTGGCCCTTTAAAAGGCCACTTGCGTCATCTGCCGGTGCACATCGATGATGTCCGAGCCCCGAGTCTGGGCTTTGACACCGCTTCTCCCTTTGCGCGATCGCTGACACAGGTAGGAGGGGTTCTGGGGGTTTTCTGGCAATGTCTCTCTTTTTTGCCCCCCCCCCACCCAATCCTCCGCATTGGCCACGCATCCGTTAAGGATGCGCTCAGTGCCGTGCGGCCCAGGCCCATCTATAAATGTGCCCCATGCTAACTTCATGGAATGCCCCCTAGTCTTTCTAGTATCCAAAAGAGTAAATAACCGATTCACATTTACCTGTTCTAGACCTCTTGTGATTTTAAACATCTCTATCGTATCCCCCCTCAGCCGTCTCTTTTCCTAGCTGAAAAGTCCTAACCTCTTTAGTCTTTCCTCATAAGGGAGCCATTCCATTCCCTTTATCATTTTGGTTGCCCTTCTCTGTACCTCTCCATCGCAACTATATCTTTTTTCAGATGCAGCAACCAGAATTGTACACAGTATTCAATGTGTGGTCTCACCATGGAGCGAAACAGAGGCATTATGACATTTTCCATTTTATTCGCCATTCCCTTTCTAATAATTCCCAACATTCTGTCTGCTTTTTTTACTGCTGCAGCACACAAGCTTGAAAATCACTCCACAGAATAACAATAGGAATCTTCGATCAAATAACACCTCTCGTCTATTAATTCCTCCCATCAAAGATGCCCATCTATCAACAACAAGAAATAGAGCATTCTCCATTGCCTGTCCTAAAAAATGGAACTCATTACCACCTTATTTAAGAACTCAAACTAATATAAAAACATTCAAGAAGGATCTTAAGACTTTCCTTTTTCACAAAGTCTACATTAATGATTTAATTCAACAATATAACTTCAATCAATACTACCAACCAGACCCATGCAAGAGAGATACTGAATTAACATCTGGCATCAGCCATTGTAGCAGCAATATGAACTTATAATTAACAACGCTAGAAGTCCATTCCAAAGATGAATAAATACCAAGACTATTACCTTCCTCCTTTTCCCTTTATTTCCTTGTCCTCCCTTTTTCACCACCAACCTCTCCCCCTTCCCTTCATCTCGCTCACTGTTAATTTATGCAACTATGTTTTCATTGTATATTCTTTGTTTGATTTCTGTAAACCGTTATGATGGCTGCACCGAATGATGGTATATAAAACTGAACAAATAAATACATAAATAAATGTAAAAATGCTTCCAGAATCAACTTTTAATTACTGCAGTTGCTGTATTTTTTCCCATTGATGGATCCTGAATCTACTTCTTGTTACTCTTTTTAACAAACTTGCAGACACCTGCAAACAAGTTCTAACCTTTCAATAGAGATGTGCTCTCATTTGTTTCATTTAATTCTTTTCTTGCATGCGGAGACAATAACTTCTTAACAGCCGTCAGGGCATACATGTATGCGAATATGCCGGCTCGCGCCAATGGACGTGGACATTTTGTAACATACACGAGTATATGCACACATGGTTTAAATTAGGCTGGATGTATGTACATGTGCACACAATTTTATATGGATGCTTGCATGTGCATGCAAATGCCGCCTTTACTGTTTTAGTGGGGGGGGGGGGGGATTTTAGTAGACACATTCTCTGATGCATTTACCAGTTTGTCGCCAGTTCATCTCCAGTTTACCCAGGTAAAAGATAGGTCATCCTAACCCCCCTAGTTAACTAGCCCACATTTTATCTCGTTACCTCCAATTCTTTAAACCCCACTAACCCTTTTAGTTTTTTTTGTTTCATTACTTACATGCCATCAATAGCAGAAGTAAATTTATGTGGTAGGGGACCCCCGGCATGTACTTGTGTGTGTAAATACTTATGTGTAGATTTCATTGGGAAATCTAGGAACATTCATCCCATGCCCAGACCATGCCTATGCCACGCCCATTTTTGCAAACGACCTTTTTACATGTACCAGGAGATAAGAGTATACTCACATGCTTTTTTTTTAAAATTGTATTTATGCATTTCAAACTACAATACCTTCAAGTTTGTTTGTATACAAATACAGATAAGAACATAAAAAATTTGGGGGAATAATTGTTCAAGAAATATACTAAATTTTCTTTTTGTATAGTCTCAAGGCAATTCAGGTGAATTAAGCTATTAAATAAATTGAGCGATATCCATTTAAAGAAAAAATAAAATTGAAAGACAAATTTTCACTAAAGAGAGATATCAGCCAAAAACTTTTGTTTGCTCCTAACCAGTAGCTGTGTCAATGGGGTGAGAATCCAGAAAGGTCTGTAGCGAGGGTGTCTCAAAAAAGACATATTTGTGATTCTTATAATTTATCTCATATTTGCAAGGATACCTTAGAAAAAATCTTGCTCCCTTTACTAAAATTTCAGGTTTCAACCTCAGAAATTCTTTTCTTCTTAATTGGGTTGCTCTCACCAGACCTGGATAAATCCAGATCTGTTGCCCATGGAATTTCTCAGTGCGATGTCTTATGAATAGTCTTAACACGACATCCCTTTCAGTTTGAAATACAAATGATACATGTAATGTAGTTCTCATTAATATTTCAGTATGTATCGAAGTTTCTAAGATGTCAGTCAAATTTAAAGAAGTTTGTGGCTGTATCTTGCCTAATTGGTTTTCTTTCACTTCTTTTAATGGAATATAATAGATTTTTGCAAATATAGGTATCGCTTGACTAGACATTTTCAAAACATCTTTTAAATATTCTGTGAACATATCCTTTGCAGATGTTATTTTCTGAGAGGGAACATTTAAGACACTCAGATTTAAATATCTCAAATTATTTTATATATATTCCAACTTTTTTGTATGGATTACATCAGATTTAATAAAATATTTCTGAAGTTTTCCACCTAGCCTCTCTTCATGTTTTAAGATTTTACCATTCCATAAGGAGGTAGCATTTTCCATATCTAATGCTTTCTGCTGAAAATTAGAAGACTGTAATGTTAAATTCATTATTGCAAGTTCTAGAAATTTGATTACAGACCACAAAGTCTCCATTGTGATTTCACTTGGTTTAGAGGGTAAAATAACCTGCAGCTCAGGTCTACTGTCCTCCAATCCCCCCACAGCATGAGCACCACTCTCCATTCCTTGTTGAGATAGGGGATTCCTTTCATCTGGGACCTCTTCAAACATCATTTCATTCTTTGTTATAGCAGGTGGGGAGGGAGTGCAAGGTAGGGATGTGCAGAGGGATGCCATACATTGCATTCGGGATTCAGATTTGTCGGTGGGGGGGGCAGATACATTGCATTCGGCCATATGGCGCCCTAATATGTTGATACGTTGATTCCTCTTTGTTTCCCTGCTAAAATTAAATTAACTACAACCCCCCACCCTCCTGACCCCCCCCCCCAAGACATAGCAAAACTCCCTGCTGGTCCAGCGGGGGTACGGGAGCCATCCCCTGAACTCACACCCTCGATGCCGGTTTCAAAATGGCGCCAATAGCCTTTGACCTACTATGTCACAGGGGCTACTGGTGCCATTGGTCAGCCCCTGTCACATGGCCATTGGTGCCATCTTGTGCTCCTACCATGTGACAAGGGCTGACCAATGGCACCGGTAGCACCTGAGACATAGTAAGGGCAAAGGCTATCAGTGCCATTTTGATTAGTGGCAGCCAATGGCCCGCGTGCAGGAGATCGCTCCCAGACTCCTGCTGGACCACCAGGGACTTTTGGCAAGTCTTGGGGGACCCTCCTGACCCCCACAAGACTTGCCAAAAGTCCAGCGTGGGTCCGGGAGCGACCTCCTGGACTCCATAGCCTTTCCCAGTATTCAAAATGGCTATCGATAGCCTTTGCCAGTATTCAACATGGCACCAATAGCCTTTGCCCTCACTATGTCATAGGGGCAATGGCGCCATCTTGTCACATGGCCATCTTGTCACATGGCCATCAGCGCCATCTTGTGCTCCTACCATGTGGCAGGGGCTGACCAATGGCAACAGTCGGCTCCCTGTGACATAGTGAGGGCAAAGGCTATTGGCACCATTTTGAATACTGGCAAAGGCTATCGATAGCCATTTTGAATACTGGCAAAGGCTATGAAGTGCAGGAGGTCGCTCCCGGACCCCTGCTGGACTTTTGGCAAGTCTTGTGGGGGTCAGTAGGGACCCCAAGACTTGCCAAAAGTCCCTGGTGGTCCAGTGGGGGTCCGGGAGTGATCTCCTGCACTCGGGCCATCGGCAGCCAGTAATCAAAATGGTGCCGATAGCCTTTGCCCTTACTATGTCACAGGGGCTACCGGTGCCATTGGTCAGCCCCTGTCACATGGTAGAGCATAAGATGGTGCCGATGGCCACCCAGACCCCCCGCTGGACCACCAGGGAGTTTTGGTAAGTCTTGGGGGGGGTCAGGAGGGTGGGGGGGGGGGTTTGTTTAAATTGGGTCCTTTAGGTGGCCAAATTATTCGTCAAGATTTGTTGTATTCGTGGGGAATCGCGATATATTTCGCTTCCCCACGAATACAACGAATAAGGCCCTATACGTTGTGGATTCCCAATTCATAAGGAATGAATGCACACCCCTAGTGCAAGGTGCCCCGGGGCTTAATGAGATGGTTTCGGCTAGTGGATCCACTTCTCGCTCAGGAGTGATTACCACAGCAGCACTTTCCTCAGGACCTATATGTTATATCTCTGCTGCTCGGAATTAGCAATGTTTTATTGAGCTCCTCCTGAAGAGGGAGGAGTTAACAATTTGTTGTCAATCCTTGCTGCTCGGAGTAGCAATCTATAGAAACGGCTCCCCAGGGGCGGAGTTAGAATCTGTAATAAATCATCCCGCCACAGGGAGGCATTGGCAATCTGTTATAAGTCCGCCAGGGAGTTAGCAATTTGTTATGGATCACCCTGCCAAGGGGAAGAGCTAACAATTGTAATACTCCGTAGGCGGAGTTAATGATCTGTGGTGGGTTGGCTTCCCACAGAGTGGCAGTCCTACCACTCTAGTAGTGTAAGGAATGAACACTTGAGGTAAATTGGTGAATCCCTAGGCCAATGGCAGATGACAGCACCCCCAAGAGGATATCCTGAGAGGGACCACCGGCTAGGCTGGAGTATGGAGACAAACACAGATAGTTCAAAGTAAACTCGATTGAATCCGAAGTAAAAGAAGTCAAAGAAGTTCAGAGTAATCTGATTAAATCAGATATGAGCATGGCAAAGAAAATAGATCTTTTTGAAAATGAACTGAGAAAAACTAACCTAAGAATTCTTAACTTTCCCAAGACAAGATAGATACCAGCTTAAAGATCTTTTTAAGAGTTTCCTGATAAATATACTTGGCTTTACAGAAACATCATTACCTGTGATCTCTAAAATGATATATCTTCCCTTTAAACAGGATACAAGGGAATAGGAGGAGAAATCCTCGGATAATCTTTCGGATATAATTGAGAAGTCTTTTGAAACAATAATTGAAAGGCGAGTTACACTTCTGGTAACATTTGTGCAGCAAGCAGATAGGGATATGATCCTTCAATTATATTTTCGCAAACAGCAATATCTATTTTATGGGAAGCAAATCAGGATATTCTCTGACATTACTAGAAAAATGCAGGAAAAAAGGAGAGTTTTCCAACAGATGAAAAATGAAGTTATCACTAGAGGTGCTAAGTTCTATTTGAGATTCCCTTGTAGGTATATAATTGTTTTTCAAAATAATAGATATATCTTTACTGAATAGGGCCAGCTGAGACAGTATTTAGACTCATACTCCTGAGAATCCTCAAGAAGGAGTTGGACATTAAGTAAGATGTAAACGATTATGCAGTTACTTTCTTATTTCTTTGTTAACGTTATCTGCTCTAATCTAATGTCCTCCGAAGTATGCCTATAATATTCAGATAAATATGTTTATTCTTTGTAACAACTATATATTTCGTTGAATTTTTGAGAAATATTCTTTTCTGATTTTTTCTGTATACATTGGTTCAATGTTATTTGTTTGAAATCAATAAAAATAAAATTAGAAAAAAAAAAAGATAGTTCTTTATTTGACAGAAAGTAGAACCACCAGAGGTGGCAGTAGTGAGCCGATGTGCCCAGCAGGGCTGAAGTCCCTCAGATACTGGAAGTGTGGTCTCTGGGTTGCTGAGCTGTAGAGAGAGACTATAGGTAGTGAGTAGACAGGGTATGCTGGATACATAACCAGTAGTAGATGATACACTCACAATTGTAGATATCTGTAATGGCTTCTATGCAACAGAGAGTCTTGAGTATATTCAGGAACAGAAGCGAGGGTGAGAACAGGCACGAACGCAACACTATATTGGCCGATGTTGGAAAAAAAGATGATATCTGGGGTTGCGAAGTGGTTGGAAGGGGGGGTCGAAGCCATTTTAGTGTGCGGCATTGAGATTGATATCTCAGATAATAAGAAAGTCCACCAAGATATGACTTTTTATCTCTCTTATCATGAAAGATTAGCTTAATTCTCCTGAAGATGGGGGAAGAGGGTAGAGAGAAAATAAACTGTACTCACTTATTGGCACTTTCTTCTCAAATTGTATGCTTAAACCCAAAAAGTTCCAACAAAGCCGTGCACCACTTAGGCACACGCGGCTTGGGCGGTGCGCCAGCGGCTGCTGCGTGCCACAAAGAGGGCCGTTTAAATAGCTTCTGGTCGCTTGCTAGTGATGTTAGAATGGGCGGTGACTTCTCCTTCGGTGCCGGGACCAAGTCCTGACCCTTGGGTTAAGCAATGCAGTTGGAGAAATCTCAGATCCAGGTAATAGCCACTGCACAGTTCTTACTCTCTCCTCTCCCCTACTCACATGCTTTTAAAAAACTTATTCAGGTATGTCAGTCTGATTTCTGTGTATACTTCCAAGCATTTGCATGTATAGGGCTTTTAAAATTTGCCTTTTTTTTGTTATGCTAAAACAATCAAAATGCACTAAATCCATTTAGTGCTCATTAAATCATGTTAACGTTCACTAAATGGGTTTTAATATGCACTAAAAATTTACTGCCTGATTCATTAAGATGGTAACTTTAAAATATGCATGTCCATGTGGGTGCACATATACAGCTGTGCACACAAGTATGTGCATAGATCTGTGCATATATGTGTAGATGCTCACCTATGCACACTTCTGTGAGGGCAGAACTTCCTGTTCTTTCTGGGTCTCCTGCAACAAAACATGCCTCCACCAGCACGCCAGCCTAATTTTACCACCAAGGATGTCGCCCGCTTGGCGTCCCTGGTGGTAGCCAATGAAAAAAAAGGCTTTTTCTGCATGCATGCTGGTGCGAGGCACAACCTGCAGAGAAGCAGGCAGGCCTGGAAGGAGCTGCAGATGAATTTTAATTATGTGGGGTAATTGGGGTAAGTGGTGCATGGGGGGGCCAGTAGGGGCAGGAGGTAAGTAGGGAGTACCTGTGGGGGGGGGGGGGCAGTAGCGGCAGGAGTTGAATAAGTTTTGCATGTGGGGAATGTACAAGGGTGCAAGAATTGTCTAAAATATGGAGTAAATATAGATCACATAAAAGAGCATATAGTAGAGAGCAGGGTGTTAAGCTAGTCAGTAATACTAATGCAAGTGAAATGGAGTAACTGTGATCCAAAGGGTTTCTCAGAACAACAGTTTAATATATTAAACTTCAAAGGAGTATCAAAGGTACAGTCCCGCAACATGGCCGTGCTTTGCTGTAGGGGCTGCATTGGGAGGGACCCATGAAGAACAATTTCCCTCAACCTTTGCAAACGGTTGTGTGCAACACAACATAACATTCACTACTGCTGCTGCATCTAACTTCTAAAGGGAAGCAATTTTTTTTCTTGCATAAAAGAAAAGCTCTAAAAAAAATGTATGCTCATCCAGGACCAATGATTAAATATGACCTGTAGCAGTCTGTGTTTGAAGTGTCATCATCACTACCTTTACTGTTTATACTTTGCTTTGAATGCTCCTTTGCTTTGACATATTATTGCTTGCATTAACGTCTATTGGACTCTCTATATAATTTCACTGTAATGGAGTGCCAAACAACATGCTACCAACTTCAGACATCAGTAGGATACATGATGACATACCATTACGGAAGTCCTTGTTACAGCTATAGTAAACACTCATCTTTTTCATCCTGTTCCTTCCTATAGATCGAGGACCTGAAGACCGAAGGCCTGGTGGCTGCACCTACACAAGAAGAGGTGGTTGTACCCACTGGGTGCTCAGCGGGCTGGACGTAAGTTCCTCTCTAGGCATATCCACATAGTCTGTATAGGTTCTGTTTCTGTCAGCACACACGCAGGGATCTACTGCTCTGCTTGACTCTGCCTCTGTTTTCAGCTTACCAAAATCCACATTCACACACATACACACACAAACATCAAAAATGCTTTCAGGGTCAAAAGCAGTGCTGTCATGAGGTGTTCATATCTGGAGTAGCTGGAATACCTTCTGGTTCTTCAAAAACACACAGACATTTCATTGCATGCAAATGATTTGGACCTTATCCAACACAACTGGTATGCACAGCCTGATGGCCTAGAAGCCTTGCTATTTAGACCACTACCCATCAGTTCAAACCCTGTCACAGAGTCTAACACACAGACCATTGCACACGCAAGGCAGCATCAAACAGCAGCCAACTGAAATAGGTATTCTCAATGTTTCAATGTCCAAAGATGTATCTCTGAAGTTAGACACCACATATGGGATGTCATAGCCTCATACTTATTAGATTTACCCTTGCTGTGCACGTCCCCAACTAAAGCAATGCCCTCTAACAGAATGAAAGCACACGACACACTATTGCTGTTTTCTTCACCGATGACAACACGTCGCCGGAGGAAATGGAGGAGGAGAAGGAGAAGGAGGAGCACGTTGTCGAGAAGGAATAGTCATGGAGCAGGCCACTAGTGATGACCCAGCCCTGCTGATGCATCTGCATTCCTGGGGAAGAGCAGGCTGCTCCTCCCCACCCCTACTGCCAGCAGGAGAGGCGCCAGCGATGGGGTCCAACCCCTTGCACCCCGGGGCACAGCACACTCCCCCTTCAAGTAGGGCCTCCTCCCCTTTTGCACCAGGGTAGCAGGGATGCTGAGACCCAGACTGGCCAACCTTTGCTGGCTGAGGGAGGACCCCCTCACTCTCAGCTTCTTCCTCCATTCAGCTGCTGGCCTGGCTGGAGAATCAGGCTCAGAGTGTGGAGTACCCGTTCCAGGCGCTGAGCCTGTTTCTCACCAGCAGTTTGCTCAGGCCACACGGCTAATGGACAAGCGGCTGAGGGTGTTGGAAGCTGCCTTTGGGGGCGGGGGGTCTCTCCCAAAAGCGTCCGGTGTCTAGCCGAGGCCTAGTGGCAATATGGCACGGGCTTTTTTCACCGAGGCCCCTAAATCTGTGGTCACTGGCTTCCCTATTGCCCTAGCCCCTTTTTCTGTTTTTGTAAATAGTTTTGGTCCCTAGTTTTTTTCCCATCCCTGTCATATTTATTTTATTTTCTATTTTTCTGCTGTAAATAGTTTTTAAACAGTTTTACAAAATACACGCTTTTTAAAATATGTTTTATTTTGGCAACTGTGAGTGTGTCTCCTTTCTTTGGCAGGCCTTTGTTAATCGTGTTTCACAGGTTGCCAGGGTTTAACTTGTTTGCACAGAAAAACCCTCCAATGCTAACAGTACCTCTGCACTGAGAGTCTCAATTCCTTGGTATTTCCCAGAGGTTAATACTCCCAACAGGCTGATGCAATACTTTTGACGCTAATAAAAAGAGCACAGGTTTCACTGCACATTTTGTAACACCAAGATTATTTAGGGTAAACTCCTGAAGCAGTAAGCTAATGATATGCTAATGCATCCAGAGTTTATAAATGGTAAGAAATCGTACACTGTGCATTTGGCAAAGGTGCAATGGCCATTTTCGCTAGGGAAGAGGGTGGAGCCATCACTGACAGGTATCTATGTAAGTCAGTGGTTCTCAAGCTTTTTTCAGCTGGGACACACCTGACAGAGGGTTCTCACATGCATGACACACTGAACATGTGACCGTCATGGAGCTAAATGTTAATATACATTTTGCATCCTCAGGAACCCCATCGACCCCCAAAAATGGGTGCAGAGCAGAACTAAGGCAATACCCGTACAGCTCACCATACAAAAAAAGATATTCTGGATCTGATGATATCTCAGTAAAAGCAAAACAAACTCTCTTTACTGGCAAGCACAATACCCCTCCTTCTGAATATATTTAACCAGGCCCTAAACACCTCCTATTGGGAAAACAGAGCAAGCCAAGCTGCTATAGATACCCACTTAGAAATAATTGTAAAACTATACTAATAAATGTTACAAAACAGATGATGATCAGAATAACATCCAACAATTCAAAACTTATAAAAATTATTAAAAATTGTCTAAATATCAATAAAATATTTCAAAACAGCAGACACATCACATAATATCCAATAATTAAAATGGCAGTCAATCAAGAAAAATAAACTTAAACAGCTGCCTTTACTTTCCCTCTCCAGCAACTCTCCTACTCCTTTCCCTTGCAGGCCAATAGCACTCACCAGAAGCAGCAGTGGCTGCTGAAGCTCTGTCCTCACAGTCCTCTTCCTTAGGGCCCACAACCTGTCACAACCAGTCTCTGTCTCACACAGACCAGTAACTTCCCTAACTAGTATCTCTTCCTCATACACTCACCATTCACCTCCCTGCCCAGTCTCTGTCTCTCACACACCCACCAGTCACCTCCCTGACCAGTCTCTCTCAGTCACACAGTGCTCTGTCACTTACATACAAGCTCACACATACTCTGTCACTTACAACCACACACACTGCCACTCATGCACCCATTGTACCACACACGCATAAGCTCTGACTCATGCACCCAGGCACCCATTCTACCACAAGCACACAAGCTCTCACTCAAGCACCCAGGCACCCATTCTACCACACACACACAAAGCTGCCTGTCACGCACCCAGGCATGCATTCTAATACACACACACACACAAACTCTCACTCATGCACCCAGGCACCCATTCTACCACAGGCACACAAGCTCTCACTCATGCACCCAGGCACCCATTCTACCACAGGCACACAAAGCTCCCACTCATACACCGAGGCACCCATTCTACCACAGGCACACACACAAGCTCTCACTCATGCACCCAGGCACCCATTCTACCACAGGCACACAAAGCTGCCTCTCACGCACCCAGGCATGCATTCCAACACACACACACAAAGCTGCCACTCACGCACTCAGGCACCCATTCTACCACACATACACAAGCTCACATGGGGCCTCTTCTCATTGTTTGGCCCAATAAGCCTGGCCTCTGCTTCTCAGCCGCCTCTGGCCTGACCTCCGACAGCGTGCAACGTCTCTCCATCTGCCTCCCACGGTGCACAGGGTCTCTCCGCTCTTCAGCCGCAAGCAGCAGCGCACAGCGTCTCTTCGTTCCTCGGCCCCACCGGCAGCGGCGCACAGCATCTCTTCGTTCTTCAGCCCCGCCCCTAGGGAGAAGGGAAGCACAAGCGGGGCAGTGGAACACTGAGAGCAGCGACACACCTGCCGGTGCTTGGTGACACACTGGTGTGTCGCGACACACCGGTTGAGAACTGCTGGTGTAAGTGGTGGCTGCTGGAAGTTACTCGGAGAAGTCAGTTATTATCTGGGGAAATGGGGGGCAGCTGCCTGCACTGTGTTAGACTATTTTTCATGTTTCTGTTACATTTATTACTCTTTTTAGAACAGCGCTGCAAACTTAACGTCAGCTGTAACCAGGGGTTAACTTCCAAGTGCAAAATAAGATCCACTGCCCAGATGTAGTCTCTCTGCAACATGGGGTAATTCCCTCATTGATATGAGATTTCCCTGTGAGAGTGCTAAGCAGTACTGCAGTTTGGAAATCCGTTTTCTGTGTGTAAAAATCCTTGCTGCATTGCCATTAACTTTCGCCCACAGAGAATGTGTGTTGAAGTGCATGCAGAAAAGTGTGTTTAGCTGAATGCACCTTTCCGCATAGGCCTGTAAGTGTAAATAAATATAGATCTTACTGACAGTTCTCCAATGTGTCTCACAATCTCTCTCTCTCTATTATCACAAGCTGGCAAAGGATACACTGGAGCACACAGCTGTCAATGTTTCTCTGTCGGGAAAGGAAGAAGGAATATCCAAAGTCTTACTCTCAGGTCTTCTAATCAAACTGTATTACCAAAAACATGTTTGAATAACGAGAAGATGCTGCAGTGGCTCCCCACCATTCCTCTGCTTCCTAGAAAGCTCGCAGTGGGGCAGGTCTTCCCTCTGCTGATCCCTCTAGGGAGTGGGTCACCATGCCCTCTCCCCAAGCAACACCCAGGGGCCTCAGAGGCTTCTGACAATGAGAAATCTCTGGAATCCCCAAATAAACCAGATAGAAACCCTGCCAGCCAGGGAGTGGAGTGAAAGGGCAGATCCCCAACCCAATGCATGCAACTGAGAGGGTTGGGTGTGCTGGGTAGAGAGTGAGAGAGGTGTAAGCTTGGCTGCAGGGTTTAAATCTCTGCCGATGTCTGACGTGCTTCTCGGGGGAGGAGCGATGTTTCCCGCACTGGTCCCTTTAAACTTGAAGCCCCTGTGCGCGCACGCACCTAGAGGGGTGGGGCCCGCCGAAGAACGTCGGTGGAGTCTCTCTCGCAGAGGGAACACTGTGAGCAGGAGCCAGGCTTGAGCAGGCCTCAAAGACACCGTGGCTGTTTGGAGCGGCTCAGAGATAGGAAGAGGGACCGGAGCGTGGCCCGGGATCGTATCAGTACCCCCCCTCTTATGCCCTCTTCCTGGGGGCTTTGGCTTTGCAGGATGGTCTAAGTGGAACTGGCGAAGAAGGGTCTTATTTAGAATGTTGGAGGCTAGTTCCCAAATATTCTCCTCAGTACCATACCCTTCCCAGGAGAGAAGGTACTCCCATCTTCTATAATGGAAACGTACATCTAATACATCCTTTACTTGATAGATGATGTCCTGTTCAGCTGCCGGTTTGGTGGGTTCAGTAGACTTGTACTGGAAGACTGACAAGACCAAAGGCTTGAGTAAGGACACATGGAAAACGTTATGAATCTTTAGTGTGGACGGAAGATATAGACGGTATGAAACAGTGCCTACTCGCTCCGTTACGACAAACGGGTCGATGTACCTAGGGGCCAGGTGCATGGAGGGAATCTGCAATCGAATGTTCTTGATGCTCAACCATACCTTATTGCCAGGGACAAATTCAGGAGAGGGCGTCGCAGTCTGTCTGCATATTTCTTTGTGGTACCAGCAGTCTGTCGTAACTTCTTCTGAGTGGATCGCTAAAGATTGCGTAACTGTCGGGCTGTTAGATGCGCCACCAGAGATGGTACAGTCAGAGTCAGAGGCAGAGGAGGCATGAGTTGTTTCCCGTAAACCAATTGGAAGGGGGCAGACTGGTGGCTGAATGGCGATGTTTTTTATATGAGAATTAGGCCCAGGGCAGTGAGGTCACCCAGTTGTCTTGCTTGTCTCGTACAAAAGCTCGGAGAAACGCTTTCAGGGTTCGATTAGTGCATTCCGCTTGGTCGTTGCCTTGTGGGTGAAAGGCCGTAGTAAAGTCCAATTGGACCCCAAACATTTTACACAATGCCCTCCAGTACTTGGCCGTGAACTGTGCCCCTCAGTCAGAGGCAATATGGAGTGACAGTCCAGCCAGTTCAAGGGCCATGGGCAATTTGGATAGAGGCACGAAGTGGGCCATCTTGGAAAATCTAACAACTGTAACCCATATTACGGTCTTCCCTTCCAAAGGTGATAGATCTCTACTATGAAGTCAGTAAACAGGTGGGTCCATGGTTCCGTTGGAATGGGTAATGGTCGGAGAAGCCCCCAGGGGTTACCAGGAAAGGGTTTTTGTCTAGCGCAAGTAGGACAAGAACTGAAATACAGTTGCACATCTGGTTAGAAGTTCCAGCGTACGGGCTGTTCCAGGATGTCCTGCAGTCAAGGAGTCATGTGTTACGCTTGGGCTCCGGTCAGGAGTCGTGAACACCACCCAGCAGGGTGGCTCCAGGTGGAGAGAGACAGGAATGGCTAGAAACAGTGTCTGGTTCCAGGCTGGGTCAGGGCAGGCAGCAAGTAGCAGTGTCTGGGTTCAGGCTGGGTCAGGGCAAGGCAGGTCAGAAGGCCCGTAGGCCACACACACACAGAAGGCTCGTAGGCCACACACAATAAGCAGGGCAAGGCAGGTCAGAAGGCCCGTAGGCCACACACACACAGAAGGCCCGTAGGCCACACACAGTAAGCAGGGCAAGGCAGGTCAGAAGGCCCGTAGGCCACACACACACAGAAGGCCCGTAGGCCACACACCGTAAGCAGGGCAAGGCAGAGAAGGCACGTAGGCCACACACACACACACACACAGAAGGCCCGTAGGCCACACACCGTAAGCAAGGCAAGGCAGAGAAGGCCCGTAGGCCACACACACACAGAAGGCCCGTAGGCCACACACCGTAAGCAGGGCAAGGCAGAGAAGGCCCGTAGGCCACACACACACACAGAAGGCCCGTAGGCCACACACCGTAAGCAAGGCAAGGCAGAGAAGGCCCATAGGCCACACACACACACCGAAGGCCCGTAGGCCACACACCGTAAGCAGAGCAAGGCAGGTCAGAAGGCCCATAGGCCACACACACACAGAAGGCCTGTAGGCCACACAAGGCAAGGCAAGGCAAGGAATAAGGCCCGAAGGCCGCGCAAGGCAAGGCAAGGCAAGGCAAGGAATAAGGCCCGAAGGCCGCGCAAGGCAAGGCAAGGCAAGGAATAAGGCCCGAAGGCCGCGCAAGGCAAGGGAAGGTCCAGGGACCAAATGCACAGCAAGCAAGGAAGGCTAGAGCAGGGAGCCCAGGCGAGCTCGATGCCGAAGCACTGAGGGAACTGTCAGGCAGGGTTATAAGGGACAGCCCAGAACATAGAGAGGAGAAGGGAGATGGACTGGGCCTGTCAGGAGATCCAGCTCTAGAGGGACTCCTGGTGGTGAGGCGGTTGCACAGCAGCCATAGCCGTAACATCATGAGCCCATGACAAAACTTTCCTCCTGAGGTAAACTGGCACCACGGTTTTCCCCAGAGGAACAGGCTCAGAAGCCGCAATGAGGACTTTAGCTGGGTCTAGGATGTATTGAGGGGGGCTGAGAGCATCCTCTGTCTCAGTAGTGCGGGATAAATCATCTGCCCATATGTTCTTAGAAGCTGGTCTGTAGTGGAGAGAAAAGTCGAAGTGACTGAATAATAGGGACCATCGAGCTTGCCGTGGATTGAGGCGTTGAGCTCAACACAAAAACTCTAGATTCTTGTGGTCCATATAGACAGTAGTAGTGTGTTGGGCCCCTTCCAGCCACTGGCACCATTCTTCGAATGCCAACGTAATGGCTAATAGCTCCTTGTCCCCTATACCGTAATTCTTCTCAGCTGGTGAGAACTTCCGAGAGAAATAGGAACATGGTAAGGATTTACCTTTATTAGATTTTGGCTAAGGACAGCCCTACCACAAGGTCAGACGTGTCTACTTCCACAATGAACTGTGGATCTGGATGGTGTAAACATGTATCTTGAAGGAAGGCTCCATTCAACTCCTGGAAGGCTAGTAGTGCTGCCGGGGACCAGTTCCTGGCATCTGCTCCCTTCTTGGTAAGAGCGGTGAGTGGAGCCACCATCTGAGAGTAGTGTGGAATAAACTGACGGTAAAAGCTGGTGAACCCAAGGAAGCGTTGAAGAGCTTTAACCCCCACTGGCCGAGGCCAATCGTTGATGGCTGCCACTTTGTCTGGATCTATGTGGAAACCTGTAGAAGACATAATGTAGCCAAGGAAGGGCAGGGATTCCTTTTCAAACTGGCATTTTTCCAACTTGGCAAAGAGACGGTTGTCTCAAAGTTTTTGTAACATTCCTCGCACGTGTAAGCGATGCATAGCGAGGTCTTTAGAGTAAATCAATACATCATCTAAATATACGATGACGGAAGTATGTAGCATATCTCTTAAGACTTCATTCATTAGGTTTGGAAATCGCAGGGCATTGCATAAGCCAAATGGCATGACCAGGTACTCATAGTGCCCGTCTCGAGTATTGAATGCAGTTTTCCATTCATCACCAGAACATATTCTTACGAGGTTGTATGCACCCCGGAGGTCAAGTTTGGTGAAAATCTTGGCTCCCTGTAGCCGATCCAAGAGTTCTGGAATCAGTGGCAATGGATATCTGTCACATTGTGTGATGGCGTTGAGGCCACGTTAGTTGATACAGGGTCTGAGTGACCCATCTTTCTTCGCCACGAAAAAGAATCCGGCTCCAGCGGGAGATGTGGAAGGTCGGATGAAGCCATGATCTAGGTTTTCTTGGATGTAGCTGGACATAGCTCGGGTTTCCGGAAGCGATAAGGGGTATACATGTCCCCTGGGAGGTGTGGTTCCCGGCAGCAAGTCTATGGCGCAATCAAAGGCCCGATGTTCTGGGAGGAGTTTGGCCTTTTCTTTAGAGAAGACATCCATGTAGTCCAGATAGGGTTTGGGTATATACAGGGATGTGGTCAGAAGTGGAACACGGGGGCGCTTAACAGTGGCCAAGCAGGAGGCAAAACAGGATGGGCTCCAGGATGCAATTTGGAGGGTGTCCCAGTAGATAACTGGAGAGTGTTTCTGGAACCAAGGTAAACCCAGGACAATAGGATGCATAGCCTTCTCTAGTACAAGGAATGACATTTCTTCAGTGTGCAGGAGGCCAGTACAGAGAGTTAGAGGCTTAGTGCTGATAGAGATGTTCCCTGGGAGGGGAGTTCCGTGAATTGAAGAGATTCGGAGTGGTGGGAAATGAGGTAGTATGGCAAGCTTTAATTGCCGAACGAGGTCAGCGAGAATGAAGTTTCTTCCGGCTCCAGAGTCAAGGAAAACCAATGTGGTGAAGGAACCACCGGGGTATTCGAGGGTAACCAGTACGGTACATTGAGGAGCGGGATTGGTACTACCTAGGGTCAGCTCCCTGATGACAACTAGGTCCTGGCATTTTCCGGCTGTTCACCACATTGGGCTAGGAAGTACCCCTTATTCCCACAGTATAAACAGAGGCCTAGCGAGCATCGACATCTCTGTTCCTCCTGAGAAAGAGGGCTTCGCCCCAACTGATTAGGCTCCACCCCTTGGCTGCCCAAAGAAGTAGAGGAAAAATACATAGGTCAAAAGAATGTGGGTGCTAGGTTAACTGGTCTTTGAACCGATCTCCCTTCTCGGAAGCGTTGTTGGAGTCAGCGGTCGACCCTTCCTGCCAGGTCTATCATGCTGTCTAAGTCATCAGGAAGGTCTCTTGCCGCTAGCTCATCCTTAAGACGTGAGGACAATCCTTCCAAGAATATACCATGGAGACTGTCCTGCCTCTAGCCTAGCTTGGTTGCCAATGTGCGGAATTCGACCTCGTACTTGGCAAGCGAACAACAGCCCTGGCGTAGCCGCAACAACTCAGCAACCGCCGTAGATTTGCGAGCTGGCTCATCAAAGATTTGTCTAAATGTAGACACAAATTGTTGCAAGTTTCCCAGCATAGGATCATTATGTTCCCATAATGGCGAGGCCCAGGCCAGAGTCTTCCCTTCCAACAAGGAAATGATATAGCTGGTCTTCACCAGATCCGATGGAAACTGGGTTGGCAGTATTGTAAACCGTACGTAACATTGGTTAAGGAACCCACGGCACTGTTTGGCTTCACCCGAGTACCTGGGCGGAGCTGGCAGCTGTGTGGAAGCCGCAGGTCCAGGGCTTGGCATCGGAATGGAAGCAGGGGGTGCTACCAGGGCGTAGAATCCAAATGTTTTGCAGGTCTCTCTACTGTCACCGTCAGAACATCTAAGCAGCGTTGCTGCTGTTGTAACCGCTGAATGACACCAGGAATGGCCTGAAGGCGGGCAAGGTTCACCGTGTCCATGGCCTTGCAAACTGTTGCTTTCATGGACCCTTGAGCCGGCTAGGAATGATGAAAGTGCTCTGTGAGCAGGCCCACCCCGGAGGTCGTAGCCGAGATGCGGATCAAGTCAGGAGACCCACCGAATCTTCACCACTGGAAGCCCGAGATTCTCCCGGGAGGAGCCCTTGAGGATCTGAGCTGCTTGGACTTATGTGTGGTCTCCTGAAGATGAGTATTCGAAGAGTTGTCCTGAAGTTGTGAAGCGGAGGAATGGTTGGAGCCAGGAGACCAACAGGAACTTCACCACTGGAAGCCCAAGGTCCCCTCAGGAGGAGCCCATGAGGACCTGAGCCGCTTGGACTTAGGCAAGGTCTCCCAGATGGAGTGAACGTGGAGCAGTCTGGATCAAGATGGGCAGCAGAGAAGCAGGACGTGGAACAAACCAGGAGTCAGGGCAGGCGACAGACAGCAGAGACCGAAGACGAACCAGGGGTCAAGACAGGCAGCAAGCAGGATACCAGAGGACAAACCAAAGTCAGGAGCCAGGAAGACGAGCCAAAGCCAGAGCCAGGAGATGAACCAAAGTCAGGAGCCAGGAACAGGAGCAAGCAAGGATGGGCTGGAGCAGGAACAAGGGTAGAGCAGGGACCAGGGATACGCAGGATCAAGAATGAAGACAGCAACTACTAACCTCTAAGAGGGAACCTCATTGCAAGGCAAGGTGTAAGCTTGGCTGCAGGGTTTAAATCTCTGCTGGCGTCTGACATGCTCCCAGGGGGCGGAGTCATGTTTCCCACGCTGGTCCCTTTAAACTTGAAGCCTCTGCGCATGAGCGCGCCTATAGGGGTGGAGCCCGCTGGAGAATGTCGGCGGCATCTCCCTCGCAAAGGGAATGCCTCGAGCAGGAGCCAGCCAGGCCTGAGCAGGCCTCAAAGACGCCGCAGCTGTTCGGAGTGGCTCAGAGGTAGGAAGGGGGACCGGAGCACAGCCCGGGATCGTAACATGACCTTGATGTGTACTGGCAAGGCAAGGCCCCTTTGGGTGGTAGGTTATAGTTATGGCTCTAACAGTTGGCATAGGTACTGTAAGCCTTGTTGAATCTGGGCCTGTGCATGACTTCCTTCTCTGAGAGATCCAGAAATTGTGTCCTAATCCTGTAAACTCTTTGTAAGGGATACCTTCTCCTCCTGCACATTCTTCTCCTCCTCTCTCTTTCTCTTCTCAGCCGTATTGATCTGAATACCCATGCAGCTATTATAATCATAATCTTGAAAAGGGACTCTCAAAAATGAGTATCCTCTTCACTAACTGTAGGTGCAACTCATTCTCCTAGCCTCCTTGGTAAACCTCCTTATTCCTGTCTCATCCCTATCATTTCATTAAGCAGCAGTCTACACCTGAATATCTGATTACATCAGCATTACCCTTTTAATCCATGAGTCAATATCTGCAAGCCAGGTGTTATGTCGCTATATACCTCTCCCTGCCTCTCCCAGTAGGTCCCAGTCTGTCCCCTGACATGTCTGTCTCCACTCACCTAGAGAGGCCAGCCCAGCCAAGGAAAGCACATGAGCAAAAATGAACATTTGCACTACCTCATGTAAATAGGCAGTAGCAGGCTTTTCTCCCATGCTATTGTCTATGCGAAAATACCTTGATTAATCAGGCCCTGTATGTTCACTCAAAGCAATCAAAATGAAATAAAAAAGAAGGGAGACAAATAAAAATGTTTTGGCTGAACAACCCTAACTTTTAAGCTCAAGCTCAAATTTTATAGTTATAGTTTAGCTAATGCTGACACTCATCTGCAGCTCTTATAAAGCATGAGGCCCAAAAAGGTCTATTTTCTTTCTACCCTAGACCCCAGATTTCATTTTTTTGCGCTCACAAGTTGCTTGATTACTCATCTCTCTTCCACTGCTGGACAAGCATGATACAGCCATCTCAACTAGTGAAAGATTTACGCGAAGCATGTGGTGAATTCCTGTATTGACATTTATATTTGTACTTGAGAAGGTTAAGTATACTGTTAGAAATTTAGAAAAATAAAATAGTATCAACAATAAAGTACCTCTGCTGTTTTTTTCAGCTATGGTATTTCTGCTGAAGTTACTAGAGAAAATGAGATACTGGGTTGTGGCAGTTATATAATCAATCATCTTGTCCACATGCCAGTTGTCTAATGGATTGACTTTTCTAAAACTCCCATTGGTATACAAAGGACTTTTCACTACCTGACATGGCAGACCCTGTGAATTGCACCAGTAAACAGCATTTTTGATGTGGCAGATGGGTATCTAGGCTCTGTACAAATAAACAGCTTGAAGATCAAGTCACTTTCTAAAAGATTATAGGGCAAAGGCCATCGCTTCTTCTTCCAGTTTAGGTACTTTGATTGACGTTAGACAATACTGGTTTGTTTTTGTGAGTTTGTCTGATGATATTGTTTGCCATGACCTAATTCTTAACTGCTTCAGCAGGTTCTGAGATTGGCCTTTATCCAATGGTCCTGTCACTGCTGGAAATGGAGGACTTCCCTTTTAAAACAGTCGAAGAGTTTCCTTTTGCACATCAAATATGCCTTGTAATCAGTGTTTGGATATGAGATTTGTTAAACAGTGGAAGGTAATTTTTCAAAGAAAACCTGTGTGGGTAAACATTGTTTTATCTATGGAAAAGGTCTGTTGTAAAGCTAACCTACCCAATATGTGTACATAATTATGCCAGTATAGCTGTGTACAAATGAGTTTTCCCTGCAGTGAGCAGAGTGGCATTCCCGGCTGCAGAGTTGGGGAGGATTTTTGAGATTTTCAAAAGTGTGTGCATTTTCCTGAAAAAGGAAAAATTGGCACACAAATTAGCAGGTGCAATTGTGTGGGGGGGTAATTTCAGCAGAATAATTTTCAAAGGGAAAGTATGTCCATACTTTCCCCTTGGGAAACTTGTGTAACTTTCGTGTGCATTTGATTACAGTTTATGCAGACTGATACAAAATTATTCCCCAGTAGGGAAATAGTTATATACCCAAGTAAAAGGACTTTTCAAAAAATTCCCACCCTCCCTGCAGGTAAAAGTACATATGTCGCTGCACATTACATTTCTATTAGCTGCACTGAGAGGAGGCATTCCCGGGGTGGGATAGGGTGAGGAATGTATTGACTTGTGCAGGTTTGGCATTTTCAAAGCTACTCGCATTACTTTGAAGAGAAAACGTACCTGCAGAAACAGCAAGTGCAGATCTCTGCAGACAAGTTTTCCCTAGGCACATATTTTCCCTTTGAAAATGAGTAGAAAGTCCATGGGGAAAAATACCAATGACTTTGCAGCTACCTGCAGACATTTGACATTTGCCCCACAACTAATAAATCTAACAGCTAGATTCATCATTTTGGTATAAGCATAGCAAAAATAGTACCCCATGATAATAACGGGGCATGTGCTGCCAGAGGGAACAAATAGCTGCCAGAGGGAACACATTTTGCATGAAGCAAAATGTTGTCGCATGCGGTGTTGCATCAACACACACCGCATTGTGCATTACATCATCATGCAGCGTGTTATTTTTGGCAGGTTATAATATATCCAATACAAAAGAGGAGGATGTCTGCTCATCAAATGTTGATCAACACGCAAAAATAATTGAGAGCAGAAAATTAATCAGTTTCAAATCTTCATAAGTTGTACGTGTTCAATATTTATTTATAAAGTAATTCAAGGCGGCTACTCCATAAGCTCTAGTGAAAAAATACAAGTTTTCCATCAGGACCCGTGTTTCGCTGGAAGTTTGCGTCGGGAGGGACTGAGTACAGTATATAATTTCAACCACTTCACTTAGGTCCAATTTGATTTAATGGAGAGGCTCTCCATTTAAATCAAATTGGACCTAAGTGAAGTGGTTGAAATTACACACTGTACTCATTCCCTCCTGACGCAGTTTCCAGCGAAACACGGTCCGTGTTAGGGGATCTGATGGAAAACTTGTATTTTTCACTAGAGCTCCTTGAATTACTTTATAAATAAATATTGAACACGTACAACTTATGAAGATTTGGACTGATTAATTTTCTGCTCTCAATTATTTTTGCGTGTAGGTTATATATATACAGCCTTCTGCAGCTGTCTCTTTGAAGGTGTCTGAAGACATAGTTTAGAGGAGAGGAGGTTAGTTGTTGTGGTGATAGGATATAGTTGATAATTGTGATTGCTGAATGTGCTGCCTGTGATTTTCTGTGCCTCCGTTCAATAACCTTTACTTTTGTCTTTAGTCTGTGTGTGTGTGTGTGTGTGTGTGTGTGTGTGTGTGTGTGTGTGTGTGTGTGTGTGTGAAAGTTTGGGTTTGTTTGTGAAGTTTGTCCAATTGTCTTTTTCTGTAATGGAGTGAGGAGGTATGTGAAGGAGTGGCGAAGGCGGTGTGTGGAGGAGTAGTGTGTGGAGGAGGAGGTGTGTGGAGGAGGAGGTGTGTGGAGGAGGTAATGTGTGAAGGAGATGTTGTGTAGAGGAGTGGTGTGTGAAGGCAGTAGTGTTGGAAGAGTGGCTTGTGGAGGTGTGCGGAGGCATGAAGAAGGTAGAGAAGATGGAGTGTTAGAGGCATAGGTAGAGAGGAGAGGAGAGGCATGAGAGGGAGGAGGGAGGATATGAGGCAGGAGGCCAAGGACAGGAGTGTTAGGGGATGGAAGAGAAAGAGTAGGGACAGGAGCAAAGAGAGGCATGGAAGGGATAGAAGGAAGCATGGAAGGGATAGGAGGAGGTGGGTGGGGGAAGGGGATAGGCAGGCAAGCATGGAAGGAGGAGTAAGCCAGGCTACAGATAGGCAGAGGGGAAGGGGAAGGGACTTGGCAAGGCAGGGCCAGGAGGGGGAAGGAGGAAGGGAGGGGACAATTTAAGCAGGACGGATAGTGAGGACAGGGAGGATACCTCTCTGAAAGAGAAAGTGGCCCCCCATTTGGCAGCCAAGCAGCAAGACGAGTTCGTTTCCATGCCATTAAGTTCAGCATCATGGAGAATGAAATGATCATTGCAGGAATCCTGGAAAACTACACTGTTAGGCAACCGGGTGGCAAAATCAAAGGCAGTCAAGGCCCAGATCTGGCAAAACCTAGCCCAGGCCATCACTAGGAGCAGCAGCATACCAAAAAGTGGGGAGCAGGTCACCCACCTGTACAGAGATATAAAGGCACAGCTTAAAGCCAAGGTGGTGGCCCAAAACAACCACCGACGAATGACATGAGGAAGAGCCCCATGTCCTATAGTCATCACTAGGGATGTGAATCGTTTTTATAACGAATTGAAATATCGTACGATATTTCTTAATTCGTTATATATTGGTTAAAACAAAAAATGAACACTTTTTCCCCCGAATTTTTGTGAAAATCGTTTTTCGGATTAGTGCGTGCTAACTCCCGTTAGGCTGGGGCCGAATGTATTCAAGAGAATGGATGAGCGGCTGGACACCACAAGAGCCGCAATGCCAGCCAGTAAATTCATCTCACCTCTAAAAGGGCAGGCAGCAACAGGTGTACAAATCATTTGTCATCAGATGCTCACAATGCAAAGAAGTAAAGTACACCTCTGATGCTGAAAGAAAAAGGCATGGCTGCTGACACTCTGAGAGAGAGAGAGAGAAAGAGAGAGAGAGACTAGCCATGATGCACTCATACTAGATAGGTATTTATATCTCTATAAGAGAACCACCTAATAACTCGAGGTGAGGTTTAGGGTTTAGGTATTAGTGTAGGGGTTTGGGGCCATTTTGACATTCAAAGTGAGACGTATGAACAGAACAGTGCTCGCTTGTGAAGATTTGATAACCTTTTCTCACTCCGAAGGTCATCAAATCTTCACAAGAGAGCACTGTTCTGTTCGTACGTCTCACTTTGAATGTCAAAGTGACCCATAACCCCTACACTAATACCTAAACCTCAGCTCGCATTACTAGGTGGGCCTCCCATAGGGATATAAATACCTATCTAGTGTGAGGGCATTATGGCTAGGTGCGCTCTCTCTCTCTCTCTCTCCCCTTCCCTCCCTCCTCCCTTTTCCTATCACATGCAATATTTAGTGCATTTTGATAAATCCAGGCCTAAATTTGAGTTTTCTTTCTACATTTTTTTAATTTAAATTGAATGTTTTCTTTTCTTTTCATTTTTCTTTTAATTTTCATTTTTTCTTTCAAACCTTTTCTACCTGCTTTGTCACTTCTTGTCTCTTGTTCTCTATTGTTTTGTATGGTTTGCTTCTTTCATAATCCATATATTTTGTCCTGGTTCCCCTCTCTTTTTCAGTTGAAGTTATATTTATATTTGTACTTTTGTGTTCGCCTACCTGCACAATAACTGAATAATGGTTTTGTCATTATAGATTTAACAATATTCTGGTCCCCCTGACACAGCCCTGATGTGAAACTCGGCCGTGTTGGGGTCCTTCGCTTATACATTATTATTTACTGTGGAATTGAATATTGTACACAATTGATGTGTGCATATGCAAAATAAAAAATCTGATTGTTAACTGTTATTGCTCAGTATAATTTTTGCCACAATTATTTTTCTGCTGTTTATCTATATGTGTGCGCTGTCTACTCTGCCCTCCTTTTGTGCTTGTTTTAATTCTACAGCTCTCACCCAGCAAACAACCGGTCCCAGACAGGATGCCCCAGGGACCAGCCAGCAAGGGCCATGGGCCAGCCAGCCACCACCAGGTTTTGAAAAGCCTTATGCCATGGATACCCAGATGCAGGTCAGTGTTGAGGAGGAGGAGGAGCAGCAGCAGGAGCAGCCATAGGCTGCTCGCGCATTAGTTATGTTGGAACCCCTAGGATCTCCCAGCCAACTAAATGTCTCCCTCAACCTCTCCCAATCAATGGAGGAGCATAGCCTGAAGAATTTGCCTCCAGGATCAGATGTCTCGAATGGTGAAATAAGTGGGCATCTCAGTCAATTTACTTGGCAATGTATCTGTTTTGCTTACTTTGAAAAATAGAATCCAGTGTATTTTAAAGGATAACATTGTTACAATTATTTCTGATGTAGTTTTTTAATTTTACATAGAGAAGACAATTGTCAAAAGAATCTACCCAGTTATCAAGTTAGCCATCTAGATTTCTTTGAATGGCAAGCATTGTTCTATACTTACACAAGAAAGCTATATCTTGCCCTGTTAAAAAATGGGTATTATGGTATAGGGGAAGGGCAAGGGACATAACTATGTTCATACATATCATTTTCAAAATGTATGTACTTAATTTATTCATGTAGATTTGTACCATCTTTTCAGCTGTTGCAAATATTAAGGACGTGCAGCCCCCAAATTTTGGGGTGTGTTGTGCTTGGAGGTGGACACTTATCCTGGAGCAGTGGAGAACTGCTCCCTGGTAGGGACCAGGAAGCACCTGCCCCCAGGGGGTGGAGCACAGGAGGAGACAGAGGCTAGGATGAGCTTCACCACTGGAATCCCATGGTCCCCCCGGGTGGAGCCCGTAGGGACCCGGGCCACTTGGACTTTGGTGGGCCTCGCAGGGTCTCCTGGAGAGGTCAGGATTCAGGCAGCGAACAGAATGGTCAAAGAGCAGGCTGAGGTCAGTACCAGAGAGACAGTTCGAGAATACTACCTGGGGAGGCAGGACAGACAGTCGCTGGAACAGAAGGACGCTGGAACAGAAGGACGCTGGACAAGGCTGGAACAGTAGGACACTGGAACAAGACTGGAACAAGACAGGAACAAGACTGTGAACACAGAGGCAAACTAGTACACTTACAGTGCCAACCCGATTGCCAAGGTAAGGAAGTGCAGGCAGGGACTTACTTATATCGTACGTTCAATCAGGGTGTGCCGCAGAGCGAGGACCCACCTTTGGCTCTACAAGAGGCCGGGCGGTCTGTGCTCGTGTGTAGGGGTGTGGCCAATGCCACTGGGGATGCCGAACTCCGGCATGAGGCCTGGTGTGCAGTGGAAGGCCCGGCGACTGCTGTCGTGGAACGCCGAGGCCTGGAGGAGCTCGTAGCTACCGCTGGGGAGGCCGACCCATGACCTGCAGAGGAGCTAGAGAGGTGAGCAGGCCCGTGCTCGGGCTGGGCATGGATGGAGCGCTCAACAGTACCCCCCCCCCCCCGTCTAGGCCTCCCTCTATGCCGCAGTGGATTTTCAGTATAGGTCCTGTGGAAAGTCCTGAGGAGCTCTTTATCAAGAATATTGTGGGATGGTTCCCATGTGTTCTCATCGGCCCCATAACCCTCCCAGGCTAAGAGGTATTCCCATCTGCCTCTACGCCGATGGACGTCGAGGACCTCTCTTACCTGGAGTGATGAATCTGATTCGGTAGAGATCCGCAGAGGTGAATGATCTCTACGAGAGGGCCAGGAGAAGACCAAAGGCTTCAACAGAGAGCCATGGAATATGTTGTGGATGCCCATGGCACGAGGTAGCTGAAGTTGATAAGACACTGATCCCACTCATCAAAGCACTGGAAACAGGCTAATGTACTTGGGAGCCAGGCGATGAGAAAGGGAGCCTCAACCTTATGTGTCGGGTGCTTAATCACACATTCTGACCAGGACAGAAGAGTGGAGCAGGACATCTATGGGCATCAGAAGTGCATTTGGAGTACTCAGCAGCCTAGGTAAGGCATTCTTTGACTTGATTCCACACCTGGCGAATGATGTGGGCCATGAATTGTGCAACTGGAGAAGGAACAGTCAGAGGAACTGGAAGTGGCAGCCGAGGTTATCGTCCGAATACCACGGAGGACAGAGATACTTCGGTGGCAGCAGCAACGTGGGTATTATGCAACAGCTCATCCCAGGGTAACAGATCAGACCAGTTGTCCTGCTGGTCATTCACGTAGGAATGAATGAATATTTTCAAGGTCCGGTTGGTCCTTTCAGCTTGACCATTGGCCTGTGGGTGATAGGCCGATGTGAAATTCAAGGCAATGTTAAAATTTTTTGCATAGAAAGCGCCAATACCTGGCAGCAAACTGTGGTCCTCGATCGGATATGATTTCCTTTGGGAGTCCATGGAGACAGAAAATGTGTTTCAGGAACAACTTGGCTAGTTCTGGGGCCGATGAGAGGCCCAGCAAGGGAATGAAGTGACCCATTTTCGATGATGACCCAGATTATGATATTGCTATAGGACGGAGGCAGGTCCGTGATGAAGTCCGTTGAGATGCTGGACCATGGCTCGGAAGGTGTTGGAAGTGGTTGGAGTAGGCCCCAAGGCCGTCCGGCAGGTGGCTTCGGATGGGCGCAGATGGGACATGAATCTACATAGTTACAAGAGTCTTGCACCATGTTGGGCCACCAGTAATATGTCCGCAACATCTCTAGGGTCCTGGTACGACCCGGGTGTCCTGCCAACTTGGAATAATGGGCCCATTTCAGAACTCGTCCACGTAATCTACGTGGAATGACAGTTTTCCCAACTGGAACTAAGTGGTCACGGCAAAGGATATGCAGGCAGGATCTATGATGTGTCTGGGAACATCAGGAACATCCTCTGGTTTGAAGGATCTTGATAGTGCATCAGCACAGAGGTTCTTGGAAGCTGGGCAATAACATAGAACAAAATTGAACCGTTCAAAGAAGAGCACCCATTGGACTTGTCTAGGATTCAAGAGTTGAGCTTCTTTAAGGTGCTCAAGATTCTTATGGTCGGTGAAAATGGTAAATTTATGTTGCACCCCTTCCAACCAGGGGCGCCACTCTTGGAGTGCCAACTTGACAGCTAGAAGTTCTCGGTCACCAACGGTGTAGTGCTGCTCTGTAGGAGAAAACTTGCGTGAGTAGAATGAACAAGGTATCAATTTACCCTTTGGAGAAAACTGACTTAAGTCGGCTCCTGCTCCAATGGCAGAGGCATCAACTTCAACAATGAATGGGCATCTTGGGTCTGGATGCTGAAAACAAGGACCAGAACAGAATGCTTCTTTTAGCATCTGAAAGGCGGCTTGTGCTTTGGGTGTCCACACAGGAGTGTTATCCCCTTTCTTGGTCATGGCGGTGAGCAGAGCAGCTAGGGTAGAATAATTGGCAATGAAGCTCCTGTAATAATTAGTAAAGCCAAGGAAATGTTGTAAGGCCCGTAGGCCTACTGGCTGGGGCCACTCTCGGATCCCCTGGACTTTATTTGGATCCATGGAGAAACCGCGATCAGATATGATGTAACCTAGGAAGGTTAAGCGATTTTGCTCAAAGAGGCACTTTTCTAACTTGGCATAAAGGTGATTTTCTCTTAGACATTGGAGGATGATCCAAACATGATCTCGATGGGATTCAAGGTCTTTGGAAAAGATCAGGATGTCGTCAAGATATACGACTACAAATGAGTACAAGAGGTCTCGGAGGATTTCGTTCATAAGGCGTTGAAAGACCGCTGAGGCATTGCATAGCCCAAAGGGCATCACAGTATATTCTTAGTGACCATCCCTCATGTTGAATGCAGTTTTCCAGATATCTTCAGGTTGGATGCATACCAGATTGTACGCACCCCTCAGATCCAATTTGGTGAAGATCCGTGCCCCTTGAAGGAGGTCAAACAGCTCACTGATATGGGGCAGGGGGTACTGGTCTTTGCGGGTTATGGCGTTGAGCCCTCTGTAGTCAATACAAGGGCGTAAACTGCCGTCATTTTTCTTGACGAAGAAAAAGCCCGCTCCAGCGGGAGAATCAGAAGAACGGATGAACCCTTTTTCTAAGTTCTCTTTGACATACTCAGACATGGCTAGGGTTTCTGGATGAGACAATGGATAAGTTCTGTCCTTGGGAGGCATTGTGCCCGGAAGAAGCTCTATGGAGAAATTCAACCTGCATAGCAGAGGCAGTGTCCACCTTCTGCTTTGAGAAGACGTCTTCAAACTCAACATACTGGGTAGGCAAACCAGATAGGGTGGTAGATTTCAAGACAGAGACTGCTGGAGATACTTGATGTAGACATGTCTTCTGGCATTTGGAATCCTATTGCACCAACTTCAGGGAATGCCAATCGAACTGGGGTTCATGGACCTGGAGCCAGGGCAGCCACAGGATGACTGGATGTGTAGAAAATTTTAACACATAGAAGGACATCTCCTCCTTGTGGAGAGTGCCCATGGTAAGAAGGACAGCCACTGTACAATGGGTGATGAGCCCTGGAAGATTTTCTTCTTGAATGGAGGCGATGCGGAGGCTAACAACTAATGGCTGAAGAGGAATGTTCAGAAGCTTGACAATGTCATCCATGATGAAGCTGCCATTTGCTCCTGTATCGACAAGAGCAGTGGTGGCGAAGGAGTGGGCCTCGATGCCCAGAGAGAGACTGAAATTAGGAGTGGGGGCCAGTGACAGTAGTGTCTAAGCTTGGGATTCTTGCCGGGCTCAGTTTTCTGGACGGACCCCCGGGCTCCAGTTTTCTGGACGGACAGGACAGGACTGCCGAAGATGTTCGGAAGCACCACAGTAAAGGCAAAGACCCTCGTCCCTCCAACGGAGATATTCAGTTGGAGACAGTTGCCCACAGTTCACCTCCATAGGTTCCACCACGGGAGGAGGTGGAGGTGATGGAGTCTTGGCTGGAGGACTCTGGACACATGTGGGATGTGGTGTAGCAGAGTGGGAAGCCTTTATCTTTAGGTGCCTTTGGTGGAGACAATGGTCAATCTTCCCGGTGAGGGAAATCAGGTCCTCTAGATACATGGGAGTCTCACGGATGGAGATCTCATCTTTGAGAGTGCTGGAGAGTCCATCTAGGAAGATGGCTTGCAGACAATCTTCTTAGGAACATAAGAAGAACATAAGAACATGCCATACTGGGTCAGACCAAGGGTCCATCAAGCCCAGCATCCTGTTTCCAACAGTGGCCAATCCAGGCCATAAGAACCTGGATTGTACCCAAAAACTAAGTCTATTCCATGTTACCGTTGCTAGTAATAGCATTTGCTATTTTCTAAGTCAACTTAATTAATAGCAGGTAATGGACTTTTCCTCCAAGAACTTATCCAATCCTTTTTTAAACACAGCTATACTAACTGCACTAACCACATCCTCTGGCAACAAATTCCAGAGTTTAATTGTGCGTTGAGTAAAAATGAACTTTCTCAGATTAGTTTTAAATGTACCACATGCTAACTTCATGGAGTGCCCCCTAGTCTTTCCATTATCCGAAAGAGTAAATAACCGATTCACATCTACCCGTTCTTGACCTCTCATGATTTTAAACACCTCTATCATATCCCTCCTCAGCCGTCTCTTTTCAAAGCTGAAAAGTCCTAACCTCTTTAGCCTTTCCTCATAGGGGAGCTGTTCCATTCCCCTTATCATTTTGGTCACCCTTCTCGGTACCTTCTCCATCGCAATTATATCTTTTTTGTGATGCGGCGACCAGAATTGTACACAGTATTCAAGGTGCCACCGGAGCTCAGTAGCCAGGGTCCTGAACTCCACCATATACTCAGAGAGGGTCCATGACCCTTGACGGAGGTGAAGTAGATTATGGCTGGCTACAGCTTGGTGGCCTGGGTCTCCAAAAGTCCGCTTGAAGAGAGCAACAAACTCAGATAGCTTGGAAAGCATGAGATCAGAATGTTCCCATAATGGAGAGGCCCTTGCCAGAGCCTTCCCTTCTAGGCGGGAAAGGATGATGGTCACTTTAGTGGTTTCCTTCAAAAACAAAGAGGGTTGCAGTGCAAATTGCATGAAGCACTGATTGAGGAAGCCACAAAAGGAGTGTGGGTCCCCGTTGTATCGAGGAGGTTCAGGGAGCGTCAACGATGCTTTGGATAGCATAAAGGTGGATAGGTCCACGGGATTGGCCAGAGCTATATCTCGCAGCTGGGAATGAAGCTCTTTCACCAGTGATTCCAAAGCCCTGTGATGTTCTTGGACCATGGCAGCCAAACCTGATAGGGCCCTGGAGGCGGGAGACTCCGCCAAGTCCATGGCCTTGGCAACTTGTTGCGCTTGGAGGTGGACCTTTGTCCTGGAGCAGTGGAGAACGGCTCCCTGGTAGGGACCAGGAAGCACCTGCCCCCAAAGGGCAGAGCACAGAAGGAGACAGAGGCTAGGATGACCTTCACCACTGGAAGCCCACGCCCCCCCCCCCCCCCCCGGGTGGAGCCCATAGGGACCCGGGCCATTTGGACTTAGGTGGGCCTCGCTGGGTGTCCTGTAGAGGTTGTAGAGAGGCGTACCCATGAGCATAAGAACATAAGAACATAAGAACATGCCATACTGGGTCAGACCAAGGGTCCATCAAGCCCAGCATCCTGTTTCCAACAGTGGCCAATCCAGGCCTTAAGGACCTGGCAGCAAGGAGTGCAGTCGGACACTAGGCTGTAGGCAGCAAGGGAGCGAGGTCGGACACTAGACTGTAGGTCTGGAGGAGCAAAGAAGACCAGTACAGCGTAGGTGAACGCAAGGGACAAAGCCAGAATCAGGAGACATGGTCAATGACAGCTGGGGTCAGAATTTGAGGATCAGTCCGAGGAGTAGTCAACGAAGCAGGGGTCAGGTTCCAGAGGTCAGACAAGGTCACAAGGCAGGCAGAGGTCAGGATCCAGGAATCAAGCAGAATTGTCAATTGTCAGTACCAGAGAGACAGTCTGAGGGTACTACCTGGGGAGACAGGACAGATAGATGCTGAAACAGAAGGACGCTGGACAAGGCTGGAACAGTAGGATGCTGGAACAGTAGGATGCTGGAACAAGGCTAGAACAAGACTGGAACAAGACTGGAACAAGACTGTGAACGCGGAGGCAAACTAGTACACTTACAGTGCCGACCCGATTGCCAAGGTAAGGAACTGCAGGCAGGGACTTCCTTATATTGTACGTTCAATCAGGGCGCACCGCAGAGATAGGACCCGCCCCTAGCCCTAAAAAAGACTGGGTGGTCCGCGCGCACACACACGTAGGGTCATGGCCAATGGCACTGGAGACGCCGAACTCCAGCGTGAGACCTGGTGTGCAGTGGAATGCCTGGCGACCGCCACCGCAGGACGCCGAGGCCTGGAGGAGCTCGTGGTTGCTGCTGGGGAGGCCGACCTGTGACCTGCAGAGGAGCTAGTGAGATAAGCAGGCCAGTGCGCGGGCTGGGCGTGGACGGGGCGCGCAACAGGTTGTTTGGTTTTTAGTTTCTATTTTTTTTTCATCTAAGTTTAGTTCATTTAATGTTTTTTTTTTGTTTAATTTTTTGTGAATCTGAAAAAAAAATGGATCAGTTAAAAAAAACCCTAAAAGAAAAAAACCACATGACCATTAAAACACAAACAAACAAAAAAACAGGTATGCAGTGGCCATGACTGGGTAGACCCAGGTCAAAAAATGGTCCAGACCAGGCCCCAGTATTGAGACCCAGTCCTGATGCCTGGCCCTAGTGGCAAGGTGTATCTCCAAGGCCATATCCCTGCTCTGAGGCCCTATATTTGATGCTGAGCCTCAGGGCTGAGACCAGGCCTTGGCGCCACACCTCAGACCTGTTCCAAATGCAGAGGCCCAGTTGTAATGCCAATGCCTGGCCCCATCATGAGGCCTAGGCCCAATGTTTGGGTCCTGCCCAGAAGCCCAGGTCCATGCCTCCTGATGTCTTTTCTGTCTGTGATCTTCAAAAAATGACATTGTCCACTTGGAGGACATACCAGAGTGACATCACTGTGGTGCTTCTCTCAAGAGGATAGCATAATTTTTTGAAATTCGTGGACAAAAGAAAATATTAGGAGGCCTAGGCATTAGTGATGAGATGAGGCCTCTAGGCCAGGCTCCAGCATCAGTCCTATGCCTAGGCATCAGTGATAGGACACGGTCTCTGGTCCAGGCATAAACCTAGGCTAGCCTTTGGAGACAATGGCATTGGGCCTAGGCCTTTGCAATGGCACCAGGCATCCGGGTCAGGCTCTGACACCAGTTCTAGACTTCATCAATGAGTCCAGGCCTCAATGCCTGGCCCCAGCATTGGATATAGACCTAGGCCTTAGCAACGGGACAGAGTTCCATGCCAGGCCTGTCAGGCCCAGGCCTAGATGACAGGATAAGACTGGGCCCTGGTAAAGGGCTAGGCTTTGGCGATAAGAACAGGCCTTCTGGTCAGACTAGGAAATAGGACCGAGCCTCAGAGCCATGTCTCAGCATTGTACCTAGATTTAAGCCTTGGCAAAAGGACTAAGCCTCTATGTCAGGCCCCGACATTGGGCCTAGGCCAAGGTCTCAGCAATGGGCTTGGGAAAAAGACTCTGGCTTTGGGCCAAGACCTAGACTTTGGTAATAGAACTAGACTGGGTATCAATGCTGAGGCCTGGCTCTGTGGGAGGCTCTTTTTTACAATGCAACAAATACAAAATAACCTGAAAATTTTGGGAAATTTTAGTAGGAAACTTTTTTGATTCATTTCATTTTGAATGAACTAAAAATGGCCTCATACTGTTGTGTTCCGTGGCCGTGGCGCGCCACGGCCACGGTCCTCTACCGTGCCCGCAGCATACCCTCACCGCGGGAGCCCCGAGGGATGGCTCTGATTCAGGCCGTCACTCCCGCGAGGCCTCTGGGGCTGCTCACTGCAGGGGGAGCCGTCCTGCTCCCCCCTCGCGGCGTCCAGCGACATCTCTCCTCCGCGGGAGGGAATCCAAGATGGCCGCCGCCATCCTTAGGCGCGAGGCCGCGCCTCCTCTACAGTTTTAAAGGGACTTAATCCCTTTAACTGGCTTCACCTGTTCCTGATCAGCCTAGGCAGGGGAAGTATAAAGGGAAGCTTCCTCTGCTCATTCAGTGACTTGGCAACGTCCTCCAGCGCTGTCTAGTCTGCTTGCATCGGTGAGTTCCTTGAGCTTTGGATCCTGTTCCTGTTTCGTCTTGGTGTTCCCGGTTCCTGACTTTGGATTGGCTTACGGTGATTCTCTGGTGCTCGACTTCGGATTGGCAAGCGGTGATTCTCTGGTGTGTGACTTCTGACTGGCAAGTGGTGATCCTTTGGTGTGTGACCTCGGACTGGTGAGCGACGACCCTCTGGCACTCGACCCAGGACTCCTTCTGGACTACCGTCTCCAAGGGCCCGCCTAAGTCCCAACGGCCCGGGTCCCTATGGGCTCCTCCCGGGGGACCGCGGGCTTCCAGGGCAAAGCTTCAGTCAGCCCTTGCACCGACACCCTGACCTCTCAAAGGTCCACCTAAGTCCCAGCGGTCTGGGTCCCAATGGGCTCCTCCTGAGGGGATCACAGACTTCCAGTGGTGAAGACACAGCTCCTCTTCCTGTCTCTTCGTCGGCCTCCGCAGTCGTCTCAGTCCTCAGTGCCAAGGGTCAACTGGTCCCGTCTTCTGCTCTGCCTCGCCACCTGACGAGAGAACCTACGGATCCTCCGAAAGGTTCCATCCTCCCATCGGCCAAGGGTTCACAAGCCTGAGCATAACACATACATTGCATTTTTCACATTTGTTACAAACAAATGCACATCCCTTGCAAATATACAGTATGTGTATTTTTTCTAAGCTTCTACCCATGATACCCCTCCCTCCTGCCCAACCAGACACATTCCCCCACCTCTCTTGCTTGACGTGGATGTGCAAGTTCAGATAATACAGGGAATCTTTTATTCTATTGTCTTTAGAAAAGATACAGATAGAAACAATTTACTAAAATTTCAAAGCCATCATCAGAGATCTTTAAAAACAGGACATTCAGTTAGTCAATTTTTTTGCATTTGCTACGCTTGCACAAATTTACAGAAATTTAATAGACCAGCTAATATTCTCACACAACAGTTTTTGAAGAGGGGGGTACCCATTATCTGTGATTTAAAAAAGCATATAAATACACCAGAACTGGATAGATCTAGTGCAGTGGGTACTTCCCTACTGGTTTCAGAAGTTTGTGATATCCTGACTTTTTTTATCTTAAGGATTTTGGGAGGGAACATAATCCCAGTGGTAGAAATTTCACTTATTATTCACCTAGACATAATTCGTATAGCAGAATTATTTTTGGGGCAACACGAGCCTTTCTATATTGTGATATCCTACCAGGATGCTTGTCAGATCATAACCCTATCAGATTGGTGGTGGGAGGGTCTGCCATAGGAAGTAATGGTGGCAGATGAAAATGTTTCACCCTGCAGATTTCTATGATCTGGGTTTGAGATGGGAAGCCATTAAAGTGGTATTACAGGGGGAAATTATTACATTCACCAGCTACCACAAACAGTTGAGGGAGCAAAAAACAATCTGATCTGATTAGGAAATTAATGTATTAGAAGGCCAGCATAATTTGCACAGGACTAGTAAAACATATAGGGCCCTTAATCTGGCTCAAGCCAACTTCAAAGCTTACAAGTTTATCAGATAAAATGTTTAGGTATGGGAGACAAAACTATAAGAATTTGGTAATAAAACTGGAAAGGTGTTGGTGAGATTAGTGAAGAAATTTATGCAGGCATAGAGATGTGCTTCGTGTTTTGCTACCGGGTCGTTTTTGACTCGGATACTTCATGGTAAAGTTCGGTTTTCCCCGTTTAGTTTTTTTGAAAAAAAAAAAAAAAACTAAACGGGGAAAACCGAAACCGGGCCAAAAAACAACGCGGGAAAACAAAGCTAAAAAAAAAAACCCACCCCACGCATTTAAATTAATTTAGTACATTACATACACCCCCTCCCCATCCCGATCCCTCCCCCTCCCCCAGACTTACCAACATCCCTGGTGGTCCAGCGGGGTCCCCCCCGGGTGCCATTTGACCCTCCGTGGTGTGCCCAGTGTGCTAGTGCTAGCCATGCTCAAAATGGTGCCGAATAGCCTCTGAACTACTATGTCACAGGGGCTACCGACGCCATTGGTCAGCCCCTGTCACATGGTAGGAGAACCGACCAATGGCGCCGAAAGCCCCTGTGACATAGTATGGGCAAAGGCTATCGGCGCCATTTTGATTATTGGCAGCCGACGACGACATCGCTCCCGGACCCCCGCCGGACCCCCAGGGATTATGGCAAGCTTTTTGGCCAGCTTGGGGGGGCCTCCTGACCCCCCCAAGGCTTGCCAATAATCCCTGGGGGTCCGGCGGGGGTCTGGGAGTGATGTCGTCGTCGGCTGCCAATAATCAAAATGGCGCCGATAGCCTTTGCCCATACTATGTCACAGGGGCTTTCGGCGCCATTGGTCGGTTCTCCTACCATGTGACAGGGGCTGACCAATGGCGCCGGTAGCCCCTGTGACATAGTAGTTCAGAGGCTATTCGGCACCATTTTGAGCATGGCTAGCAGGCACTAGCACACTGGGCACACCACGGAGGGTCAAATGGCACCCAGGGGGACCCCGCTGGACCACCAGGGATGTTGGTAAGTCTTGGGGAGGGGGAGGGATCGGATGGGGGAGGGGGTGTTATTATATTTAATGTTTGGGGTGGTTTTAATTTAAAAAAAAAAAAAAAAAAAAAGTGCCCCTCTCCCCCGCACAAACCGGAAAAACGAAGTTTCCCCGAAGTTCGGGGAAAATCCTTTTCGGGTTTCGGGGTCCCCGAACCAGGACGAATTAGACAATTTCTTTGTAATTGCCTAATTCGTGATAAACGATTGCACATCTCTAGCAGGCAATGGTAATATGTAGTGCGAGAGACAGATTGGGGAACCTAAATCATACTCCTGGGGATATTAATAGTAGGGATGTGAATCGTTTTTCAACGATTAAAATTATCGTCCGATAATGTTTATATCGTCTTAAATCGTTATAGAACACGATACAATAGAAATTCTAACGATTTATCGTTAAAAATCGTTAAATCGTGTTAGTGCGCACTAACTCGAGTTAGTGCGCACTAACTCCCCGTTAGTGCGCACTAACTCGATTTAGTGCGCACTAACTGAAAATGATACAAATAAACACTTTCCAGGTCACTGAAGGTCAGTTAGGAATGAATATGTGTTCCTATTGGCTGGCTGCCCTCTTATCTATTGATGTTACCAAGGTTACCACTGAGGTGATGGTTGGGGGGATGGGAAATGGAACTGGAAACTAACGAACACCAACAGAAAATGAAACAAAGTGTTCACACTTCCCAGGTCAGTAAAGGTCACTTAGGAATGAATATGTATGTATGTATTCCTATTGGCTGGCTGTGCTCTTATCTATTGATGTTACCAATATGGTTGGGGGGATGTGAAATGGAAACAGTTGGAAGCTTGACAAAAAAAGTAATGTAATGATCAGCACTCACGTGACTAGAACTTGTTTGTTTATTATTTTTGTTAGCAGGCACCTGAAATGCTAGTGCATGTTGAATTTGCCAATCACTGTGCATTTTAGAAAGGGGGTCCTGGCTGGAACTGTACACAGTTCAAATATATGTAATTGATTGTTGGTAAGTGTATTTTTTAAGTAGCCACACTGGCACCAGTATGTTTACTTTTCCTCCTACTTAACTCACTAGCTCAGCTTTGTAAGAAGGGCTTCTCTGCTTGTGTGTTGTTTTTGTTTGGTGTGAGGAGAGCAGAAACATCAGATCTTTATTCAATCTACTACAGTCATCTCTTACAGTGGCCCTATCCCTATTAATACCAGGAGTGTTGTGGATCTTCCTGCACACAGTGCCCTAACCCTGATACCAGTCTGAGACAGCTCCCTCCCTGCATTACTAGTGAGAGGCTGGCTTCACAGACAGGGGGAGCTGCCTGACCCTCACTCCTGACTTCCCCCATGTCCCAGCTAGTGAATGGTGTGTGGGTGAGGGGGGGGGGGGAGGATGGTGAAGTCTGAGACAGCTCCCTCCCTGCATTACTAGTGAGAGGCTGGCTTCACAGACAGGGGGGAGCTGCCTGACCCTCACTCCTGACTTCCCCCATGTCCCAGCTAGTGAATGGTGTGTGGGTGAGGGGGGGGGGGGGGGGATGGTGAAGTCTGAGACAGCTCCCTCCCTGCATTACTAGTGAGAGGCTGGCTTTGCAGACAGGGGGGAGCTGCCTGACCCTCACTCCTGACTTCCCCCATGTCCCAGCTAGTGAATGGTGTGTGGGTGAGGGGGGGGGGGAGGATGGTGAAGTCTGAGACAGCTCCCTCCCTGCATTACTAGTGAGAGGCTGGCTTCACAGACAGGGGGGAGCTGCCTGACCCTCACTCCTGACTTCCCCCATGTCCCAGCTAGTGAATGGTGTGTGGGTGAGGGGGGGGGGGGAGGATGGTGAAGTCTGAGACAGCTCCCTCCCTGCATTACTAGTGAGAGGCTGGCTTCACAGACAGGGGGGAGCTGCCTGACCCTCACTCCTGACTTCCCCCCATGTCCCAGCTAGTGAATGGTGTGTGGGTGAGGGGGGGGGGGGAGGATGGTGAAGTCTGAGACAGCTCCCTCCCTGCATTACTAGTGAGAGGCTGGCTTCACAGACAGGGGGGAGCTGCCTGACCCTCACTCCTGACTTCCCCCATGTCCCAGCTAGTGAATGGTGTGTGGGGGAGGGGGGGGGGGGAGGATGGTGAACGTCTGAGACAGCTCCCTCCCTGCATTACTAGTGAGAGGCTGGCTTCACAGACAGGGGGGAGCTGCCTGACCCTCACTCCTGACTTCCCCCATGTCCCAGCTAGTGAATGGTGTGTGGGTGAGGGGGGGGGGAGGATGGTGAAGTCTGAGACAGCTCCCTCCCTGCATTACTAGTGAGAGGCTGGCTTCACAGACAGGGGGGCAGCTGCCTGACCCTCACTCCTGACTTCCCCCATGTCCCAGCTAGTGAATGGTGTGTGGGGTGAGGGGGGGGGGGGGAGGATGGTGAAGTCTGAGACAGCTCCCTCCCTGCATTACTAGTGAGAGGCTGCTTCACAGACAGGGGGGAGCTGCCTGTCCCTCACTCCTGACTTCCCCCATGTCCCAGCTAGTGAATGGTGTGTGGGTGAGGGGGGGGGGTGGATGGTGAAGTCTGAGACAGCTCCCTCCCTGCATTACTAGTGAGAGGCTGGCTTCACAGACAGGGGGGAGCTGCTTGACCCTCACTCCTGACTTCCCCCATGTCCCAGCTAGTTGAATGGTGTGTGGGTGAGGGGGGGGGGGGAGGATGGTGAAGTCTGAGACAGCTCCCTCCCTGCATTACTAGTGAGAGGCTGGCTTCACAGACAGGGGGGAGCTGCCTGACCCTCACTCCTGACTTCCCCCATGTCCCAGCTAGTGAATGGTGTGTGGTGAGGGGGGGGGGGAGGATGGTGAAGTCTGAGACAGCTCCCTCCCTGCATTACTAGTGAGAGGCTGGCTTCACAGACAGGGGGAGCTGCCTGTCCCTCACTCCTGACTTCCCCCATGTCCCAGCTAGTGAATGGTGTGTGGGTGAGGGGGGGGGGGTGGATGGTGAAGTCTGAGACAGCTCCCTCCCTGCATTACTAGTGAGAGGCTGGCTTCACAGACAGGGGGGAGCTGCCTGACCTCACTCCTGACTTCCCCCATGTCCCAGCTAGTGAATGGTGTGTGGGTAAGGGGGGGGGGGAGGATGGTGAAGTCTGAGACAGCTCCCTCCCTGCATTACTAGTGAGAGGCTGGCTTCACAGACAGGGGGGAGCTGCCTGACCCTCACTCCTCCGGGGTATTGTGATCTTCCTGCACACAGTGCCTTATCCCTGATACCAGGGGTGTTGTGATCTTCCTGCATGCAGTGCCCTATCCCTATTAATACCAGGAGTGTTGTGATCTTCCTGCATGCAGTGCCCTATCCCTATTAATACCAGGAGTGTTGTGAATCTTCCTGCATGCAGTGCCCTATTCCCTGATATCGGGATGTGTGCAAGAAGATCACAACACCCCCGGTATCAGGAATAGGGCACTGTGTGCAGGAAAGATCACAACACCCCCAGTATCAGGAATAGGGCACTGTGTGCAGGAAGATCACAACACCCCTGGTATTAGGGATAGGGCACTGTGTGCAGGAAGATCACAACACTCCTGGTATTAATAGGGATAGGGCACTGTGTGCAGGAAGATCACAATACCCCTGGTATCAGGGTTAGGGCACAAGTTCTAGTCACATTGACTGATCACATTACTTGTTTTGTCAAGCTACCAACTGTTTCCATTTCCCATCCCCCATATACTGTCAGTAGGAAACTTGGTAACATGAATAAATAAGAGGGCAGCCAATAGGAATACATATTCATTCCTAAACTGACCTTAACTGACCTGAAAAGTGTCAAATTGTATCATTTTCAGTTAGTGCGCACTAACTCCCAGTTAGTGCGCACTAACTCGAGTTAGTGCGCACTAATCGGAAAAAACGATTTTTAACGATTTTTTAACTAAAAAATCGTGCCTAAGACGATTTTCTTGCCCTGCCACACGATTTCTATCGTTAAGACGATATGGAAAACGATTCACATCCCTAATTAATAGAGTCTTTCAAGACCATTTTTTGAGTTTTTACTTGGTGACGGAAACAGCCACTGAGGTCTCCATCGATTATTTTTTTAATAATTTATCTCTTCCTACTTTATCTCCAGAGGAGGCCTCTCAGCTATCAGGCCCTATTGCTACTTCTGAAATCCATGCCACCATTTCTGCCTTACCTTTGAGAAGAGTCCAGGCCCATATGGTTTTCAATGTCAACTTTTACAATGTATATTAGGCTAGTGGGTTTGCTCAAGGTTTTATTTGATGGTATGAGTATAACTGGTGGCTTTACCGGATCTTTGAGGGATGTGCTTATTACTTTGATTCACAAAAAAGGGAAGGACCCCCAATGACTTTGCATCTTATTGATCCATCTCTCTCATAAATGCTGATTAGACTATTTTAATGTTTGGTATTCCATATTACACGGCTTATGTTCTAATAAAATTTACAGACTTCAAATAGTACAGAAATTAGCAGCAAAAATAATTTTTGGTAAGAAAATTTTGATCCCACAATAGCCAATCTTCTTATCCCATACTTGCCTACATGCACTCTACATTCCTCTCAACATTAATTAATTAATTTATTCATTTTTATATACCGATGTTCATAGGAAACATCACGTCGGTTTACAGTAAATATCAAATCACATTTAAATACAATAAATTACAAAATTATCATCTTAAAATCATAAAATACATAGAGATTCATAAAATACATAGAGATGCCACAGACATCTGAAAATTATAAAAATAAATACAATTCTATAAAAGAACATTTAAAACAATAAAATAAATTACTAAATCCAGAAACTTGAACTATAGAGTTTAAGAGAATGCTGGTTGAAAGAGCCAAGTTTTGACTCCCTTCTTAAATGTTCTAGTGTTAGGTTCAAGTCTTAAGTTTTGAGGTAAAGAGTTCCACAACTGGGGCCCAGCGATGGATAGAGCTCTTTCTCTAACAGAGTTAAGATGTGCTGATTTAGGAGATGGAATCGGTAATGTCCCATTACTTGCTGATCTTGAGGTTCTTTGAGGGATATGAAAATGTAAGGCAGCCATGAGCAATTCAACTTTGTCCTTGTACAGGGTCTTATGGAATAAAGATAAGGTTTTAAACTGGATACAATGTGTGATTGGAAGCCAATGTAATTCTTTTAGAATAGGAGTTATATGTTCAGATTTCCTAGTGTAGGTTAGAATTCTGTCAGCTGACATCTGAAGAAGTTGGAGCGGTCTGGTGGATGAAGCATGTAGGACTAATAGTAATACATTGAAGTAGTCGATTTTTGAAAAAATGAGTGCTTGAAGAACGGTTCTAAATTCTTGTTTATGAAGCAGGGGTCATAATCTTTTTAAAACATTTCATTTAAAATAGCCATCTTTAATTATATTATTTAATCACATTTTAAATTTAGTTCGCTATCAAGCAGGATGCCAAGATCTTTAACTTTGTGTGAGATGGCATACCTATTAGATACTTTATTTACTTCTACTTTCATTTGTTTATTTAATTTGTGGCATATTATCAGAAGCTCTATTTTGTATGAGTTAAGAGATAAGCTCATTTGTGCTAATAATCGGGTTATTGTGGTATGCTAAATTTCCCAGTGTCTTAGGGCAGAATCGATGGAGCTTGTGATTGGAATTAAAATTTGCACATCGTCTGCATAGATAAAATGAGTTAATCCAAGACCTGCTAAAAGCTTACATAATGGAAACATATATATATATTAAACAGTGCTGAGGATAATGAAGATCCCTGGGATACGCCATACACAATAGTTATTTGTTCTGATTCATTATCATTTATTTTAACTTTGTATGATCTGTTTGCCAAAGATGATTCAAACTCCAAATTGTGATGTCTGTTAAACCGATTTCTCTTAATCTGTCAAGAAGGGTGTCATGATTAACTGTGTCAAATGCTGGGGATATATCAAACATTACTAATAGATACGTTTCACCATTGCCTATGTTACACTTGCCACTTGCGGCAGCCCCGCGGTGTGGCTCTCTCACCTTTCTAAACAACTCCCAAGCTCCAGCTCCCTGTCGCTTGGGGCAGTAGGTCGCCTGCTCTGTCCTCGGGCTCCCGCCAGCGCCTCCAGCCCTGCTCCACTTCCCGGGTCTTTCAGCCAGGATACCTCCATCCGTCGGCCCTCTCTGCAGGGTTCGCGGAGAGACGCCACCAGCAGCGCTGCAACCCTCCCTAGGCACTCACGCGCACATCAGTAAACCTTTTAATGGGCTCGCAGCGGGAACTGGCCGCGGAACCAGATGCGTAAGTCAGATCCTTCAGCGTATAAGCGCTCAGGCCTCGCACTTAAGCTTTGCCTTTGCAACAGGTCTCCTCGGTTCCTGTTTGGTTCTGAGTACTCGTTGCATCCGTGTTCCTTAATCTGTGTTCCTGAGTGTCTCCAAGTTCGTGTATCCTCGTTCGTCTCGTCTGTACATAGACTGACCTCCTGGTGCCGACTTCTGCTACATACGACCTTGCCTGCCTTCTCCAAGCCTGACCTCTGCTACATCTGACCTTGCCTGCCTTCTCCGTGCCTTGACCACTGCTACATCTGATCTTACCTGCCTTCTCTGTGCTTTGACCACTGCTACGTCTGACCTTGCCTGCCTTCTCCATGCCTTGACCACTACTACGTCCAACCATACCTGCCTTCTCTATGCCTTGACCACTGCTATGCCTGACCATGCATGCCTTCTCCGTGCCTTGCCCACTGCTTCGTCTGATCACGCCTGCCTTCTCTGTGCCTTGACCATTGCTACAAATGACTATGCTATAGACCCCTTTGTGTCCAGAGTTCCACATTGCTTGCTACACCTTCCAATTGCTGTCAGCTTTCATATAAGTTTGACAGTGACACCTCTGTCCCTATCCTTTGGACTTGGACTCCTAAGTCTCCAACTTTTCTCTGCTCAAGCACCTTCAGTCAATCCTCATTCCTTGGTGCTTGGGTTCCTGTACTGGGACCAGTCCAGGATAATAGGGATGTGCAGAGCAAAATTTTATGTTCATATTTTTTATGTCCGAAAGGGGGTCCCACTTGCGGCCAATATGGACATAAAAAAAATCCAATGAGTTGGGTATATGTACATATGTGCAAAAAAAAAAATTAAACCCCCTCACCCTCCTTAATCCCCCCCCCAGACTTACCACAACTCCCTGGTGATCGAGCGAGGAGTGAGGACGTCATTTCTGCAATCCTTGGCGAGAAGCATGTGACGTCGGTGGCACGTCGAGTGACGCGGCGTCACGTGATTCCCGGCTCGTTCGCGCCGGACGGCTCGTTCGGCCCAAAAAGAACTTTTGGCCAGCTTGGGGGGGCCTCCTGACCCCCCCAAGCTGGCCAAAAGTTCTTTTTGGGCCGAACGAGCCGTCCGGCGCGAACGAGCCGGGAATCACGTGGCGCCGCGTCACTCAGACGCGACGTCACGTGATTCCCGGCAAGTTCGCGCCGGACGGCTCGTTCGGCCCAAAAAGAACTTTTGGCCAGCTTGGGGGGGGCCTCCTGACCCCCTCAAGCTGGCCAAAAGTTCTTTTTGGGCCGAACGAGCCCGTCCGGCGCGAACTTGCCGGGAATCACGTGACGTCGGCGTCACGTGATTCCCGGCTTGTTCGCGCCGAACGAGCCGTCCGGCGCGAACTTGCCGGGAATCACGTGACGTCGCGTCTGAGTGACGCGGCGCCACGTGATTCCCGGCTCGTTCGCGCCGGACGGCTCGTTCGGCCCAAAAAGAACTTTTGGCCAGCTTGGGGGGGTCAGGAGGCCCCCCCAAGCTGGCCAAAAGTTCTTTTTGGGCCGAACGAGCCGTCCGGCGCGAACGAGCCGGGAATCACGTGACGCCGGCGTCACTCGACGTGCCGCCGACGTCACATGCTTCTCGCCAAGGATTGCAGAAATGGCGTCCTCACTCCTCGCTCCATCACCAGGGAGTTGTGGTAAGTCGGGGGGGGGGGGATTAAGGAGGGTGAGGGGGTTTATATTTTTATTTTGGCTCAACAATCGCGATTTCCCACATATCGAACATATCTATGTTCGATATGTGGGAAATCCGATCGTTTATGTCGAATCAATTTTTTAAGTAAAAAAAAAATATGAGTTGCGTTTTACTAATGCGGTCAATCCGAATGCACACCCCTACAGGATAATACTATGCCATCGGTCAGCCCCTGTCACATGGTAGGAGCACAAGATGGCACCAGCCATCCATTGCTCCTACCATGTGATAGGGGCTAATCAATGGCACCGGTAGCCCCTGTGACATAGTAAGGGCAAAGGCTATCGGCACCATTTTGAATACCGGCAGCCGACGGCCCGAGTGCAGGAAATTGCTCCAGGACTCCCGCTGGACCACCAGGGACTTTTGGCAAGTCTTGTGGGGGTCAGGAGGGTGGGGGTTTATTCATTAGTGATACGTTGTATTCATGGGGGTTCACCATACATTTTGTGACCCCCACGAATACAACAAATATGGCATATACGTTGCGGATTGCCAGTATGTTGCAAACAAATGTACACCCCTACAAATTTGTAAGCATTTTGATTTTAGTAAACCAATCTCAAAATGGAATGGGATATCAACTGTTTGTAGGGTGAGGTTAAGTTCTTTTTTAATCATAAGCAATAATCCTCCTCTTTTATTAGTTCTGGGGATGGAATAAATGTCATATAGATTTTTTGGCAGTTGATTTATCAAAACAGTATCTGATTTCTTGAACCAAGTCTCTCTAACACCACAAATATCTGGTTTGTTATCCAGTAGGATATTGGTAAAAACTGGCATTTTTTTTTACTAGTGATTGAGCATTAATTAATAACAATGACAACACTGATAGTCCTATAATCGTTAAGTTAATGATCAGAGGAACAATAGTAAGCAATCTCGGTCTGTAGGTTGATTTCCATTGCACATTTTTAAATTTAGGAGCTGGTCTAGAAAGGCTAATAATAGGGTTTATTTGATTGTTATTCATGATGCTAACGTATGAGTAGATTATCCCAGGCTGTGAAAAGAAATGATTATACGGAATCAAGATATTTAAAAGTCAGAAGATAATGAAGTTTTAGAAATTTATGCAATAATTGCTAAAACAGGAGCAACACTTAGGGGCAAAACTAAGGGTCAGGCCCCTTAGTATTGCTGATGATGTGATTATGGCCGCTTCATCAGCCAAGGGGGGAAGGGTACTGCGGGTCTCTCCGGGGGCCGAGGCCCGCATCCAGAATAGAAAATCGGCAGTTGAAGATATTAATCCAATCCTCTGATGAGGCACTTAGGTCCTACCAGCAGATGGAGAGAGGATTATAATTATTATTGTTTGTTTCTGATTTTTTTTAAATTTTATCTTCTCATTGTTTTAAGATCTCAACTTTTAATTTTAATTTTAGTTTTATGATCCTGAATTTTAATTTGTTTTAAATCATAATTAGCTTTAATGTGTGGTATGTGTGTTTTGATTATGTACATTACATTGATAGACATATGTAAGAAATGTGATTCATCAACATTAATAAATAATAATAATATCCACAAGCTCACATGAGACTATGGCCAATTATCTCACAGTGAACAAATACACCCCCAACCATAGCTATTTGTACAGCAAAAGCACTCAAATTACTTGCAAAAATAGATTCACCATAGCTTTATTCCACAGATGATTTCTGTAATGGATTTTTAGCTTGCTTTTCTTATTGCAGCTGCCCATTACATATTAATTAAGAGACCAACATTTCTCCGTTTATAGTTTTGTGGCATAGTAGTACCATTGTTAACACAAAAAACACCCATTCTAGCCAATGCCAGATCTTCAATCAGTCATTATATGTACAACACAACTCCAATTATAGAAAATATTGATAGGAATTAAACCACAAAAAGAGAAATAAAAAGAAAAGATAAACTCCTAGAATAAAATCACATCACGGTCTATAAAATAAAAAAATGAAAACATAAAAACTGATCTCATTTTACTGAATAAAGGGGTCTCATTATATTGAATAAAAGAGACAACTGCTATCTGCCATTGGCTATTTCTAGTTACCATGTGTTATATATAAACAAAATACAGCATTTAAATTATTTATTTATTTATTTAGAAACTTTTATATACCGGTATTAGTGGGGACATCATACCGGTTCACATATTAACAAAAGAATTATTGGAGGAATTATTGGAGGAATTATTGGAGAATTATTGGAGGAAAGAGCAATAAAAAACAATTCACAATCAAGCAAGATGCTCAGCACCATTTAGACTTAACCAGGATCCAGAGTCATCTGTAGCAGTCTTTTTCAGAAGACCTGAGAATTTTAGCATATTGTTTGCCTCATGAAGTGTGTTGAATATCTGTGTCCTCCCTTCCTGGAAAATCCTTAGTTTTGTGGGCTACAGGATAGCATGCTTGGACAAACTTGGATTTAATTTTTGGTTTCCTTGGGATGGATGTGGAGGACAGTGGTAGAAATGACATGAGGGAGAAGGGAGTAGAGTTGCATATGGAAATTTAAGACCACATTTTAAAATGGCCGTCTGCATAAAAATCGACATTTGCGCATGTGGTCAGGCCCAGAGTGTGCCGTGCGCATTTTCAAAAGGGCCCAACCACGCGCATAAGTGCTGATATGCGCACAAGTGCCGGGACTTGAAAAAGGGGCGGGCAGGGAGGCATGGTCTGGATGGGGAGGGGCAGGGCGGGGCGGAGGCTGGCCAGGACCATGGCCAGCCTCCGCCCTGGGGAAGCATGCCCTGGGGAAGCATGTGCTCGCAGCCAGCCAGCATGTGTAACTTACTGGTAAGTTACAAAAAAAAAAAAAAAGGGTTAGCTAGGCTAGATTTAGGGGTCAGAGTGGAGAGGGGAAAGGGAAGGAAGGTTAGGCAGGGGAGTAAGGAAGTTCCCTGAACTTGTCAAACTGGATGGTCCATTTTGGTCTTTATCTGTCATCTGTATGTTGCTGTCATTAACTTCCTCGGTTCTTTTCAGCATTTTTGAATCTTTATATTTGCCAAAATCTTGGAAGATATACAATCTAGAATTTTTTTTTGTTTCAACTCTCCCTGCTTGCTGGTGGCCTCCATTATTCATATTATTTCACTGAAATTGTGAACACAGATTATTATTGTGCTCAGTCTTCCATTAAACATAGGAGTAAAGACAAGGACTCTGAGCTCTATCGTCGTAGAGAGCCGGTGATGATCATTCAGAAAACAATTGTACTAGATTTGAACTTTCATTTTTTTTCTGGTAAGTTTACAGTTCTTAAATTATATATTAGTTTTCAAGGTCATTGTTTTTTTTCCACGAGATGTTTTTAGTACCACTCAAGAACTTCAATCTGAAATTTCAATCTGAAATTGTGAACACAGATTATTATTGTGCTCCGTCTTCCATTAAACATAGGAGTAAAGACAAGGACTCTGTGAGCTCTATCGTCGTAGAGAGCCGGTGATGATCATTCAGAAAAGAATTGTACCAGATTTGAACTTTCATTTTTTTTCTGGTAAGTTTACAGTTCTTAAATTATATATTAGTTTTCAAGGTCATTGTTTTTTTCCATGAGATGTTTTTAGTACCACTCAAGAACTTCAATCTTCTGACTCACCATCATTAAGGCATGTTCAAATTCACCAGCCCGCTCTTCCAATTTTGACAGCTCTTGCCACTGCTTTGCCAAGAGTGGAGAAAAATTGAGTGACTTTGTCTACCATTGTTTCTAATTCAATGTCTAATCTAATTTGGATTTTTGTTGCCAAGTTGCTTAACACATTCCTTATCACATATATCATTACTGGACATAATGTTGAGTCCGCCATTACTTCCCCCTCATCCAAAGATTACTATAGTATTTGCATGTAACTGGTTTCTCTTACACAGCTTTTTTGCCTGCTTTGATCATTTATCCTGATTAACCATTGATGCTGATATTGAACATTCAGCTGCTTCTCTTGATATTTTGTTCCCCAAACCAAGCAGTCCAAGAAACCAAAAGAAGGCTTTTGCATGAGGCAACAGCCTGAGCTAAGTAAAGCTCCTTCTCACGTCTTTAAGGCATCAGATGATACCCCCATCCCCACCCCAGAAAGCAGTTAGCTCAGATTTAAATTAAATGAAATGTCATGTGTATATGCAAGTAGATAGACAAAAGCTATAAATGGTTTCCCTTCGTCAATGGACTGTGACAAAATATACACTTCATACGAATGTCTAATTGACCAAGATGTTATTTAAAATATTCATAACAAAATCCAAATCTTGCCATCATATCCTTGCTCAATAACACATATTTCATACAGATCTCTCTATTATAAAAGCAGGAAATGATACAAAGAAACTATAAAGGGCATACAAAGTATTGTAGATTTTTAAAAGACTATAATATTTCACTGTGAGACAGCTAGGATATTCTGCAGCTTGACTGAAATGTGTTGGTGATGCCTTGTGACTTGTCATAACTGTCACAATACATCTACAACTCTTCTGTTAATTATGTGTAGACAGACATATAAGTGCAGAATTATTCTAATAAAACACAGTTTGGCAGATTGAACAGTAATATGTCAAGCAGTTATCAAACAATTATCATTCCAGATTAGTTGAAGCAGAACTGATTCAGATCAGTGAAACTATCTTACTTGGTAGTGAAAAATGTTTTATTTTATTGAGAATTCAAGCATCTGTTTTTGTTTGGCATTAAGAATAGTTGTTTTGATATTAATTTTAGTTCACCCCACTATTAGAAGATTCTTTCAGAGTCAATTGTTTTGAATATGAAACAAAAGAGGTGGCTTCTTGGTGACATCCTTCAACTGAAGTACAGGGGACTAGCATCTGAATACCCTGTTTTAAAGCTATAGTAACCAAGAGCTAGTCATAACATGGATGCAGGATTTTCAAATCCTGGGGGGATAGTCCAAAATAGCAAATGCAGTAGTCTAGCCCATCTAGTTAAGCAACTGAGATAATAGGCTCCATAGTCAAAGAGTCTACTCCACTGATGCTTTGATAGGAACTTTGAATTGTTCCATGTGATTGGTGGATTATATTCATTTTAAAAAGTAAAGTACTACTTGCATGCCTGACTACTTGGATTTGATTAGTTTTCTTTTTCAATCATGTGAGCTTGGGGAGAATCTGTTTAGACGTTTTGGTAAAAGCTTCTTGTGTTCTCTATAGAACCTCTTTGATTAGGTCACTTGAGCCAGTAGAAAGACAGGAGAATAGCTTACTTTTAGTGAAAAGTGCAGGTGATGATGCATAGTTTAATTGTTTACAAATCTATTTACAAGTGGTTTGGAGGACAAGCACATATGAATTTTTTTTTTTTAAAAACCAAGTTCAAAATTGAGAAACAAAATACTAACTCCAACTAGAGCGAAAACAAACATAAACTGTTTTTGACTCTTTTTTTCAGTGTAGACACTGTTCTAAACAAACATTCAGTTTATAGCCTAAGGCCCCAGTTCAGCTGGTTTTCTGGTTTACAAAAGAGTGGGAGGGGGAATGGGGAAACTCCTACTTTAATCACTTGCCTTTCAGCAGCCTTAAGAAATTCATTCTGTTTTTTTCTGGAGAAGCTTTATTCTGTTTTCTCTGGTTGGCTTTGTCCACATGTATTCCAAGACTGCCCTGATGATCCACAGCCATTTGGGTTTTCAGAAAATCCACACTGAATATGTATGAGTTAAATCTGAATACACTGGAAACCTAGTGTATTCAAATTTATCTCATGAATGAAGAGTCACCAGGGCAGGTTTGAGAAGCTCGGTCATAAGGGGGGAAATTTTCAAAACTTTTCTTCCTCAGTACAAAGTCCATGTATATTTTGTACTCATGAACCTTGTAGCTAATTTACAAAGGTATGCATGTTCTTTCTAATAGAAGATTGCCATGGGTACACAGTATCCTCAGTTTTTTTTGTCCCACTTTTTTGGCAGGTAAAATCTCTCTGGAAAATAATGCACATAGATTTGGAAATAAAACTTATGTTATTATTCTATGATTCCAACCAAACGTGCTCCTTGGAAATTGTTGTTATGCCCGTCAGTCGCAGACGGCTGCGACCTCTCATGCTCTCCTCTTTTTTCCTTGCACTGTCAATCCTAGGACGAATGGCAGCCTCCGCCAACCACCGCTGACCTCCCCGGCATTCCCAGGACGGCGTGGGTGCTGCCGACTACCATCTTGTTTCCGGAATCACCTAAGGTGCGTGCGCTCTAGGGCCTCCTTTGTACATGTCATGGAGGAAACCTTGGGGGCATCCCCTCCGAATGACATCAACTCGCTGCTGTACTTAAGCTGACTGGCCCTGTGCTTCTACAAGTTAGCAAGGAGTTCTCTTGTTGCTGAATCCACTCCATTCTTGGATCTCCAGTTCTAGTGTCCTCTCCTGGTGTTCAGACACTCTGGGTACCCACTCCTCAGGGGCCCTTCCATGTTCCTGGCTATCCACTCCTCGGAGGGCCTTCCTGCCTTGGACTAATCTGACCCACTTCTCGGGACTCTCTCCTGGAACTTCCTCTCGTGCGTACCTTCTACAAGTCTTCTACAATACCAGTCTTACTGAAGTTCCCTATAGTGTACCCTGTGCCTCAGGCCACTACCGTTCCTCTTCAGTAGTTATTGTTCCAGCATATCCTGAGCTGCAGGGTATTTACACATCTACTACAAGATCCACTTCCGGGTTCCTGCATCTCAAACTATATCAACATCTTCAACTCCAGTACAGTCATTCTCTACGTACTGCGCACTGCAGGCCACTACCAGATCTGCACTTCTGAGGTAATCTCCACCTGTCTGAAGGAATCTCCTGGTGTACCCCACACTGCGGGCCACTACGAGATCTTTACATCAGCAGTATCACCCTGGGTATACCCTATTGCTCAAGAACTGTATTTATTTGCATCTCCCGCTCCGCGGGCTATGCCTTGTCTTTTTTCTTAATAAAGTCTCTATCACAGCTGTGTCCTATAGGGATGTGCTTTTTTTTTTTTTAATAAATGCACAATCCACAACATAAAAGTCCCTATTCATTGCATTTGTGGGGTTCTGAAACGTATGGCGAACTCCCACGAATGCAACGTATTACTAACAAATAAAACCCCCACCCTCCTGACCCCCCCAAGACTTGCCAAAAGTCCCTGGTGGTCCAGCGGGGTACCTGGAGTGATCTCCTGCACTCGGGCCGTTGGCTGCCGGTATTCAAATTGGCGCCAATAGCCTTTGCCCTTACTATGTCACAGGAGCTACCGGTGCCATTGGTCAGCCCCTGTCACATGGTAGGAGCAATGGACAGCCGGTGCCATCTTGTGCTCCTACCATGTGACAGGAGCTGACCAATGGCACTGGTAGCCCCTGTGACCTAGTAAGGAAAAAGGCTTTTGGCGCCATTTTGAATACTGGTGGCCCGAGTACAGGAGATCGCTTCAGGACCCCCGCTGGACCACCATGGACTTTTGGCAACTCTTGGGGGGGGGGGGGGTCATGAGGGTGGGGGGTTGTAGTTAATTAAATTTAAAGGGTTGGGATGGGGTTTTTTTTTTTACTTTAATGGGAAACGAATACCATACGTAACTAATGGATGAATCGGGGACCCCTGAAAATGGATGAAACAGATTTGGGTCCTGACGAATACGAATACTGAATCGAACGTATCCATCCCTGCTGCACATTCCTGGTGTCCTACATCGCTGAAGACCACACCCACCAACGGTGAGGTTCACAGGGTTCCTCCCTGTGGGTGGAGACATCTCTCATCTTAGTCCAGGATTCACATTCTTACAAAACCATAACAATTGTGAAGAGAAGCTGGGTTGCAGAAGCCACTGAAAGCCACCGCCACCATGGGAGAGAGCTGGCAGAGCAAGGAAGATAGAGGAAGCAACAAGGAGCACATTGGCAAGCTTTTGTTTCTACGGCAAGGTTTGGACCCTAATCACTGCTGGCCTGGTCCAGTCCTACCACTGCCACCTCCAAAACTGTACCGCTCTAGGGGACTGCATCATTCACCTAGTGCTTCCACCAGTCCTATGCTACTCGCATGGAAGTTCTGGCAAACCTAAGAATGAAAGGTTTAATTTAAGGAAGAAATAATATTAATAGAAGTGCAACCTCTCCCACAAACCAAGCAATGGAGAGACATTTTATAGACATTTCTCAACAATAGAAATAAAAAATTGATTCTAAAGTTGCTATCATAAAAGTGAAGCCTTAGCTAACTGAAGAATAGGCCGAGCAGACAACCAAAAATTCCCAGATGCCTCTGCTGTACTGTGGCCTGTCAGAGGTGAATGAACTCTGAGAGACTTTCTGACTATCACAGATTCGAAGGATATAGAAGATTTGGGAAACTTGTAAGCTCTGCACAGAAAGGCATTAATGACTGTTTGCACCACAATACAGGAAAACTTAGTTTGCATGAAGCCAGGATGCAAGCTTTTGTCTTGCAGATGCATGGTTTCAACGGATGGAAACCAGTTGAAAAGAAGATCCTGTGAGGTGACAGTTTTAATTAAATCCTGGTGCCAAGAAATGGAATTCAGGCCTAACTCCTATTTAAGACCCAGACTGCGATTTGTTTATACAACAAAGAATAACAAAAGAAGAACAGAAGAGAATACAGTGCATCAAAGCCAAGGTGATACAGGAACTTTTATCATGGAAGGGTGGTTTCAGGGAAGACTAGTATAGAATGATTTTTACAATTGAATGGGGGGTGTCATCACAAGCATTTCCTATACATGCTAGATTGTCATGACAACAGCATAAGGTATCTTTGTAAAGAAGTCTTTGGGCAGTCACGTCATTCATTCTGGAAGCTTCGGGAATGTTGTATTTTGATTATATAAGTCAGGGCATGTCAGAGATTCACTGAGATGCAAGTTATTACTAATAGAGGGCATTTATATTGCATCTCCCAGAACACTTGTCTTGGACTTTCTTATAAACAGCTGAATAAATTATATTTTAAAATCTTTTGCTGAATCGAAGTGTTCTTGTTGCCCTGTCCCTGTGTACAGAAATTATGTACATAACTTACAGGCCTGAGCAATTCACTACATTTCATCAGCTGCCAATCATTTGTAGATTTTTCAAAATAGCAATTTAAGAGATTGTAGATTTTATTTTAGAATTTTCAGATTTGCACATGAACTTGTTACATGACAGTTCCAAAATGTACAAAAGGTAAACAATTTAATCCATAACATGAAACTTGTAACTTCAACAGAGCTCACAGAAGCAGAAAATGAAAGGAGCCAAACAGGGCCATCAAATTTATACTTAGCTTGCTTTATGCAGGCTCTAGAAAGGGTTCACAGTTGTAATCCCTGGGCTTCAACATTGATTTTTTTGGGGCTCCAGATTCAGGGGACTTTTGAGAAAGTCTGACATTTAAGGAAGACCAATTTTTTTTATCAACTCTGGCACTAGCCTTGAACAATGTGGACTCACAATGTGCCATGCCATTGAGAATACCTTTTCAGTAGGCCCACTGGTTGGTAGACAGTAGAGGTCACCCTGGCAAGGTATGGACAGAATGTAGCCTTTTGTACCCATTATGCCAATGGATCTGTGGCCATGTGGTCTATGGGCTCTGCAAGATATTATGTGACTTAAATTTATAATGAGGTCTATTTTGATGGGCTGAAGCTATGGCCTGTGCCATTAATGGGGGAATAAAAGGTAGGGAGAAAGTGGAAGCTGACAGAGTACTACTCAGGTTTCCTGTACTATGATGGTAACTTTCATACTGGCTCACAGGCACACATGTGCATGCATTCGTTGGCCCATGCCCAGGGATGTGGCCATTTTATAACATTTGTGTTGCGGTCTCCACCGCTTCCCCGCTATCTGCTGTGCTCAGGGCTCACCTCCGATGGGGGGAACGCCGCTCCCGCGGCTCCGCTGGGTCTTCGGGGCGTCCGCCATTGCTGGGTCATCTCGCTGCTGCCACGCGTGCGCGCGAGGACGCGCATTATGGACGCACGGTCACCGGAAGTCTGGCCCCGCCTGGGTTAACTACGCCACGCCCCAAGCCCGATTTAACCGGCGTTCGTCTGCCTTCTCATTGCCTTGCAACGAGGGTCGCTACTGTTAGTAGTTCTTAGTTGCGCTTCTGCTGTTCTACATTCCGGTTGACCTCAGTTTGTTCCTGACTCCGCTTCTGCCTGCCGCCTGCCATTGACCTCAGCTTGTTCCTGATTCCACTTCTGCCTGCCACCTGCCATTGACCTCAGCTTGTTCCTGACTCCGTTTCTGCCTGCCGCCTGCCAGTGACCTCAGCTTGTTCCTGACTAGGGGTGTGCATTCGGATTGACCGCATTAGTAAAACGCAACTCATATTTTTTTTTTACTTAAAAAATTGATTCGACATAAACGATCGGATTTCCCACATATCGAACATAGATATGTTCGATATGTGGGAAATCGCGATTGTTGAGCCAAAATAAAAATATAACCCCCTCACCCTCCTTAATCCCCCCCCCGACTTACCACAACTCCCTGGTGATGGAGCGAGGAGTGAGGACGCCATTTCTGCAATCCTTGGCGAGAAGCATGTGACGTCGGCGGCACGTCGAGTGACGCCGGCGTCACGTGATTCCCGGCTCGTTCGCGCCGGACGGCTCGTTCGGCCCAAAAAGAACTTTTGGCCAGCTTGAGGGGGTCAGGAGGCCCCCCCCAAGCTGGCCAAAAGTTCTTTTTGGGCCGAACGAGCCGTCCGGCGCGAACTTGCCGGGAATCACGTGACGTCGCGTCTGAGTGACGCGGCGCCACGTGATTCCCGGCGAGTTCGCGCCGGACGGCTCGTTCGGCCCAAAAAGAACTTTTGGCCAGCTTGGGGGGGTCAGGAGGCCCCCCCAAGCTGGCCAAAAGTTCTTTTTGGGCCGAACGAGCCGTCCGGCGCGAACGAGCCGGGAATCACGTGACGCCGCGTCACTCGACGTGCCACCGACGTCACATGCTTCTCGCCAAGGATTGCAGAATGATGTCCTCACTCCTCGCTCGATCACCAGGGAGTTGTGGGTAAGTCTGGGGGGGGGGATTAAGGAGTGTGAGGGGGTTTAAATTTTTTTTTTTGCACATATGTACATATACCCAACTCATTGGATTTTTTTTATGTCCATATTGGCCGCAAGTGGGACCCCCTTTCGGACATAAAAAATATGAACATAAAATTTTGCTCTGCACATCCCTATTCCTGACTCCGCTTCTGCCTGCAGCCCGCCATTGACTTCAGCTTATGCCCGACTCCGCTCCTGCTTGCCGCCAGCCTCCGACCTTTGCCTGCACCTGAGACTGCTACTACTGGCTGCCAGCCTGACTCGGGTTCGTCTCCATTCTACTCACTGCCCGGTCCGGCCCTATTGCACGCCACTGACTCCAGCCCTGCCTTCAGCTGGTCACAGTCTACGGTACACTACAGACTCTGTTCCTGTTATCTGTCTGCTCCGCTCCACGGCTTACTACAGACCCCGGGCCTGCTCACTAACTGCTTTGTTCAATAGGCTACGGACTCTATCTGGCTGCCCCGCTCTCGCTGGGCCTTCCTGCTCCTTGCTGCTGGACTCTGTGGGTTACGCTTGCCCAGGCCTTCTCTATAGAGACTGTTACTGTGCTCCTAAGTCCCAAGGTTCTAGGACCCTATGGGCTCCTCCTGGGGGGTTCCTGGTTCCTGGGTGAAGACCTGTGCCTGTGGCTCCGCCTCCCGACCTACTCTACACCAGGGTAGTTCGGCTCAAGTGTTCACACCTGGACCGCAGCTTCCCAGACTGCAACAATTTGTGCATATATGCACGCATATTATAAAATAGCCTGATCATGCACACATGTGCAAGCAATTTTAAATGGATAAAGCCCTTTGAATACATCCCCTGAGAAAATCTGGATAAAGTGAAACAAAGAGAATTTTCTTTGTTGGGACTCATCCAATATATTTCTAGGATCCTTTTGACGTAGACTGTGAAGATTCATCTGATTCATGTTGATATTGTTGCACTGCGATGGGACGGAGTGCAACTGGGAGCTCTCCAGCGCAGGATGAGGAGAGTGTATGCCCTTGAGGTGAAACCAGTCCAAGTCTGGGAGACTGGAACAGATGAGGAAAGTCAGGAAAACCCTTGAAGACTTGAAGCAGACGGGGAAAGTCCTTGAAGACTTGGAGTAGGCATGGAAAGTCCTTCAAGACTTGGAACAGACGTGAAGACTTGGGCATAGACACATAGGGGGCGAGCAAGGCCCTCAGGCATCCTACACAGCCCAGAGGCTGGTCGCGGACCACACTGTCCCTGGCACACCCTACACAACCGGAACACTGGTTGCAGACCACGTGAGGAACGGGACAGGCTCAGGAAATTTCAGATCATAGGAGAGAAGTAACCCTTCGGATCCTCTGGAGTCAGGACTGGATTCAGGAGCAGATAAAATGTGGATCTTGGAACTTGGATTAAAAAAAAGGAATCTCCAGAGGCACGGGTTGTTCAAGACCTGGAGCATCAGGACCGGGGCGGTATATCAGGACTGGAATGGAACATCAGGACTAGAATGGAACATCAGAAAGATACATAGATGAAGATCAGAGATGCCAGGAAGTGGAAACGAGGAGTCCTAGGGAGGACTAAGCCTCTTGCCAAAGAAAGGACTAAATGACTGAAGGGCCCTTTTGTAGGTCTGGAAGAAGGCAACTCCCTGGGAGGAGTTTGGGTGGACCACACCTGGCTGGCCCTTTAAATCTGGTGAGGCGCGGCGGGCCCACCCCTAGAGGAAGCTGGGCAGGACCCTGGACAGTGGTGTCCCTGCCGCTAACGAGGCTGAGTCGAAGCAGGAGGAAGTTGGGCCTCAGGGCAGGCCCCATCATGGAGTAGCAGAGTCCGGCTGCTGAAAAGAGCTGGAGGCCAGGGATGGGGCCCTCCTGGGCCGCGGAATGCCGAGGACATCGGTGGCTCCTGCCGCGGAGGCAGGAAGATGAAGGGAGAGCAGCAGTGGCCCAGACCACATGGGAATGGTGGCAGTCCCAGCTGCAGAGGTAAGCGGCCTCCCATGGCTCCGACCGTGGGGGGAAGCACAACAGATATAGAGATTTGTTCACAAAACAAAAAAATTAAACAAGAACACAGCATTTGCATCAGTAACTTTATTAGAATTATATTGAGCATATTTATTTTTATGAACAAGAACATTCATCAAAGATTCACACATTTCCTTTTTGGTTTTGAATGGACATTGTTTAGGCATTTATTCAAGATACTAAAAATCTCAACCACACTTTTTACTCTCTAGGACCTGTGTTGATTAGTTATTAACAACATTGTAACAGTGAATAAATAACATGTGGTTTCAATATGAATGATATATTGTAATGCATAGATGTATATGGTAATTGTGTCTGTTTGGGTGATACACTTGTTACTTAGCCAGTTTGGAAACCTCTTGTGTGTGAATATGTGATTTTAAGAATGTACATGTCTGAGTATTGTAGATACACCCTATGTATTTCATTGTATCTTGAGTGATTTTGAACTAGCTATTTTTAAAGTTTTTGTAAACATTCATTAAAGAGACTTGTAATATACACAATGTATTTTATGATTCCTTCACATTTATGATGATGTTTTGTTACCACCCATCATACAGAACTTTCTTTAGGGAAACTTAGTGTTTAGTGGCCAGGGTGTTAGAGATAGGAATTGTTATTTTCTAAATTCTAAGTCCTGTGAAATCTGATAAATAAAAGTCTATTTCTGAGGAGAATACATGTTGTCTTTTCCCCGACAAGTAAGGTGGGAGGGCAGCTGGCAGTGTCTGGTAGCAGACAAATCCCTGCACCCCTAAACCTCCTTACACACCTAGATAGGATTTTAGACAATACCGAAGAGGAGCTGGTTGTCATTGTATAGGTGAGTACAAATGACATAGGAAGGTGTGGAAAGGAGGTTCTAGAAGACAAATTTAGGCTTTTAGGTAGAAATTTGAGATCCAGAACCTCCAAAGTAGTATTCCTTGACACTGCTTTCTCTTCCATGTATAGGATCCCAGAGACATGCAGAGCTCCAGATTCTCAATGCGTGGATGAAAGAATGGTGGAGGAATGAGGACTTTAGCTTTCTTAGGAACTGGACAGCATTTTGGGGAAGGGGAAACTTATTCCAAAAGGATGGGCTCCATCTTAATTGGAGTGAAGCCAGGCTTCTGGCACTAACCTTTAAAAAGGAGATAGAACAGATGTTAAACTAGAACATGGGGGAAAGCCGACAGTTGTGTCCGTCAGTATCCGATGCCCTCTTTCCGCTCTCCTTACCTTTGGCGCCTCCCTCTTCGCCTGCAGGAAGATTGGCTGCCGCAAGGTCCTTCTGCCGAAGTCCTCCGGCATCCCCGGACTGGATTGACTCTGCAACCCACCATGTTTCCTGGAGGCCTAGGGGTGCACGCGCAGCACGGCCCTGACTGAAGTACCGGTGATGGCGCGAACCTCAGGGGCGTTCCCCTGAGATGAAGTCACCCACGACGGATATATAAGGTCTTAGAGTTTGCTAACAGATTGTGTTAGCAAGTAGGGATGTGAATCGTGTCCTCGATCGTCTTAACGATCGATTTCGGCTGGGAGGGGGAGGGAATCGTATTGTTGCCGTTTGGGGGGGGTAAAATATCGTGAAAAATCGTTAAAAATCGTTAAAAATCGAAAAATCGAAAAATCAAAAAACCGGCACATTAAAACCCCCTAAAACCCACCCCCGACCCTTTAAATTAAATCCCCCACCCTCCCGAACCCCCCCCAAATAACTTAAATAACCTGCGGGTCCAGCGGCGGTCCGGAACGGGCTCCTGCTCCTGAATCTTGTCGTCTTCAGCCGGCGCCATTTTCCAAAATGGCGCCGAAAAATGGCGGCAGCCATAGACGAAAAAGATTGGACGGCAGGAGGTCCTTCCGGACCCCCGCTGGACTTTTGGCAAGTCTCGTGGGGGTCAGGAGGCCCCCCACAAGCTGGCCAAAAGTTCCTGGAGGTCCAGCGGGGGTCAGGGAGCGATTTCCCGCCGCGAATCGTTTTCGTACGGAAAATGGCGCCGGCAGGAGATCGACTGCAGGAGGTCGTTCAGCGAGGCGCCGGAACCCTCGCTGAACGACCTCCTGCAGTCGATCTCCTGCCGGCGCCATTTTCCGTACGAAAACGATTCGCGGCGGGAAATCGCTCCCTGACCCCCGCTGGACCTCCAGGAACTTTTGGCCAGCTTGTGGGGGGCCTCCTGACCCCCACGAGACTTGCCAAAAGTCCAGCGGGGGTCCGGAAGGACCTCCTGCCGTCCAATCTTTTTCGTCTATGGCCGCCGCCATTTTTCGGTGCCATTTTGGAAAATGGCGCCGGCTGAAGACGACAAGATTCAGGAGCAGGAGCCCGTTCCGGACCGCTGCCGTTCCGGACCGCTGCTGGACCCGCAGGTTATTTAAGTTATTGGGGGGGGGGGGGTTCGGGGGGGGGGGGGATTTAATTTAAAGGGTCGGGGGTGGGGTTTTAGGGGGTTTTAGTGTGCCGGCTCACGATTCTAACGATTTATAACGATAAATCGTTAGAATCTGTATTGTATTGTGTTCCATAACGGTTTAAGACGATATTAAAATTATCGGACGATAATTTTAATCGTCCTAAAACGATTCACATCCCTATTAGCAAGGGTTCGGGTTACTCTACCTAAGCTACTCTGCCTCCTCGTACTTACCAGGGGTACCCGCTCCTCGGAGGCCTCGCTCTCTCCTTTGTTTTTCAGGTGACAGTCTGGAACCGGTACTCGCTCCTTGAGGGTCCTCATTCCCAGACTTGCTCCGTATTCTCTTCTGCCTGGAAGTCATCACTGCCCACTACATCAGTGAGTTACCATCGCTCTCTCAGAGCTTTCCCTGGAACCAGGTACTCACTCCTTGAGGGCCTATACATTCCAGCTCCTGGGCTTCTATGAGACATTGTGTAAGAGTTCCATCAGCTTCGGTACATGAACTCTGCATAACCTGCCTACTCACTATATTTCAGTTTCTCTCCAGCTCAGCCTCCAGGGATCGCTGTTCCAGTATCTGAGGGACTACAACCCAGCCAGGCATTCCAGCTCACTACTGCCACCTCTGGTGGTTCAGTATATTGTCTAATAAAAGAACTAGTGTGTGTCTGTCTCCTAACTCTGAGCCTGACCGGTGATCCCTCTCCCGATCTTCCCCTGGGGGCGTGGATATCTGCCACTGGTCCAAGGATCCACCCACAACTCTCCTAAATAACTACAGATTGCTAACTCCCTATCAGACTGCTAACTCCTAACAGATTGCAAACTCCCTAACAAGAAATTATTAGAAAATCACAATTTGGGAGCCCAAAATAGGCTACATTGTTTCTCCCATTGACTTCAATGTCAAAGAAACAAATAAATGAATATAATGATGAAACAAAATTTCTGTTGTTTGAAATGAACCCAGCAAACAACTGCTACCTATGACATGAGTGAATGAACCTAAACACATTTTTTAACCCTGAATATGCCTACATAATACGTAGACTGAAATACATTTTTCTGTTCCTGACTTTCAAACTATCATATAGGCCATTGCCCTGAGTGTAATGGAGTACTGTAATGTGCTTAATGTCGGTCTACCAAAAATTGCCTCCATGCCCTTCAGCTGATGCAAAATGCTGCTGCCAGATTAATGACTGGGAAGCCTTATAAGGAAAGGAGCACATCACCCCACAATTAGTTGAGCTTCACTGGCTACCCTTGATGTATAGGGACAATTTCAATGTGGCCTCATTCATTTACAAGGCTTTGAGGGGTGAGGGGCCTCGGTATTTAAAAGATATTTTGTTGCCCTACAATCCTGTTCACATACTGAGGACTGCAGATAAGAAGTTCCTAGTAGCTCCTTTCCCTGCTGATGTTCATTTCATTTCAACCCAGCAGTGAACTTTGTCTATAATTGGTTCTATTTTGTGGAATGCTGTACCCACTGCTATGTGTGAAATTGATGATTACTGTGCTTTTAGGAAGTCATTTTATTTTACCTAAGCCTTTAGTTATATTGATTTCAGGTTTATCAACTTTAGTTTATGATTTATGTTCCTGTTTGCTATGTATATGAGGAATTTAGCTTTTTGTGTTTTAAATTGTAATCCACTCTGAATTATTTGTCTGAGTAGGGTAGAATATAGATTATTTTAAATAAATAAACTGTGGAATCCTCCTGCTGTCATTTTTTTTGTAACATCTGCATGAACATGCTGACTGCGGTAGTCAACATGTGTTTCTTGTTATTTCTTTCAGCATATTTATAGAATTCCCAGTCTGCTGACAGTGGCGGAGTCCCTCAAAAACTGTACATATTATGAAAATCAAATTTTCTTTGTAAGAAAGGTGAGAGTTTGTAAACATGAAGGAAGCTGCCAAATGTGGTATGTATAATCTAGTGGAGAGGGGAGACATCAATTATGATAGAGACATTTAAATACCTCAAAAGTATGTATGAATACACGAACAACAAACCTTTTTCAGAGGAAAGAATGTTCTAGAAAAAGACATCATGGCATGAAACTCAGTGATGGTAGCCATCCTTAATAAGCTGGTGAAAGTGTACTTTGTTTACTTGGGCAACATATAGATGGAGGATTAGTACAACATGGATGATCTACTGCCCCAAATCAAGGAGCTGCCCACCATGGCAATTAAATGCTTTCTCCTGGGGCAGCATCTACAAATGGGTTTGGGTTAGGGTTAGGGTTTGTACAAAACTTGTCAGGAATGAACCTCATTTTAATTTAGGATATGTTGAAAATGATTTTAATATCTCAAATTTACTGCTGATGCCTTCTTATTTATTTATTTATTTAGTGATTTTTTTTTTTTTATATATACCGCGGCACGTTAAAAACATCACCTCGGTTTACAATAAACAATAATTCAGTAACAGTAAAAAAAAAAAGAAAAAAAAATCGAAATAGGCAGGTGGCTCACGGGTTGAAAACCGGACACTCAATTCTTAATCCTTATATTCTGCCTAAAAGAGCCTCATTCTGGAATTCATATTAAGGTATGCTTGGAAAGTCTTCTTAATCAAGCTCATGATGTCCAATATAATTGGGACTGTTTCTGTATCTTTATTTCACATTTTATCTGATTTATCTCTTGGTTCTTCAGGATCTTCACTTCCTTCATATGATCAACAGAACAGTTACTGGGTGTAGTATTAACCTCTCTATCAGCAATGACATTCTTGTGTTTTTTTCACCTTTATCACAATCAGGCTGATACAGTACAATCAGGCTGATACAGTACAGTGCGCTCCAACGGAGCGCACTGTTAGCCAGCATATGGACGTGTGTTTTCGACGTGCTAGCTTTACCCTTTATTCAGTAAGGGGTAATAGCACATCCAACCCCCCCCCCCCAAACCTAATAGCGCCCGCAACATGCAAAGGTAGGCGCTAATTTCTCCGGGCACCGGGAAACTGCACAGAAAAACAGTAAAAACTGCTTTTCTGTGCACCCTCCAACTTAATATCATGGCGATATTAAGTCTGAGGTCCCGAATGTTTAAAAAAGTAAAAAAAAAAAGAAAAAAAAATTGAAATAGGCCCGCGGCTCACGGGTTGAAAACCGGACACTCAATTTTGCCGGTGTTCGGTTTCCGAACCCTTGGCTGTCAGCGGGCTCGAAAACCGACGCCGGCAAAATTGAGCGGTGGCTGTCAAACCCGCTGACAGCCGCCGCTCCTGTCTGAAAAGAGGCGCTAGGGACGCGCTAGTGTCCCTAGCGCCTCTTTTTGCCATGGGCCCTAATTTAAATAAATTAATTTAGTGAATCGCGCGCACAGGAGAGTGGCCTGTGCGTGCGCCGGAAGAGCGGGCATTCACCCGCTCTCCCGTGACTTTTACTGTATCGGCTCGAATAACGGGTTTATTAACATTGATCAGCGTGGAAATTAATTATTTTAAATAGATTATGATTGAGAAGGAATTGGTCCTCCCCTTGCATTTTCTCCCCATGAGCAAGCAAGATGATAAAAATGCCATCAAAGTCCTGGATGAGTCCAGAGCGGGAGGTAAAAACCTGAGCAAAATTCTCTCTCAGGCTGATCATATCAATCATACCAAGAATTTGCAGGAGCTGAAACATGTGTCATGGATATGTGCTCTCTCCATACTTTTCTCCCTCTCAAGCAATCTCAGCCCAACCCCAGAACTCTCTGCCCTCTTCAGCCCAGTTGCAGCATTCTTCACCCAAAAGCCAACCTCAGCACTCTTTTGACTTCCAGCATTCTCTGCCCCCTCCAGGCTGACCTCTGCACTCTGCACTTAGCCCTTCCCCAACAAGCATTATCCTTCTTCCTTCTCTCAGCCAGGGGCGGATTGGCCTATCGGGGGATCGGGCATCCCCCGGTGGGCCGGCCACACTAGTCACGTGGTCTGCCGAGCGCGGCCTTGACAGAGCCACGCTTGGCAGACCATGTGGTATCTCCTGGGCCGGCCTGGGCAGCGAATCCCCGGGCCGTTCTTCATCGGGAATCCTCTGCTGCTCTCAGCAGAACATTAACATGCATACTTGTTAAATAAAACATATGTATAAGCCTCAAACCTATCTAGATTCTCTATAAGGTGAATTTTAAAAGCCTGGTGTGTGCCAAAACCAGGAGATATGTGTACAAGTTGGGCTGGCACGCAGCGAGCGGGTTTTAAAAGCTGCCCAGATATGTGCGAACTTGCTGCCTTGTGCCTAAATTTAAAAAGCTCAAAAAGGGGTGGGGCATGGGCTGTCCTGGATTCAAACTTGAAATTTGCATGTAAACATGTAAATGGTATGAGCCTGGGTCTCCTGCCGTGAATCTTTACTTCTGCTCTGGATGACGCGTAAGCTGTAAAATAAAACATTCTAGGCAGATCAGCAGGGTTTTAAAGGTTGGGTCTAACAGGGGAGAAGGGAGGCTATTAAACTAGGGGGATATGGAATTCCTACTCCTTACCTGGGTGAACTGGGAATGAACTCAGAAAACTGATAATGGTGTCAGCGCACGTGCCTTTTAAAATCCCCCCCCCCCCCTACTTATGCAGTAGAAGCAGCATTTGCACGTATAAGTGTGCGTCCACTTAAAATTGCACTCACATGTGCGTGCGGTAAGGCTATTTTATAACATGCATGCATATACATGCACATGCTATAAAATGACCGTGTCCCTGGGCAATGGTCGACGAACGCGCGCACATGTGCGTCCATGAGCCACTTTGAATGTTTACCATTTATGAGTGAAACTGCTCTGTAACTTTACTTCTGCTTTGGATGATGTGTAAGTTAGAGAACAAAAAAATGTAGACTGATCAGTGGGATTTTAAAGGTCAGGGTTAACAGGGGGGAAGGGAGGCTAATAAACTAGGTGGAGGGTGGAAGTCCTATCCCTCATCTAGGCGAACTAGGAATGAATTGGGAAAACTGGCAATGGTGTCAGTATGCGTATCTTTTAAAATTCTCCCCCTTCCACTGTAGAAGTGGCATTTGCACGCTCAGGCACACATCCACTGAAAATTGAGCGTTGGCTCGTGCCCATGGATGCAGCTATTTTATAACATAAAATCGTCTGTCTGTCAGCACATATTTGCCTGTGCACCATTTTTAAAGTTACTGTTATAGTTCACACAATTTGAAATAGTACACAAGTCTGAAAACTGTGGTACAGTTTGCAAATTGTGCACATGAAGGTACATTTTAAAAGCCTGGTGCACACGAAATAAGGGAGATATGTGCACAAGTCAGGCCGGCACACACTGAGCGAATTTTAAAAGCCACCTGGTGGATACACGTGTACCTGCTGCTGTGTGCACAAATAAAATGTTCAAAAAAAGGGGTGGGACGAGGGTGTTCCTGGATTTTATCTTGAAATTAGCAGGTAAATACTTATGCGCCTAGACGTGCACCGGGGTCCCCAGCTGCGTAACTTTACTTTTGCTATGGATGATGTTCAAGCTATAAAATCAAGAAACACAGATCAGTGGGATTTTAAGGGTTGGGACTAATAGGAGAGAAGAGAGGCTATTAAATTAGTGGGGGTTGTAAATCCTATTCTATTCCTCAGTAAACTGGAAATGAACTGAGAAAAGTGGCAATGACACCGGCACACGGGTCTTTGCGTCCCTGGGTGCGTACCAATGAATGTGTGCACATGTGCACCTGCGCGCCGGTTTGAAAGCTCCTGTCCCTGTTTGCCACCTGTCTGCACTATTGGCCAAAAAGAAATCGTAACAACATTTTTTGGGGTTTTGGCAGTTGAATTTGTTTTGTTTGATGCAAAACAAAAATGGTCTCATTCATCTCTTTTTCCATTTTTATTTCAAATGACTGTATATCCTTAGAAGTCTGCGTCTTATTTTTCATCAGTCATGGTAGGATATTGTCTATTCGTTATTAAAGGATTTATTCATCTACTTGCTTATTATGTGGTCAGTCTAACACAGAAAATACTAGTAAAATGGTTTCAAATTATGTAATGCACTGATGAAAAGAGCCTCTAATTACTGTTTACCCCAGCATCAGGTAGTAATTTCATACCTACTTGGTTGATGTCCGAGTTTTTTATATTTGATGTGTAGTAAGCTTTGTTCTCCGTAAGAATATTTTCAGGGGTATTTTTTTAAGGGGTACAGTTAAATATCATTATAAATATCTCCCCACCCCCAAAATGGTGCAAATTAATTGTTTTCTTTGTCTTTCTTTCTTTTATTTTTTGAAGTGCAAATAAATATTTTTGAGCCTATTCTTGTAGAAGGATAATGGTATTTTGTGCTTGGACTAATAGCAGCTGTGTGTTTTCTCTTCACATCATATCAGATTGCTTTTATATTATCAGTATATTAACATTTAATCACATGTTAACTTGTTGTGGTGTTGAGTACTCCATAAGCATAGCAAGAATTCTTTTCACTTAATAAGTGATTAAATCCCAGAGATACCGAGGGACATTGCATTCTATTCCACTTCCAAGTGTATTAGATTCCCCTCTTCATTATACAGGTTATCTCTAGCATCCTAACACATTAGCTCACTTGTACTAATTCACATGATATTAGGTTGCTGCTCTGTTTTGTTGTGTGGTAGGTTTTCCCTTGAATAGTGGCAGCTGGCTCCTTTTCTTATCATAGTAGAGTAAATGTGCTTCTGACTTACCTTGCTTTGTATTTGATTTTTTTACCAAATTATAAGGTAATAATAGCTTTCCATCTGTATTGCACTAAAATATATTCCTTTGATAATCATGATGAAGATCCCTAAAATGACTTCTCTTGCAGTGATAGTAGAAATCTGCAGAAAAAAAAATGTGATTTACAGTACAGTTTTTCCTTGAAGATGGGATCACATGGCGGCCTGGATCCTTTTTAAAAGAACATCAGGATGATTTCTGAAAGTTTTCCTGTTATTTTCTGCATTTGGAGGATGGGGACAACTTATTAAAATCAGTCTTTATAAAAATGTTAATCATGCAGATTATGCAAATAGCAGACAAAGTATATAACATATATATTAATTCTTCTGTACTTCAATTATTAATCAAAGAGAATACTTTTATAACAAACCATTCAGGGCTGATGTCCACATGTAGCTTATGCATGTAGACATTAGTCTGAATTTTCAGAGCAGACTTCTGTGTATAAGTCCACTTTGAAAAAAGCAGGTATTAAGTGCAAACCTGTGCAGCATGCCGGCTTGGAAGCAAGTATAAATATGAATACATACATTTATGCATATAGGGCCGGATTTTAATAGCTACGTACGGGCGTAGATTTGTGTGCGCCACCTGGCACTCAAAAATATAAGCCCGATTTTATAACATGCGGTGCAGCCGCGCACATGTTATAAAATCCAGGGTTGGCGCGTGCAAGGGGATGCACACTTGTGCACCTTGCGTGCGCCAAGCCCTAGGGGAGCCCCGACGGCTTTCCCCATTCCCTCCAAGGGACGGGGAAAGCCGAACGGGGAAATCGGAGCGGCCTCCGAGGGAACTTTCCTTCCGTTCCCCCCCACCTTCCCCTCCCTTCCCTTATCTAACCTGCCCCCCAGCCCTACCTAAATCCCCCCCCCCACACACCTTTATTTTGTAATTTGTATAACTTGTAACTTGTGCACACCGGCCAGCTGCCGGTGCGTGATCCCCCGGCACGACCGCTGTGCCGGAGGCCTCGGTCCCACCCCTTTTTTCAAAGCCCTGGGACATACGCACGTCCAGGGGCTTGCGCACGTCACCGGGCCAATGCAAAATAGGCTCGGCGTGCGTAACCCCCCTGCGCGCGTAAATCCAGCCGGATTTACGCACACAGGGCTTTTAAAATCTGCCCCATACTTTTTAAAATTAAATATATCTGTGTAAATGCCCCAGCTTTGCCCCCAAGAATGCCACTGTCATGTATGCATAAAAGTATGTGCAAAATTAGGTTTGCACATACTTTTATTCTTACAAATCCTGGGACAATTTTCAAATTTTATGCACATTTATGGGCAGAAATGCTTTTGAAAATGTCACTAGATCTTCTCAAGTTTCACTTTTACAGTATGCTAAGTTTACCACTAACAGCCTTATACACATGGTTAAGCTAGAAAAAGTAACACATTTCACATTAGTATTTTTATTCCAGTTTGAAAAACCTATCTTATGGAAGATCACTGGTGTCTAACATTATCTGTGCTATATTTCATTTTCCCTGAATTATTGTATGTGAGCAAAACTAAGAGACAATTGAAGCTGTGACTTACTGAAAGTGAAGCTGCATATGAACTGGGAACAATGAAGCAATTTTGGGGTGAACATAACAAAACTTGAGGACATGTTTTTGTAGACCTTAGTAATTGATGGATTAGGAAATAATTAATAAGGTAAAGATCAAGACTGAAACTTCTCATGCTGATATTGTTTTGATTGTTTGGATAGGGGAGGATTTGCATCTTTGAATGTTTACAAATACTTGTAAACATATGAATGTACTGAAGTCATTAAGCAGCTGAATATAGAGTGGATAAATTAGCCGGATAAACGTATTCAGCAAAATTACATCAGATTTTCAGAGACACAGGCCCACTTCTAAATATACCCAGCTATCTGGAAGTTATCCAGCTAAGGGGGAGATTTACTAAGCCATGATATTTTATCATGTCATTGGGGGGAGGGGGGGGGAGGGTTGATCCCATGATAGTTTGCCCTTCCTGGACAAACATTTCACCAGTCTCACCGCATGATTTTTTACTATGGGAAAAACAACAAAAAATTGTGCAGCAAAATGGTGCCTATACAGGTGGCTAGGCCACAATCGCATTAAAGGTCCCGAGGCCAAAGATGCACAAATTTTCACTTAGGGCTTTTGGTAGACCTCACCCAACCTGGAATGCCTGTTGAAGTGGCCCCTGCAATAAAAAAGATTTAGAAATTGTGTGAGTCCCCGCTGCACTAGCAATAATTCATTTTAAGGTATGCGGGGGGTTCAGGGGGTGGGGGACAGTGTCCACGGGGGCCCTTAGACCACCAGGGAATTATTTTAAGGCAAGAGAAGGGGAGGGAGGCCTGTCCTTAACACCAGCAATTTCTTTTTTTTTTTTTTGGAAGGAGAGGTCCAGGGGAGGGGAATTTGGGGGAAACCAGAGGGACATTCTACAGTGGGAGATGGGTCTTTGGTTGGGGCAGAAAGGTTTATGTTAATGAAAGGAGTTTGGGTGGGGGAGGCCAGGCATCACCATTCAATTTCTACAACTTTTTTTTTTAACTGAAGGGCTGCCTTGATAGGAGGCCCCAGGTTGAGCAGGGTCCATTAAAACCCCCAGATGACATTTGTGTATTTTGGGGGAGTATTGTTATTTGGAGGTCTGTCTCTCTAACAGGCCTCCTGGGACAAATAATTACACCTCTTTTCAAAGTCAGCCACATTATTTTATTGGCTTTGAATTGCTGTTGAATTTATCTGCATTAGGAAATGTTATGAATGAAAGGCATACAAAGTAGCTAATTTCCATAGGATAATGATATGTTTGTAAAAAAAAAAAACCTACGCAATATGATATCTCGCAATATAGCTGTGATTATAGTGATATCGCAGGATAAACAGCGCTTAACACATAACGCGGCTTAGTAAATCTAGGCTATGTTAGCCGGATAATGTTGAATACTTAGCCAGTTAACTTATCTATGCCCCTGGAATACCCACAGAATGCTTCTGGGTTACCTATCTAAGTTTTATCCATCTAACTATTTAGCTGGATAAACTGGAGGCATTCAATTTCTGGAAATTTTTGAATGTTGCTAAAAGTCTGCCGAAGTCCTGAAAACTGAACAAAAACACTAAGAAAACTGATGTCACGGTTTTGCCTGCTGTGCAGACTCTTTGTGCCAAGGGGTTCAGTTTTTAGCAGGCCCTGCATTCTACCTTGCCTGTTACCTCCTCTTTCTTTACCCGATGTCTCAGCCCCAGCCCTCTCTAACCTAGCCTGTCCAATACCGCAGTGCCTCTTCATTGAGTCACCTCTGCTGTCTGACCTGGGCAGCTTTACCTTGTATCTGTGCCTTGCTTTGCGGCCTCCAGGCTTTCTGCCTTACCTTACCTTAAGGCCTTCGGGTCTCTGTCTTGCTTAGCAGCCTCCAGGCTTTCTGTTTTGCAGCCTCCGGGCTTCTGACTCATGGTCTTCAGGCCTTCTGTGTTCTTTGTCCTGTCTTGTCCACCCATCCATGTTTTGTCCTGCGTTAGTCCTACTCAGCCCTTGTCAACTCCCTGCCCAGCCCAGTTTACTGTCCCTCTTCAGCCCAGCCAGCCTTGCATCACTTGAAGCCCAGCCTACATTGCACCAGTTTCAGTCCAGTCTGTAATGCACCAGCTCCAGTCCAGCCTGCCCTGCACCAACCCCAGACCAGTCTGCCCTGCACCAATTCCAGTCTAACTCACCTAGTACCTGTTCTAATCCCAGCATGCCTCTAATCCTGGCCGTGTCCGGGACTCTAGCCCATATCATGATGTTCAGAGACAAGCCCTACTGGCTCCCAGAACCCAAGGGCTCAACCTGTGAGGGAGGGGGCTGGAAAGGCAAAACACTGGCATCAGTCCAGCCCTGTGGTCCTGCAGTGCTCTGCGGGGGTGCACCTGGAGCACAGCCTGCAGCCCCATGACAACTGATTTCGTTTTTCTTTGGGGTGGTGGATGCTCATGATTAGTAGAAGCAGCACTTACCATATAAGAAAGTGCCCTCATTCTGCATAATAGCCCTTTCTGTGATAATTATTCTCTTTCTGTGCAGACAAATAATTTTTCATAGGATAAATATTTATACAAAATTGAGTACATTTTCAAATGGCTAACAAATGTGAACTCGGCATAAACATGCATATGTGCAGTGTTGGCGCTCATAACCAATTTTATAATTTGTTGGCAAATGTACACACAAAAAACGTGGGCATGCTTGAGTTGTGTCAGGGTGCAGCTCGCTACTTTGTGCATACTTTGCTGTTTCACAAAGAATGTACACGCCAGCGTGTACTTTTCTTAAAGCTGTTTTATGAGCCAGTTTCAAACTCGCATTCTCTTTCTCAGCTTGGTGTTTGGCAGCTGGCTTCTCCCAGGGAGTGGGCATTGCAGCAGGCTAGAAGGAGAGGCACAGGAGGTAGGGTTGTGGGGCACTAAGGGAAATCATTGTCCTTTCCCAGAAGAGTGCTTTGGCCTGTAACCTTTAATTTTGTCTACATTGCTGTCAGCCAGATAAAGGTTCATTGGTTTTCTTTAAGGGAACCTGTCAGTGAATGGCACCGCATTCTAGAGAGGGTTGCTGTTTGTGTAGGTGTGTGTTTGTGTGTTTGTGGGTGTGTGGGTGTCCCACTTGGGGGGGGGGGTGAATGAGTGCCACTGGGAATATGGGGGGAGTGAGTGAATGTGACTGGGGCATACATGAGGGTAACCTGCACAGCGCAGCAATACTACCAAAGAAGCTTGCTGGGCAGACTGGATGAGCCTTTTTGATCTTTTTCTGCTGACATTGCTTTGTTACTCTGTTACTATACTGCAGGGGGGATGGCAGGAGAAATAAATTCCAAAATGACAATTAACTAATGGATACTTATGGATAGACAATGGTTGAGAAGAGAGAAAGAATAGAGGAGGAGGAGGAGGAGGAAAAGGTAGCCCATACAGAGAGTATGCAGGACCAGGAAACAGTTTTTGGATCTCTCTGAGGAGGCAGTCTTGTACCGTTTCAGGTTTAACAAGAAAACCATGCAGAATACTACATGAGGAACTACTGTTCCTCATGTAGTATTCTGCCGAGGCCCTGGATCTCCTGATGAATAGTCATAGAAACATAGAAACATAGAAATGACGGCAGAAGAAGACCAAATGGCCCATTTAGTCTGCCCAGCAAGCTTCACACTCTTATTTTCTTTTTTCTCATACTTATCTGTTACTCTTGGCTCTTAGTAACCCTTTGGTTCTGTTTCCCTTCCACCCCCACCATTAATGCAAAGAGCAGTGTTGGAGCTGCATCTAAGTGTAATATCTAGCTTAATTAGTTAGGGGTAATAACTGCCGCAATAAGCAAGCTACACCCTTGCCCATTTGTCTACCCAGACCATGCGACTCAGTCCCTGTTGGTTGTTGTCTGTATATAGATCCACTTTTCTTCATTCCCCCTGCCGTTGAAGCAGAGAGCTATGCTGGATATGCACGTAGTATCAGACTTTCTCCCCTGCCGTTGAAGCAGAGAGCTATGCTGGATATGCATGTAGTATCAGACTTTCTCCCCTGCCGTTGAAGCAGAGAGCTATGCTGGATATGCATGTAGTATCAGACTTTCTCCCCTGCCATTGAAGCAGAGAGCTATGCTGGATATGCACGTAGTATCAGACTTTCTCCCCTACCGTTGAAGCAGAGAGCTATGCTGGATATGCACGTAGTATCAGACTTTCTACCCTGCCATTGAAGCAGAGAGCTATGCATGAGTATCAAACTTTCTCTGTGCCCTTCCATTCAGAGAGGCCATGCCTTTCCAATACATCTCAAGGTCACTACAGCCAAGATCTTTTTGGCTTTGGAATGTTTCAAATATCTCTAGGGGTCAAAGCTGGAATAAGCCATTTTCTGGCTGCTTTTCTTAGGAAAAAACATTACTATATATCTTTTGACTGGAAAAGTCAGCAACAATAGAACATTTTGACTGATTTCTACCAAATTGCATGCATCCCCTTGGTTTTGGGGGTTGCCAATTGTACTCCCATAAGAGTACCAGTGACCAACGAGACGTCCTACTGCTTCCACTTCCTGAATTTTCAGGAACTCTGCAATGACATGGAGATCATCATGGATGTAGTACCATCACAATGTTTGAATCCTTTCACATTCAGGAATTCATGACCGCTTCTAGGAAGGTCACACCAGGAATGGCTTCTAGGTAGGTATCCTACTCTTGCTACGACCACAATTAGCAAGACACCTCTGTTCTTTTTCTCTACCTGATATCTAGATGGACTTATCACTTAGGCCCAGGAGGCCCACATCCGCCTCTACCTGGAAACAAGCCTGCTGTCAACCACCATAGGATATCTCACTCAGCTCTTCTCTTTCTTATTTACAGGCGATAAAGGATATCTACTCAAAATGAGACTCAAGATCACATGGCATACCTCATACTGAGCAGATGTGCACTAAAACATGATCCACCAGCAGACCAGGGAAGTCATCAAGAAAAGCTTTGGCCTACTGAAATCACATTTCCACCTTCTGGACAGATCTCAGAGATATATTCTCTACAACCCCATCAAGGTCTATGAGATCTTTCTAGCTTGCTGTATGCTTTATAACATCACCAAAACCAGAGGACTGCCTCCTCTTGAGGGACTAGATGATCCTCTTGAGGAGAAGAAGGACGAGGCATAGGGTCTGAGCACTGAGGATTTGCAGGATATACATCACCAGGCTCACAGAAGGCTGTAGAGGAAAGGAACAATGATTCAAAGACATTTTCAACTGAGAAGATGCATTTATTTACAATGCTAAGTGAAATTTGTACATAGAAAACAATAAATGAATGCTTCCTACAGCTGTCATCTCTTTTTGGGAGAGCCTCCAATGCTTTGAACTAGCCTAATTTGGTGCTCCTTTGCAATGGTATCCAGTCACTACTCACAGTGCCTTTGGAGGGCACAGGCATTGAGAGCAGTGGCAGGGGGTCAAAACTGCAAGAGAGTTATGGATTGTTGAGTAGCTCCTGAGAGATTTCATGGGGGGCGGGGGGAGGGACACAGAGGATGAAGGCCCTCCAGCTGTGGTATACCTCTACTCTTTAGCAGCAGCAGTATCACAAGAAGAGGGAGGAGACTTCCTGTGTGATGGTAGAGTTGTGGCTGGAGGCAGCATTGGTGCAGGAGGGTAAGGCTCCATCATTGATGATGGTGGATCCACTAGAGAAGCCTCCTATTTGACTGGTGGAACAGCAGCAGGCAATGGAGCAATCTAGGGTGGTGGTTCTGCAAATGCTAGGGGAGGCAGCATACAGGGGTCCAGTGTCTGCCATGGAGCATTCCATACAGGCTATGGTTGGCAGGGTGGTATCCACTGCAGCAGACTGTGTTCATGTACTACTGTTCCTCATGTAGTATTCTGCCGAGGCCCTGGATCTCCTGATGAATACTCTGTGTTTCCTCCTGCAACACTTCCTTCAGGTTGTGGTTGTCCTGCTGTAGACCTGCAATTTTGTCTGCTACTTTCTCTACTGAAATGGCAGAGCTCTTGAAAACCAATGTTTTATCAGGAGAAGGAAAGGCAACTTGTAAGCCACATTGAGTGGCACTTCATGGTGATTTGCACCTATGGCCATGGCCATACTGGCCATAGGCTAGCTACGGCTCTGCCTCCACCAGCCTCCCAATGCCAGCACGCAAGCCACCCTCTGGACAGCTACCTCTATAACTGCTTGAGCTTATAATTATAGGTTAGGAATGGGTGTCACTTCCACAAAGCCTGTCTCTTCAGCCATGGGGTGCTGCCCTGAATTTGGGGGAAGCTGTCCAGTGAGCTGCTTGCTTCCATCAGCTAGTAAAGGCTGAACAGCCACAGGCCCTATTCCCAGAGGTCCTGGGGCCAAATAGAGAAGAGGGCCTACTAGGAAGGGAAAAGGGATGGATGGCGGTATAGGCCTGAAGCCTCCCATGTGGGGGGGGGGGGGGGGAGAGGGGGCAGTGGCTGCTCTGCCACTATAGGGTCATCAGGTAGTGGTAGTGGTGGCTGCTGCTCCAGCAGGAGGGGGCCAGGTGCTCTTCCTCATCCTCTTCTTCCTCATCCAATCTACTAGTATGTGTGAACAAAGCAAAAAGTGTCAAGCTATAAGCTGGTGTGCTCCAGGATGTGATGTACAGCACAATAGAAAATGTTAGAGGGTTTTCAGTTTCTGGAAGAGGTGGCAGCAATGGGAAGTGCTCCTATCAGTAGGACACCATGTGCTATAGGGGGTGGTAAGGTTCCCAGAGATATGTAAGCAGCCTTTTACAGCACAGTGTTGGTTGGGAGGCCTTGCTTCTCTCTGGAAACAAACTTGAGTGCTTTTACTTGTACTGAGGGGAAAGATTAATTTTTGAAAGGCTGTTTTATGCAGAAACACAGGAGTTTACCTGTATAAAAACCTCTGAAAATTGGTCTCACAATATTGCTCACTTGGAGACAGGCTACAGCACACCTTGCTACTATAGCTTCTGTTTATTTTGTTTCCCCAGGTTCATACATTTTTTCCTGCTCATTTTATTTTAAGAAAGTCTCTGTTTCCTTTATCAGCTTTAGAACTGGGTATCTCATATCAGAGTATTTTGTGCAGTATAGAAGGAAATGCATTTCTGTTTCTATTTTCCCCACTGCTGCACTATATACAGTCTGGCTTCTTGGAATTTTTATTTCTGTTTTTCTGTCTGCTTGTTTCTATTTCACATTTGTAGTAATTGTTGTAATATTTAATTAGAGTTTATGGATGAACAAAGTAAGGTATTCTGCTAGCATGCGGTTTCTGTGTAGGGATCTATTCAGTATAGCTTGTTTTGTTTTCCAATCTGTACCTCCCAATAGGGAGAATATTGGTGTTTTAGCACTTGCCTAATATTTGTAGTGCTGCCTTTATGTAAATAAGGGTGTTGTTGCTTGAGTTCTGGAAGTTAGAACTATTTGGTAGGTTTGCTGCATATCTGCCTACTGTGGTATATGCAAGGTTGTGTGTTACTTCACAAAGTCTCGGAGAGTAGTAGAACCTTGTGTTGCTAATCTTTAGGGACGTGCAGACAAGTGTAGACCAAAATATTTTGTTTTGTTTTGGTTCAGTGGAGATTTTTGTTTATTTTCATTTTGCTTTCTTTTTTCTTTTTAAATTTTTAGGGTCTATACAATTTTGCACACAAAAAAAGCACTTTACACATGCATATTGGAAGCTGTGTACATAAATTGCTAATTTGGAGGTAATTTTCAAAGGGGGTTTCTGATGTAAAAATAGCATATATGGGCTTAAGTGACATACATGTGCATATATGCTGTTTTTTTAATGTTAAGAGTATGTGCATATTTTTGGTTTCACATGTACGAGTTTCTGGGGGAAAAAAAAAGGGCAGTCCAGTTGCATTCCAGAGTGGGTTTTAAAACTAAATGTAGTAATTGCTAATTTGTAAAGATATACATGTATTCTTACGAAACATGTTCATACATGTTTGCATTTGCTAACTGACTGCTTCTACAGAAAGTTCTAAAGGAAAGGAAGAAAGCATGCATGGGGGTAACTTGCTGGTGCGGCAGTTACTACCCTTAACCAATAAGCCTTGATACTTTTGATGCAACTCCAACATTGCTCTTTGTTTCAATGGCTGGGGGAAAAGCAGAATTGGATTCAGAAAGCAACCAACGAGGGCCCTGACTTTTATGGTCTGGGGAACTGATAAGCATGGAGGTAACCTGCACAGAGCAGCAGATACTACCCTTATCAGAAGGCATGGGATTACTACCCTTAACCAATAAGCCTTGATGCTTTTGATGCAACTTGCAACATCGCTTTGTGCTTTGACGGAGGGGGATGGGGGGTGGAGGGAAAGAGGAATTTTGGATTCAGAGACAACCAACATGAGCCATGACTTCTATACAGTCTGAGGTCCAATACACAGACACTGAGGAGAAAACACAGGACTGCTTCTACGGCCAACTCCATAAGCAAATTATGTCAAGCAGCACTGACGGATACATGGGGTAACCTGCACTGCGTGACAGCAAGCTACCATGGGAAGCTTGCTGGGCAGACTGGATGGACCATTTCTATGTTTCCATGTAAGAGAAGTTGGACTTGTCTGTTATCTGCAGTTTTTGAGTGGGAGATCTGGTAGGGATTCAGGATGAAGTCTAGAAAGTCTAGGAAAAGCTGAAGAAGGATTAGGTGAACTAGTGATTCCAAGTATTCGCACATACTTTATAAAATACCTGGGTCCTGTCTCCAAGCAGTCCTGTCTCCAAGTAAGTTTGTGCAGTGTTACAATTATTTTGTGCTTAAAATATGCCTGCATATGTTTAAAAAATGGTTAGATAAAGTGTGTGTTTACTTGCATTGGAAGTATGTGTGTACTAAACTAAAAGAATCATTCAATGTATACACACTATTTGTGTCATAGACCATCAACATTTATGCCATGGACTGCACACATTCAATGTGTCCTATGTCTTGTGCCAGTGGCATGTAATTATAATCATAGGCCATAAGTCTTTTGTTTTTTGCATATACTTTTTGATGCAAATAAAATCACTATTGGTGGAAGAATAAAGTGTCTTTTGTTTTTCAATTATATATAAAGTTAAAAATCGTAGAGCATATAGAAAGACATGATTTAATGGAACATAGTCAACATGGATTTACCCAAGGGAAGTCTTGCCTAACAAATCTGCTTCATTTTTTTGAAGGGGTTAATAAACATGTGGATAAAGGTGAACCGGTAGATGTAGTGTATTTGGATTTTCAGAAGGCATTTGACAAAGTCCCTCATGAGCGGCTTCTACAAAAACTAAAAAGTTATAGGATAGGAGGCGATGTCCTTTCGTGGATTAAAGCTGGTTAAAAGACAGGAAACAGAGAGTAGGATTAAATGGTCAATTTTCTCAGTGGAAAAGGGTAAACAGTGGAGTGCCTCAGGGATCTGTACTTGGACCGGTGCTTTTCAATATATATATATATAAATGATCTGGAAAGGAATACGACGAGTGAGGTTATCAAATTTGCAGATGATACAAAATTATTCAGAGTAGTTAAATCACAAGCAGACTGTGATACATTACAGGATGACCTTGCAAGACTTGAAGATTGGGCATCCAAATGGCAGATGAAATTTAATGTGGACAAGTGCAATGTGTTGCATATAGGGAAAAATAACCCTTGCTGTAGTTACACAATGTTAGGTTCCATATTAGGAGCTACCACCCAAGAAAAAGATCTAGGCATCATAGTGGATAATACTTTAAAATCCTCGGCTCAGTGTGCTGCAGCAGTCAAAAAAGCAAATAGAATGTTAGGAATTATTAAGAAGGGAATGGTTAATAGAACGGAAAATGACATAATGCCTCTATATCGCTCCATGGTGAGACCACACCTTGAATGCTGTGTACAATTCTGGTCGCCGCATCTCAAAAAAGATATAGTTGCGATGGAGAAGGTACAAAGAAGGGCAACCAAAACGATAAAGGGGATGGAACAGCTTCCCTATGAGGAAAGGCTGAAGAGGTTAGGGCTGTTCAGCTTGGAGAAGAGATGGCTGAGGGGGGATATGATAGAGGTCTTTAAGATCATGAGAGGTCTTGAACGAGTAGATGTGACTTGGTTATTTTCACTTTCGAATAATAGAAGGACTAGGGGGCATTCCATGAAATTAGCAAGTAGCACGTTTAAGACTAATCGGAGAAAATTCTTTTTCACTCAACGCACAATAAAGCTCTGGAATTTGTTGCCAGAGGATGTGGTTAGTGCAGTTAGTGTATCTGGGTTCAAAAAAGGTTTGGATAAGTTCTTGGAGGAGAAGTCCATTAATGGCTATTAATCAAGTTGACTTAAGGAATGGCCCCTGCTATTTCTGGCATCAGTAGCATGGGATCTTCTTAGTGTTTGGGTAATTGCCAGATTCTTGTGGCCTGGTTTTGGCCTCTGTTGGAAACAGGATGCTGGACTTGATGGACCCTTGGTCTGACCCAGCATGGCAATTTCTTATGTTCTTATGTACTTATTTGCAGAGACATTGTGCTGTTTCACAAACTAACCATGAAGATTTAGTGATGCACTGCACTGTTGGTGGTGTAAAATCCCTGACACAGGCTCAGTGTTTTGAAATGGATCATTTCTGCTTCAGGAGTGTTATAAATAGTTTGAACATATTACGTTGCATCAACACAATGAAAGATCCTTATTTATAGATATATAGATACTTAAACAACCATGGTTTTGCACAAAAATGCAATTCAATATCCTCCGTGTTCCTAACAATAAAAATATAAAAAAGTGAGCTATTTGCCTGAGTCTCTGAAAGGACACAGTGGAAGAACAATTTTGGAAAACATTAAAAAATGCTATGTGAGTTTACAAACCGGTCACTTCTGAACATTCCAAACATCAAACAGTGTCAAATAATAAATACGGCACTGCATTACCAGACTCCTGGACATTTTGCAATAAACCATGATGACTATGAAATTTAACTAGATGTAAATCTAGACATTTAAAGACAACAGCATTGTGACTCCTCTGCTAGCAGCATCTATGCAGTATATATACTTCCAAACCAAGTAAACACTCACTTTCTCTAACCAGTTTTTATTCCTAGGCACACTTATTTTACATGCAAAATAATAGTACAGTGCTTGCCATACAGTTTATAAAATACTTGCATCGCCACGCATCCACTTACACATACAAATTGTGCACCAGTGGTTTCAAATTTGGGCTCTTTGCATGTACAAGTTCCAATGTGAATGCACAAAGTGCTTTTACTGCATGCACTATGAAATGTGCACAAACCACTGAAAACAAATGCAAATGAAAATTTTTGTTTTTTTAGGAGGCACTGCTGATTTGCATCAAAATGTGTTAGGCTGTTATCGCTGGGGTTAGTGCCCTAACACTCACGATAATGCCATAATGCCTGCATTATTCATTGCATTGCGTAATGCAAATGCAAATTTTTAAATTTTAGTCAAAGGGGAAGAGTTTATGAAAATGAGGGGCCTTTAATACTGTGTGCAATAGCATAAATGTATATTATCATGCTGGAAATAACTACACCTTTTTTTCCTGGTGTTAAAGCTCTGTTGCCTCTGGGGTGGTATACATAGTGCTCAACTATTTAAATCACTGTATGAAGGCCAGTTAGTAACTTGAGGTGAGGTTTTGGTGGTGGTCTAGAGTTTTGGTGCCAGGTTTACATTCACAGTGAGACGTACAAACAGCACAGTACAGATCCGTGAAGATCTGATGTGTTTTGGAAGAAGGAAAGGTACACAAAGATGAGATTTCCAAAATGTTCTCTCACTCTAGCTTGATGCTCTCTCTACCTGGGTACCATCAAGCTAGGGTAAGAGAACATTGTAGAAATCTCATCTTTGCGTACCTTTCCTCATGCCAAAACACATCAAATATTCACTGATCAGTACTGTGCTGTTCGTGTGTCTCACTGTGAATGTAAATATGGCCCCCAAACCCTAGACCACAACCAAAACCTCAGCACGAGTTACTAGATGGCCCTCCTATAGTGATACAAGTAGTTGACATATGAGAGCCTCATAAAGAGGTTCTCTCTCTCTCTCTCTCTCTCTCTCTCTCCCCCCAATCCATCACAGGTACAATAAATTTATCACACATTGCAATAAAATACCTATGTGAAGCACTATTGTAGCACAATTCGCCTAACAATGCAGAATTTATAGCATTTTGATGAATCTATGGGTTGGGTTTGCTCCATTGAAACAAAAATAATTTTGTTATAAAAACCATATTTATTTCAAACAAATGTGCATTCCTACTGTTTGCACCTCTGGAATAGTCTCGTCTTACTGAATCGTTCTTTAAGTGCTTGTATTTTCAATCAAGATGAGAAAATTAATGCTTCTGATGGACTGAACAGTTACAAATGTTGGAGCCTTGAAGATGGTCTTATTGCTTACAATTTTGAAATCTGCTAGTTCAATCATTTGTTGGTGTCATTATCAGCTGTATCCATGATAAAACTGCCACAATAACAAAGTCTCATCTCTATAATGTCTAGAAAAACAGTGAATTCTGAAGAATACTAATAAATTCTTATGAAAAATGCTCCAAAGTTACAATACAATTCTTTGAGATTTATTCAAGAAATAAATAAAACAGGATTTTTGCAAAAAATTTGTGTGTAATCCACTTTGAAATGCCTGAAATAAAATCAAATACAAGAAAAACATAAAAAAAACTTGCTACATTTCTGATATTTTTATTTTCAGGATGACTTTTTTCCCCACACACTTTGATACATATATGATAGGTTGAACATTGATTTTTTTTCGGTGCAGGAAATTTTGTTTTATATGTGTGCAAGGAAAAAGGCTGATGTGCATTATTAATAAATTATTCACATAAAGCTATCAAATAATTGTATATGCACAAAATGTCTGATTTATAGCATGAAATTAATATCACAGGAATGTATGGATGTTTATTGTAATTTATTTATGTATTTTTGCTAACCTACATTAAATCAAAAAGGCCTCAAAATGGAGATCAAAATAAGTTAACCAAAGTATATCATATACAGCGTAAAGCAAAACATTAATAAGCCCTCCATCTAACTACATCACATAATTATACAAAGATCAACAAAATATAAATAATATTTCACTATAAAGAGAACTATGCATGAATTGCTTAAACATTTTTCACTGAGTTCTCTTCAGACATTACGTACTGTATGTCATATCTATGGCAATATAAAAGAAAATGATTTTGATTTTCTGGCATTATGTCATGCTATATGGTACTGAGGTACCATATGGCAAATGTGACTTATGGCACTGATAGCGTGCCATAAGTCATCATTTCTTTTGTAAGATTTCAGTCACAGGATCACTTCACTTTGGTCAAAAACATGGTTTGTTTTTGTAGCTGCCATGTACTACTGTAGTCTTTTAAAGGTGGCCACCACAAACCATCTCCTTCTTCAACCCATTGTAATCCAATGCGACAAAGTTCTGAAAAGTACCATCATCATCTACTAACCCAGCCATTATTCAGGAATACCCTGAAAGGTAGCATTCTGCTAACTAACCAGCATTTTACATAACTTTTTCCTTTAATTCTAAAAGCAAAAACAAACGAAGGAAAAAAATAAATCAATTTCTTTCTGGTTTTCAGTTTCACCAGAAAGGTATTATGTCCTGTCTATTATAAGTATTGCATATTAATACATCAGCATGAATTTTCAAAGAAGTCTGAACGGTATCAAGCTACATGTGCAGATCTTGCTTTCTTTCACGTTAGAACGACAGCAATATTTTTCAAACAATTTAGAAAATTGCCTGTGAATTAGAACAATTGCCTGAGGTAAGTCAAAATATTTATTCAGTTCTTTTTTTTTTTTTTTTTTTGAATAATTGAAATGGGATAGAATTTACCATAAAAATGTCAAAAGGAAACAATTAAAAATAATAGGTGAAGATATCATTATTCACATTTATCAAATTCAGACTGCAAAGACATGAAAACATTTTTTCAGTGAACCAGCCGCATTTTCTAGACTGGATAAATCCTTCAGTTTCTTCTAGGGCCTACATATATGCATGTAAGTTTGAGTCAGTTAACAAGCGCTCTCCGAGAACTGTATCAAGAGAGACTGCTGACAAGCACCCAAAACAAAGCTTCTTAAACCCAGCCTTTGTGTGCACACCCATTATTCCACTCAGTAGGAAATGACAAAGATTTGAATATCTCTTCTATAAGTCTACTGATAATTTGTTTCATGCAAGCTTTAAAAATAAAAAATTGCAGCCTATGAAATTTTCATGTATGTCAATAATAGTCCATTGGATATATAAACAAGAGACTGACAATCGACATAATTGTTACAGAGCAATAAACCTAAGAAATCCTGGATCGGTGGCCCTGTTCATCCCTCAGTCTATGACCTGCAAAGTGTCACTTTCCCTATGATCATGCTGGATTATATCTTTTTTAAGGAAAGGACATTTTAGCCTATTTGACAATGTGAACACTGATAGTTCTTTACCATTCCCATTATTATTATTTATAATCTTATATCCTGTAAAATAATATTCTCTGTCTCATTAGTATGGAAATAATATCTAGCATATTTTAAGCATTTCTGAACATAGGATCATGCTGTATGTGAGATTGTGGTGAATGGTGATTGACGGTTATTTTACAGTACTACATTTGTTATATGCATTTATTTAAAAAAAAATCATCTATCTCAACTGTTCTAGGCAGTTTACAAATACACGTTCAGAATAAAATCAAAAGACGAGGGAAAATACTACACGGTACATAAAATTATTCAGTCAGGAGTGTGCAGATCAAACAAAGTAATTACTAACACTAGCCTGACACCAAAAAGGGAAAAAAAACCTACAACATTTTGCTCAGCAGGAAGCATCAGAGATCATAATTTACATTGAGATATTACCATACGCCTGTGTAAACAGTAATGCCTTCAATTTCTTGTGAAAATTTTAAAGACTTTGTTCAGGCTGTCAAATTGTCAGGTAGAAAATTCCAAAATAATGGACCAGCAACAGAAAAAAGTCTGTCACGTCTCTCCTAGGTGAGCTTTATGCATAGACGGTACATCAAGCAAATAATGTCCTGCAGACCTCAAATTATGAGCAGGTTTATAGATGTTTAGGAAAGCATTTAAACAGAGAGGGGTATTACAACTTAACACTTTATGAACCAATGTTAAGCCCTTCAACTTAACTTGGAAGTTGCACAAAGCAGCCAAACTGGAGTAATATAATCTCTCAAGTAGGAGCCATTTAAAATCCTGGTTGTGGCATTTTGGACAGTTTGCAATGCCTTCAAAGAAAATGCAGGCAGTTCAAGATACAACAGTCAAGGCCAGTCAGTATGAGTGACAGAAAAACCAGGTTTCAGTTTCCGAAGTAGATCTAACTTTAAAAAGACCCCCCTTGACTACAGAACTGATATGAGGTCTACATCCATTGAAACCAATATCCTATGATCTGTGACCTCCGTCACCTGGTGTAATTTGCCCAACATGTGCGCTGTGTCTCGCACATAAGATTTCGTTATTGCTAACTTTTAAACTGGTGTGCGGACAGCTTCCCCCAGATTCAGGGCAGCATCACATGTGTTTGCGTTCATCAGCCCATACCCAGGGACATGGTAATTTTATAACACACGCATATATGCACACTTTATAAAATAGCCTGTGCACACATGTGCATGTAATTTTAAGTGGACGCGCGCCTATTGCACACAAATGCTACTTCTAATGCGAAAGTGGAGGATTTTAAAAGACACACGCACCGACACATTACCAGTTTTCCCAGTTCATTCCCAGTTCATCCAGCTAAGGAATAGGACTTCCAACCCCCCACCCCCCCCCAATTTAATAGCCTACCTTCTCCCCTGTTAGCCACGCTGATCTTTCTAAAATGTTTTGTTTTACAATTTACACGTCACCTACAGCAGAAGTAGTTATGTAGCAGGGGACCCAGGCGCATGCCAGTGCATGTCATTTATGTGCAAATTTCAAGTTTGAATGCAGGAACACCCGTGCCCCACCCAGACCACACTTGAAGCCCCATCCCCTTTTTAAACTTTTCTTTTATGCATGTGACAGCAAGTACAAGTATATCATTATTACCTGGAGGCATTTAAAATCTGCTCAGCGCACGCTAGCCCAACTTGCGTGTGCATCTCTCTTTTTCTCTACATGAATCCTGTTTAAGAGAAAAGCACACGAACAGTTATGAGAGCATGCCAAAGAGCACACCCCTGAAGCAGTCCATCCATGAAACAAGGCACCTGGGTCAGGTTAGGATATTTGGACAGTGCCTTGGAAGATTTGCTTGATAAATACTTCATTTTTACATATAAAGACATTTTCTAAAAACCATATTGAATTGACTGAACTGAACTTTGAGACAAACCGTTAAAACTATGAGCACAGTTATCAATTTAATTTGCGTTGAATCTCGATTCTATGAAGGTCTCTTTAATTATCATTATGAGTATATGTGATATTTTGAAGATATTCACAGACTAATCTGAATAACCTTAACCTTTATTTTATATCTCATACCTTCCTTACTAAGAATCACCTAAAATGATTTGTAAATTGTTTTTCTGCAAATATGTTATACTCTGCCTTTGCCGAGATGTTAACTACCACTTAGTTGTACTTGCATGTATGATGTTGTTTTATCTGTAAACCAGGGTGAAGGCACTCAGCTATACTTCGGTATAAAAAAGACTCTAAATAAATAAATAAATAAATAAGTAAATAAATAAATAAATGTTGGTGGTTTTTGGAGCTAATATAAAAAATGTTATGTACCATGTTTGCTTGTGTGGAAAAATGTTATATACATTTGAACCTCACTGATTACTCTTTAGGTGCCAAATGGAACAAATACAATCTGGGGTAGATTTTAAAAGAAGCGCGATCAGCCTACTTTTGCTTGCGCATCAGACTCAAGCAAAAGTACGCTGGATTTTAGTAGATACGCGCGGAGCCGCGCGTATCCACTAAAATCCTGGATCGGCGCGCGCAAGGCTATCGATTTTGTATAGCCTGCGCGCGCCGAGCCGCGCTGCCTCCCCCCGTTCCCTCCAAGGCCGCTCCGAAATCGGAGCAGCCTCGGAGGGAACTTTCCTTTGCCCTCCTCTCACCTTACCCTCCCTTCCCCTACCTAATCCACCCACCCGGCCCTGTCTACACCCCCCCCCCCTTACCTTTGTCGGGGGATTTACGCCTCCCGGAGGGAGACGTAAATCCCCGCGCGCCAGCGGGCCTGCTGCGCGCCGGGCCGCGACCTGGGGGCGGGTACGGAGGGCGCGGCCACGCCCCCGGGCCGTAGCCACGCCCCCGTACCCGCCCCCAAAACGCTGCCGACACGCCCCCGGAACGCCGCGACGACCGGGCCCGGCCCCCGACATGCCCCCCTCCGAGAACCCCGGGACTTACGCGAGTCCCGGGGCTCTGCGCGCGCCGGGAGGCCTATGTAAAATAGGCTTCCCGGCGCGCAGGGCCCTGCTCGCGTAAATCCGCCCGGTTTTGGGCGGATTTACGCGAGCAGGGCTCTGAAAATCCGCCCCTCGGCGTATAATGCATGCTTAAAAGCTTTCCTTCCTGTTTGGAAAGGGTAACCTCTCTGCAGAACCTACAAGACATATCCTTGAGACTGTTTTTTTTTATATTCATCCAATGCATTATAGAATGAATCTTCTTAAATGTAAAAACTGGCCTACTATAATATTTTCTGGACTGGCTTAAAGGGATAACTATCATATCAAAATAAATTAATTCCATCTGTAGCTTTTCTGTAAATTGACTTTGTAATGCCACACAATGTTTTCTCTATGGAAATATTCAGAAACTGTATTTCTCTGAATCTACTTGCAAATTAGATGGCAAACTTTGATCCCGTGCATTCAACCAATCAACAAACAAATATAATTGCTCAAAAGAATCCATCTGGATAAAAAAATTGTCATCTATGATTTATTTTCACAATCTAATAACTGGCCACAATTTTGATATATGCATACTGATTTTCCAAATTGGACAAAAAGTAATAAAGCTATGGGAAGGGCCATTATAGCACCCATTGCTTCCCTTTTATTTGCTGAAAATATTGTCCATTAAATGTAAAACAAAAATGTTGTTAAAGCTACACGTATTAAATTGGTCAAAAACTGCACTTGTGCAGCAGTATATGATTGACTCTTCAAAATTGATTGTACCAAGATAATGGCCTCCTTTTAAGAGATGTTTGTGTAAGTACAATAGATGTAACATTAACATGACCAATAGCCACTTGGCTTGAATGTCACTCAGCTATGTCAATATATAAATTAAATGTGCTATTGCAGTGGCAGTGCCACATGCATCATCAAAGATATCTATACCTTGCCCTTTAATTCATAGAGCCTCACTGCAACATGCATTCTTCTCTTGAGATAGAGGAAGAGAGGATACCAAGGATGATCATGGAAGTATGAAACTAGAGGAGGGCTGAAAAGGAAAAGTAGAAAACAATAATTGATGGGGTCACATATACCATGCAAATATCTATAACATTTTGTTGAACTAAATATTTTTTAAAACCTTTCCACTTGACTTAGTAATTGGATGTAATTTGCAATGTTTTGTTTGATTAGATTTCATGAAAAAAAGAACAGAAGTTTATGTCTTGAATTTTCTAAAGATTTCTTTACCACTTGATGCTTATTGCAATTTTCCCAAAGTTACTTACAGTATGTTAGTGCTATAAGGCAAACCAGAATCCTTTTGACAAATTTGAAGTTATATCATAGGTGATAGCCTGCCAAATTGATATATGACATGTTCTATCATATACATTTATGGAAGTTGTTGCGACTCAGAATAAAATGCCTAGCCTATGTTTGCATATGACTTCCTGTGGGGTATCATAGGATAATGACGTTGTAATTGGTTCCTAAACGTATGCTGATCAGTAACTGCTAGCTTTGATTTGTAACACAGTATCAAGTGAATTTCCAAAGGAGTTAAGCATGTAAATGTAACCTAATATTGCAGCACTTTTCAAAAGCCATTTACATGCATTAAGTGCACTTAATAGGTAAAACCTATTGACAATTCAGTGGCTTATATTGTAGCAATTTTCAAAAGCCCACTTAAATGGGTAATGTGCATTTACACATGTAAAACCCAGTTTTAAGCATGTAAATGCTTTTGAAAATGAGGCCTTAAGTGGAAGGCAAAAGGAAAGCCTCTCCCATAGTTTTGCTGGGGAAAGCCAGCTTTTATCCCACTATAAAATTTGGAACAATAGAAAACAATTAGAAGAGAGTTGGGAGTTTTCAATATGCTTGTTATCATTGTTATAATTTTGAAGTTTTGTTGTTCATTGCCTAATGTAGGGAACGGACATTTAAGAAGTATAATAATGAAATGAAATTAATGTGTGTTGTATGTTCTTTGGAAAAATGCAAATGATAGTGAAGATCCTTAACCCGGGTAGCCATGACCAGTTGTCGTGAAAAGTGAGGGGATGATGGCAGTCACACAGTTCAAAAACCACAAAGACCAAATGTGGGCAAAATTGACTGCTGTTTATTGAATGATAAACATACAACAATACCTATGTACCCAAGCCCCAACAGGGGTCTATCTAGCACCCCTTGTGGCAGGCAGTCTGTCACCTCCACACCTGGGACTTGCCACAGCCAAGCAAGGCCCTGTCTTACTGGGAGGTATTACTCCTGGGCGTTCCCAGTCACCCGCCTCACCCAAACAAGGTGACTGCCCAACCGAAGGGGGATTCCATTCTGCTGCCACTCTAGTGGTGGACAACATGCTTCCAAATGGTGACTCTCACTCCTGGCTTGTGAACTCCCACTGACTGTGAATTAGGTACAGTATAAAAACCCAACTCATACTAACAGCAAAGTCTGACTAACAGTTGGAACCACTAACATTTAGGGGTAGATTTTCAGAGCCCTGCTCGCCTAAATCCGCCCAAAACCGGGCGGATTTAGGCGAGCAGGGCCCTGCGCGCCGGGAAGCCTATTTTACATAGGCCTCCCGGCGCGCGCAGAGCCCCGGGACTCGCGTAAGTCCCGGGGTTCTCGGAGGGGGGCGTGTCGGGGGGCGGGCCCGGTCGTCGCGGCGTTCCGGGGGCGTGTCGGCAGCGTTTTGGGGGCGGGTACGGGGCGTGGCTATGGCCCGGGGGCATGGCCGTGCCCTCCGTACCCGCCCCCAGGTCGCGGCCCGGCGCGCAGCAGGCCCGCTGGCGCACGGGGATTTACGTCTCCCTCCGGGAGGCGTAAATCCCCCGACAAAGGTAAGGGGGGGGGGGTAGACAGGGCCGGGGGGGTGTAGACAGGGCCGGGCGGGTGGGTTAGGTAGGGGAAGGGAGGGGAAGGTGAGGGGAGGGCAAAGGAAAGTTCCCTCCAAGGCCGCTCCGATTTCGGAGCGGCCTTGGAGGGAACGGGGGGAGGCAGCGCGGCTCGGCGCGCGCAGGCTATACAAAATCGATAGCCTTGCGTGCGCCGATCCAGGATTTTAGTGGATACGCGCGGCTCCGCGCGTATCTACTAAAATCCAGCGTACTTTTGCTTGAGTCTGATGCGCAAGCAAAAGTAGGCTGATCGCGCTTCTTTTAAAATCTACCCCTTAGAGTGGATGGGTGGATTCACAGAGAAGGCAGCAAGGTAGGGAACAGGAGCAGAAAGAGTCTGACCCAGCCCATGCCACCTAGTTACCTGCCCGCACTGCTGCCTCCACCGCCAGGAAGGTTCCCCAGCTTCAACTTGCCCAATGGGCCATTAAAATATAGTCAGAAATGCCCCCCAAAGTGCCTGGACCCTCCCCTTCACTCCTGGCCGCTACCATCAATGAGGTCCCAGCACTCAATGGAGAATGCTCATGCCAGCAGGTGACATCATTGTGTTGTTGATGTCATCACCACATGCCACCACCGAAATGTGTGCACTAGAATGATGCCACTGCCAGAGTGTGGCATGCCTTGCAATGCTTCCTGGCCTATGTTCCAGCATCACTCCCCCCCACTCACTCTAGGCATGGTGCCAGGTTATTGGCAGCATCCAGCACAGGTCTAGCGCCTTAACCCGGGTAGCTGCAATCAGTTATCACAAAATGAGGGGGTTCTGACTGTAGTCTTCATTCACACACTTCCAAAAATCACTAAAGAGCAATTCTGGGAAAAATTGACCTCAGCTTTATTGAATAATAAGCATATAACAATATATGTACTCGCGCCCTAACATTGGTCTATCTAGCACTCCTTATGAGCCTGCCACAGCCAAGCAAAGCAGTGTCTTACCTAGAGATATTAGCCCTGGGTGTTCCCAGTCACCCACCTCATCCAAGCAAGATGACTGCCTAATCGAAGGGGGTATCCGATCTGCTGCCACTCTGGGGCTAAAGGCCCTGGTGGCGGACAGCCCCCTAGCATATCAAAGGGTAGTGGACTGCTGCCTCCAAATGATGACCCCCTCAAGCCTGGCTCGCAAGTTGCACAAATGTGCACCCCCTTGCGCGCACCGACCCCGGATTTTATAAGATACGCGTGGCTACGCAGGTATCTTATAAAATCCAGCGTACTTTTGTTCGCGCCTGGTGCGCGAACAAAAGTATGCGCTCGCACAAATTTATAAAATCTACCCCACTGTGAATGGCCACACCTTAAGGCATTCAAGAAAAGGTCCTGTCCCATATCCTAGAGATGCACCCCATCTTTGCAAAACAATTCCACACAATCCAAGCATAGCCAGTTGTGCCTCACATGTGTGCCCCCATGATGCTCGATGAAATTACCAGTCTGTTAAGTTTCTGTATCCACAGTGGTGAGTTCAGGAACCGGTGATGGGTGATGTTTATATAAAGACATTTGAGTGCCTTCAGATGTTTGAAGGTTTCACCATTTTGAGTTCTGCATTTTATGTGTCATTGTGGGTTCATTTTAATGTAACTTGACTTGCGAGTGCTTTGAGATTTTGATTTTCTGCTGATCAGAGTATAGAACATTTCCTTCCATGAAGCTTCTCCAGATGAATTCTCCTGCAGCTGAAAACTGACTCCATTTTTATATTAAACTCCTGGATATTTTGGACATATACTAACAGACACAAACAGAGGATGAATTAGCACCAGTTAGAAACTTGAGAGCAGCAGTGCCGATCAGGTTTCAACCTTAGCTACTGTCCATTCATTCAGCTTCCATATATATTCATATTTCAATCAACTATAAAAAGAAAATCTATCTAAAGTGTATATTTCTCCACTTTACATTCAGGCTGCAAAAGTAACTACATAGTGTATTATGCAGTACAGTTCAATGACACGCGTAGTAAGACCCTCAGCCATTAAAAGTATTCCTTCCTGGCGCATTCATAGCCAAGTGACAAGCTCTGCCACTCATGGGCTCCATGTAAAGCAGGGGTGGCGAACTCCAGTCCTGGAGAGCTACAAACAGGCCAGGTTTTCGGGATATCAACAATGAATATTCATGTGATAGATCTGCGTGCTCTGCCTCCAATGTATGCAGAACTATCTCATGCATATTCAATGTGGTTATCCTGAAAACCTGGCCTGTTTGTGGCCCCCGAGGACCGGAATTTGCTGCCCCTGCTTTAAAGTATCCTTGATATATATGCAGCTTGTACTAAAGGCCCTAGGCAGCGTGCACCATCTGAATCTTCCACGTGGGGAAGTGAAACTCAAACTGTTAGAGAAACCTCTCTGTGTGTAATTTTTCCAATGAAAATTTACCTGCACAAAAAAGCAGGTGCAAATATCTGCAGGGACTTCCTGCCTGCAACAAGTTTCTAAGTGAAAACTAAATGCTTACTTTGTCTTTGAAAAGTAAAAAAAATACCCACAGACTTTGTACCAGCACAGAGAGTTTGAAAATTGCCCCCATGTGCTTTGAAATGTTTTGCTCTACTTTGTAGTGCCGTGCAAAGATTTACTGTTATATCTAATTAAAATTAACTGCTGAGAAAGCAGTAAGATCATTTACAATATGAAAGGAAACTTAGATGAAGGCAAACATCTTTCCCTATGCAAACAAAGCGTTTTATCATTATATGATTATGTTTGTTTCATCAGGATCTTAGAAACAGGTCAGTTGAGCAGTTTTGGCACTAACTATTCAGTAGCATCACTTTAAGTAAACAAATGGAATGATATTGCTTCTTGAAATCCTGTTCTCATACAACAAAGCAGAGACTAAAATCTGGTACAGAAAAAAGTCTGGCACACAGAGCTTTTAGATTTGTTAAGAACTGGGGAACACTTTTGGGGGGGGGGAAAGGAGGAGCCTATTCCAAACGTTTGGGCTCCACTTTAACCAGAATGGAATCCAACTGTTAGCCTTAACAATTAAAAGTAAATGTGTTTACCAATGTAAAATTACTTTTTGGTAATTTCCACCCCACCCCCACCTCACCAAGTGTGGATAAAAAAAAAAACAACACATGCTGTGAACAATATATATACCTTTACTTCCATAGAAAAGAAAAAGGAACAGACTAAGGAAGGCAAAGTATACAAAAAGATTGCATATTCTGGTCTCCGTGCATACTTTATGGCACGTATTTTGCGGCTCCCCTATACAGATACTTTATACTTGCATTGTGCACACTGGCCCTCAATTCCAAAGAGCAACTCTGCGAGTACCTCCCCTTCATAAATTAGCTTGCAGTACTGCAGGTATAACGTGCAACATGCTGCAAGCCCCAGAGGCAGTAGCATCATTGATCTCTTAAATGTTGATGGAGCACTTTTAAACTAGACTTTGGGGGAAAGTGGACATTTGCTCTGGGGAACATGCTTTCGAGTATGGTATTTTCCAATTGGAATATGCCTGTTTAGAGGATGTTTTGGATTTAAATAAAGATCAGAAAAATATACATGTATACATGATTCCAAATTACCTGAACCTAGCGCCAATAAGTAGGCAGTGAATAGGAATAAAAAGAATACATTTAGATGTGTATATATTAGGGATGTGAATCAGGCTTCGGACGATTGAAAATATCGTCGATATTTTCAAAATCGTCAGAAATCGGGAGCTCCCCCGAAACGATAGGAAAACCCCACGATATTGATCGTGGGGGTTCTCTTATCGTTTTGGGGGAGGGCAGGAAAAACGGCACATAAAAATAACCCCTAAACCCACACCGACCCTTTAAAACTAATCTCTTTGCTTCCCCCACCCTCCCATCCTCCCCTCCAAAACATTTTACAGGTACCTGGTGGTCCAGTGGGGGTCCCGGGAGAGATCTCCCGCTCCCAGGCCGTCGGCTGCCACTAATCAAAATGGCGCCGATGGCCCTTTGCCCTTACCATGTGACAGGGTATCCGTGCCATTGGCCGGCCCCTGTCACATGGTAGGAGCACTGGATGGCCCATGCCATTTTTAAAGATGGCGCCGGCCATCCAGTGCTCCCTCCATGTGACAGGGGCCGGCCAATGGCACGGATACCCTGTCACATGGTAAGGGCAAAGGCCATCGGCGCCATTTTTATTAGTGGCAGCCGATGGCCAGAGAGCAGGAAATCGCTCCCGGGACCCCCACTGGACCACCAGGTACCTGTAAAATGTTTTTGGGGGGGTCGGGAGGGTGGGGGAAGCAAAGGGATTAGTTTTAAAGGGTCGGGGTGGGTTTTTTGTTTATCGGCTCGGGCGCAGCCGATAAAACCGCGATCGGGCCCGATGAATAAACCCCCACATGTGAATCGGAACCGGAATCCAAACCGATTCCGGTTCCGATTCACATCTCTACTATATATAAATGCCAGAAGTCTAAAGTACAGCAATTTTTCAATAGATGTAAGAGATGGGTTTCAATATGTAGAATTTTGATTTATTAAAAACTTGTGGAAACCTGTTTTCCATTGACATCTATTATAAACTAGGAGATGTCGTCCCATAGAAAAAAACCAGGTAAGCAGTATCTAAAACAAATATATATATTTTTCTTTTGTAAATATACCAGTTCCTAAGCTGTGATGATCTTACATCTTCTATCATGTCATCCTTCTTTTCATCTGCCTCTTTCTGTGGATCACCATTATCTCATCTATGGTGTTATCCTCTTTTATCCTTGTTTTTCTTCTAGAAATTTCATTGGCCTGCTATCTATAGCAAGAAATACACCAAACACAACGTCTTTTAACATTTCTTCTCCCATACAGCTCCCTATAATAGTTGAGCATATCATTTATTTCCGTTTGCTTTTAGACTCAAACATGATTAGAACATCTGCAAGCCAGTCTCAAAACATGTAAAGGCTGCAGATAGTTGCTTTGAAGCCGATATTCAATGCTATTTAGCTGGATAAGTAACAACTTATCTGGCTAAATGGCAGTTGCTGAAAATCTGAATACTTAAGTGGCTGCCAATTAGCCAGATAAGGAAGATAGTGGGCGGATCAGGGTAGCACAACTTATCCTGCTAACTCTTTGATTATTACTTTTAATTGTTAAGGCTAACAGTTGGATTCCTTCTGGTCAAATTGGAGCCCATACTTTTGAAATAGGCTCCTTCTTCCCTCCAAAATATTCCCCAATTCCTAAGAAATCTAAAAGCTCCATGTGCTAGAATTTTTTCTGTACCAGATTTTAGTTTCTGCTTTGCTGTCTCAAAACAGGATTTCAAGAAGCAATATCATTCCATTTGTCAAAACATTTTTTTAAACCCAGCTAAGCTAGCTGCCTTTATCTTAAGCTCTGGCAATAAATTCCAGAGCTTAATTGTGCACTGAATTAAAAAGAATTTTCTCTGATTTGTTTTAAATGTGCTTCACACTAACTTCATGGAGTGTCCCCTAGTTTTCATATTATTTAAAGGAATAAATAATTCATATTTTCCTGTTCTATTCCACTCATGTTTTTATTGACCTCTATCATATCTCCCCTCAGCTGTCCCACCAGCAAGCTGAACAGCCCTAACCTCCTTAACCTTTCTTCATAGGGTAGCTGTTCCATCCCCTTTATCATTTTGTTTGCCATTCTCTTGACCTTTTCCAGTTCAGATATATCTTTTTTGAGATGCAGAGACCAGAATTGCATACTGAACTCTAGGTGTGATCTTGTCACAGAGACCAGAATTGCATACTGAACTCTAGGTGTGATCTTGCCATGGAGAATTACAGAGTATTAAGATATTCTCACTTTTATTCTCCATTCCTTTCTTAATAATTCTTAACATTCTGTTTACTTTTTTGACTACTAGCACACATTGAGCCAATAGTTTAAAAGGTATTGTCCACAATGGTGCCCAGATCCTTTTCTGGATTGTAACTCCTAATATGGAAACTAACAGAGCAAGTAACTACAGTATGGGTTACTTCTCCCTATGTGCATCACTTTGCTCTTTGTTCAAATTAAATTTCATCTGCCTTTGGATGACCAATTTCCCAATCTCACAAGGTCTTCCTGCAATTTCTCACAATGTATTTGTGATTTCACTACTTGGAATACTTTTGTGCCATCTGCAGATTATATCACCCCATTCATCATTCCCTTTTTTGTGTCATTTATAAATATATTAAAAAAGCACTGGCCCTAGTACAGAACCCTGAGACGCTCCACTGCTTACCTTTCTTCACTGAGAAAAATTACCATTTAGTTCTACTCTCTATTTCCTATCTTTTAACCAGTTTACAATCCATAATAGGACATTTCCTCCTATCCCATGACCTTTTATTTTTCACAGGAATCTCTCATGGGGAACTTTGTCAAATGCCTTCTGAAAATCCAAATACATTATATCCACTGGATCACCATTATCTATATGTTTATTGATGCCCTTAAAAAAATGTAGCAGATTGGTAAGGCAAGACTTACTTGGTTAAATCCATGTTGACTGTGTCACTTTAAACCATGCCTTTTTATATGTTCTGTGATTTTATTCTTTAGAATAGTTTCTGGGATTTTTAGGCTCATCAGTCTATAGTTTTCTAGATCACCACTGGAGCCCTTTTTAAAGATAATAATCATATTGGCCACCCTCCATTCTTCAGGTTCAATAAACATTTTTAATAATATGTTACAACTTACTAGTAATAGATATTCAATTTCATTTTTATTTTTTTTCAGGGTACTGGAGTGTAAACCATCTGGTCATGGTGATTTACTATTGTTTAGTTTGTCAATCTGCTCTATTACATCATCCATGTTCACTGTGATTTGTTTCAGTTCTTCCAAATCATCACCATTAAATATCATTTCTAGTACAGCTATTTCTCCAACATCCTTTACAGTAAATACCAAAACAAAGAATTATTTTAATCTTTCCACTATGTCCCTTTAACCCCTCAATCACCTAACGGTTCAACTGACTCCCTCACAGGAATCCAGCTGTGGATATTGATGCACCGGGAGGTGGACCATTGGCCTGGTGCAGGATTGGTAGCCTCCCTGGTCGGACCCAGAGAGCGTCTGCCACCAGGAGGTGGAGCACAGGAGGAGACAGAAGCTAGCTGGAGCTTCACCAATAGCAACCCGGGGTTCCCTCAGGTTGAGCCCTTGGTTACCTGGGCCGCCTGGTCTTAGGTTGACCTCACAGGATCTCTGAGAGGTAAAGTTCAAAAGTGTGCCCACCACGAACAAGGGTGCATGGTCGATGTTCAGGTCAGGGGGGTTCAGGAGCCAGAGAAGGCCAGAACAGAGTCTCTGAATGAAGAGCAAGGATCAAGGCCAGAGTCAAGGATAGCGTGGTCAGCCAAAGGATGGGTCAATACCAGTGGTCAGTCTGAGGATGGTCAGTCAGGCAAAGGTCAGGTTCCAGGCAGTAGTCAGACATGGTCAGTGACCAGGCAGAGGTCGGTTCCAGACAGCATGTAGACATGGTCAATGGAAAGGCAAAGGTCAGTTCCAGTCAGCATTCAGATGTGGTCAAGGAAACAGGCAAAGGTCAAATCCAGGTGGCGATCAATGTAGTCAAAGTAACAGGCAGAGGTCAGTACTGAGAAGACACTCTGAATGGTACTACCTGTGTAGACGTAGGAACAGAAGGACGCTGGAACAGGAGGACGCTGGAACAGGAGGACACTGGAACAGGAGACTGGAACAAGACGCTGGGACAGAAGACTGGAACAAGACACTGGAACAGAAGACTGGAACAAGACACTGGAACAGGAAGGCAAACTATCTATCACAACGTGATCGACCCAACTGCCAATGCAAGGAAGTGGGGTCAGACCACTTCCTTTTAAGCAGTGATCAATCAGGGTGCGCCGCAGAGCTGGGTTCCGCCCCTGGCCCTTTAAGAGGCTGGGCGATCCGTTGCACGTGCCTAGGGTTGGGGCCAATGCCACGGAGGATGCCAAGCCCCACCGTGAGGCCTGGTCCGGAGTGGGAGCACAGGGGAACCGGGGACACTGCGAGCTGGGAGTGGCTGTGGAGGGGACATGCACAGAGCTGGTAGAAGGTGTAGCAAGGTGAGCAGGCCCGGCTGCGGAGGGTACGTAGCTGGGAAGCGCAACAGTACCCTCCCTTCTAGGCCTCCACCTTACCAGCCTTGGTTTGTCAGGGTGGTCTCGATGGACGTCCTGGAGGAGTTGTTTGTCATAGATGTGGTGGGAGGGCTCACACGAGTTCTCCTCAGGCCCAAAGCCTTCCCACGCCAAGAGATATTCCCAATGGCCATGTCTCTTGCGGACATCTAGGACCTCTCATATCTGTAAGGTTTCTTCTGGTTCTGTGGAGACTTGAGGAGGAGAAGGAGTCCTGCGAATTGGCCATGACAGTACGAGAGGCTTCAATAAGGAAACATGAAAGGTATTGTGGATACCCATGGATCTTGGTAGCTGAAGTTGGTACATTACTGCTCTGACACAGCGAAGAATTGAGAATGGCCCAATGAATTTATGTGCCAGGTGCTGAGAGGGTAATCGCAACCTGATATGTTTGGGGCTCAACCATAGCTTCTGCCCTGGTCAGAAGAGTGGGGCGACTGTCGGTGAGTATCTGCTACTCTCTTGGACTGTTCAGTGGCCTGAGCTAGTCGCTCTTTGACTTGGTTCCATTCGAGTTGAATGGTATGTGCCGTGAACTGAGCTGCTGGTGAAGGCATGGAGAGAGGCACAGGCAGAGGCAAGTGTAGTTGGCTGCCAAACACCACGGAAAAAATAGAGACATCGGTGGCAGCAGCAATGTGTGTGTTGTATGATAACTTGGCCCAGGGTAACAGGTCTGCCCAGTTATCCTGCTGGTCATTTGCATACGACCCTAGGAAGGTCTTCAGCATCCGGTTGTTTCTCTCTGCTTGGCTGTTTGCCTGAGGGTGGTAGGCCAAAGTGAAGTTCAGGGTGATGTTGAATTTTTAGCATAATGATCACCAATACTTAGCAGCAAATTGCGGCCCTTGGTCTGAAATGATTTCCTTGGGTAGACCATGCAAGCAAAAGATGTATTTCAGGAACAACTTGGTGAGTTCTGGAGCTGATGGAAGGCTGCAGAGAGGAATAAAATGACCCATCTTAGAGAAGTGGTTAATGATGTCCCAGATGACGGTGTTATCTTGAGATGGAGGTAGGTCAGTAATGAAATCAGTTGATATACTAGACCAGGGTTTGGTGGGTGCTGGAAGTGGTTGGAGAAGTCCCCATGGTCAATCAGTTGGGGGCTTATGTTGAGCACATATAGGACAAGAATCAACATAGTTGCATGAATCTTTTACCATACTGAGCCACCAGTAGAACCTCCTCAGCATCTTGAGGGTTCTAGCTCAAAATTGAATCGTTTGAAGAACAATGCCCATCGGGCTTGTCTTGGGTTCAATAATTGTGCTTCTTTTAGATGTTCAAGATTTTTATGATCTGTGAATATGGTAAACCTGTGTTGTGCTCTTTCCAACCATGGACGCCACCTTGGAGGGCTAGCTTGACAGCGAGAAATTCATGATCTCCAATTGTGTAATTTTGCTCCACTGGTGAAAATTTGTGGGAATACAAGGAGCATGGTACCAATGTAACCTTGGAGAAGTACTGACTCAACACCGCCCTGGCTCCGATGGCATATGCATTGACCTCAATGACGAATGGGCGGTTTGGGTCTGGATGTCGCAGACAGGGACCGGAACAGAAAGCCTCTTTTAATGCATGAAATGCAGCTTGAGCCTTGGGACTCCATACCCGGAGATTGGTTCCTTTTCTAGTCATAGCTGTGAGTGGGGCTGCTAATGTGGAATAGTTAGTGATAAAACTTCTATAGTTATTTGTGAATCTGAGGAATCTTTGTAAGGCGCGGAGGCCTACTGGCTGGGGCCAGTTGCAAATCCCTTGAAGTTTTTCAGGATCAATAGTAAGTCCTCGATCGGAAATGATATGTCCTAGGAAGGGCAGATGGTTTTTTTCCAAAATTCACATTTCCAGTTTTGCATAGAAATTATTCTCTCTGAGGCGTTGAAGAACTGTCCTGACGTGAGTGCGATGAGACTTCAGGTCTTTTGAGAAGATCAGGATGTCATCTAAATATACGACTACAAATGAATAAAGTAGATCTCGGAGGATCTCATTCAACAAGCATTGAAAGACCGCAGGGGCATTACAAAGGTCAAAAGGCATCATTCTGTACTTGTAGTGGCCATCCCTGGTGTTTAAAGTGGTCTTCCAAATGTCTTCAGGCTAGATGTGTACGAGATTGTACGCCCCTTGTAATCAAAACACCCTCCCGAACCCCCAAAAAAGGTTTTAAAATTACCTGGTGGTCCAGCGGGAGCGTGGGGAGTGATCTCCCGCTCTCAGGCCATCGGCTACGTTAATAAAAATGGCGCCGATGGCTCTTTGCCCTTACCCTGTGACAGGGCAAAGGTAGTGCTGGTGCCATTTTGAATATTGGCAATACGGCCTGAGTGCAGGAGATCGCTCCCGGACCCCCGCTGGACCCCCAGGGACTTTTGGCCAGCTTGGGGGGCCTCCTGACCCCCAAAAGACTTGCCAAAAGTCCAGCGGGGGTCCGGGAGTGACCTCCTGCACTCGGGCCATATTGCCAGTATTCAAAATGGCGCCGGCGCTACCTTTTCCCTGTCACAGAGTAAGGGCAAAGGGCCATCGGCGCCATTTTTATTAACACAGCCGATGGCCTGAGAGCGGGATACAATTGCGGGATACGCAGCCGATACAATTGACATTGTGTCTTTATATACGAATATACCTCAAGATGCCGCTCTAGAGGTGATTCAAACATGATTAACAACGCAAGCAGCATTGATCCGACCACCAGGTACTTTTGTTGTAGAGCTAGCAAGGTTAGTTTTAAAGAAAAAATTTTTTCTATTTGACAATACCTATTATCAACAGGTAGGAGGAACGGCGATGGGGGTCACGATGGCCCCGAGTGTCGCTAGCCTCTATGTAGGGCATTTTGAGTCATGATGGATAGAGACCTCTCCATATAAAAACAATATCTTGGTGTGGCGCCGATTCATTGACGACATCTTCATAGTGTGGCGAGGGACTGAGGTCCTCTTTAAGGAGTTTGTAGAGTGGTTGAATACCCGTGAACAAGCTTTGCAGTTTACATATATCTTTGATAAAACCTCCGTCTCATTTCTAGACATAAAAATTTCTATAGAATATAAAGAGAGAGCAAGAGAGATGAGCCAGAGATTTGTAGATAAAGGTTACCCAGTAGCTGTTGTAAGAAAAGCGTATAAGCGTGCAAGATGGAATCATAGGGAACAATTACTCATACCCAAACAGAAAGAGTCTGCAAAGCGTTTGACATGTGTCTTACCATATTCTCTGGGAGTGAATAAGGTGGTACGCAGCATCAGGTGCCACTGGAATGTTTTACAAGTTCATGCGGTTTTTGAGGCACAGCCCCTGATAGCTTTTAAAAGAGGCACCAACATTAAAGATCAAGTGGTTAAATCACATTTTAAGGCATCAGTTAAGAGAATCATGGGAGGAGAGGGACATTCTCCATGTGGGTCATGTGCTATGTGTCCATTAGCCCATTCAAACATCAATTTACCATTGGAAAAATTGAAAAGGTTTAAACCAGTTGTAAAGGCATCTTGTATTTCCAGCAATGTTGTCTATGTAATTTGGTGCCGTTGACAAGATTATTAAAGACCTGTTTAATAGAACACAAAAGTGCACTGAAACGTAACAAATTAGAAGCTCCATTAGTACAACATTGTGGGGTAGATCTTTAAAAAATACGCGATCGCGTACTTTTGTTCGCGCACCAGGCGCGAACAAAAGTATGCTGGATTTTATAAGATACACGCGTAGCCGCGCGTAACTTATAAAATCCGGGGTCGGCGCGCGCAAGGGGGTGCACATTTGTGCAACCTGCACGCGCCGAGCCCAGCGCGTGCTGCCTGTTCCATCCGAGGCTGCTCCGATTTCGGAGCGGCCGTGGAGGGAACTTTCCTTCGCCCTCCCTTCCCCTACCTAACCCACCCCCCTGGCCCTATCTAAACCCCCCTACCTTTGTCGGCAAAGTTACGCCTGCTGAAAGCAGGCGTAACTTTGCGCGCACCGGCTGGCAGCCCCGCTCCGTCCTCCGGTCCCGGGGGCTAGTCTGGAGGCCTCAACCACGCCCTCGAGCCCGCCCCGAAACGCCACGGCACGCCCCCGAAATGCCGCGTCGTTTCGGGAACGCCCCCGGACACGCCCCCTCCCGCCCCTTTTCGAAAGCCCCGGGACTTACGCGCATCCCAGGGCTTTACGCGCGCCGGCGGCCTATGCAAAATAGGCACGCCGGCGCACGAGGGCCCTGTGCGCGTAAATCCTTCCGGATTTACGCGCGCAGGCCTTTTAAAATCCGCCCCGTGTGGATAAAGCTCATAATTTTGACAGCTTGCGGTGCACAGTTTTGGAGAGTGTGGAGCGATATGAGCATGGAGGGGATTTAAATCTCTGTCTATTGCAGCGTGAACAGAGATGGATTTTTAAGTTGAACACAGTAGCCCCAGCAGGGCTCAATAAGGAAGTGGATTGGTCGGTATACCTGTAGGGAGAGGCTGATAGGACAACCCAACATCCCTTACGGAGTTATATATAGCAGACGTCCGGTAGAAGGAGAAAGGAAGCGTCTGAGCTCCATATTTGAATGAATGATGAAGTCGAGAGGTCAGGTCGAGCTAAATCATAAGTCCCGCTGTGTTAGTTATATAAAAAATTGAGCAAAATTAAGAAAAGTATAATCAAAATTGTTTTCTTCTTGTAGGAATGTAGTTCAGTGCCCCTGAAGCAGGCGCAGGGAGAGCGCCAAAACATTGTCAATGTCGGGCGGGCGAATTGGAAAATAACAGCGAGAAAGGCGATTATGATCTGACATTAGAGATAAGTTCTTAGTTACATTAAACGGTGATATAACAATAAGAAAGGTGATTATACCACAAGAGATAAGACAAGTTAGTATATGACTTTAATGGTAAGGTGAAGTGTGTGTTTTAAATGGGAAAAAATTTTAACGGGAGGCTTTTTGCACATAAAAAGAGGGCAAAATAGGGTTAATACATATAATAAAAAATTAAAAAATACCATATGGGAAGTGGTAAGTGACGTGACCAGATAGTGCTAATACAAGAGAGGGGTTGTAGCCCTATAAGGGCAAGAGCCCATGAGACTGGAAGCACTAATTACTCTGATACTATTCCCTGTTGGTTTTTGAAATCTCTTTGCATAGAGACTTATGAATATAAAATTCTGCAAATTTGCAGTTCTTCCTCAAGTTCTTTTTGCTAGTTATTTCATGTGAATTTGAGGAAGGGAGCCATTATTTTTGTGATGATCAAGGATGTTGCCATTTGTGTTATTGGCTTATTTGACCCTGACATCAAAGTGACTAGTTTTTCATTTTATATTCTTCAGTGGTCTGATAGCATGGCAGGGAGATTGCAAGAAAGATTTGTAGGTAAGCTGCTGTGCTGTGTTTGCTTTCTTTGTTGCTCATAGAAGAGGCCAAACTGAGGGATGGGCTGCCATTTATGCAGCTGTATAGGCCCCGTGTCCCTTTCTTATGATTTCACCACTGCTCCAAATAAGTTGGAATACTTTGCACTGATGGAACATCAGATGAGAAAGGAAGGGGGAGGGAGTCACTGGTGCATGGATTCCATGTTATGTGGTCAACTCTATGCACCAGGAGCATGGGACTCATGATTTCTCTTCAATGTGAAGGTTGGCAACTCTGGTTCTTTTCATGAGCATGGGGAGGACAATTTTCAGAGTGATTTATGAATGTAAACTAAGATTGATGGGCTAAAACTCTGCATATTGTCGTTCAACAAGTATAATTTTAGCCATATTTAGAGGTGACATTCCTGAGAATTTGTTTAGGTCCTGGAGTTGTGTTTTGGAATTCCTGGGGGCGTTTTTAGGTGTATCAATGTTACGTGCATTATTTTCTATGAAAACATTACCTGCAGAATAAGCAGGTGCAAAAGACCATGGGTGGGGGTTTTTTTTTATCTTTGGCGAGCTTCAATGCAAATTTCATGAGTCATTTTGCATTGACTTTGTCCCAATGAGGATGGTTGGAAAATTGCTCCAATATTCTGGTTCCTGAGCAGCATTCTTTGCATTTGTGACATCTCTTATTAGATCAATATAAAAAAGTATCCACTAATGCTATACTACTTAGTTTTCCATATGGCATATAGTAGATCCATTTCTGGAACAGTTTGCCTATCAAGCAGCCTGAACAGGAAACAAATCTCCTGTTGAATTGGCTTCTAGAAAGAAGATCTCCTTTCATAATTGTCTTCAGATTTCTGTTTTTAAATAGAATTATTTTTGTGGTCGCTAGAAGGTCCCAAACAGGTAACTTTATGCTAAAAATCAGTATGGTTTTCAGAATATTAACAATAACTATTCATCAGATAAATCTGCATAGATTTTTTTTTTCTATCAGGTTAATATGCATGGTGACCCTGAGATCTAGGTCTGGATGCAAATCCTAGCAACTATAATAAATGCCCATGTACTCTAGGACCCGCCTCACTTGTAAGCTATCTAGGCTGAAGGATACAGTTTGTCTGCTATGTAAGTTGACAAATTATTCATTCATATAATGCCAATATGTATTCTTAAGAGAAGTTTCTTTTAATTCATTTCTGAACTCCTTCTTGGATTATAAGAAATAGTTCACCTTTATTTAAAAAAAAAAAAAAAAAAATCAATATTTTAGAAGTAAACACTACAATAATAATTTGTACTGAAGCAGTTACATGTCCTGATTGTCTTTTCTTTGTCATTATATTTTATTTTGTTTTGTTCTTGAAGCACAGAACACATGGAAAGTCATGCTTAGGATATAATGCAACAGTATTGACTAATAATTAGAGAAGCAGTGACTTCTGTGGGTCCTAAATTCCAGGTAGACAGAGGCTTCTATCATCATATGGAGAGATTAGCACAATATTATATTACTATTTGTGGTTGAGATTGCATGAAAAAATACTGTTCCGTGCTGCTTGCAGCTTTTGGTGTGAAAATCTATGTTCTGATTAGAGCCCTAATGGCTACAGCTAAGTCTGCTGAAAAAAAATCATTCAAGCAATTGACACAGCTAGCGAAAAGCCACCTGAACCCAAGACTATTAATTATCTCAAAAAGATTTTAGTTGCCTTTAAAAACAAAATAAAAAGAAATAGAAAAAGTAAACTAGTTTCTGGTACAACAGAGACATGCATTAACTGTTCCCATAAGGATAGACAATCCAAACAGCCCTTACACTTTTCTATTTTGAAGTTACTTGCTGAATATACAAAAATCACAATCAAAGCTCATGTTCTAGCAGGCAGAGAATGCTTACTGTTTGACCTAAAATGTCTTCCAAATCAGTTTTAGTTCTTACCTGAACCAATGATGACGATTTTTGCAGCCAGCCCTGGATCTGACAGGTATTTGTTCCCATTGATCTTGTTGTCCTTTGTGGGGCTGCATTGCTTCAACCCTCTGAAGTAGGGCCATTGGCAACTGAAGTAGGGGAAGAAGAGCTGCAGATCTCTCTTGCCATAGAGACATCATTGAGCATGGATGATGCCAACAGGCCCTGCTATGATAGCTTTCATTGTTGTCACACATGAACAGTCATTCTCTGATAATGCCATTGGCGTGTGAAAATCAATTGTTGAATCTAACTGAGCAGTGACAGGTGGATTTGGCAAGATGTAGGAGTCTGATACAGCAGAATAGATATGTTTTCATTTTGCAGCAGAAGAATATAAGAGTTAGGACCCTTAGTATTTCATCTGAAGAAGTAAAAGGTATTTAGCTGACAGTCCATCTGGTTGACTATTGAGGTCCTGACAGGGAAATATTCCCAGCTTTTAGAATTCAGTTGCTGTCACTTACTTCTAAGGTTTCAGATCAGGTAGTGGGAATTTCAGGCTTCAACAAAAGGGTGGACATTTTGGAGGCCAACATTAACAAATTTCAGTAGAAGAAATCTTTTTTTTTTTTTTTTTAAATTAAATATAACATTTAACTTCATAATAAGCTGGAAAGTTGTAAAAATATAACTAAGTTGATGAATTTATGATTATTAAGCTTTTCTAAGTCTGAAGATAATTCCTCTTCTGAAATGTTAATAAGATATCTTTTAAAGTTTTGAAGATAAAACTTGAAGCTATGCAGTCATTATGCATGGTTTTCTATCTGCATCCACTTAAGAAAGAGTTAAAAATTGGAGAATAGCTGGAAAATCTCAAATCTCATCTGATAGTGAGGATTTAACAGTTTGTTTATGGAAAGTTCTACTGAATTCCAGGCTAATCCTGAGACCTTGATAGTGAATTTTGTATCAGAGTCAGAAAGAGACTTGCTATTGATGTTATTCTTTTTGCTTGCCAGTCTAAAGTTTGGCTTTATCCTGATGTGGTGAGAGCCACACAAAGGAAAAAGACATCAATGTCTACTTTTGTGTCCAAAAGTTATTCGGAATAGGGCAATATTATTTTTGAAATGTTCTTGTAAATGTCTTGTAAATGTAGCAGGGTTTGGAACCCACAAAAATATTTTCCCAATGGTCATCTTGGGATTTTGGTATGTAGGCCTTTTGCATATTCTGCACCTCTCCAGATTTTGGGCCATCATTTTTTGGGATAGATCTTAGGGGTATAAACTACCACTGAACACATGTAGTAGTCAGAGGGAAGGAGACACTGAGAGGGAGGGCGAAGCTGCAGAAGTGAGAAGGTTAGATCATCCCAGGATCTCCCAGATAAGAGGAGATTTTTGAACAGGTCCCCAATGTCTAATCATCTGAACAGTTTTTGGAAGTAAGATTATTCTGAGGATTTTGAAAGAGAGGATTTTTGATATTTTGAATTAGCTCCTATCTGAGAGGAAGGAATTCTTTTGAAGGAAGAGCTGTATCTCTGTTTTTGCATCTTGTGCCTATTTAAGAGCAAGTGAGAAGATAGATTCAGGTTTTTGAGAGTTTTGGCATGTTATTTGGAGATGCAATCTGTTTTTGAAGCTCTGGAAAGTTTTTCCATCATCCCTGGTGAATGTTGGAACTGGAGGAGAGCTTACCCTTATTGAGGAAGGCATTTTGGATCAGGACACACTTAAGAGCAGGAGTGTCATCAAATTAGGCATTATGGACTGAGAAACCTATTTTTTCTTGATTTGTATTTTCCTCATTTTATTCATTATTTTTTAAATCAGTGTCTGGATATTATTTTTCAAGCTTAAGTAAACTTTTTTTTATATGAATACCAACCTTGGACCTTAAGAAGTTATTCAAGTGTGCTCTTTTGGATCAGCACTCCCCCTCACTGTAGGTATTGAACAGAGTAAGAGTAACTGTGTAGCCTGGTTTCCCCTCCACAGCACCTAAGGCCCCAGAGGCTCAGGTATCCTCCCCACCAGAGAACTCCATCCCCCAGGGATGACTTCTGTTGTTTGAGAATGAAGAAGGTCCAGAAGATCGTCCGAGGATCTCACAGCCCTGGGACATTGATGTAGCCCCTGTATCAGGGACCCTCCACCAGAGAGGGGGTTACATAAAACAACGTAATGCCAAATATTGATCCATATAAGTCCCTGGTGGGACCTCATTTTGAATACCATGTGCAATTCTAGAGGGTGCACCTTCAAAATGATATAAACTAGATGGAGTCTGTCCAGAGGGCAGCTACTAAAATGGTCAGTGATTTTTTTATTTAAAGCATATGGAGACAGACTTAAAGATCTAAAAATAAACACCCTAGAGAGAATGCAGGAAATGGGAAATATGATAGAGACATTTCAGTACATCTAAGGTATGAATGCACAGGAGGCAGGCCTATTTCAACAGAAAGGAGGCTCTGGAAAGGGGTCTTGAGATGAGGGTGAAAAGACTCTGAAGTAATCTAAGGAAATATATATTTACCTAAAAGGTAATGGATGTATGGAACAGCCTTCCAGTAGTGGTGGTGGAGATAAAAAGAGTAACTTTATTCAAAACAGCAGAGGATAAGCACAAGGGATCTCCGAGGGCAAAGTAGGGATTATAGAGCTGAGCAGTTGCTGTAGATGGACATACTTGATAAGTGGTATGGCCTTTTTCTGCCGTCGTATATCTATGTTGATCTCTCACTATTGGCATGCTTCTTAAGTAATACCCTGATTCAGGAATTCCCTCCAGTAGCTGTCTGTGAGATAGACGCAGGACAAGAAGGGTAACCTACATCTTCTTCTGATGTATTTTAAGGCGCATTGTTTTTTATTCCAGATTTTGTGTCCTCTTTTTCTTGAGTATTTGTGAAACCTATTTTCCTCAGTTTAAATGATTTCTCTGCTTTCTTTAAATTTTGGAATTTTGAGCAGAGCTTTCTTTTGTTATTTTTTTTCTTTTCTTATGTTCTCCCTTTAACAGTTTTTCTTGTATTTGTGTTTTCTCTAACTTGACTACTTTGTTTATCAAGTAATATACTGCATTCTTAGAACTGTATATTAATATTAAACTATATATTTTTAAAAAAACACAATCATGTAGTAAATCTAATTCTGTAAGTCAAAAATATTTTTATTTTCTAAATCAGTGTTGAATTGTTTTTATGACTATCTGCTTCCCCTCATAACAGAATCCACCTGTAATACCTCATGAACTGATTAAACAAGAACTGAGGTGGAATGGAAATCTGAAATGAGATTATTGGAACAGGGATTGTTATAGGAATTAAAAAAGAATAGGCAAAATTGAAAGAGGGTTGGGAACTGAGATAGATTTACCTAAAATGGTTGCTTAATTAAGAAAAAAGATTGAAAGAAGAAGGTGTCACAAGTAAATTAAGGAATTATGGTTTGTATGAGAGATAAAGCTATACAGAGAAAGTTAGAAAGAACAGCTCATAGCCAAGAATGTACTATCTTTAAATGTAGTGTATGATGATGTCAACTGTTTAAGGCAAATGATGTTACCATGAAAGAGAAGTAGTATTGAAATATCCATGTGCCACGTATATCCTAGGCCCCTTCTCTCCCAAAAATGAAAAACGTATCACATTCATGCAGTACTAAATGAATTATTATCTATAAATCCTATATAATAAAATCCAGTATCTCACTGTTTCTCTTGCTCCCAAAAATGGAATCTTATGTCATAAAGTCTTTTGACTACCAATCTGATTTTTTTAATTAAGAAATTTCAGTGAAGCAGATATTTGTGCCAAAGCATGAACATAGCAGACATCAATTTTAACATTTTCTTAGAACCAGTTCTATAACTTTGACTTTTTTTTGTTAAATTTCAATATGGTATGCTAAAAGTTATATTTTTTTCTCTTTAAATAAAGATGTGCATTCATTTGAAACAAAATGGGAGATTTTAACAATTTCTCATTTTATTTTAAAAATGAAATGGAAGAAAAAAATGAATTAACTTTCTTTTTTTTCCCTTTGTTTCATTTCAAAATCTTAGGCCAAACCCTGGCACTGCAATAAAATGAAAACAAAAGTTAAATTCCTGGACCTTCTTCTGCTCCATCTAGCCAAGCAGACCCTATTGCTTAGTCCTAAGTCTTCATGGGTTTTGTGTGATCCCTGGTTGCTTCTTCCCTGCCTGTGCAGCTATTATAAATGGTGCTGGCAGAATGCAACCAACACCATTATTAATTTCTTCTCCAAACAGACAGAGCCCTGGTCTGAGCCAGGCCTAGGCCAGTACCATTTTGCACAGAAGAAATTTAAAATGATGCCTGCCTCAGTCTACAAGCACCACTTGTATTTGCAGTGCTAGTGGAGAAAATTAGATAAGAAGGCTCAGGGTATGGGTTGCTGGAGTGGACCTGGGAGTGTTTTTTTTCCCATATTGGAGGCAGAGACTTGACATTAATTTAATTAATCAAGTTAATTAATTTACTGTACATCAAAATGACACCCTCCACTGAGGAGGATGCACCAGAGTTAATTTACTCTGGTGTGAAAAAAGAGGCCAGTACTCCGGCCTCTATGCCTTGTTCTGACCCTGGGCTGAGGCCAGGCATCGAGACCTGGACACAAGGCCAGGCACTGGCATCAGGCCTGGGCCTGGGCTGAGGGCCAGGTATCAGAATCCAGCCTCTGGACCAGGTCCTGGCGGCAGACCTGGACCCTGGCTCTGGCCTAGGTTGAGGCCCAGGCATCAAGACCCAATCTTTGAGTTGGGCCCTGGGGTCAGGCCTGGGTCCAGGCTCTGGCCTATGCTAAGGCCCAGCCATTGGAATCTTGCTTCCAGACCAAGGCCAAGGCTTAGGCATTGGGATGTGGCCTCTGGACTGGGCCCTGACATCATGCCTGGGTTTAGGCCAAGGCCTAAGCATTGGGACCCTGCCTTTGAACCAGGCCCTGATATCAGGCCTGGACGCAGGCCTTGGCCAAGGCCGAGGCTGAGACCCAGGCATCAAGACCTGGCCTCTGGACCAGGCCCTGCCATTGAATCGTATCTTGGGCTGAGGTTCAGGCATTGTGACACAGCCTCTGAACTGGACCCTGTCTTCTAGGCTGGGCCCAGGCCTTGGTCTAGTGTGAGGTCCAGTGTTGGGACCTGGCCTGGTTATGGTATCGGATCTCCAACAGATCAGATAAGTGAGGGGCGGGAAATTTCTCCTGGCAAAATATTTCTGGGGGGCTTGAGCCTATGCTTAAGTCTTGGTCAAGACCCAGGTATTTCACTCGTGCATCCAGCATGGCCTAGGCCTAATCCTAGGCAGAGGCACTGGTGTGATAGGCATAGGCTGTAGCCCTTCTTTGGGCCTTGGCCTATGACCTAGGAGATGCCCCTGCCTTGAGCCTAGGAGAAGGACCAATGGGAGATTTGAATCAAATTAAACTAATATAATTTGTTTAATTCAAGGGTCCCTCTATCTATTGGACATTAATCGTTGTGTTTCCCAAATTCATTTAAAATGAATGCACATCCCTCATAAACAGATAACACAACTGGCAATAAAATTAATTAAGTTGACTTAGAACTGGCAATAAAATTAATTAAGTTGACTTTGAAAATAGCCACTGCTATTACTAGCAATGGTAACATGGAATAGGCTTAGTTTTTGGGTATTTGCCAGGTTCTTATGGCCTGGATTGGCCACTGTTGGAAACAGGATGCTGGGCTTGATGGACCCTTGGTCTGACCCAGTATGGCATATTCTTATGTTCTTATGTTCTTAATTCAGTTTGTGCTCCAAAGAGCCACATGTGGCTCATGAGATATTGATTAGCAACCTCTGGCTAAGGCAAAGGGACATGAGATTTTACTACCTTCACAGAAAAGTATTCTATTCCTGTGATTCTCAACCCCGTCCTTGAGATACACCTAATCAGTTTGGTTTTCTGGATATGCACAATTAATATGTATGAGACAGATTTACATACAATGGAGGCCATGCATGCAAATCTATCTCATTCATAATCATTGTGGATATTCTGAAACCCCGAATGGCTGTTTGTGTCTTGAGAACCATTGCTCTATATTCACAGTGGTAAAATTATGGAACATTTTGCCGGTAGAGACAGTCATAGCTACAACACCAAATCATTTAAAAGAAAATTGGACTTAGGTGAAAGTGTTGAAACAGAAATTTAAGTTTATTGCCATATTTTGGGTTTGAAAGGAAATTGTTTCCACTGTGCTTCATAAATCAGTACCGAAGCATAGGTTTTTAAAATCTCCCTTGGCTTCCAGTTAGGGAAAAATAGAAATAGCTGTTAGTCTAGACTTCTTATAATAGTCTATGTCCATTCTTGAGCAGTATTTACATAATTAAGACCATCATCACAAATTGTATCTACTGATATTTTAAGCAGTGAGGTCAAAGTGTAAATCATCAGGGAAACTGACTTAGCCTTCGGAGCAGAGTTGAAGAACATTAGCAAAGTAGTGTGAGAAAGCCTGCACTATTACTGCCTGATGTTTACTTCTTCTCTAGGTAAATGACAAACGTCTAGTCAATGTGCTGTGAATTTTCTGTCTTTAATGAATTCTAAATTAAATTAAAAAACACTTCAAATGACATAATCTTTCATTGAATGCATCATTTGTAATTAATGTCCAGCCATCAGAAAATGCTCAGTTGTGTATATGGGATCACTACCATTCCCAAATTCTCACTTCCCTAGTGTTTGGCTGTAATAATTCAGTGCTCTAGGCAAACATTTGGTCATTCATCCTCTCTACCCCAACTTAACTATTGGTGGCAGTGGCTTCTTTGATGGTATTGGCTGTGGTACGATCCCCCTCTAGACATGACACTGGCAGGATTTTGCCACCCGGTGCTTTAGGTGGCCACCTAGTTTGTCTAATGGAAATGCTGGCCCTGGTAAAATGCCTAAACTAAACCAACAAACAAAGGCATATTGAAAGAAGACATCAATCATGCTTGTTTCATAAATGCAGTCATGCTGTGTGTCCATGCTTCTATGGATATACTTGGAATGTCTTGGTGACGAAAAGTATTTGACTCTACATTATGAGAATACACCAGAGTCATTTATAAGCAGCACTGTACTATAAATCCCCATACATAGTATAATTGCTATGATAATATCATACAATTAGTTCTAGAAGAGTGCCTCATTAAGGTAGCTTAAAAAGTATGACAGAAAAAAAAAAAAAAGGAAAAACAGCCTAACCTTTCACAATGTAGACCTATAGTATAGCATTCATTCATTTCTCATTTCTTTATGAATTTAGTATGCTTACTATACATTATTACTGGGCCTACAGTAATACACTTCTACAACTACTTGAAAAACCTAAGAAGACGATGAATTATCATATATTTGGTAAGCTGCTTAAGTTACTGTGACTTGAAGCAACCTAAACCAGTGGGGCATTCCACATCAATGCATCTGTGTAGACATTTAGCCATGGTTACGCTTTTATTTCATGTGTACTGTACACTCTATCTTCCTGTAATTAAAAATGCATGTTTCAAATCACCACAGAGATTCTACTTTGCTAGAGGGGAATGATCTTTCAAAGGCTTCAAATTATTGAGGTCAGGTTGCCTTCTGAGAGATCACTGCTTGGGGGTGCATCTTTCTTGAAATCATGCAATACTATCTGTCCATTTGATTTGCAGCATCATGTTTCTGCATCAGGCTGTGAATTCCAACTCTTTAAAATCTATGCTTCTATAATTAATAAGTAACATTTTTTTCATGATCCCATACTTAAAAGCAAGAAAATCTGTATTCATAGATGGTATGCTCACTCAGGACTCAATTTACCTAGGGGTTCATTTGAAAAAATGCTCAATGCTTCACCTAGGTGTCTAAGCCTAAAAACCTAACCTAAAACCTTTTCAGTCAAAATTAGGAGTCTTTAAAGTCTTTAGCAGCATATTCCCCAAATTTAGGCCTGGATTTACCAATATCGCATGGTTAACGCATGGCTAACACATGCGTTAGTAAAAGGGGCGTTTCCATGCAAATGAAGTACTTTCCGCATAGCTGCGAATTTTTCGTGATCTGCGATGTTTTCGCAATTCGCACTGCAATCGCACTTTGCGAAAAGAAAACACTGTGATTCGCGATGTTTTCGCAGTAAGCGAAATTTTTTTTTAAAAATACCGCATACCGCGATAATGTGACATGTATAAAAGGTCATTTCCTGCCCCTCCTCCTTTGAGGGTTTGGAAGGAGTTTTGTAGTGGAGGTAGGTTTGTGGCTTAGGAGGTGTTGGTGGTTTAGATATATTGATTACTGAGTGCGGAGTCGTATCTTCTGTGTTTTCATCTGTTTCCCTTAACCTGTGTCGTTTGTCATATCTGTTGGAGTGAAAGGTGGTTTGTTACTTGTTTGTTCTTATCTGTGTGGAGGAGGAGGAGTGTGGTGGTGGTGGTGAGGAGGAGGAGGAGGAGAAGTGTGGTGGTGGTGGTGTGGAGGAGGAGGAGAAGTGTGGTGGTGGTTGTGGTGATGAGGAGGAGTGTGGTAGTGGTGTGGAGGAGTGTGGTAGAGGATGGAGCGTGACAGGAGTGGGAGGAGAGGACAGAAGAGGGGAGTTGAGAGTAGAGGGAGGAAGAGGGAGAGGGGGAGGGAGGAAGAGGGACCTAGTGGTAGGGGTATGAGGAGTAGGAGCAGGGACAGGGCTAGTGGGAGAGATAGGCAGGAGGGAAGTGATAGGAGGGTGGGGGTGGGGGAAAGGGTGAGGCAGGAAAGAATGGTGGAAGGAGGTAGGGTTAGGCAGCCAGGCCAGAGGGGAAGGGAGCCGGAAGCGCAGGGTGAGGTGGGGGGGAGGAAAGGAGTGGGGAATCATGTAGGTTGTAGAGTGAGAGTAGGGAGGAGACCCCTCCGGAAGTGGCACCCCAATCAAGCAGCCAGGTAGGGGTGAGGCAGCATGCTATCCCTTCAGCCCGGAGGACAACAATCGGCTCATTGAAGGAGTCCTCCACCATTATGTCCATCTGGTTGGCAACCTCTCAGTGAAGACCTCTAAGGCAGCCAAGGCACAGCTATGGGCCAGCATTGCAGTGGACATCAGGCATCAGAGTGGGATCCAGCGCACCGGGAGCAAGTGGCCCACCATTATCGGACATCAAGGCCCAGCTGAAGGGCAAGATAGCAGAGAGAAATGAGTATCTGCGTGAGACTGGAGGAAGGGCCCCTTGCCCAATAAGGTTCACTGACATGGAGAGGCGCCTAATGCAGCGGCTGGGACCAGACATGTTTGAGGGGTTGGATCCACGCCTTGACACATCCTACCTCGAAGATGGTAAGTTGGCCTGTACCCCCCACAAGTCCTTAGCTGTCCTGTTCAAGGCTCATACACAATGCTTAGAACTGTTTTGTGTTTAAGTTCCCCATGTGCTCTCCTGACCAGTCTTGACCCTCCCCCAATCCCCCATCCCCCAGGCCACAGACTGAGACTAGCAGTGTGGGTGTAACCCAAATGCTTAGAACTGCTTTGTGTTTAAGTTCCCCATGTGCTCTCCTGACCAGTCTTGCCCTCCTCCCCCCCCCCCCCCCCCCCCCCCCCCCCCACCCACCTCTCAGGCCACAGGCCATTAGGTACAGAGAAACAACATAACTTTATAAGCAGCCTGACATGTTGGTCAATGAAAATGTGTCCCTGTGTCATGCTACTGGAATGCAACAAAATGCTATGGTAATGATGCTTTCTATCCTTTTTCCCCCCTGTTTCCACAGAGCACGCTGGTCCCAAGCAGTAGAGTCCAGGAGACAGGTGGGAAGGCCCAGGCGCCAGTCGTGATCCACCTGGGACAAGGCAGCCACCAATGTTCACCAGGCCCTTCTAAATGGATGCCATGATGCAGTGGTCAGATGACGAGGAAGAGGTGGGCCCCATGACAGCACTTGAAGGCAGCCCCCTCAACTTGTCAGCTGCCCTCGGCAGTCTGGAGTGGGAGGGCTCCACCACTGCTCCGCAGGCAAGCAGCCCACTCAGTCTGGAAATAGGTCCTCCCATGACGCTCACCCAGCTAACCCCAGTAATGTCACCACACAGCCCTCCACTTGTGGTACCAATACCAATACTACATCCACATCTACCAGCACCAGAACCCCCCCCCCACCACCACCAGCACCAGAACCAGCAACACCAGCCCCACCCTCCCTACCGCCCCAGGAACCTATGACTGGCACGCAGGCAGAGCAATTGCGGATGGAACTGCATGGCATAAGGAGATCCCTAACACAGCTAACCCACCACCTCCAGCTCCACACGGCAGCATCCACCCAGACATCCACCAGCATGACTGCAGTGATTGGCACACTTAACACCATAATGCTACAAATCTTGCAGCGGATGCCAGACCAGCAGTCAATTTCCTCAACAACATCTACACCCCAAAGCAGTCCCTCAAGGTCCCGAGACCGCAGGGGGTATCCCCCCAAGACGATGCCACCTCCCACAGGACCCGCATGACATGGCAAAGGGCCCTGAGGGGAATACAAGAAAGCCTAAACTGGCCAGGTCAGAATCTCATAACCACCATTGGGATGGCCATCCCGTAGAGTTGTTGTGCCGTTGAGATGGAAGTAACAACATCATCGCCTGCTCCACGCAGAGTTGCTGTGCCATCGAGATGGAAGTAACAGCATCATCGCCTGCTCCACTCAGAGTTGCTGTGCCATCGAGATGGAAGACGATGCATGATCCAAAGCAGATGAGGTGCCACCTCCCACTCTTCTGGTGAGCTGGGCCATCTGCATTCGCTGGGCCATCTTCATCCGCTGCGCCACTCTGCCTTCCCCTGATCCTAGACTAACATTGCTATAGCATAGCCATGACACAGATTAAACTTAGGCCTCCCAAGTTCCCACCACATACATATCTGTAATTAGTTATCGCATTCGTCCCCTCTACTTTTCCACCTCCCAGTTGTATTCCCCTGTTTTATTGTAACTTTTACTCCTTCTAGTTATGGTTTAATATGTATTGTTATTGTTAAGGTCTTTGTTCCCTGTAAACCGATTTGATTTGATTTGTTTCACGAAACTCAGTATAAAAAAGCTTTACATAAATAAATAAATAAATAAATAAATAAATAAATAAAATAAATCTGCATCTGCTGCACTACTCTGCTGTGTGCTGTGGGGTGCCTTCTGTGCGCCAAGGCTCTAACTGCCACTTGGGATGTCTCGTCTTGGGCCTCCTTCTGCTGCCATGCTGCTGCTTTCTCGTCCTGGGCCTTCACTGCTGTTGCCATGCCGCTGCTGTCTCGTCCTGGGCCTCCTCCTGCTGCCATGCCGCTGCTGTCTCATCCTGGGCCTTTATTGCTGTTGCAATGCCGCTGTTGACTCGTCCTGGGCCTCCTCCTACTGCCATGCTGCTGCTGTCTCATCCTGGGCCTCCTCCTGCTGCCATGCTGCTGCTGTCTCGTCCTGGTTCTTCACTGCTGTTGCCATGCCGCTGCTGTCTCGTCCTGGGCCTCCTCCTGCTGTCTCGTCCTGGTTCTTCACTGCTGTTGCCATGCCGCTGCTGTCTCGTCCTGGTTCTCCTCCTGCTGCCATGCTGCTGCTGTCTCATCCTGGTCCTTCACCGCTGTTGCCATGCTGCTGCTGACTCATCCTGGTCCTTCACCGCTGTTGCCATGCTGCTGCTGTCTCGTCCTGGTCCTTCACCACAGTTGCCACACCCTTGATGTGTTCCCCTGCTGCCTACATGCTGAACTGTATACTACCTTGTCTGCTGCCTGGACTTTCATTCTGCTGGCAGGCCTCTCAGGCTCTCCCCTTTCAGTGCAATCTTTCAACATGGACCGCCTGGGCCCTATGCATATCTACACATTGTATACTGTCCAGCAGTAATCTTTATTTTGCAGTATCTGAGCTATTGGGGTGCCACTTCCTGTTTCTCTGTTCCTAGCTAATCATGCTTTGCCAATACAGATAACACCCACTACCTGCATATGTGTGTGCAGTATACTCTTTATGTGGGAGTTACATCCAACGATATGTGATGTTGCACAGAATTAGCCCATTTGGGAGCAATCAGTTATCTAGTACTTGCAGATAATGACTACCTATGAACTTCTAATGTATGGTTAAACTGCTGATCTAATAAATCACAATACCCTGCACAATCTTGTCAGGAATAAATATCCTGTTTAACCTACCACCTTTTGTGTCCTTTTTATGTTCCTGTTGTGCCCTTGGTTTACACCCACCACACCTAGCATGCTGCATCACACCCCTTAGGTAGCACGTTGGACCAATGCAGAGCTTCCTAAAGGCCCCCTGTCTGAGATTCAGTACAGCAATGTCTGCACCTGCCATTGACATACCTTACAGTTAGGTTCCTGTACAAGGAGGGTGCTAAGGAGGACCCTGCAGTATAAACATAATGGGAGTACATGACATGTTCCTCACAGTAGAAAAGGTACTGTCCCTCAGTACAATCAATGCACAGTCAGGGAGCGTTCTGATGTATGCATGTTGTTAAGATCTGTGAGGAAAGGGGAAGGGGTGGGCAGCAGTCTATTCTAATTGCAGTGCTCATTTCAGCCACTGTTGGTGGTGAGGACTCTAAACAGATACAGAAACAGTGTTCAGTATTACAGCTATCTCAGCCTGACAAAAGCCACGTATGTGAGCCAAACCTATGCTAGGGTACAAACCGAGTTTGCTTCCTATATTGGTCTCTCACATGTGCTGGTAAACGGAAGATGCCTTCCACCAACTCTGGGTGACTGACAGGCAGATTACCAACTTCTGGTGCCATGCAGGTCATCCATTATAGTGGTGGATCATGCATACACTCAATGTCCTTGTGCTATAGGCATACAATAGTGTGTAGCCATTCTCATCTACACAAGCTAAGCATGTACCCTGTGCATACTGACATATCACTGTACATACACCACATGCCAGCTTGTACATGGATTCCTTGTGTGGCAGGGAAGGATTCATATAGTTACTGTCTTAGCCTTAAGGTTGTGGGCCACTGAAAGGTGATGCATGGGAATGGTTATGTAGCTATCTGCATGCCGTTTATTAACACAGTTGCACAGACTGTCAGCGGACAGGTTACAAGGCTGTTGCTAGTCGTAAGGAGAGGTTAATATAATAATGCTAATGTGTCATACCCGTTTACATGGTGCAACCTGTGTAAGGAATGTTCAACAGGCCTTAAGAGTGTCTATCTGGTGTCCATGTGCACATAGAAGTGGTGACTGCTGGTGTGCAGTCAGTGTTAACTACCAGTATATTAATGGGATGGCCAGACCATACATAATATTATGTTATCAGACACACAGCCATTCCTCCAGAAAAGGCCAAATGTTGCAAGATTTGGTCACCATCCGTTGTGACACGCATCCCTCCGGTGGCGTCTCCCAGCTGTGGTGTGTGCATGTACCCTTTATAATGTCCAACATGTGAACACTGTCTGAAGGGCAACAATGTATAGTACACAGTCCTACATTCTCTTCAAAAATATTACATCGCCAGACATTGATATACAAGCCACTATCCATGGTTAATAACATTGTTGATAGTGCATGTTGTTTGGAAATCCAGTACAGTCCACTGACAAGTATCTGTGTTGTTAAATATTAGGTATACATTAATTACTATTAACACAACAACATACAGTTACATGCTGCAGAACCCCAGTGGACTTTCCTCCCTACAGGTCTGCTGTTCAAAAGGTTACAGGTAACGAATGTTGCTCACACATCATTATCAGCGGAATATTAGTGTTTGCACACACTGTATGACCTATGACACTATCACATAATATACCCACTTCACCCCTGTTCTTCTACATGCTCCATCTTGAAGCTCCTGTTCCTGCAAGACTTTCTTGAGGGACATCATGTGAATGGGATGCATACCCTCCCAAGTGAGGGATATGGGTGCATCTATCTGAGTTGGAAGGAGATGTAGGGCCATATCTAGTCCATATTCCCTCTATTGTTGCACACAGCTCAGTTAGCACTGACTGGGATAACCACTGTCCTGCAGCTCCTGTGGAATACATAGTTGGGCAGCAAGCTAAAGGGGTCATGGCCACATATAGGCTCTCACGCATTGCCATAGTCGCAACGTCTGAAGCTATATGTATCACCGTGTGGCCCACACTTCTATACTCCTTTATGAGTAGGTTTGTGCGGCCATGGAGGACACAGTCCTTGACAGATAGTCTGCCACTATAATTAAGAACATAAGAACATAAGAAAATGCCATACTGGGTCAGACCAAGGGTCCATCAAGCCCAGCATCCTGTTTCCAACAGTGGCCAATCTAGGCCATAAGAACCTGGCAATTGGACATCCAGCATCTCAGAGCCTTCTACCTCTTGGCATACCTCTTGGCATACAACCAATAACTATATCGCTTAGGAAACAGTGCTCAGGAGACCAACTCGGTGAACACCTAGCCAAGGAACTTGAGCACCTAGACCTATCCGACGTAAACTCAGCAACTTCATCATGGACCAACATCACTAAAAAGGTTGCAGATCAAATTTGCCCCATGACAACTAAATCTATCAATCCAAACAAAGACAACAGGAGACCCTGGTTCACACCGGAGCTAAAAAATCACAAACACGAGTTGAGATGCAAGGAACAAAATTGGCGAAAAAACCCATCTTCAATCACCCTCCTCATCTACAAATCATGCCTTAACTCATACAGAAACAACATCAACACAACAAAGAGAATATTCTTCTCCAAAAAAATCCACCACCTCATTTTTTATTCAAGAGCTCTTTTCTCCTATGTATCAACCCTCACAAAACCCCCGGCACCTACCATTCCAGACAATCAAGCACTCAATAAAGCGAACGAACTGGCAGACTTCTTCGACAACAAAATCACTTCACTCCTAGCCCCCCTCAAGGGACCATCTACACATCCAAAACACGTAATCAACCTCACCCCCCAATCTTCGCGATCACCCACTCAAACACCTCACTCAACCGCTCAACAACCACCACTCCCAACAGATCAACAACCATCGCACCCAAATGTCAAACAACCCAACACTTCACTAACAGTGCTCAACACTTTTGAGCTCACATCCACTCTAGAAATTGAGAATATTCTCAAGAAGATAAAACCATCCTCCCATCCATCAGACCATATTCCAACCAACAAACTGAGTCTGATCACCAACACCATAGCCAAACCTTTAGCAGACATTATTAACTGCTCCTTCACTCAAGGTCATGTCCCGAACCAACTCAAGTTAGCCATGCTCAAGCCGCTCCTCAAAAAACCCAACTTACCCACCTCAGACCCAGCTAACTTTAGACCCATAGCAAACCTCCCGTTGATTGCCAAAGTTATGGAGAAAGTTGTAAACAAACAACTTACAGAATATCTTGACGAAAACAATATCCTCACCTCAAACCAATTTGGCTTTCGTAAGTCTATGAATACCGAATCATTATTAACATCACTATCAGACACTATCATTTTCAACCTAGAAAAGGGCCAACCTTGCCTCCTCGCTCTCCTGGATCTTTCATCAGCGTTTGATACCGTTAACCACTCATGCCTCCTGCAACGCCTAATAGACATCGGCATTACAGGAGTAGCTTTTAACTGGTTCAAATCGTTTTTGGAGAACAGAACATACAAGGTCAAGATAAATAACAAAGAGTCCCACACCATCGAATCCAAAAGGGGGGTACCACAAGGATCATCCCTCTCCCCGACTCTCTTCAATATTTATCTACTCCCACTCTGTCAACTTCTCACTAACCTTAAGCTAAGACATTACCTATATGCAGATGATATTCAAATCCTCATCCCTATAGAAGATTCCATACACAAAGCCATATCATTCTGGAATAAATGTCTGTCAGCTATCAACAATCTACTCACCAGCCTCAACTTGGTTCTAAACAAAAACAAAACTGAAATCCTCATTATAACACCGGAAAACTATACCCCCTCCTCACATTCTAACACTAATCAACATCCTGACACCGCAGGGCTCTCCACCACGCAACAAGTTAGAGACCTGGGAGTCATCATAGACAACAGACTCAGTCTCAACAAATTCGTCAACACCACAACAAAAGAATGTTTCTTTAAACTTCAAACATTAAAGAAACTCAAACCTCTCCTCCTATACAGAGACTTCCGCATGGTTTTACAAGCCATCATACTCCCAAAACTGGATTACTATAACTCTCTCCTCCTAGGCCTACCAGCATGCACCATCAAACCACTTCAGATGGTCCTGAACGCCTCTGCAAGAATTCTATCAAATGCCAAAAAGAGAGATCATATCACTCCAATTCTCCACCATCTCCATTGGCTTCCGATTAAATACAGGATCCAGTTCAAGTCTTTAATGATGATACATAAGGCCTTACACAACATCGCACCTCTCAACCTAACATTTCAAATTCAATTACACACATCTGTGAAACCAACCAGAAGCGCCTATCAGAACAGACTAATCACACGGGGGACGGAGAGTGTGAACAGAGTGTGAAGGGCTGAAAGAGCTTTGCCCTTCGCAGCTGAAAGAGCTTTGCCCTTCGCAGCTGAAAGATTCCTGCTGATTTCTGCTTACTTTTCTCTCCGTGGAGGTTTGTCAGCTACTTCCTGGTTCCTGTGCCTGACGTCATCAAGGGGAGGGGCCAGTAGTGCTAAACCGGACCCCCCCTTGGCAAGTATTCGGGGACGGAGAGTGTGAACAGAGTGTGAAGGGCTGAAAGAGCTTTGCCCTTCGCAGCTGAAAGATTCCTGCTGATTTCTGCTTACTTTTCTCTCCGTGGAGGTTTGTCAGCTACTTCCTGGTTCCTGTGCCTGACGTCATCAAGGGGAGGGGCCGGTAGTGCTAAACCGGACCCCCCCTCGGCAAGTATTCGGGGACGGAGAGTGTGAACAGAGTGTGAAGGGCTGAAAGAGCTTTGCCCTTCGCAGCTGAAAGATTCCTGCTGATTTCTGCTTACTTTTCTCTCCGTGGAGGTTTGTCAGCTACTTCCTGGTTCCTGTGCCTGACGTCATCAAGGGGAGGGGCCGGTAGTGCTAAAACCGGACCCCCCCTCGGCGCGCGGTCGAAGCCACTTTTCCGGGTTACTTTAAAGACTGAAATCGGAGAGTGAAAGTAAATGAAGAAGAAGTAATGAATATTAAGTAAGTTGTAATATTTAATTTCCCCTTCAAAAGTTCTAACACTCTCTGTCCCTCACTGAAGGTCTCTATATTATTAAATTAAGGTGACGTCTGAGAAGGATATAGCCTTATTAAAGTATGCCTCATACTAAGAGGAAGGGAAGATTGCGTTCAGAGACCCCGACTGTTCCCAATCTAGCTTCCTCCCAACCGCTAATTGAAAACTTTCTCAGAACATTAAATGCAGATACTCCGGGTGCATCCGAACTAGATATGGAGCAGGAGCAGCTACCATTATCTCAGGAACAATTTCAGACTTCTTTAAGCCCCGGAGCACCTTTGACTCCAGAACCGCCTAAGTTTTCACTCAATCCAGGTTCAGAGGGGTTGAGTCCTACCAAAGATGTGGACTCAATGCCCATTCTCGGGGAGGGACTTGGAAATGGAGTGAATATAGGAGGAAATTCCAAAGATACTTCGTTGGTAGTAGTAGAGGAGAGCAACGAAGGAAGATCTATATCTTTAGATCCCTCTACATCAACAACTAAAGGCGCTAAAGGAGGGGTAGGGCTTGGTAACTACTCACAACCTGGTGAAAGTGTCATTAAGAAAAGAAATCCTCAATTTAAGGAAAATTGTGGTGTTACACTTGAAAATATATGGGAGGTTTTAATGGATTTAAAATCATCTATGAAAAATCTAGAAGTGAAAAAATCTGAAGTACAAACACAAGGGAAAATTGTAGAAGAAAAAGTTAAGAAAAATGCTGAGAAATGTGAGATTTTAGAGAAACAATTAGTTCAGATTCAGGAAGTACAACTAGGGCTGATAAAAGGAGAAACCTCTAACTCTAGAAGGTTAGAGGTACTTGAAAATAATTCTCGTTATAAAAATCTGAGAATATTAAATTTCCCCTCAGTTAAACTAATATCTCCTTTGGAACAATTTAAGAGATTTTTGATTGAAAATTTATTAATTACCTCTGAGAATATGCCCTCTTTAGAAAAAATCTTTTATATTGTTTCAAAAAAACAAGAAAACTGTGATGTGTTAAATCAGACCCATCCTTTAGTAAATCTTACAGACTTTATTGAAGAATCAATGGAAAATCAAATTGAGTCAAGAAGTACCTTATGTGTGAAGTTTCAAAAGATAGAAGATAGGGATAATGTGTTAAAATTATTCCTAAGAAACCGGGAAAAGCTATATCTTAATGGGAAAATTTGGATGTACCCAGACATTACAAAAAATACACAGATAAGGAGGAAAAACTTTCTTCAGATGGGTCCAGATGTTAAGCAACTGGGAGCCCAGATGACAGTTTATTTCCCCTGTAAATGCATCGTTAAACATCTAAATGAGCGATACGTATTTTTAGAACCATTGGAACTCAAAAAATTTATAGACTCAAGAGTTAAAAAATGAACTTTCACCAGGTTGGTCATTGGTTTATATATTTGTAATTGCATTTAAACGCACCTATTCCTTAAGTAATTTTGCTTACTTATGCTCCAGATTAATTGAATTGGGGCCTTCCTTTTCCTTATAACTGGCAATGTATAAAGAATTTTCCTTTAAATTATTTGTCTTGCGTACTGATCAATTTGATCAATTATATACATAAATTGCCTTGTAATTGACATGTTTATTTGCTGTCAAAATCTTTTTAAACTGCATAAATAAAAATTAAAAAAAAAAAAAAAAGAACAGACTAATCACACAACCGGCGAAATCCGTTCTGAGGAAACGTGCATTATCCACAGCGGGCCCTTCACTTTGGAACTCGCTCCCTCCAGACCTTCGTTTGGAACCATGCCACTCTACATTTAAAGGGAAACTTAAGACTTGGCTTTTCAAATAAGCTTTCCCCTAGAGCCAAGAACTCGAAGAAAAGTCTTTTCAAGCCCACAACGAGTTATTCAGATCTATTATTTTCTTCCTTTTTTTCAATCAGAAATTTACACATGCTGACTTCAATGTAAAAACTTGTTTACTTAGTTTTTGTTCAATGTAAAACTTCTTTTTTATTCTGTTCTATGTAAACCGCTATTTGTAGCGATTGTTACTGTTCTTTGTGAACCGGGGTGATATGTATATTATACAGGAACCTCCGGTATATAAATTATTTAAATAAATAAATAAATAAATAAATAAATAAATAAATACATGCTGTAAGTGTTGCCTAGATGTCCAGCCCACTGTGTGGCCTGTGTATGTAGTACTTCACAGTCCAGGTGCAACACTGAACACTGGATTGCTGTTTGTCGGCCCCATAGACACAGCTTGGTACCCTGACACATTCCACCTCAGGAAGGACAGGTTGCCATGTCCAAGAATACCAAAAAATAAGAAATCCAGTATCGCTGAAAATATTTAAATATAAAAAATACAAGAGATTCAGCTCGAAAAGACAAAGCAAGGGAATGTTTGTTAAATCTCTAGGGAAACCTCATATAGTGCCACTAAGGGCTACAACCTGTTATGCACAGCTCTAGAAGTGCTAGGGCTTTTTAATCATTGGAATCCCAGAGAAAATGATTCTTTGAAAAGCTATCATATGCATAGGTGCAAAAAGCCCACTTGGGACCTTGTAATTTTTGAGTTACCAGTGAGACCATGCTGGGTTCAGCAGCAGTACTCTGTCAATGATAAACACATCGGATGCAGCAGATTTTCATTGCGCACGTAAGCCCTGGACTCTTTGAATTTTAAGCCTTATGTATAGAACTTTGCAACTCTCTCGGTGTTAATCTATTAATTGGTTACTTTTCACTTTAGCATGTTTCAATTCATGGCCAAGCCAACACATTGACCGTCCTGCATTAAATCAAGTAGGTGTCCTGACATCTTTGTTTGCCTGTAAGTGATAAAGATGTGGTCCATCTTTTGAAAGGGTTGTTTGTCACTTCTACCATAGGTCACATATCAGTCGCATCTGCCGGCATCTAGCAGTTCTTGTTTCCCTGAAGAAGGATCTCCCGAAACATTGCAATGTCGGACTGCGTGCAGATTGCATGAGATATTCTGTGAAATAACCTGGCATGGTCTCACTGTAATTCTACAGGACTGGTAACACAAAAATTACAAGGTCCCAAGTGGACTGTGTGCAGATTGCATGAGATATTCTGTGAAATAACCCGGCATGGTCTCACTGTAATTCTACAGGACAGGTAACTCAAAAATTACAAGGTCCCAAGTGGGATTTTTGCACCTATGCATATGATAGCTTTTCAAAGAATCATTTTCTCTGGGATTCCAATGATTAAAAAGCCCTAGCGCTTCTAGAGCTGTGCATAACAGGTTGTAGCCCTTAGTGGCACTATATGAGGTTTCCCTAGAGATTTAAGAAGCATTCCCTTGCTTTGTCTTTTCGAGCTGAATCTCTTGCATTTTTGATGTCCAAGAATACAGCATGTATCGTTCTGCCTCTTTAACGTATGCGCATCCAGCTAATGGAGCTCCTGGACCACATAACTGTGTCGCTGCATGGTGCACAATTAAGGATGCACATGTGCTTGGCTAAGTGGCAGTTATTATCACACTGTAGCCTAGAATGCCAAGGGCTCATGCCTAGTTTGGCCTTCCTGATATCCCCTTGTGGAGGCCATCTCTGGGTGCAGGCATGTGGCCTGCTAGCAGTAGGGTGCACCCTTATATGGTATAGTACATAAAGGCTCTATGTGTAAATCGGCATGGTATCATAGTTGAGGAGCTAACCTGAGAGCGGTAGGTGCAGAGAAAGGGTGTGTTAGGCAGAGGCTAGGTACCACCTGTACCCCAATATGCCATCTTTGTATTGGCTGGTGCTGTGGCCAGCAACATAGTTGTTATAATAGCTGAGACACACACCGACCTGTGGCATTTACAGAAGCTGGGTGGGATGGCCTCCGATATATTGTGGGCGGACTAGGTGGAGATTGGGGTCTGGTCACAGTGCAGAGCTAACATCATCCCAACTGTTCACCTTCCAGGCCAGCCTACCATTGTACTGTACAGTATGAGGGTGACAGTGCAGTTAATCCAACATACCTTTTCACCCATAAATGGGTCCAATATTGTGCAAGACATTAGTTTGGCACCCTGTCTGAACCCCTGTCATCCTCATCACTGCAAGTGGCAAGCGTGGAAGCAGCTGTTGCTGTACAGTTATGTGTGTCAGCTACTGGATGATCACTGACACCCATCCACGTGCAGGTGTTCCAAAGAGCTTTGGAATATGTTGTCCACATGGTGTGTGCTGAGAGGCTGGTACCCCTCTATCCAGACACCTAGCACACATTCATCGTTCCCGCTCATTGATCACCTATTCATCCTATACCACCACTTGTTTGCTGCCACACAGGAGTACTACACATTTTTAGGAACAGGGAGTGGGCTGTACAACAATGTACCTCTTCACCTGCATAGCCGAATAGCTGGCTCCCTTCATCCATACATTCCACCCTGTGCAGCCTCCTCTTGTGTTATGCCACCTCCATATGGATGACACATGGGTAATGCGCGATCAGGCAAAGCCTTATGCTCCAGGGACACATTCACATATGAGTATGGAAGTCCTTTATTTGGACATCAGGACCTGTGCTAGAAGGCTGTGTGATTATCTGTGATTCTTGGTGGATTATCCGTGGACATTAGTTTGTCATCATACTCTGCAGTAAGGCAGCTATGATGATGGGGTTGGTAGAGCCAACACGGTTATAATGGACTTTGGAGGAGCGTGAATGACTGTGTGTTGGCTCACTGGAAGCTTCCACATTACACAGCATGCTTTCTGTCCTATTGAACCAACTGCAGTGGGTTACGTGCCACCAGCCACACCCAGATCTGTGGCTTGTGGCACTCTGACCCTTTTGTGGGCGGTTGCACAGGCCATCTGCTGAGGGCCTGGGTGAGCAGGCACTCTGTTACAGTCCTGACAGCCTCATTGGCAATGGGGTAGATTTTAAAAGAAGCGCGATCAGCCTACTTTTGCTTGCGCATCAGACTCAAGCAAAAGTACGCTGGATTTTAGTAGATACGCGCGGAGCCGCGCGTAGCCACTAAAATCCTGGATCGGCGCGCGCAAGGCTATCGATTTTGTATAGCCTGCGCGCGCCGAGCCGCGCTGCCTCCCCCCGTTCCCTCCAAGGCTGCTCCGAAATCGGAGCGGCCTCGGAGGGAACTTTCCTTTGCCCTCCCCTCACCTTACCCTCCCTTCCCCTACCTAACCCACCCACCCGGCCCTGTCTACACCCCCCCTTTACCTTTGTCGGGGGATTTACGCCTCCCGGAGGGAGACGTAAATCCCCGCGCGCCAGCGGGCCTCCTGCGCGCCGGGCCGCGGCCTGGGGGCGGGTACGGAGGGCGCGGCCACGCCCCCGGACCGCCCCGGGCCGTAGCCACGCCCCCGTACCCGCCCCCAAAACGCTTCCGACACGCCCCCGAAACGCCGCGACGACCGGGCCCGCCCCCCGACACGCCCCCCTCCGAAAACCCCGGGACGTACGCGAGTCCCGGGGTCTGCGCGCGCCGGTAGGCCTATGTAAAATAGGTTTACCGGCGCGCAGGGCCCTGCTCGCGTAAATCCGGGCGGATTTACGCGAGCAGGGCTCTTAAAATCCGCCCCAATGTGCACACATCTCCATGTTTGTCTAGATTGCAGGCTGCTACTTTCTGCCCCTTATAGACATTTGAAGGGCAGCTGACACCACATTGATGGGGACTGCATCACTGTCACATCCACCTGTCAGTCCACTTGTGAGGGCTCACTCCTCAGTAATGGCCATCAATCACTCAATAGAGCACTGTACACATGCATGCAACCTCCCTTTGGCAGCCTGGCAGATCAGTTGTGCTGCTGGTGAAAGTCTTTCTGCAAGGTGGCTGCTAACAGTCAGCCCATCACCTTTTGGCCGGAAAAAGTGACATGTGGGTGTGTACTCCCATGTGGCAGCTCAGTGAAGACAACACTGCTGATAGTTTCAACAAGTGACATGTTATGACAGGAGCGTGTAAGGCCTCCATTAAATGGTGGCTGGGTGTCCCAACAGGGGACATCTATATCATGAACAGTCAAACGGCCTATGTCTGTGATCGTACCATGAGCATGCATGGCCAGGTGGCTATTTTCTTGCTTCACATGTGCACTGTGTTGTTCACTAACTCCATCAGATAATGTGTCCCATATCTGGCATGAAACCGGTGTCTGGTACGCCTGGGATGCAAGGTGTGGACACCAAGCCTGAGCTCTGCTGCTGTTCCATCAGTAGTTGTACTCTCACTAAACAGTTCATACTGTTAGTGGGGACATGATGGCCAAGGCGTAACATACTGTACTAATATTCACATACCATAGACATGTACAATATCACAATGTGCACATGAGCACCTCGGGATTGGCATTCATAAACAGGATAAATGGTGGCTGCAGCCTTTGAAGCCCCAACTGCCCTGTTTGACAGCTATGCCAGGCTGCCCATTGACCTCCACATCACTGGTTTCACATTCACAGTCACATCCAAATACATGATGTAAGCAGCGATTATTTTCAAGTGGTAATCCATGAATATGTAGGTCTGAATACATGTACATGCATATTCAGTTAGAGGGAGGCCAGTGAAGGGTGTGTGTGAAACACAACCACCGAGTCATGGGAGCAGGCACTGTACAAACTGTCACTGATGTTTCATGTCTGTACTACATGTGGTTATGGAGGCTGATACACAGTATTATTGTCCCCATGACAGCACTGAGGGCTACGTACTGCTATAGCAGTGTGGGAGAGCTAACTGTACATGCATCTCCTTTCCTTCACAAAGATTCCTTTTAGCAGCATACAGCCAGCATAACCATGTGCATGCAACAACATAGATGGCTCTCCTTTTGGCCAGCTGCAATGACCCGAGAGTTGTGTGGATGTGGGATGCTACAGTGATTAGGGACCTTCAGATAAGTTTGTGCAGCACCAGATGCTTTTTTTTCTCACGCACCCAATCATGAGGCATCAGGATGTTGTAGGGCTGGTATGTGTTCCCTGCTGTGTATTGAGGCTGTGCTGCCTAGACCCTCACTGATACCACTTTCAGACCGAAGGGTCATTAGTGTTGCTGCAAGATGCACATGACAATGATATTGATGGGTCACAAATAAGGAATGAGTGAAGTATGTAGGGTTCATTAGTCCTAATGGCCGTAAATGAAGCACCTATATGCATGTGACAGTGATGGCATTAGGGACTGACAGAGATAAGGCCCATTACAGGTAAAAATGTTGTAAGGTGTTAGCAAATCTGGTGAGGCCTGTGAGTGTGTTGTGTCTCATGAGGACAAGTGTATACAGTACTTTCATCCTTGGTGGGATGTCAGTATGTAGCACGTGCTTAATCCAATGCCACTGAATTAATTAATGCCTAACAAATCTGCTTCATTTTTTTGAAGGGGTTAATAAACATGTGGATAAAGGTGAACCGGTAGATGTAGTGTATTTGGATTTTCAGAAGGCATTTGACAAAGTCCCTCATGAGAGGCTTCTACGTAAACTAAAAAGTCATGGGATAGGAGGCGATGTCCTTTCGTGGATTACAAGCTGGTTAAAAGACAGGAAACAGAGAGTAGGATTAAATGGTCAATTTTCTCAGTGGAAAAGGATAAACAGTGGAGTGCCTCAGGGATCTGTACTTGGACCGGTGCTTTTCAATATATATATAAATGATCTGGAAAGGAATACGACGAGTGAGGTTATCAAATTTGCAGATGATACAAAATTATTTAGAGTACTTAAATCACAAGCAGACTGTGATACATTGCAGGAGGACCTTGCAAGACTTGAAGATTGGGCATCCAAATGGCAGATGAAATTTAATGTGGACAAGTGCAAGGTGTTGCATATAGGGAAAAATAACCGTTGCTGTAGTTACACGATGTTAGGTTCTATATTAGGAGCTACCACCCAGGAAAAAGATCTAGGCATCATAGTGGATAATACTTTAAAATCGTCAGCTCAGTGTGCTGCAGCAGTCAAAAAAGCAAATAGAATGTTAGGAATTATTAAGAAGGGAATGGTTAATAGAACGGAAAATTTCATAATGCCTCTATATCGCTCCATGGTGAGACCACACCTTGAATACTGTGTACAATTCTGGTCGCCGCATCTCAAAAAAGATATAGTTGCGATGGAGAAGGTACAGAGAAGGGTAACCAAAATGATAAAGGGGATGGAACAGCTTCCCTATGAGGATAGGCTGAAGAGATTAGGGCTGTTCAGCTTGGAGAAGAGACGGCTGAGGGGGGATATGATAGAGGTCTTTAAGATCATGAGAGATCTTGAACGAGTAGATGTGACTTGGTTATTTTCACTTTCGAATAATAGAAGGACTAGGGGGCATTCCATGAAATTAGCAAGTAGCACATTTAAGACTAATCGGAGAAAATTCTTTTTCACTCAACGCACAATAAAGCTCTGGAATTTGTTGCCAGAGGATGTGGTTAGTGCAGTTGGTGTAGCTGGTGTAGCTGGGTTCAAAAAAGGTTTGGATAAGTTCTTGGAGGAGAAGTCCATTAATGGCTATTAATCAATTTTACTTAGGGAATAGCCACTGCTATTAATTGCATCAGTAGCATGGGATCTTCTTAATGTTTGGGTAATTGCCAGGTTCTTGTGGCCTGGTTTTGGCCTCTGTTGGAAACAGGATGCTGGGCTTGATGGACCCTTGGTCTGACCCCGCATGACAATTTCTTATGTTCTTATGTTCTTAAGTAACACACATAGAGCACCTCAGCAGTGCCTAGAGCCAGCCCTTAGGCACCCTGTTATGGGCTATACCCTCAGATTTAGAGCACCACCCCCAAACAGTTGTTGGGTGGACAGACTTAGCAAGTCATGCAAGTAGCAGACTCAAAAATAGGTCTGCACATTAAACTATGTCCTAACCCGTCTGTGCCTGAACTGCCCTGCTGGGGCAAGGTTCTGTCCCATGCCTTCCTTAAAAGTGTGTCTGTATAAGGTGGTGGCGAAGCTGGCTGCCACTGACTGCCACTGATTGGGGGAAAAAAGTGCGTCTTATGGAGCAAAATATACGGTAATTATTTGCCCTATAAGACGACCCCCGGCATATAAGACGACCCCCGATTTTTGAGAAGATTTTCAGGGGTTAAAAACTCGTCTTATACGCCAGAAAATACGATACCTGTGTTTGGATCGCATGCATCATGCACTCTAGTCATTGTGTACGGATATATCTGCTCAACTTAACCTTTTATGAGGTACGCATTCCCAATAACATACATGGTGTAATCTGCCTGCCCCTGAATGTGCACAGCTGACTAGAAGTGATCATGAGAAATATCATGAACGTCATGACCTCAGAAACACCTGTGGAAGTGAGCTGCCCTTACATCACTGTTGTAGAATCACCTTTGACAATGCCATTAACCATGGCTATACCTAATATGTATAGGTCCACTATATATATGTCCACTAGTGAAGTGAAGTGAGCAAGCCATGCCACATACAGGCCATACTGTGGCTGGTGTGAACCTGGTGCTTGGCAGCCCATAGCAACTGGTTGGGTGCAAGAGCCATTCCGCCACTTAAGGTTACACTATGAACCACTGAGGCCTGTTGTGATGCGGACATATCACTCCATCCGGACAGGCGAATACATCACATTTGTGTGCCATTCCAGAGATAAACATTGCAAATATGGTCGATGTATGGAAACATTTTTCTTACTTACAAGCCAACCATTACTGTACAGGCCAGCTTCGAATTTGCGAAACAGAGATGATTGCCTGAGTATGAAGGAATCGTGCGCTGATCCCGGAAACCTGGACATCACTGAGATGATCCACATTCCAGTATCACACACCACTTGCACGTTGACGGAGTGGAACTGCTTTCTGTTGCGGTAGGCTGCCTCAATCTGACGGGGTGGAATGATGGCCACATGAGTGCAGTCAATAGCTCCAATGACATTCGGAAAGCGGGAAATGGCATAGAAACCATGCTTGAGGTCCATCAGGTCCTGTCTGTTGTGTGGAAAACCTATGTATCGAGGCATGTGGGCTATAAATGCTTCAATGACCTGGTCCAGACACTGTTAAAAGGTGCTCTGTGACATTCCACCCACAACAGCTACTGTGAATTGGAAGGAGCCACTTGCTATGAAGTGCAGGGAGGCCAAGAGTTTGGTGAGGCCGGGGACAGCACGGCTTTTTCTGGTTCGAGGGTCAAGAGCACATCGTATGTCTTCATAAATTTGCAGGATGGTATGAGAGCTGAGGAGATACCTGGTGATCACAACGTCCACTGGCATACCCAGCATTGAGGTTCATGGAAGATAGATCCGCTACCTGTACTTGCGGCGACGTTGACCCACGTCCTGGCGTCTGCCTTGGGCCTCCTTAGCCATGGAGTGAGCCTGCCCTATACACTGGGAATGTGTAGATGGTGTTGGGAACATAGACCCACTAAGAACAAGCCTTTTTATTAAGAACATAAGAACATGCCATACTGGGTCAAACCAAGGGTCCATCAAGCCCAGCATCCTGTTTCCAACAGTGGCCAATCCAGGCCATAAGAACCTGGCAAGTACCCAAAAACTAAGTCTATTCCATGTTACCGTTGCTAATGGCAGTAGCTATTCTCTAAGTGAACTTAATAGCAGGTAATGGACTTCTCCTCCAAGAACTTATCCAATCCTTTTTTAAACACAGCTATACTAACTGCACTAACCACATCCTCTGGCAACAAATTCCAGAATTTAATTGTGCGTTGAGTAAAAAAGAACTTTCTCCGATTAGTTTTAAATGTGCCACATGCTAACTTCATGGAATGCCCCCTAGTCTTTCTATTATCCGAAAGAGTTAATAACTGATTCACATCTACCCGTTCTAGACCTCTCATGATTTTAAACACCTCTATCATATCCCCCCTCAGCCGTCTCTTCTCCAAGCTGAAAAGTCCTAACCTCTTTAGTCTTTCCTCATAGAGGAGCTGTTCCATTCCCCTTATCATTTTGGTAGCCCTTCTCTGTACCTACTCCATCACAATTATATCTTTTTTGAGATGCGGCGACCAGAATTGTACACAGTATTCAAGGTGCGGTCTCACCAAGGAGCGATTGAGAGGCATTATGATATTTTCCGTTTTATTCACCATTCCCTTTCTAATAATTCCCAACATTCTGTTTGCTTTTTTGACTGCTGCAGCACACTGAACTGAAGATTTCAATGTGTTATCCACTATGGGCCTGATTTTAAAAAGCATTTACTCACTTAAAACTGGATTTTACTCAAGTAAATGCACTTTACTCGTGTAAGTGGGCTTTTGAAAATTGCTACAATATATGCCATGAATTGTCCATAGGATTTGCTCACGTAAGTGCACTTTATTCAAGTAAATGGCTTTTGAAAATTGCTACAATAGATACACTTATGCATGCAATTCCCTTTGAAAATTACCCCCTATGACGCCTAGATCTCTTTCTTGGGTTGTAGCACCTAATATGGAACCCAACATTGTTTAACTATAGCATGGGTTATTTTTCCCTATATGCATCACCTTGCACTTATCTACATTAAATTTCATCTGCCATTGGGATGCCCAATTTTCCAGTCTCACAAGGTCTTCCTGCAATTTATCACAATCTGCTTGTGATTTAACTACTCTGAACAATTTTGTGTCATCTGCAAATCTGATTATCTAACTCGTCGTATTTCTTTCCAGATCATTTATAAATATATTGAAAAGTAAGGGTCCCAATACACATCCCTGAGGCACTCCACTGCCCACTCCCTTCCACTGAGAAAATTGTCCATTTAATCCTATTCTCTGTTTCCTGTCTTTTAGCCAGTTTGCAATCCACGAAAGGACATCGCCACCTATCGCATGACTTTTTACTTTTCCGAGAAGCCTCTCATGAGGAACTTTGTCAAATGCCTTCTGAAAATCCAAGTATACTACATCTACTGATTCACCTTTATCCACATGTTTATTAACTCCTTCAAAAAAGTGAAGCAGATTTGTGAGGCAAGACTTGCCTTGGGTAAAGCCATGCTGACTTTGTTCCATTAAACCATGTCTTTCCATATGTTCTGTGATTTTGATGTTTAGAACACTTTCCCCTATTTTTCCTGGCACTGAAGTCAGGCTAACCGTTCTGTAGTTTCCCGGATGGCCCCTGGAGCCCTTTTTAAATATAGGGGTTACATTTGCTATCCTCCAGTCTTCAGGTACAATGGATGATTTCAATGATAGGTTACAAATTTTTACTAATAGGTCTGAAATTTCATTTTTTAGTTCCTTCAAAACTCTGGGGTGTATACCATCCGGTCCAGGTGATTTACTACTCTTCAGTTTGTCAATCAGGTCTACCACTTCTTCTAGGTTCACTGTGATTTAATTCAGTCCATCTGAAACATTACCCATGAAAACCTTCTCCAGTACGGGTACCTCCCCAACATCCTCTTCAGTAAACACCGAAGCAAGGAAATCATTTAATCTTTCCTCAATGGCCTTATCTTCTATAAGTGCCCCTTAAACCCCTCGATCATCTAACGGTCCAACTGACTCCCTCACAGGCTTTCTGCTTCGGATATATTTTAAAAAGTTTTTACTGTGAGTTTTTGCCTCTACGGCCAATTTCTTTTCAAATTCTCTCTTAGCTTGTCTTATCAATGTCTTACATTTAACTTGCCAATGTTTAAGTTTTATCCTATTTTCTTCTGTTGGATCCTTCTTCCAATTTTTGAATGAAGATCTTTTGGCTAAAATAGCTTCTTTCACCTCCCCTTTTAACAATGCCGGTAATCGTTTTGCCTTCTTTCCATCTTTCTTAATGTGTGGAATACATCTGGACTGTGCTTCTAGAATGGTATTTTTTAACAATGACCACGCCTCTTGGACATTTTTTACTCTTGTAGCTGCTCCTTTCAGTTTTTTTCTAACAATTTCTCTCATTTTATCAAAGTTTCCCTTTTGAAAGATTAGCACGAGAGCCATGGATTTGCACAGTGTTCCTCTTCCAGTCATTAAAACAAATTTGATCATATTATGATCACTATTGCCAAGTGGCCCCTCCACCGTTACCCCTCTCACCAAGTCCTGTGTTCCACTGAGAATTAGATCTAAAATTGCTCCCTCTCTCGTCGGTTCCTGAACCAATTGCTCCATAAAGCTATCATTTATTCTATCCAGGAATGTTATCTCTCTAGCGTGTCCCGATGATACATTTACCCAGTCAATATTGGGGTAGTTGAAGTCTCCCATTATTACCGCACTAGCAATTTGGTTAGCTTCCCTAATTTCTCTTAGCATTTCACTGTCCGTCTCAGCATCTTGACCTGGTGGATGGTAGTATACTCCTATCACTATTGTCTTCCCTGACACACAAGGGATTTCTACCCATAAAGATTCAATTTTGTATTTAGTCTCATGCAGGATGTTTATTAGGGATGTGAATCGTTTTTTGACGATTTAAAATATCGTCCGATATATTTTAAATCGTCAAAAATCGTTAGGGCCACGATACAATACCAATTCCCCCGATTTATCGTTAAAAAATCGTAAATCGGGGGAAGGGGGAGGGCAGGAAAACCGGCACACTAAAACCCCCTAAAACCCACCCCCGACCCTTTAAATTAAATCCTCCACCCTCCCGAACCCCCCCCCCCCCAAATGCTTTAAATTACCTGGGGATCCAGCGGTGGTCCAGAACGGCGGCGGTCCGGAACGGCCCCCTCAATTGAATCCTGTTGTCTTCAGCCGGCGCCATTTTGCAAAATGGCCGCCGCAAAATGGCGGTGGCCATAGACAAAAACGATTCGACGCAGGAGGTCGTTCCGGACCCCCGCTGGACTTTTGGCAAGTCTTGTGGGGGTCAGGAGGCCCCCCCAAGCTGGCCAAAAGTTTCTGGGAGTCCAGCGAGGTTCAGGAAGCGATTTCTTGCCGCGAATCGTTTTCCGTACGGAAAATAGCGCCATTGTCTTCCCTGACACACAAGGGATTTCTACCCATAAAGATTCAATTTTGTATTTAGTCTCATGCAGGATGTTTATTAGGGATGTGAATCGTTTTTTGACGATTTAAAATATCGTCCGATATATTTTAAATCGTCAAAAATCGTTAGGGCCACGATACAATACCAATTCCCCCGATTTATCGTTAAAAAATCGTAAATCGGGGGAAGGGGGAGGGCAGGAAAACCGGCACACTAAAACCCCCTAAAACCCACCCCGACCCATTAAATTAAATCCCCCACCCTCCCGAACCCCCCCCCCCCCCCAAATGCTTTAAATTACCTGGGGATCCAGCGGTGGTCCAGAACGGCGGCGGTCCGGAACGGCCCCCTCAATTGAATCCTGTTGTCTTCAGCCGGCGCCATTTTGCAAAATGTCGCTGAACGACCTCCTGCAGTCGATCTCCTGCCGGCGCCATTTTCCGTACGGAAAACAATTCGTGGCAAGAAATCGCTTCCTGAACCCCGCTGGACTCCCAGAAACTTTTGGCCAGCTTGGGGGGGCCTCCTGACCCCCATAAGACTTGCCAAAAGTCCAGCGGGGGTCCGGAACGACCTCCTGCGTCGAATCATTTTTGTCTATGGCCACCGCCATTCTCCGGCGGCCATTTTGCAAAATGGCGCCGGCTGAAGACAACAGGATTCAATTGAGGGGGCCGTTCCGGACCGCCGCCGTTCTGGACCACCGCTGGATCCCCAGGTAATTTAAAGCATTTGGGGGGGGGTTCGGGAGGGTGGGGGATTTAATTTAAAGGGTCAGGGGTAGGTTTTAGGGGGTTTTAGTGTGTCGGCTCACGATTTTAACGATTTTCACGATAGTTTACACACCCAAACGGCAACAATACGATTCCCTCCCCCTCCCAGCCGAAATCGATCGTTAAGACGATCGAGGACACGATTCACATCTCTAATGTTTATCCTGTTGGACTCTATGCCATCCCGGACATAAAGCACCACACCGCCTCCCGGGTGCTCCTCTCTGTCATTGTGATATAATTTGTACCCCGGTATAGCACTGTCCCATTGGTTATCCTCTTTCTACCATGTCTCTGAGATGCCAATTAAGTCTAGGTCATCATTCACTGCTATACATTCTAATTCTCCCATCTTACTTCTTAGACTTCTGGCATTAGCATACAAACATTTCAAAGTTTGTTTTTGTTTGTATTTTCATTCTGCTTTTTATTTGATAGGGATAAGTTAGAATTTTTTAGCTCAGGTGAGTTTTTAGTTACAGGCACTTGACTACTTTTCTTATTATTGGAACCTCACTGTCAGGATGCCCTAATTCTAATGCATCATTAGTATCCTTTGAATAAACCTCTCTCCGAACCATGCGCTGCTGAGCGACTGTTGGCTTTCCCCTTTTTTCTAGTTTAAAAGCTGCTCTATCTCCTTTTTAAAGGTTAGCGCCAGCAGTATGCTTCCACCCTGGTAAAGGTGGAGCCCATCCCTTCGGAAGAGACTCCCCCTTCCCCAAAAGGTTCCCCAGTTCCTAACAAAACTGAATCCCTCTTCTTTGCACCATCATCTCATCCATGCATTGAGACTCCGGAGCTCTGCCTGCCTCTGGTGACCTGCGTGTGGAACTGGGAGCATTTCAGAGAATGCGACCCTGGAGGGTCTGGATTTAAGCCTTCTACCTAAGAGTCTAAATTTGGCTTCCAGAACCTCCCTCCCACATTTTCCTATGTCGTTGGTGCCCACATGTACCACGACAATCGGCTCCTCCCCAGCACTGTCTAAAATCCTATCTAGGTGATGCGCGAGGTCCGCCACCTTCGCACCAGGTAGGTATGTTACCAGGCGATCCTCACGCCCACCAGCCACCCAGCTATCTACATTCCTAATAATCGAATCACCAACTATGATGGCCAACCTAACCCTTTCCTCCTGGGCAGAAGGCCTTGGGGAGATATCCTCAGTGCGAAAGGACAATGCATCACCTGTAGAGCAGGTCCTTGCTACAGGATCCTTTCCTGCTGCACCCAGTTGATGCTCTGCCATCATGAGACCTTCTTCCTCCAAGGCAGCACCAGGGCTGCCAGTCTGAAGTTGGGACATGGCTACTATGTCCCTGAAGGTCTCATCTATATACTTCTCTGTCTGCCTCAGCTCCTACAGGTTTGCCACTCTAGCCTCCAGAGATCAGACTCATGCTCTGAGAGCCAGGAGCTCTTTACATCGCATGCACATGTACAACTTCTCACCGGTGGGTAAAAAGTTATACATGTGATACTCGATGCAAAAGACTGGGAAGCCCCCTCTTGCTGCTGGACTGCTGCCTTCATCTCAATTTTGATCAGTTCCTAGTTAAGTTTTAGGTTGCTGTGGGAGTAGGAATGTGTCTAATGTCCTTTAAATGTATTAGTGAATTCACTATATGCCTGGTAGTGGCCTACCGGGGTCTTATCGAATTCTCAATAAAGTTTTTGTTGATGTTTTTTTGTTTTTGTTTTTTTTGTGGAAGTGGCACCTGCCTATAAATTAAAGGATAAGCTAGGGGTGGGAAATACAAACAGTCTAACTTCAGTTAGTCAGCCAGAGTGACTCACTGCCCTCTTGATTAACAAATGTTGGTACCTATTCAAACCCAATCACACTACCTCAACACCTTTCCAAGGTGAGTAACTGAGCTGAACTTTTCAACCTTTTTACTTAGGTATACACTGCTCCTAGTATTTCTAGCTTCTGGCTACTTTTTTTTTTTTTTGGGGGGGGGGGGGGTTGTGTTGTTTTTTTTTAATACAAACACTCAGTTCTTTAAAAGTCTGCAGAGCAATCAGTTCTGCAGACTTTTAAAAATAAACACACTACCTACTGCTTACTAGCTACCTTATTGACTGACTATTTAAAAATGCAGTCTAACTTGTTTATTCATTGCCTTTCTGACTATTAAAAGCACAAACACACAAACATACTAAATAATATTCCCAAATAGTTAACTTTGCTGCAATACTTTTATTGGGTAGGAATAGCTTTGTAGGTGTGTGGGGATTGGTTATATTCATTTTCGCTCACTGCGATAATATCGCGGTGTGCGCTACGTGCAGCGATACAGCCTATCACAATTGAAAAAGGTGTGGTTATTGGCCGCATTAGGAGCCGCGCTAACAGCGCAGCCATTTCGCAGTTTGCGGTAAGTCCACCCTACTTTACATTTGTCCCGCCCCAGCTCCACCCCCTGAATACTAAATTTAAAATTTGCATTCGCAGACCACGATAACAGCTGTTAGCACTGTGTGCAATATTATTGTGCGTGATATAGCCGTATCGCGTGTGATAAGTCCTTAGAAAATAAGGCCCTTAGGGTCCCAACCCTAAAAATCAATACTAGGCGTCAAACTTTTTTTCGCACTCTAAGATTAGGGTGAATGCTTCTGCAGTTATCCCATTCAATAATGGATTATTATTACTTCACATGCATGCTATAACACAGGCAGCACTTGACTTATTTTTTTGTTAGGTTTGGATAAGTTTGGATAAGTTCTTGGATAAGTTCTTGGATAAGTTCTTGGAGGAGAAGTCCATTAATGGCTAGAGATGTGAATCGGAACCGGAATCGGTTCGGATTCCGGTTCAGATTCACATGTGGGTTTTTTCCCATCGGGCCCGTTTGTGTTTTGTTTATCGGCTGCCCAGCCGATAAACAAAAAACCCACTCCGACTCTTTAAAAGTAACCCCCTTAGCTTCCCCCACTCTCCCGACCCCCCCAAAACCTTTTTACAGGTACCTGGCGGTCCAGTGGGGGTCCCAGGAGCGATCTCCCGCTTCGGGCCGTCCTCCGGCTACCAGGCCGTCCGTTGCCCTTACCTTGTGACAGGATATCCGTGCCATTGGCCGGATCCTGTCGCATGGTAGGAGCACTGGATGGCCGGAGCCATCTTGTGCTCCTACCATGTGACAGGGGCTGACCAATGGCACCAGTAGCCCCTGTGACATAGTATGGGCAAGGCTATCGGCGCCATTTTGGTTCCTGGCACCCAACGGCACGAGTGCAGGAGATCGCTCCCGGACACCCGCTGGACCCCCAGGGACTTTTGGCCAGCTTGGGGGGGGACGACTCTTGACCCCCACAAGACTTTCCAAAAGTCCAGCGGGAGTCCGGGAGTGACCTCCTGCATGCGGGCCGTATTGCCAGTATTCAAAATGGCGCCGGCGCTAGCGTTTGCCCTCATATGTCACATAGTGAGGGCAAAGGTAGCTACTTGGGCTTGACCTCTTTCCTCAATTTCTGTGCCTGTCCATACAAGCCTTATGTCCCCACGTGGGCTTGACCTCTATCCTTGATTGCTGTACCTGTCCATCCAGGCCTTATGTCCCTATGTGGACTTGACCTCTATTCTCAAATGCTGTGCCTGTCCGTCCAGGAATTTTGTCCCTACGTGGGTTTGACCTCTATGCTCAAATACTGTGCCTGTCCGCCCAGGCCTTACGTCCCTAAAAGGGTTTGACCTCTAATGCTGTACCTGACCACCCTGGAGCCCTTTCCTTCTCAAAGGAAAAGGAACTCTCCCATGAGGTAGCTGGCCAGCCTATCTCTTAGTATCTGTTGACCCATGTTAAACCACTGTTCACAGTAAGACCTCCTCCATGTCTCTATTCTTTGAAGGCTCATGCTCCACTCTAGGGGCGAACCCATTCTAGGGAGCCCTTTCCTGCTCAAAGGAAAGGGAACTCTCCCCGGGGCCAGCCTGTCTTGCCCCTATCAAAATCACAGGGACCAGACTATCTCTGCTCTGCCAGCCTGTCTTGCCCCTATCAGCTTTCTGCCAGTCTGCCTTGCTGCCATACACCAGATGACTCACTCAACTCCCTGAGGTGTTCTTGCCACTATCATGGTTCCTCAGTGTGTTGGTGCTGGTCTTTCTGCTTGCTATGTTCCCCCTTCATTGTGCTGTAGGTTGTTGATGCCACTTGTCTTGCCACTTTGCCTGACATGCTGCCTTCAAGGGTTCATGCATCTGTTATCGGTGCTATCTTTTGAAGCTATGGTGTGTTTTTGACACTGTTGCTGTTGCTTTGCACCTCTTTTAAAATACTCTTGCCACTCCTCCTGGTACCCCTTTGCCCCTTTAAAGTGCCTTAGGCTATTCATGCCACTTTGGTGCCACTTTGCCACAGTATAAATACCTTGGATCTCTTTTCTCATTCTGATGATAGCTCCCCAGAAGTTTCATCAGAACTGATAAGAAAACTCCAATTCTGCAGCCAAAAATGGGCTGCAAATACTTCCCCCATTGACTTTAATGTGAAATCGGAAAACGAATAAAACATATCAACGAATTGGTTTTCTCCCCTATGAAACGAATGCAATGAATTTGGGTCCCAGTGAAATGAATACCGAATAGCAACACATTTTTTCCTTCTGCACATCCTTCTGCACATCCCTAGTAATTAGACCCCAAACCAAATATGCCTGATACTTCACTTTCAATGCATATACAGCATAGCTCTCTGCTTCAATGACAGGGGAGAAGAATAACTGATACTTCACACATCCAGCAGAGCTCTCTGCTACAACGGCAAAGGAGAAGAAAAAGGGTTCGCACTCAAAACGCGGGGAGTAGCTGGCTTGTTACGGCGGTTACTACCCCAAACCAAATGTGCCTGATACTTCACTTTCCATGCATATCCAGCATGGTTCTCTCCTGCATCGGCATGGGAGAAAGACTGATACATCACGCATTTCCAGCATAGCTCTCTGCTTCAAGGGCAGGGGGAAAAAAACAAACAAAAAACCTGATGCTTCACGCATATCCTGCATAGCTTCAACGACAGGGGTGAAGAAAAAAAAGGATTCGCAATCACAAAGCGAGGAGTAGCTGGCTTGTTACGGCGGTTACTACCCCAACCAAATGTGCCTGATACTTCACTTTCAATGCATATCCAGCATGGCTCTCTGCTTCTACAGCAGGGGAGAAGAAAAAAAAAAAAAAAAAACCAACAAGAGCTGTACAACATAGTCTAGGTAAAACAAATAAGCATGGGTGTAGCTTGCTTATCGCGGCGGTTACTGCCCCTACTACCCCTAACTAATCAAGCTAGATATTTCACTTGCATGCAGCTCCATCACTGCTCTCTACATTAATGGTGGGGGTGGAAGGGGAATAGAACAAGGAGCTAAGAGTAACAGATAAGAATGAGAGAAAAAATGTGTGAGGCTTGCTGGGCAGACTGGATGGGCCATTCGGTCTTCTTCTGCCGTCATTTCTATGTTTCTATGTTTCTATGTTTCTATAAGTGTGATTTATTTTTTAATATTAAGATTTTTTGAGATTTAAAACAATGTTGCTTTGATTGAATAAATTGTAAGTTATTTGGAAACTGTATGGGAATGCAAAATATTATTCATTTTTTGTACAACATCCTGTTCATTGGTCTGGATAATGTTCTTTCAATCTCTCAAGTACTCTTACTAATATTCCAGATACTGGTTTGCCAATTTGGTGTGCCTTTTGCCTTTGACAAATTAGAGGGCCCTGTTACTGCCCTAACATCCTGGGTATAGAACACAACTTAATGCAGATGATCTTAATACTTTCTTCTGGCAAGCTGGACAAGTTATCCTCTTTAGTCTGGGAGATACGTCTGGATAGCAAAGGAACCTTGAAACACATGTAGTCACTCTATGGGAGTTTAGCATTCATATGTTGAGTTATCCCTATGGAGAAAACATTTTTGTGCAGGCTAACCCTAGTAATGGTGAGTGTCAGGACAAACCATCATTGGATGAGGGTAACCATGTATATTCATGAGCACCTGGCAGACTAAGAGACTTTTTTGGTCAGTATCAATGGGGTAGCTCTGTGGCTTCTAACACTAGAATCCAGTTTGGTCATTGAATACTTCAGGAGGCATTGAGATTCCCAATATTTTACCACTGGAAGCTCCAAAGATGGAGGTTGCAAAAAGTGAACACTTCAGGTATCTTTCTGACAAGTCCCAGTCTTAGCAGAAAAAGAAAAAAGCAGATGAGAACTTTAACCAGTAGAAGAGGATAGCCAGAAGGCGTATCTGCATACTGCTCCCAGCATCCCATGGGAGAGGACTCTAGAGGTCACAGTGAGTAATCCAGGCTTCAAACTCCACAACCCAGGTTGTAGAAACCAGTACCCCTTGCAGTAGTAGAGGATCAGAAGGCTCAACTGCATTTTGTTCTGTGCAGTTTATTACATAGGGCCATGAGCATGCATTTTTGCATGGGATTCACTTTTACACAGATTTTCTGCACGCATTTCATTTGCATACATGTTCCTTACTACATCCCTTGGAGGCACTTGTTTTTGCTTAGACAACTAGCACTGATTTCACTACAGGTCTTATTACATTGACCTCTAAATGAATTATTTGCCTTAGAGTTTACTAATGAAGATGTTGAGGAGATACCCATTCTGGAAAAGGTTTTCAAGAGTGATGATTTAGAGGAATGTAACTAAATCATGGTGAACCTGGAAGATGCAATAGGGCAGATTGCAATAGGGCAGATTGACAAACTGCTATCTCCTCTCTGATCTCGGCCTAAAGTTCTTCATGTATGCTCATGTATGCTGATGACGTTCAAATCCTCATCCCGCTTCAAGAATCCCTCCCCAAAACATTACAGTTTTGGGATTATTGCCTTACTTCAATCAGCACCCTCCTCTCAAACCTACATCTCGCTTTAAATGAAACAAAAACGGAGCTCCTCACAATCTCCAATCCCCCAGCTCGCTCACTCCCTGCCTTAAGCAACACCAACCCTCCACCCGACGCATTCACCTGCAATGTGAGAGATCTCGGTGTCTATCTTGACCAACATTTAAATTTCAAATCCCACATCCACAATACCATAAAAACAGGTTTTTTCAACTTGCACATCCTAAAGAAACTTAAACCCCTGCTATATACCCAAGACCTCCGCACAGTCCTACAGGCAACTATCTTAACTAAACTGGATTATTGCAATTCTTTATTTCTGGGCCTCCCTCTCTCCACTATCAAACCCCTCCAACTATTACAGAATGCCATGGCCAGAATCCTCACAAACACAAGTAAATCTGTTCACATTACCCCTATCCAAAAAAACCTCCACTATGGTTACCCATAGCCTCCCGCATAAAATACAAAACACTCACCATTCTCCACAATCTATTGTACAATCAAAATCACACTTGGCTCGAGAATGCACCACTTTTCCGATCATCAACCCGCCCCTCCAGATCCAACCTTGCTGGAACTCTATACACCCCCTCCCTAAAAACTGCTGACCACACCTCAACCAGAGAAAGGGCTTTCTCCATTGCCGGCCCTTCCCTATGGAACACCCTACCCATGGCCCTCCGTCTAGAACCTAACCTGAGTAAATTTAAAAAAGGGCTCAAAACCTGGCTCTTTACATTAGCGTATCCAGATGTTGACCAAACTTAGCTTGCACTCTAACCCTTTAGCCCACTCACTCTCCCCTCCTCCTATCTGCCTCTCCTCTTTCTCCCCTATTCTTCCCCCCAAGCAAAGACTCAAAAATACAGTGTTTCTTCCCCCAAGCAAAGACTCCTAAATACTGTGTTATAAGTTCCCCTCCTCCACTCTAAGCTTATCCTACCCTGTCCCTCCCTCCCCCCCCACCTCTCCCTTTCACTGCCATCAATGGTCTAGTACCTACCAGCCCACCTGTACATATATAGTCTATTGTTAATTTATATTCTTCAAATGTTCCTATCAAATTTCTCTCTTTCCCTATCCTTCCTACTGCTGTCCTCTCTCCTCCTTCATTGCTGCTCCCCCCTTCCCCATCCCTGTTTATTGTATTTCACTCTCTTGTTAATTTGTTACAATGTAAACCGGCATGATGTTCCGATGAATGTTGGTATATAAAAACCAACAAATAAATAAATAAATAAATAATTTGCAACCTATCATTAAAATCATACCTGAAGACTGGAGGGCAGTAAATGTAACTGTGATATTTAAAAAGGGCTCAGTGAGTAATCCAGAAAACTATTGATAGATGAGCCTGATTTCAGAGATAGGAGAAATCATGGAAACATATAGGGTCAGATTTTCAAAGGCTACGTGCGTAATCTGAGAAAATATGCCCTTGAGCGCGCCGAGCAATCTGTAGAGAAAGCTCTGTATAGCGGGCTCCTGGAGACGGAGGAGTCAGCAATCTTGTAGACTCTTGCAGCAGAACTAGCTGGGACCCCAATTGTCTCAAGACTCTCTTCTGCAGAGGCCTGGGTACCTGCTTAAAGGATGAGCTGGCCGCTCGCCAGACACCTGACTTGCTGGATGAATTAATAGCCATGGCTACTCGGATTGATCACCAGCTCCGAGACAAGGTGAAGGAACTCCGGCCTAGGGTGTTACCTGGGTTAAAACAGGCTAGTACTACCACTGCACCTTGGATGGTTCCTGTAACTGCTGCTGCCAATAAAGATGAACCAATGCAACTTGGTCGTGGCACTTGACCTCCAAGGAGAGAAGATTTCAGAAGAAACGTGGCCTGTGCATGTACTGTGGTCAGCCCGGCCATGATGAAGGACTATTCTTGGGCCTTACCACGTCCTATCCTCCACTCTCTCTCCCAGTCTCCTTGACCTATGGACCATTCACGGTTCAGACTCATGCCCTGGTGGACTCAGGGGCTGGAGGTAATTTCATTCTCAGAAGTTTAGTGGAATACTTGAGGATCCCTCTCATCAAATTAAAAGATCCACTACTGTTATCATCCATTCACGGGGAGCCCTTACCGGGCAACGTAGCTTGAGAAACTGAACCAGTTACACTTCGTACCAGAATGCTCCATATGGAAACAATCTCTTTCTTTGTACTGGAAAAGGCTATATACCCTATCGTCCTGGGGTTACCCTGGCTGCAAATACACCAAACCCAATTTGACTGGGCATCTCTGGATCTCTCATGATGGAGCCCAGAATGTCATGGGAGGTGCCTTAAGGAGATTTTGCCTATCATATGCAAGCCTACGACTCCAGCGATGCCAGGACTGCCACCCCAATACGCATCTTTCGGGGATGTATTCTCCAAAGAAGCAGCTGATATTCTTACTCTACATAGGCCCTATAACTGTGCCATAAGACTGAAGCCCAACTCTGAGCCTCCGAAGGGTAGGGTGTACCCTCTCTCAGCTCTTGAGAATAAGGCAATGTCGGAATACATTGAAGAAAATCTCCAGAAGGGCTTTATCCAACCATCAAAGTCGCTAGCTGGCGCAGGCTTTTTCTTCGTGGGGAAGAAGGACAGTACCCTACATCCCTGTATCGATTACCAAGGTCTAAATGAAATAACGATCATCCATGATGAAGTTGCCACTTGCTCCAGTATCGTCAAGAGCAGTGGTGGCGAAGGAGTGGGCCTCGATGCCCAGAGAGACTGGAGGCAGGAGTTGGGGGCCAGTGACAGTAGCGCCTAAGCTCGGGACCCCTGCCAGGCTCAGGCATTGCAGTTTTCTGGATGGACCAGACAGGACTGCCGAAGATGTCTAGAAGTGCCACAGTAAAGGCAAAGACCCTCCTTCCACCGACGGAGACGTTCGGTCTGAGACAGTCACCAACGGTTTACCTCCATAGGTTCCACCACGGGAGGAGGTGGTGCTGATGGAGTCTTGGCTGGAGGACTCTGGACACACATGGGATGCGGTGTAGGAGAGCTGGAAGCCTTTACTTCTAGGCGCCTTTGCCGGAGACAATGGTCAATCTTCTCGGTAAGGAAAATCAGGTCCTCTAGAGATTGAGAGCGCTGGAGAGTCCATCTAGGAAGATGGCTTGCAGACAATCTTCTTGCCACCCGAGCTCAGTAGCCAGGGTCCTGAACTCCACCGTATACTGAGAGAGGGTCCGTGACCCTTGACAGAGGTGGAGTATATGGCCGGCTACAGCTTGGTGGCCTGGGTCTCCGAAGGTCTGCTTGAAGAGAGCAACAAACTCGGATAGCTTGGAAAGCATGGGATTAGAGCATTCCCATAATGGAGAGGCCCATGCAAGAGCTTTCCCTTCCAGACGGGAAAGGATGAAGGTCACTTTAGTGGTTTCCTTCAGGAACAAGGAGGGTTGCAGTGCAAATTGCATGAAGCACTGATTGAGGAATCCACGACAGGAGCGTGGGTCCCTGTTGTATCGAGGAGGTGCAGGGAGCAACAATGATGCTTTGGGTAGCATAGAGGCCGATAAGCCCACGGGATTGGCCAGAGCTATATCTCGCAGCTGGGAATGAAGCTCTTCCACTGAAGAGTCTAGCGATTCCAAAGCTCTGCGATATTCTTGAACTGTGGCGGCCAAACCCAGTAGGGTCCTGGAGGCGGGAGACTCCGCCGAGTCCATGGCCTTGTCAACCTGTTGCACTTGAAGGTGGACCCTAGTCCTGGAGCAGTGGAGAATCGCTCCCTGATAGGGACCAGGAAGGACCTGCCCCCAGGGGGCAGAGCACAGGAGGAGACAGAGGCTAGGATAAGCTTCACCACTGGAACCTGTGGTCTCCCCCCCTCCCCCCGGGTGGAGCCCGTAGGGACCCAGGCCACTTGGACTTAGGTGGGCCTCGCAGGGTCTCCCAGAGAGGTATTACAGAGACATGCCCATGAGCAGCAAGGGAGCATGGTCGGACTCTAGGCTGTAGGTCTGGAGGAGTAAGGAAGGCCAGTACAGCATAAGCGATGACAAAGCAATGGACAAGCCAGAATCAGGAGACGTGGTCAATGGCAGCTGGGGACAGAAGCCGAGGATCAGTCCGAGGAGTAGTCAACGAAGCAGGGGTCAGGTTCCAGAGGTCAGATGAGGTCACAAGCCAGGGAGAGGTCAGGATCCAGGCAGCAAACAGAAAGGTCAAGGAGCAGGCCGAGGTCAGTACCAGAGAGACATTCCAAGGGTACTACCTGGGGAGACAGGACAGACAGACACTGGCACAGAAGGACGTGGGACAAGGCTGGAACAGTAGAACACTGGAACAAGGCTGGAACAAGGCTGCAACAAGACTGGAACAAGACTGTGAACGTGGAGGCAAACTAGTACTCATACAGTGCCGACCCGATGCCAAGGCAAAGAAGTGCAGGCAAGCACTTCCTCTTGTACTGCATTCAATCAGGGCACGCTGTGAAGCTTGGACCCGCCCCTGGCCCTATAAGAGGCCACTGGGGACACTGAACTCTGGCGTGAGGCCTGGTGCGCAGTAGAAGGCCTGGGGACCCCCGCCGTGGAACTCCGAGGCCTGGAGGAGCTCGCAGCTGCCGCTGGGGTGGCCGACCCGTGACCTGCAGAGGAGCCAGAGAGGTGAGCAGGCCTGTGCACGGGCCGGGCACGGACGGGGCATGCAATAGTTTGTTGGACCATTAGGTGAGCAAGGGATAAAAGGGGCACTTATGGAAGACTAAATTAATTATTTGCTTCAGTCTTTACTGAGGAAGATATAAGGAAAATACCCATGCCAAAAAGGATATTTAAAGGTGGCGATTCAGAGGAAATGAAACAAATCTCAATAAACCTGGAAGATATACTAAGGCAACTTGACAATCTAAAGAGTAATAAATCACCTGGACCAGATGTTATACATACCAGAGTATTGAAAGAACTGAAAATGAAATTTCAGATATACTATTAGTAATTTGTTAACTATTTTTAGAATCATCTATGATACCTGAAGATTGGAGTGTTGCAAACATATTGCCTATTTTTTTAAAAGAGTTCAAGAGGAGATCCAGGAAATTGCAGACCAGTGAGTCTGATGTCAGTGCTGGGCAAAATGGTAGAAACTATCATAAAGAACAAAAATGACTAAACATGTAGATTATCATAGTTTAACGGGACAAAACCAGTATGGATTTAGCCAAGGGAAGTCTTGCCTTACTAATTGCTACAATTTTTTGATGCTATAGATAAAAATGTGAATGAAGGTGAGCCAATTAATGTAGTATATCTGGTTTTCCACAAAATGTTTGACAAAGTCCCTAATGAGAGACTTCTGATGAAGTTAAAAAGTCATGGAATAGGAGAAAATGTCCCATTGTGGTTTGGGAACTTGTTGAAAGATAGAAAACAGAGCTAAATGGTCAATTTTCTCAATGGAGAAAGGTGAATAGTGTAATACTCCAGGAATCTGTTCTGGAACCATACTTTTTTTTAAACAATGTTTATAAATGATCTGGAAATGGGAACAATGAATGGGGGGAATACAATTTGCAGCTGACACAAAATTATTCAAAATGATTAATTAACAAGAGAATTGTAAGAAATTGCAAAGGACCTTGCAAGGCTAGGAGATTGAACACATAAATGACAGACGACATTTAATGTTGATAAATGCAAAGTGAGGCACATAGTGAAAAACAATTTAAAATATAGGTACATGATGCAAGGTTCCACATTAGGAGTCATCACTCAGGAAAAGCATCTAGGCATCATCATGCAAAATATGTTGCAATCTTCTGCTCCGTGTGCTATAGCAGCCATGAAAGCAAATAGAATGCTAGAAATTATTAGGAAAGGAATGGAGAATAAAACAGAGAATTTCATATTGCATCTGTATCACTCCATGGTATGACCACATCTAGAGTATTGTATGCAATTTTGGTCACTATATCTCAAAAATAAAAAAAAGATATAGCAGAATTAGAAAAAGTACAGAGAAGGAAGACCAAAATGATAACAGGGATGGAATGATTCCTCTATGAGGAAAGGCTAAAGAGGTTAGGGCTCTTCAGCTTGGAGAAGAGATGGCTGAGGGAAGATATGATAGAGGTCTATAAAATAATGAGCTGACTGGAATAGGAGAAATCAAATTGATTGTTTAGTCTTTCAAAAAGTACAAAGATTAGAAGCTTGCAATGAAGTTATTAAGTACTAGATTTAAAATAAAGACGAGAAAATATTTTGTTACTCATTGCATAATTAAGCTCTTGAATTCATTGCCAGAGGATGGTAAAAGCTGTTAGTGTAGCAGGGTTTAAAAATGGCTTGGACAAGTTCCTGGAGGAAAAGTCCAAAAACCATTATAAAGGTGAATTTGGAGAACTGCATTGTTTATTCCTGGAATAAGCAGCATAAAAACTATTGACTTTTTGGTATCTTACCAGGTACTATTTGAAAACAGGATACTGGTCTTGATGGACCTTTGGTCTGACCCAGGATTGCAAATTTTATGTTCTTATGTTTTGTTGGCCATGCCTTGAGTAAGCGAATCACTTATTTAGCCAACTCCATATATCAGGGTTAGCCAAATAAATTATTCAGCTAACACATCTCCTCAGGTATACCCCTAAAACTATTCTCACTTATCCAGATAAATTTTATTTGGATAATGACTTATTCAGAAAACAATTATTGGCTAAGAGTTGATTATATTCAAAACTTAGCATTTATTTGGATATCTTGAAAGTTGTCTAGTTAAATACATTTGAATATTGACCTCTTCGTATGTGGAGCTGTTTCGACCAGACAGAGTTCACATGTTCGATATGGTAAAGATTTGTATCTCCACATCTTAAGTAGAATATTCAGCAGGCAGCTTAGTTGCGGATTCTAGGTATTGCTGGCCTGAGCAAACAAACTGCAGACCACACAGGTAGGATACCCAAGCAATGGAAGGGGAGTTATTCAAGGCTGAGAATGACCTACATGGATCTAGAAATGTCTAGGTAGAGCTGGGGGTTTTCTTGTGTCTGAGCTGGCCTATCCCTGGTTAACCAGCAGACTGGCAACCCACAGTATGGTTGTATGATGGCTAAGAGGGCTGGAAGCCCTCCTTGCTTGGGGCAGTCTACCCGGTAATATATGCTTATTGGTTCCTCATAAAAAAAAAATGGCCTTTCTTGCTCCCAGGGGTCAGTTAGACAGAAAGGGGTCTGTTTCCTGATAAGACAGCTCTTCTTCCAATATTTACCCTTTTTATAGATCTGGAGGTGGGGACTGGAATTGGGTTATACATATTACTAAAGTTTGGGCACATGGTTAGTTGGTTATTAGTTCCTAATGAAGTAGTGATCATATAATATTCCACTCATTTTCAATGTTGGGTGTCTTCTTTGAGTGTGTGCTCCATTTGAATATAAGGTGTATTCCCCTTTTCTCCACACATGCTGGGCTAATCACAGCTGCCCTGGTTAAACTCCATTTCAGTTGGCTTTGGTTTGTTATCATTTTTGTTTTTATGTCTGTTATGGAATTTGTGTAAATACACATTGGTTAATTGGAGTTTTTGATGTGATAAATGTTATAGTGTATTTATAATATGTGCAAGAGTATTGAAGTAGCAATTCCTAAAAGTAATTCAATAAATAGCCTGTACTTATTTTTACCTCACTACATGCATCAAGTCATATTCTTACTCTATATTTCCATGCACACAGTAGGTCAAAATCAGAACTGGATCAGCTTATCTATGATGACAGGAAATCATTGGCTAACTCATAAGAAAACTCATTGTTTCTCTCTACAGTTTCTGAAAGTAGTATTATCAGGTCCATTCCTCTAATGCTCTATCTCTATGGTCAGTGTACTAAAGCAGGATTTTCCAAACTTGTCCTTGGGACCCTGCAGCCTGTGAGTTTTTTTCAGGATATCCAAACTAAGAATTCAGGAGATAACTTTTCATGCATTGGAGATCAAGTACATAAAAATTGATCTCATGCATATGTATTATTGGCATCCTGAAAACCTATGGGGAATATGGGGTCACCAGGACAGGTTCAGGAACATTCTGCTAAAAGTTTTCTGAGGAAAAATGCTTAGTTCTGGTATATATACCCCAAACCAAATAAGCCTGATACTTCACTTTCAATGCATATCCAGCATAGCTCTCTGCTTCAACGGCAGGGGAGAAGAAAAACTGATACTTCACGCATATCCAGCATAGCTCTCTGCTTCAACGGCAGGGGAGAAGAAAAACTGATACTTCACGCATATCCAGCATAGCTCTCTGCTTCAACAGCAGGGGAGAAGAAAAACTGATACTTCACGCATATCCAGCATAGCTCCCTGCTTCAACAGCAGGGGAGAAGAAAAACTGATACTTCACGCATATCCAGCATAGCTCTCTGCTTCAACGGCAGGGGAGAAGAAAAACTGATACTTCACTCATATCCAGCATAGCTCTCTGCTTCAACAGCAGGGGAGAAGAAAAAAGGATTCGCACTCACAAAGCGGGGAGTAGCTGGCTTTTTACGGCGGTTACTACCCCAAACCAAATAAGCCTGATACTTCACTTTCAATGCATATCCTGCTTCAACGGCAGGGGAGAAGAAAAACTGATACTTCACGCATATCCAGCATAGCTCTCTGCTTCAACGGCAGGGGAGAAGAAAAACTGATACTACACGCATATCCAGCATAGCTCCCTGCTTCAACGGCAGGGGAGAAGAAAAACAACCAATAAGGGCTGAATAACACAGTCTGGGTAAAACAAATAAGGATGGGTGTAGCTTGCTTATTGCGGCGGTTACTTCCCCTACTACCCATAACTAATCAAGCTTGATATTTCACTTGGTTGCAGCTCCATCACTGCTCTCTACATTAATGGTGGGGGTGGAAGGGAAATAGAACCAAAGAGCTAAGAGAAACAGATAAGTATGAGAAAAAAATGTGAAGCTTGCTGGGCAGACTGGATGGGCCGTTTGGTCTTCTTCTGCCGTCATTTCTATGTTTCTATATGTTTAAGAAACCTCCAATCATTCAGGGTTGCACACCAGTCAAATTTTGCCTGATGAATATAAATGTGATAGAGTTGTGTATACACAATATCTCAATTGTAAGCAAAGCTATCTCATGCATATTCCTTAAGGATGTCCTAAAAACCCAACTGTGTACCGCATAGCAATTTCGATCTGTGGTATATAGGGATGTGAATCGTTTTTTGATGATTTAAAACAATCGTCAGATATATTTTAAATCGTCAAAAATCGTTAGAGCCGCGATACAATAGCAATTCCCCCGATTTATCGTCAAAAAATTGTAAATCGGGGGAGGGGGAGGGCGGGAAAACCTGCACACCAAAACAACCCTAAAACCCACCCCGACCCTTTAAAACAAATCCCTCACCCTCCCTCACCCCCCCAAAATGTTTTAAATTACCTGGGGTCCAGTAGGGGGTCCCGGCACGATCTCCCGCTCTCGGGCCACGGCTGCGTTAATAGAAATGGCACCGGTGGCCCTTTGCCCTTACCATATGACAGGGCAAAGGTCGTGCCGGCGCCATTTTGGTTCCTGTCACCCGACGTCACGAGTGCAGGAGATCGCTCCCAGACCCCCGCTGGATCCCCAGGGACTTTTGGCCAGCTTGCCCTCACTATGTCATACGACCCATATGACATAGTGAGGGCAAAAGTAGCGCCGGCGCCATTTTGAATATTGGCAATACGGCGCGAGTGCAGGAGGTCTCTCCCGGACCCCCGCTGGACTTTTGGCAAGTCTTGTGGGGTCAGGAGGCCCCCCCAAGCTGGCCAAAAGTCCCTGAGGGTCCAGCGGGGGTCCGGGAGAGACCTCCTGCACTCGTGACGTCGGGTGACAGGAACCAAAATGGTGCCGGCACTACCTTTGCCCTGTCATATGGTAAGGGCAAAGGGCCACCGGTGCCATTTCTATTAACGCAGCCGTGGCCCAAGAGCGGGAGATTGCGCCGGGACCCCCTACTGGACCCCAGGTAATTTAAAACATTTTGGGGGGGGTGAGGGAGGGTGAGGGATTTGTTTTAAAGGGTCGGGGTGGGTTTTAGGGTTGTTTTGGTGTGCCGGTTTTCCCGCCCTCCCCCGATTTATGATGTTTTACGATTTTTTTTACAAAAAAACCCATGACGATCAGATTTCTCTCCTCCCCCAGCCAAAATCAATCGTTAAGACGATCGATCACACGATTCACATCCCTAGTGGTATTTACATTTTGTACATGTATATAAATAATAGAGATGTGATTTGGCCGAACCTTTTGGTTTGGCCTTCGTTATCAGCCCGCCGCAGGAAATTTTATTTTCCTGTGATTCAGGCTGATTTTATTTCATCTGGCCCCTGAAACAAAGCCCAAAACCCAGGGGGGCAGATGGGGGTTTAAAAAAAACCCAAAATCCTAAACCCACCCCAACCCTTCAAATTTAATTAATTGCAAACCCCCCCACCCTCCTGACCCCCCAAGACTTGCCCGACTGACCCCCCAAGATTTACCGAAAGTCCCTGGTGCTCCAGCGGGGGTCCCGGGAGTGATCTCTCACTCTCAGGCCATCGGCCGCCAGTAATCAAAATGGCGCCGATGGCCCTTTGCCCTTACCATGTGACAGGGGCTATCAATCCCATTGGCCAGCCTCTGTCATGGTAGGAGCAATGAATGGCTGGCACCATCTTAAAAAATGGCGTGGGCCATCCATTGCTCCTACCATGTGACAGGGGCCGACCAATGGCACCGATTGCCCCTGTCACATGGTAAGGGCAGAGGGCCATTGGTGCCATTTTGATTAGTGGCAGCTGATGGCCCGAGAGGGGGAGATCACTCATGGGACCCTGCTGGACCACCAGGGACTTTTGGTAAGTCTTGGGGGGGGGGGGGGCTGGCAAGTCTTGGGGGGTCAGGAGGGTGGGGGTTGCAATTAATTAAATTTGAAGGGTTGGGGAGGGTTTGGGTTTTTTCTTTTAATGTGCCCTTTCTCCCCCTGAAATACGATAAGTAAACCACATGAAATTTCATGGGTTTTCTTATCATTTTGGCGCCCTCCCGAACCACGACGAAATACAAAATATCGTCTCTATTTCCTATTTTGTCGCAAACGAATGCACATCCTAATAAATAAATAACTGATGTGTGGCCCTTAAGGATCAGGGGTTCCTTATCAGCACATAAAGTAATTTCATGAGTCACTCAGCAAGTGGAAGAGAAATAGGATTTCACTTTAAGCAGATATTTAGCCTGCCTCTTACACAAAACCTTTTCTTGCATAGAACATTTTTACAAGGACTTTAAGTAATATTAAGTCAGACCTATTATAGCATTATTTTCCAACTCTTCCTTTAGTAATGATGCGTTTCATGCTCTTTTATTTCAAATGGCAGTCTGACATGAAGATAGACAAACCTAAGGCGTAACCCTTCAGCAAATTTCTCTTCTTGACATCAGCAATTCTGTAGAAAGTTTTGAACCTGAAATGCAAAAAATTAAAATCCCAGGGTCCAGAAAAGACTTATATGGTTTTCAATATACCTCCATCGGGGTTTTACAATTAAAACACATTTCTTGAAACTTATGTTTACACAACCAACTTCCTAGTTTCTGACCGAAAGCTGCATTGTACAAAAAAACTTCTATGGCAAATCTCCTTTCAAGAATGAATTCCTTACATCTTGCAACTTTGATAACTGAAAATATATGCGACGTTAAACTGCTGCTTGCTTGAAGCAGATCACTGTGGTTTCATACCAGCAAAGGGAGCCAAAACTGAGTAGCTCTACAGGCCAAACTGCGTGGGTAAAATGTTTGTTTTCCGGGACTGTTTTCCAAATCTGCAGCCTGCCTGGTTTCCACAGTATTTAATAAATCTCAGTAGATGGGTTTTGTGTTCTTTAGGTGTGTTGTTTACATTTTCCTTGACTGACATGGCCAAGAACTAAAAACATCTGTACACAAAGGATGCAAAGTATTCTGTGGCTTATAATATTAGGATAAAAAATTAGGAGATTTACTTGCAAAGAACCCCCTTTCTTGGGCAGAATTGCTTGCAATGAGATGGAAACATGAAGAGGAATTTCATCTTTAACTCATTAGTTTTCCTTGAAGAAACCACATGGCTGGACATTAAAGCACTGCTCCATCATTCCATAAAGGCTGTGCTTTCATTTCTTTTGAATCAGAGCAGACATTAAATGGGATTCTATGTGTGTTTTGATTTTAATAACATAATAAAAAAAACATTATAAATCAAAATTAATTGATGTAAATCAGAAAAAAATCAATGTAGATTCTGGTGTAGGCTTTATTTTTGAGTGGTTTTGTTCAGCCAGGCAGTGAAGACTATCATAATGGTTTCCATAACAAGAATCAGAAGAGAAAAAAGGAAGTCATTTGAGGAAAAGGGAGAGAAGAGTCGATGATCTATCTTCAGACTTACTAATCTCCCATTATTTCCCAGAGAAAGTCTGATGTAAACTCCAAACTTTTTAAAAGGCATGAATGCTAAGATGGTATTTCAATAGTAGGACTTCAGTTTACCATCTGCTCGCAGTTAAAAATGAATGTCAGTTTTTTTATGTTATATTTATTCATTTCAAAATTATATCCATGCAATACACTGCTCATCCGTTATTTCTGCAAAGGCATTGTTATACAACATAACAAGATGAAATGAGTTATCATAAATGAAAAAAGAAACCCAGTATAAGTCCTATACTATTAGCTCACAACTTTGGAGGGAGGTCTAGTTTATAGGATAGGAGATCAAAACTAATAAACATAGGGAATTAAGTAGAGATAAATGGCATCAAGTTTTGGAAACTAATCATTATGCAGGATATTATGGAGCATCAACCACAGGCCCTTTGGAAATAGGGCAGACATAGCAGTTGAAAAGATCTTATTGCTCAGAAGTGTTGACAAATGAGGTGGATCATAAAAGATATATCAAAAATTGATAGATTACAATAAACTTATTAGGAAAAAGTAACAAAAATGGGCTCCACGCGGCAAGAACTTAGGTTACATTAACAAAAATTGCATTTTCTTCCTCGCTGTAGTTCATATGTCAGAAAATATATTGATTTTATAGTTCAGAAAAGAAATACAAGCTAATAGGATCATTCATCAAGCCGCATTAGGGACTTATGGCATGATGAATGGGGTCTAAAACGTGACAGACATGCAATGTTTATTGCGCCACACATTAGCATGTAACTAGGATAATGAATATGCAAAAGATAGAAAATTATGCAAATGAGGGACTCCTACTGCATTTTTGCATTTAAAAATGCATAATAATGCGGGATTTAAAGAGGGAAATAAAACATTTGTGGTAGAGTGAAAAAATTTTTTTTATTGAGCCACAGCGGCCGTTATCACGGATCGTGGCTACTATTGCAGCTATTTTCATGCAGGATAAAATGAGGCCCAATAAAACCAGCTTTTTTTTACCTGCCTTGGCTTCTGAAAGCTACATTGCTAGGGGGAAGCATATTAGTAGTGGGATACTGGCTGCTTCAGGCTGCTCAACTACAATAAGTACAACTACAACTGGCAAGGGAGGTTCAAACACCATCCAGAGAAGTATCTACACTGGATCCAGAGCTGTAAGCCCTATTGTGGAGTACCTTGGCCCATGGCAAGGCTTGCCACATAGGAGGGCATGCAGGCAGTACAGGGAGTAAAACTTTCATTCATGAACCACATTGCTGGAGATGCCAGAGGAACATATGGTTATGAGGTATTGCCTGTGATCTTAGTTTATCATGGAATTATATCAAGAACTCAGAGTGGATCTGTATCCATTCACAAAAAGGTGCTGCAGTATACCAGGCCTTACCAAACTATTGTGCATCCTGCAATTTATGGCATCTGGCTCCTTCCAAACAACAGTCAGGGTCATCAGGGGAATGACCCAAACATTTCTTTCCTGTTGTCTGGGGCAGGTCAAAGCAGCTGTACATAGTCACATTCCTTCATGAAAGACGAGACTTCCTGGACTTGAAGAGAGGTTTTTATGCTATTCAAAATGTTCTGGGAGCTATTGAATTCACTCACATAGCCATCATCCCACCCCATGGCAGGGAGGAGATCTACCACAACAGAAAACTCTTCCTCTTTATCAATGTGCAAGTGGTCTGTGATGCTCAACTCTCCATCCTCGACATGGTCACCAGGTATACGGGAGCTGCACACAATTCCTTTATGCTTAGGCAATCTGGCCTATTTGAAAAATTTGAAGACAACCTCTAAAGTGATGATAGGTAAGAGTGATGCTTCTTTCTATAGTCCTTCTCCGGCTATGAGCTTATAGCAAATGGCACTGACATGGGGGGGGGGGGCTGTCAGGGATATGACTGCATTAGTTACATGACAAGTGGCTTGCATGGTTAGTGAACCAGTCATAGTGTCAGGGCCCAGCTTTCTCTCTTCATGCTGTAGAGGCTTACTAATGTTATGTGTTCCTACAAAGGTCAGTTTATATGACCTAACACTAAATACTTTCAACTAGTCAGCTTAAAACAAATGGCAGTTCAAATCCTCTCTCTAGGAGCTGTTGAAAAGTCACTTGTCTACCCAAACATTTTTAGGCTCACAGTGCAGGGACTCCCAGGTCAGGCATGCCAATGTCAGTATCCTGTCTGCAGCGCTTTGGCTCTGACAGCTAGGGTGTCAGCCATGGTTTGTATTCACCATCACAGAGGTAGACAAGTTCAATGGAAGCTGTTGGAGTAGCCTTTTGAGACAATCCTATTCAATGGGTCAATTAACTGCTATTAATCAAGTTGATTTAGGGAATAGCCACTGCTATTTCTGGCATTAGTAGCATGGGATCTACTTAGTGTTTGGGTACTTGCCAGATAATTGTAACCTGGATTGGCCACTGTTGGAAACAGGATGTTGGGCTTGATGGACCTTGGTCTGACCCAGTATGGCAACTTGTTATGTTCTTAAGTTCTCAAATGTGTAAATCTCTGGAGGACATACTGCAGATAGCCAGGGACATAAACAATCATACCACAAGGTTGATGTCTTTTTGCAATGACACGTGTGGCAGCTGTTATATACAGCTTCAGTGTTACAGGAGTGCTTGAACCGGGTAGAAATTGCTTTCATGTGAATCACATGCACATATTTTGTATGTACCCCAGTTGCATGTTTCCATTCATGAAGACCTGACACAGAATAACAAAGTGTATATCATAATTATAGTGTTCCCATAAAAGGCAGCATGGCCTAAGAGTTTGTAAATAGTTTGATATGCCTCACATCAAGCTAGAACTTTGCTTCTAGTGTCTATAGCATGAGGTGGATTGGGTACAAGATAACTAAGTCACAGGGATGTGAGTGATGCTGTCGTTCTCTCTCTGACACAAGAGATTCTGGCTATGGTTAAAGGATCTGGCTTCTGGACATGCCAGCAGAGACTATGTTCAATGAGGCCTTATATTCTACCTGCTGTATCATAGAACGCATCTTCAGAGTTCTTAAAAGTGAATTTCATTGTTTGGAGAAAATGTGGGGAGCTTTAATGTATGCCCCACCCAGAGTCGCTGAGATTATTCTGTTCTGCTGTGTATTCCATAATCTGGCTCTATGGTATGGCATCCCAGTAGACTGATGCTACATATCTACCTGAGGATCCTCCATGTTTCCTTGTAGATGCTGGGGTGACCACATGGACTGGCAACCAGCTTTGGCAAAGTCTCAATCAATGCTACTTTGCCTGTTAGTCATCATCTAGTCCTTTCCCTTCCATGGAAGACAGCCCATCTGAGTGTTTTAAGCTGGTCTCATCTCTGTATTTCTTTTACTTACAGGTCCTCTGTCTGGTTCAGTATATAACAGAAACCACTTAGACCTAGTTATCATGATAATGGAACAATAGGTGCAATAGACAGTAGTAGTCAAAGTAGATACAAAATAAACTTTACATCAAAGAGAGGTAGCTAGGGCAAGCTATGTACACAATGTACATAGCTTGCCCTAGCTTGCACCTTCTGCTTGCCTCAGCTAAACCTTTGACCATGTCTTAGTCCTCATATGTTGGTGAGATTGTTGGTAGGTATGATGGAACTCCAGCAGGGCTAAGACATAGAGGCAAGTTCTCTAGAATTCATATAAATCACAAGTGCTTCAGCTGCTTAAAGGCACAGCCTGAAGCTACAAGTTGACAGTTACAATCATCAGTCACAGGCTTGACATATTACAGCCATATTCCCTAGGGATGTGAATCGTTTTAGGACGATTAAAATTATCGTCCGATAATTTTAATATCGTCTTAAACCGTTATGGAACACAATACAATACAGATTCTAACGATTTATCGTTATAAATCGTTAGAATCGTGAGCCGGCACACTAAAACCCCCTAAAACCCACCCCCGACCCTTTAAATTAAATCCCCCACCCTCCCGAACCCCCCCCCAAATAACTTAAATAACCTGCGGGTCCAGCGGCGGTCCGGAACGGCAGCGGTCCGGAACGGGCTCCTGCTCTGAATCTTGTCGTCTTCAGCCGGCGCCATTTTCCAAAATGGCGCCGAAAAATGGCGGCGGCCATAGACGAAAAAGATTGGACGGCAGGAGGTCCTTCCGGACCCCCGCTGGACTTTTGGCAAGTCTCGTGGGGGTCAGGAGGCCCCCCACAAGCTGGCCAAAAGTTCCTGGAGGTCCAGCGGGGGTCAGGGAGCGATTTCCCGCCGCGAATCGTTTTCGTACGGAAAATGGCGCCGGCAGGAGATCGACTGCAGGAGGTCGTTCAGCGAGGGTTCCGGCGCCTCGCTGAACGACCTCCTGCAGTCGATCTCCTGCCGGCGCCATTTTCCGTACGAAAACGATTCGCGGCGGGAAATCGCTCCCTGACCCCCGCTGGACCTCCAGGAACTTTTGGCCAGCTTGTGGGGGGCCTCCTGACCCCCACGAGACTTGCCAAAAGTCCAGCGGGGGTCCGGAAGGACCTCCTGCCGTCCAATCTTTTTCGTCTATGGCCGCCGCCATTTTTCGGCGCCATTTTGGAAAATGGCGCCGGCTGAAGACGACAAGATTCAGAGCAGGAGCCCGTTCCGGACCGCTGCCGTTCCGGACCGCCGCTGGACCCGCAGGTTATTTAAGTTATTTGGGGGGGGGTTCGGGAGGGTGGGGGATTTAATTTAAAGGGTCGGGGGTGGGTTTTAGGGGGTTTTAATGTGCCGGTTTTTCGATTTTTCGATTTTTCGATTTTTCACGATTTTTAACGATTTTTCACGATATTTTACCCCCCCAAACGGCAACAATACGATTCCCTCCCCCTCCCAGCCGAAATCGATCGTTAAGACGATCGAGGACACGATTCACATCCCTAATATTCCCTAGCTGACATTCATGTGCATATGAATATATCCACATGTACTTCAAAGGCATAGTGTCACATGGGACTGTAAAAACACAGCACCACCTCAGCAGTTTCTGAGGCAGTGCTGATATCGGAGTGCTTAAATAGCAGGCCTTCATTTCAGCCTTTTTAGAAGCACATGTCAAATATCATGGCAATCCCAAACTTCTCACAGGTCATTGCAAGCTAGCATATCTCATAGGTGTTACACATGACCATGCAAAGCTGAGCCCTGTTACACCTAGATAAGCAAACAGTCAACTCTCATGTACAGATGGTGGGGTCCTTGGCCTTTGGACTGCTAGTTGGTTATGTTAGCTGCTCAGAGAGGCTAAACAAGGATGCTGGTCTGACTATCTGAAGGCTTGTACCGCAAGGATCGGTGTTGGGACCGGTCCTGTTCAATATCTTTGTGAGCGACATTGCGGATGGAATAGAAGGTAAGGTTTGTCTTTTTGTGGATGACACTAAGATCTGTAACAGAGTGGACATGCCGGAAGGAGTGGAGAGAATGAGATGGGATTTAAGGAAACTGGAAGAGTGTTCGAAGATATGGCAGCTGAGATTCAATGCCAAGAAGTGCAAAGTCATGCATTTGGGGAGTGGAAATCCGAATGAACTGTATTTGATGGGGGGGGGAAGGCTGATGTGCACGGAGCAGGAGAGAGACCTTGGGGTGGTAGTGTCTAATGATATGAAGTCTGCGAAACAATGCGACAAGGCGATAGCAAAAGCCAGAAGAATGCTGGGCTGCATAGAGAGAGGAATATTGAGTAAGAAAAGGGAAGTGATTATCCCCTTGTACAGGTCCTTGGTGAGGCCTCACCTGGAGTACTATGTTCAGTTCTGGAGACCGTATCTACAAAGAGACAAGGACAAGATGGAAGCGGTACAGAGAAGGGCGACCAGGAAGGTAGAGGGTCTTCATCGGATGACATACGAGGAGAGATTGAAGAATCTAAATATGTACTCCCTGGAGGAAAGGAGGAGCAGGGGTGATATGATTCAGACTTTCAGATACTTGAAAAACTTTAATGATCCAAAGACAACGACAAACCTTTTCCATTAGAAAAAAATCAGCAGAACCAGAGGTCACGAGCTGAGGCTCCAGGGAGGAAGACTAAGAACCAATGTCAGGAAGTATTTCTTCACGGAAAGGGTGGTGGATGCCTGGAATGCCCTTCTGGAGGAAGTGGTGAAGTCTAAAACTGTGAAGGACTTCAAAGGGGCGTGGGATAAACACTGTGGATCCATCAAGTCTAGAGGGCGTGAATAAAGAGGAGGCAGCAAAACACTGCACGGAGCGGCAGTAGCCACAGAGGCATTCACGGAGCGGGATGCCGGTGGTTGGTGTTCCACCTTCACGGAGCGGAAGGATGGAGGGCTGCCATCTCCAAAAAAATAAATACATAAATAAACAACAAAAAAAAACAGGGGTGGGTAAGAGTATGGGGCAGGGGTGTGGCCTGCTCGTTACAGCGGTTGCTACCCCTAATTGAGCTGGATGTTCACTTGGATGCAGATATGGCACTGCTCTCTACATTGGTGGTGGGGTGGAGGGGAATTAGGGCTGGGGGGTACTGGAAGCCAATAGTAACAGGTGGGAGAGAGAAAAAGGGAAATAAAAAAATGGATAAAGTGCGTAGCTTGCTGGGCAGACTGGATGGGCCGTTTGGTCTTCTTCTGCCGTCATTTCTATGTTTCTATGTTTCTATATAAGGTGCCATGCCTTCACATGTTGTTGAAAGTCTCTTATGACATGCATAGATCAGAGTTAATTTAGTGATGATAATAACATCATCCACATGTCATATAACAAAAGATTCACCCTATTGATCCCAAGGCAAAGCTGTGTTAGAAACTATTAACCTAGCCTGGTATGTCGCAGGTAGCGATTGGGAAATATGGAGATGTCAGGGTGCAGCAAGGCTCTTTGCCTGTCAAGTCCAGGGCTAGTCATGTTGTCCTGATTTATGTACATAAATAGAAATTTTGCAGAATAGTTTGTTATGATTGCTAGTAGCAGTTACAGTCCTTATTCTATCTGTGGCCACCCTTAAAGCACATAGGCTGACGACTCCAGGGAAGACAAGCTTGCAAAATGATCATTTTCCAAGCAGACTAGGGACCTTTCATGGCTTTTCAGGTTTGAGGCCCTTACTTGTGCATATGGCTGTCATGTCTTGTGGCCAACATAATGGAGCTGCTGTCCTATAGGCTGTGATGCCCTGTGGTGTTTGATCATTTTTTACTTAGTAGATACTGAGACCAAAGCAGATGTGCTGATAAACCGTCACTCATCAGTTCTGTGTTGTTATATAGAAAGACTGGCATTTTGGGGCATGTCTTTAAGAAGAACAAATCTGTGAGCCTATGTGCTTCTGACAGATGTCTGTCAGGCATCCAGATGAACATAATCTTTTGTGAGGAGTAATGATTCTGACCAGGTAGGGTCAAGCTTGGCATAGACATCCTTGATGTTTGATGATGAACAGGCCAGGAACAGCAAATTTGGGCCTCAATAGGTAACCAAAGTGCTGGAAGTGGTCTGTAAACAACAATGCCCTAACCGATGTGTGTGTCTGGGTAAGTGACGTGCTGTGTTAGCCTCTGTCTATATCTGTGTCTGAGGGTGATGTTGGGCTCATAGTTATTTTTATCATCACACCAATGCATACCCCAGAGCATGCATTGTGTGTGCACCCAATTAATAATCACTGGCTTTTGACACAAGCAAACCTGTGCATCCACTCTTTATGATGGATGCTCAGCTATTGCTAATGTGTAGGCGGGGAGAGTGTGGCCTCACACATAAGAACATAAGAACATAAGAACATGCCATACTGGGTCAGACCAAGGGTCCATCAAGCCCATCATCCTGTTTCCAACAGTGGCCAATCCAGGCCACAAGAACCTGGCAAGCACCCAAAAGCTTGTAACCAAACATTCTATTGTAGCTTGATACTCTTTATTCATTCAGTCGAGGGTGGGGTGTGTGTGTGGGGGGGGGGGGGGAGGGGTAATAAACTGGCAGCATGAGAACTCAGATATACTGTGCTAATTTTCTGCATGAGTAGATATTTGCCAGTAGTGTACAACTTCCCCCCTCTCTGGCATCTGAGGCTCTCCCACCCAGTATCTAGAGTGGGCCTATTTGTTTTGGTATTGGGAAGTATGCCTGGTTGGAAGAGTTTCACTGCCATGGAGGCTGTGGTGTTTGGGGGTGGGGGGGTGGGGAGGATGGGGATTTAGATGATGTAAACCTTTTTTGAGAAAACAGGGATGTTCGGAAGGGGGAGGGCAAATGGCGCCATCATGCTAGGTACTTTCATGTTCATCAGATTAATTGGTTGGGGGTCCCATATTTGATGTTCTTTTTTTCTACACTGAGGCCTATTTACTCACTTATCTGTAGAAGATATCCTGGAAACTAGACAATGAGCCTGCCACATAAAGCTGCATCACTTGAGACTTACTCTACCATAAGGTCACACAGGCGGATTAGGCCTACAGAGAAACCGCTTTATGTAGCTGCATATGTTTTGGGGGCATAGATTAGGTGGTACTTTAATCCTGCTGATTATAGGGAGGAGATTCTGCTGCTAACTGGAGCCGCATCACTTGTTCACTAGCCAGCCTAATGATTATGCACCTCTGTCTACTTTCAGCCTGCTAAAACACCTTGTCAGCTGCTGTGTAACAACTGTGGAGATGGCATGGAGGTGTGGAGGATTGAGATTCCCCACTGCTCAAGAGCAGACAGTGATGAGGCCTGCTGTTGCTTGGGAGCAGGCAGACTTAAACAGATTGACTCCCACCCCTCCACTGCCTTGAGTTGCTGATCTGTACATACCTTTTAGCTAACGTTGATCTCACACAGAGATAAGCTTATCCAGATAAATTTACCTCAGCTCTTTCGCTGTCCAAACGTTTTCCAGCTTTGTTAGCCAAATATTGCTGAAAATTGTTTTTTTATCCAAAACTCTATTGCCTGTCTAATCCCTGAAACTGCTATGCAAAAATATTTCACACCTATTCTGAAAGATTTGCATTGGTTATCAATTTCTGCATGCATCAAATATACATTAAGGGCCAGATTTTATATCACATGCATAAAACCCGGGGGTTTACGCACGTGGCCGGGCCTTACACACACGGGGCCAATTTTCAAAGGGCCCGGCCACGTGCGTAAACCCCTGGGACGCATGTATTGGGGTTAGCGAAAGGGGTGGTCCGAAAGGTGCGGCAGGGTGGTCTGGGGGCGGGGCAGGGCTAGAGGCATTCGGAACAGTGTTCATTTGCCACTGTGCCAAAGGATCACGCGCCGGCGTGCACAACTTGCTCCTGCTCAGAAGCAGGAGCAAAAAGGTAGGATAAAGAATTTGGGGAGATTTAGGATAGGGATGGGGGAGGGCAGAATAGGGGACGGGAGATTAGGCTAGTGTTTGGAAAGTTCCCTCCCAGTCCATTCCTTAATTGAAGCGGACTGGGAGGGAACTGGGGAAGGCCCCAATGCTTCGCTGTGCAAATTTGCAGCACGCACATATTATAAAATCACGTGTCCATGTGAGCATGCCAGGTAGCGCGCGCTCATGGATGCACGTGCACAATATTTTAAAATCTACCCTTTCTCAATGGCCATATATATTATATTGTCTGGAGTATTACCATGTAGGATGAAATAATAAGTCAGAGGCATTTATTTTATTTTATTTATTTAATAACATTTCTTACCCGCCCCTCCAAAGGAGTCTGGGGCAGAGTATATATAAACATACATTAAAGAATAAAAAAAGAGCATTGAATTCAATAACATAACATAGTAACATAGAAAAAGAGAGCAGATAAAGGGTTACTGAAATGACTATGCAAGCAAGAACTTTTTGTAATTGCTTTCTAAACAATTTAGCGTCATGCAGAAGACTTAGAGGCAGTGAAAGAGTGTTCCAAAGGGTTAGACCGAAAATGGAAAAAGAGTTTTCATGACTGAAGATGAAGATTCATGAACAATGTCAGGAAATATGCCATCATGGAAAGGGTAGTGAATGATACAGAAGCTCCCTGCTGGCTAGAGAATGGAAATGACGAAATAGGGTAACTTTTCTATTATATCTAAAGTTTACATTTATGCTTGGGAGTAGTCTGCATGGAGCAGCAGTTGCTACTACCCTTAAGCTTGGGACTGATTTGGTTCAATATCTTTGTAAGCGATATTGCGGAGGGGTTACAGCCATATAAAAAAACAAGAATGCACCAGCGGATCTTAAAGAAATTTATAATGAGCCAGGAAATACCGGCAGTTTTGGCGGTATAACACCTCTTTTGCAGGCAGCTAAAGCATGTATGCCGTCTGTGACCAAGAAACAAGTGATTGATTGGCTTACAGAACAAGATGCTTATTCTTTACACAAACCTGCTAGGGTACGATTTAAAAGAAATAAAACCATAGTGTCTGATGTGGAGTTTTGTTTTAAAAAAAACAGACTTCTGTATTCTCCCCCACAACCCTTCCCTCCTCCCCTCTCTGTTAGACACGCCCAAACTTGCAAGACCGGATATAGAAGTAAGCATGTGATAGTGATCACGTGAGAACAATCTTCAAGCAGAGTTGTTGTAATTGTTCCTGAAAATGGCCGTATATGAAACACCTAAGCGTCTTGAAATGAAAATCGTTCAACAGCCAAAACTAAAGAGGAGCCATAAACGAAAGCGGAGGGCAGAAGAAGAAGGAGGAAGCACTGACCCAGATTTGATGAACTTCCGTTGGGGCAAAAGCTTTTTGATTCGCAGGATCCAAACTTGATCAATGAAAATGCTTTAGATTCTGAAGATTTAGAGCTGCACAAAGCTGCTCTGGATGCCGAAGCAGATTATTTGTTGGAAAAGCTTGAGTGTAAGGTAAGAAAAAATCTCTTTCCTTCTAATGATGCATTTTAGGGGTGGCGTGTTTGGGAGCTATCTATAATAGAGAGTTTGTTTAGAAGAGGTTTTAATTTAATGTTTTACATTATGTTTTATAGGAAAATGAAGGATCTTTACAAACAGAAGAATATGGAGACACAACAGGTATCAAAATGAACTGTATTTGCTGCTTCTGTCCAAGTATCAAAGAACCAGATACATGTGATCAAAAAAAAAACAACAATCCTGAAGATGTGCACGATTTCAGCTGGTGGAGCTATATAGGATTCCCAAAACCACCGCCGGTGCATGGAGTTTTTCGAAAAACAACATTTAGATCAATCGTAAGGGTGGCTGTCTATAGTATTCTTAAAAAATGTCTGTCTGGCATACGGTATGAAAATTGCGAAGGCTGTGTTCTCGACGATCCGAGTCAGGATGATCATAGTTGCGTTTATTGGACTGCCTCTGACACACAGGAACAATTAAGGACCGCTTGTAACAGGTTGTGCCTAGAACGTGTTTTGAATCTTGTGGTATTAGCTGCATATAAACGAGGTGTATTAAGCCTAAATAATGACGATATGAATCTGATCATATATCTTATACACAGTGTGAAAACTGCTGAAAATCCTGTTCAAAAACTAAACAGTTTGCTTAAACCTACAGATGAGATTTTAATGATAAAATATATAAATGCCATCATCTATGGTAGAAAACACCAGTCCTTTTTTAAAAATGTATAATAAAGCAGTCTTTGTTTTTTTCTTGTCTGTATTTCAGAAGTATGTATTGACAATGAAATACTTTGTAATATTTTAACAAATTTTGCCATGTGTATAAATTAGTTAATAAAAACAACTAATAAATATATCAGAATTAACAAAATGTGTCAATTGTGCTTTAAGGTGATATGGAAGTTTTTAGGGGGGATATCTTATGGTTTTATTAAGTCTCTTTGATATCAATGCACAGGCTGTAAAATGTTTGATACAGCAACTATTTCATTAACTAAGGAATGTATATTGCTATGAGCTATGTGTGTATGTGTGGGGGGGGGAAGTTGTCTGGATCCAAGATCTGTAAATGGTTAATCTAATCAGAATGAGACAATATTTGGAAGGGAAAAAAAAAGACCAGAATGACAAGACATTCAAGAGAGACCAATTTTTTTTTGTAAAGTGCCCCAAGACCTAAGAGGGCGCTGGTAACACACTACCTTTCATGAACAAAAGGGGGGATGTATATTGTAATGAGGTAGGTGTGGATAGTTGTCTGGGACACATAATCTAATCAGGGAAAAACAATGGTCAGCAAACATTAAATCACAAAAAAAAAAAAAAAAAAAAAGGTTCAACATACTATAGTTTTGTGAATGGGCTTCAGATCTAAAGAGATGTTGATAATACATACAAAAAGCCCTGTAAATGATAACCCAAGCAAGAGAACAATCTTATTCTATAAGATGTCCATCACATGACAGAGAGGCCAGGTAGCTTTTTTTTTTTTTTGTTTCAATACACAGGTTTTGAGGTTTGTTGGTGGTTACGCCCACCTAATGCTGGTGATAAAAGGGTATAGCCGGTGACCAGAAAAGATTCAGCAGTCTGGAGTTTGAAACAGAAATGGATTCTTCAAACAAAGAAAGGCAGAAGCCTGTGTTTATTAATAAAATGTCACTTACTAAACGTAGAAAACAAAGAAAATTAAAAGGTGAGTTAATAGTTTTAATGTATATTTTTAGATATGATTTTTAAAAAAACAGTAGTAAAAACAGTGTTTGTCTGTTTTATCATTAGAACAGGAAAATATTGCAAAATCAGACACACATTTGAACATAGAAGAAGAACAGCCTGGCTGCAGTAATGCCTTAGAGAAAAAAGACCAACAAGGCATTTCTGACAGCAATACAAATAATGGTGAGAAATAGGTTTTCCTTAATGTCTATGACCCCCCAAATGTCTCTCTTTTTTTCCTTCATAACAGTCAACGAAGCAGAGATCTATTTACAAAGACATCAAAAGTGTGTGTGACCCTGTGTTTTTTATTTTATTTTGTAATTTTTAGAATGTGAAAATAGTGCAAACAAAACTATTTCCAAAAGAAAGAGAAAGGAGTCTGAAGATGCAGTTGAAGGTAAGAAGTATTTTTTTATATCTGTACGGGTAAAACAACAATTAGTTCACAACTGTGTAAAAGAAAAGGTATTACCATTTTTTGTTTTTTTTACATAACAGACCATGAGCAGCATATGCCAAAGAAATCTGACGAAAGACCGTACAAAAAACCGAGAGATAAACAAAAAAGTAAGAATCTATACTGTTATAGTTTAAGAAAAATTCTTCTTAAAATATTGCAAAAAAAAAAGTATGAGCCCACCCATGTTAATTATTATTATTATTTTTAATTTTAGACCGTGAAAAGACTGCAAAAAAGCCTATTTCCGAAAGAAAAGATGAGAGAGACAGCAACAGACCTGTGCACAGGGTGGAAGTAGAGAAAGAATGTGAAAGCATGTTCTTAGATAATTGTAACGATGACAATGTTTCAGGGGGGTTGGTAAATAATTGTATACCAGAGACCTCTGAAAATGCAGCTGTAGAAAATGAACCGGTTAATTTTGTGCAATTTGTGAGAAGGTGGAACCGTGATTTAGAAAAATTTAATGGCGTGCTTTATTCAGAGGAATTTCGTTTTATTAATTTAGATAGAATAGATTCTTTCATAGATGCGCAAAATGTTGTGAGACAAGGCATACAGCATGTTCTAAATGAAATAAGCCATAACGTGTCCCCCCATGATTATATACAGATTCATTTACATTCTACAGGTTTTCATAATTCTTTGTATTCGGGAAAGTTAAACCCTCAGGATTTGAACGCTGATGATTTCTTAGATCAAGTTAGTAAACTCCTGCAGAGTTATAGAGAGATACAGTTTGGTGAGACATTCCGCATAGTCATTCTTGTTATAAGGAACAGGGGGGGCGGGTCACGAAGGGTTTTAAGGTCTATTCTGTACAGTCAAATCATACATAAAAAGAGAAGGCATTTAATAGACTTGAATAACACAGATAATAAACTATGTTTTGCAGGGAGCGTTACAGCACTCATGTCACCAACAAAGCTTACAGATGCAGAGCTATTAGACCGTGCTAAAAAACTGCACACAGAGCTAGGGTGGTCAGAACATAAAAAGGTCATGCTAGATGATGTCTCAACATTTGAACAACATTTGGGTATAAACATAAGAGTTGTGCTTTATACAAAAGAATGGGGGTGTTTTAAGACAAAGGACAGACCTGAATTCCAGAAAACTGTATTTATATTGCTACATGATGACCATTTTTATGGAATCTTAGATGTAAAAAAGCTCTATGGGGAGCGAAACTTCTGTCATTTTTGCCAGAAACCATATAGTCACGATCATAATTGTACATTATGGTGCCGTCTCTGTTTAACAGCAATGTGTGTAGACAATATTGGGGTACAACAGAGATGTCCGAAATGCAGGCTGTATTGTCGTTCTCAAGAGTGTTTAGAAAGGCATACGGTTCTGGCTTTAAAAAAAGAAGTTGAGTGTTTGCTTAAAATACTGTGTGAAAAATGTGAATCGTATGTTGATAAAAAACATAAATGTCGGGTCAGACAATGTAAGCTTTGTTCTGAGCCCTTGATCGCTGGCGACAAGCATTTGTGTTTTATGCCCCCTATTGATCATGCACAAATATCTGAAAAATATATATTTTATGATTGTGAATGTGTTCAGGAAACAGGCTTTCATGTTCCAAATTATATATATGCAACAGATTTAAACAACACAAGAAACTGGGAGTTCAAAGGTCTTGAGAGTATTTCTAAGTTTGTTAAGATTTTTTGTGACAAAAAGTTCAAAGGATACACCTTCATAGCGCATAATTCTAAAGGCTATGATGGTTATTTTGTAGTTAGAGAGCTGCTAAAGGAAAAGATGGATGTGCGCTTGTTAGCTCAGGGTGCTAAGCTCTTAGAAATCACGATAGAACCCCTGGGTATACGGTTTAAAGACTCTTTAAATTTCCTGCCCATGAAGCTTAGCAAGCTTCCGCAAGCCCTGGGGTTTCAAGGCTGTAAGGGTTATTTCCCGCATTTTTTTAACACCAGGGTGTTGAGTATTATGGAGATGGGTATATGATGTCTGGAGAAAGAGAGGAGTTTTTAAAATGGTACAGGGACAATCAAAATAACACCTTTGATTTACAAAAGGAGCTGGTCTATTATTGCCAACAGGATGTGAACATTCTGAGGCAAGCTTGTGTCTTATACAGAAATGAAATCATGGCTTTGACAGAGAGAGATGTGGTTGTAGAGCAGGATGGTGGATCTAAAACTGTGAAAAGGTGTATAGACCCCTTCCAATATATAACACTGGCATCTGTGTGCATGGCTATGTACAGGTTTATGTTCTTAGAACCCAAGACCGTGGCACTCGTCCCTCCAGACAACTATCACAGACACACAAAGAGATATTCAACACCCTCTATACAGTGGCTGATGTATACAGAGGCCACAGAGCAAATACAGATCACCCATGCTCTAAAGGGGGGTGAAAAGCAGGTGGGTCCCTATTTTCTTGACGGTTATGCACTTATTGATGGGGTACAAACAGCTTTTGAATTTAACGGCTGTTTTTTCCACGGTTGTCCGAGCTGTTATAACGATAAAGACCAGAACCCCTTAACGGCTACAACCTTTGGTTTTCTCAATTACAAAACACAAATCAAAGCAGATTTCCTGAAAAGAAGAGGGTTTAAGGTCATAAGCTTGTGGGAACACGAATGGAAGAGAATGGTGAAAGAAAATATCAGGGGTTGTGCAGACTTTCTGGTTAAATCAGGCCTGCCGCAGCAGCTAGTACCCAGAGATGCCCTCTTTGGTGGTAGAACCAATGCTACATGTTTGTACTATAAAGCCAGGGCTGATGAAAAAATACATTACTATGATTTTACCAGCCTCTACCCCTTTGTCAATAAAACCAAGGAATACCCTGTTGGCCACCCGCAAATCATTTATGACAGCTTTGGTCCCCTCTCAGACTATTTTGGTCTTGTTAAAGCCAAAGTGTATCCACCACGAAAGATCTTTTTCCCAGTATTACCGGTCCGTGTGAGTGGTAAGCTCATGTTCCCACTGTGCCGCACATGCGCTGACAACAGTCTGCAGGATATGTGCAACCACACGGATGAGGAGAGAGCCCTCGTAGGGACTTGGTGCACTGTGGAGATGAATGAGGCTGTTGCAAAAGGGTATGTGGTTGCTGAAATATGTGAAATATGGCACTTTGAATGTAAATCTGTCAGCCTGTTTTCTGAATACATAAAAATGCATCTCCGTCAAAAACAGGAGGCCTCTGGTTACCCTCAGTGGTGTACCGATGTAGAAAAACAAAACATGTATATATCTGATTTTTACAAAAAAGAAGGTGTAGTTTTAAGGCCTGAACAGGTTAGTATAAACCCCGCAAAGCGTCAAATTGCCAAGCTTTTCTTAAACTCTTTGTGGGGGAAGTTTGGCCAAAGAACAAACCTACCTGTTACAAGTATTGTGAGAGATCCTGACGATCTGTATAAGTATTTGTTTTCACCCGAATATGATGTTTCATCATGCGATTTTATTGATGATGAAACAGCCTGTGTGACATGGAAGCATTCAAAAGACCGCAGCATATTGTCAGGTAATACAAACATCTTCATTGCCTGTTTCACAACTGCTTATGCTCGTTTAGAACTGTACAAACTGCTTGACAGTTTGCAAGAACGTTGTCTGTACCACGATACAGACTCTGTGATTTTTGTGAGTCGTGAGGGTGCCAGCGATCCCCCTTTGGGAGATTATTTAGGACAGTTGACAAGCGAGATACCCGCAGACGAGCATATCACAGAGTTTGTATCGGCTGGCCCCAAAACATATGGCTACAAACTATCCAGCGGAAAGACCTGTATGAAAGTGAAGGGGTTTACGTTAAATGTAGAAAATTGTAAAAAGATCAATTTCACTAATTTGAAAGACCTCGTCTTTGACTATAAAACTGACGCCGTGGACAAGAGTCCTAAAAAGATACAGGTACAACAATCTGGGATCATTAGAAACAAAAAGACCTGGGCGATAGAGACCGGCCTACTTAAGAAAACACAAAGGGTCGTATACGATAAAAGGGTGATAAAAGAGGGTTTTAACACGCTGCCTTATGGATACTGAATTTGTGGATGTGCGCTGGAGGCACCCATTTTCGTGTATTTTAGCCGGACCGTCAAATAGCGGCAAAAGCTTCTTTGTTAAAAACCTGCTAGATCACGCTGGACGTGTGTTGACTGACATGCCTGATAATATTGTATGGTGTTATAGTTGCTGGCAACCTTTGTATAAAGAAATGCTGTGTAAATATCCTTTTATTACCTTTATGGATTCTTTGCCTGATACTTTTAATGATGATCAACTGTTTCCAACCAATAAAATAAATATGGTTATTATAGACGATTTGATGGCTTCTGCTTGTAAAAGTGATGAAATCGAGAAAGCCTTCACACAATACGTGCATCACAGAAATCTGAGTATTATATATATTGTACAAAATGTCTTCTGTCAAGGCAAAACAAGCAGAACTATAGCCTTAAATACCAAATATATGGTGCTCTTTAAGAATCCTAGAGACAAGTTGCAAATCGCTATTTTAGCCAGACAGATGTACCCCGGTAAGTCACGCTTCTTTTTAGAAGCCTTTGAGGATGCCACCAGAAAGCCATATGGATATCTCATCGTGGATTTAAATGCTACGACCCCTGAGCGTTACAGATTGAGGACAAACATCTTTCCACCAGAATGGACCACGGTATATTGTGAAAAAACACAACCCCTCCATAAAAAGAAGTGAATATATATTCTCCCCCACATATTTGTTTTGTGTGTGTCCCAGAGATCATGTCTGCTCGCTTAAAGCGGAACCTAGCCCTTTTAAAACTTTTAGTTCAAGCCTCTCCGCAACAGAGAAAAGCTATCCTAAAGGCCGCTTCTAACGATTTAGTGGGGGCCATAGCGGAGATCGCACTAAACACTCTGAGAGGTAATGTTCCTTTATCACAACAGCAGATAAACATCTTGAAAAGGAAACGTCAAACCATAAGGATTTTGGGTGATAAAAGAATAACACTTAAGAAAAAAAAGAAGCTGGTCAAACAGTCAGGGGGGTTTATCGGGCCTCTGCTAGGATTCGCGCTACCACTCATCACGGGGCTTTTGAGCTAAAATACTAATGCAGCACACAGAAAAAATGTATTTAGTGTCTAGTCAACAACTTGACCGTTTGAGAAGCCCTTCAGTTCATGAGGAAAATATTAGAACCACAGCTGTTCAAAGACTCGATGAAGAAATGAAAGGTATACTTCAAACTTCTGGTATGTCTGAATATGAGAAAGCCAAACGCTATTCAGAAGTGCTACAGCGCTATCTGGTGCTTAACAGACACGGAGAAATGGAAAAAGAAAGAATAAATCTGTATCTACCCCCACAGGATGATACAGCAACCTCTGCATTTCTAGAGCACAAAAGCCCCCCAGACCCCATCCTGCAGGAAGTGTTAAACAGCATCAGCATGCACCGTAGAAAAAATGCAGAAATACTGCTCAATAAACTGTCAAAGAATAAGGACATTGCATCCTGGGAGAGTAATGGGACTTTTGTATACAAGGGAAGACCTGTAAGTGGCTCTAACCTATTAGACCTGATTCGTGGAGCTACGCAGACCCGTGCTCTTTCACATCGGAGGATACCCAAAGGTTGGGGAGAGTTCATGCAAACCCTGGCAGAATTAAACATGCCCTCCACCGTCATGGGTAATCCGGCCAACAGGGATCTGCTGGTACAGCTCAAGGAAAATCCTTCAGCGACAACTGCTGAAATGTACACAAAGACTGTAAAGTGCAAAGACCCCCTACCCCGTAAAAGACGTAAAGTACTTGACACAAACAGATGGTTGAAGGTGTAATTATATCTTTCAAATTAAAAAAAAGGCTTTTTAAAAATATAGACTATAGACGTTTGGTTTGTTTTTCAAAAACTCTCAAGAGAGATTGTTTTTATTTAGGATTAGTACAATATTCTTGGTACAGTACACACACCTGGGGGGTATGAAACAGACAGCGAAAAGATTTAGACATACAACATGTTCTCTGTTTGTTGTTTTTTACAAATTGTAAAACCATTTTGTCATTTTGCAATGGTTCTTCGGAATACAGTTTTAAAATATTTTCAAAAGACAGCCCTTTACAGCGTTGATGTAGGAAAAACACACAGTGGTTACCGCAGGTTGTAGATACAGGGTGTTGCAGTTGTTTGCTGCTGTATAAAACATCCTCACAATGTTTATTGAAAAAGTTCATAATACTGTTAGGAATCAAAAAATTCTCCTGTGCCGTTTTCAGTCACGTATATTGCTAGCCAGTGTTCTCCAGGAAGGTCGTGGGGGTGGGTATTTACCACCAAGCTTGCAGGTTTCCTTTCTATTTGTACATCAGACAGCCAGTCACTGGGTAGGACGTCTACAAAAGATTTTGTAACATACGGATCCTTCTTTAAAATACGGTAGATCTGTACGGTGTTCATCATCATAGATAATCAAAAAGGACGTTCCTTCTGTGGTTAATTTCTATCACGTTGTCAAAGACACCATACACAATCATATTCACCGTGTGTGGCAAAGCGATGGCAAAACGGATTTCAGCCCGCAGATTACCGGTTTTAATCAAAGAGTAGTGGTCCGTGCACTCTTGGTCGGGTGATAGGTCAAAGGCCAGCAAGGTATAACCTTGGTAAAACTCTTGACGATCAATCAAGAGAGCACTGTCTTTCAAATGTTTACCCGTTGCTTGAACCAGCTGCATGTATTCTCTGATACAACAGCCATTATCGAAATCCGGCTGGAGAGGTTTCCCTGGGACTTGCTCACCATCCACATACAGCGCAGCAAAGTTAATATCGTAATGCTTAAAATTGAAGGGGTTTTTAGAGTAATTACCGCTGAAAGCGTCATTATCCACAAAGCCCAATACGATAATTTTGGGTAATTGTCCCAAAAAGAGGTTTTCCTGGTTAGTCACACGGGCGCCAGCCGGTATGCTAAAGACTTTCAGACTTACACGGTCCACGGCGTACTTGACATTAGCTCTCAGCAGCGCTTCTGCATGCCCCAAACGCACTCCCGGGGACACTTTCACTCTCCTTACAAAGAGGGCTGCAGATAAAATAAGGAGTTTGTACCTCTCGTTGGCATCTCCGCTCATTAAGCAGAACATATCTTTGTTCCGCGTTAGTTTAATTTTCACATCCACGCCATTTATGAGCAGCTTTTCTTGAAAAAACAGATCGCTATGTAAATGTCCCAGAAGCTCTACTTTATGGCTGGCTGTAAAAACAGCTCTTTCGGTAAAACCTTTATTACGGGATCCCACGTCTCTCACTTCATGGTTTCCGGCTGTGTCTTTATAAAATAGGCCGCTTGTAAACTGTGTTTTGAGAGGACCCTCGCCGTAATTGAGAAGCAGCTCTATGAGGGCTCTGTAAGGGTAACAGTTGTTGCTCTGACTAATGAGTCTGTCTCCGAGAGTGACATCCAGCTGGCTAAAAATAGAGGCTATTGGATAGTTCACGAGAGCTACTTTGGCCCCTACATCAAGATCGGACCCATCTTCGTTCACGATTTTGCAGGTCAGGTACAGCAACGTGTTGTTCAAATCCAGGTAATCCTCGCCATGTCCGGCTATATAAAAATCTAAAGGGGCTGTTTCTGACAAGGCAGATAATGGCGGAATCTCCACATAAACACTTTTTTTCTATGCTGGTTTGTGTGGGGGCCAGTTGAAACAGATCCAGTTCTGATTTCAAACATTCTTCAGACCCCTGATGTACAAAAGCCATAGTTTTTAGAATATATCTTGCTTCTTGGCGGAGAGGTTTCTCTTCTTACCCTTGCGTTTAGTCTTTTGAGACTTGACACGCTTGGTCTTCTTTGTTTTAAAAGGTTCAGGAGGCCCCTGATGATTGGTTCTCTTTTTTTTAACAGCTCTTCTAATAACCACTAATCCTGACCCCTCCTGCTCTGTGTTATTGTTCATTTTATGCAGAACCGCCGTTGTGACACGGCCCATAACATCTTTGGCGATGTTTTTTGCTGCACTTTTCACATGAGGTTTAACAATCTCAAAACCCCTTCTCAAAAGAGGCATTGCTTTTCTAAAGAGACTACGAAACATTCCGCCTATCCCAGCCCCGTACATGACCGGAGCGCCGTAAAACCCCGAAAGGCCTTCACCGGCCTGTGCTGCATAGTAATTTCTGTATGCGCCAGGGTCCCCATAGTCTTTAACCACAACCATTTTAAAAAATAGTTTTCCGGGGTCGCAGGTGTAGCTTAAGGATCACTTTCCCATAGCGAAATGAGACGTGTTGGTTCTGGTCCGTCTTTATTTCAAATGTTATGGTGTCTATGTGCTGCTTGTTCACAGGAACATAATGCGGTTTATCATAAGTGAAGGTGATAAACTCGTCCTTACCTCCTTTAGCGGGGACACAGCGAAGTAGCTGCACAAAATGATCTCCCACCAACTGGTGCTCTACGATATCCGTATACAGGTATAGGGTATTAAACCCTCCTGTGATATCCGTTGGAAATAGCGAGCGGTTCGTATTCGTTTTAGCTTCTAGCCCCAAAATGGTCGCTAAGTCACCCCCTGCGGAAATTACTGCTTTGTCCTCTGACTTTAATTTGATTCTTCGGATATTGGGGTCATAGATGATTCGTGGTGCCATGGGTTTGAGGAGACTGTTCATGTCGTGGTTCATTTGATCCGTCAGGTTTTGAACGGTTGCATAATACCCTCTTCGTACAACAAAGTGATGCTCCGTGCTTCCTTCACTCGTGGTGACAACATATTTATGGTCTTCTTTAATATTATCCCATGTGTTCGGATACTGTATTTCCACCAGACCCACTTCCCACGGGCCCTGTAGGTCCAAAGGTCTAGCTAATTGTGTGGTGAAATTAGAGCTGTTGTTTTGTGGAAATATTCTCACAGAGGCGTTACTAGGCAGCGTTACGTAAAATCCCCCTTCATTCATTTTTTTTCTTTTTATGAGACAAGGCCTTTTCAAATCAAATGTTTTGAATCTCTGATGCTTTTATCCAGCTGTTAAATTTTTCAGGCCATCCTCGCCATTTCACAAAGCACTGCTTGTTCTTACCTCTCCCTTTTACCTTTAGAACCTTATCAACGCGGTATATTCTGTCCTGTTGAGGGCTGACTTTCTGTAATTCTTCAGGATAAAAAGAACCTTGAATGGTTTCCTCACCATAATCTTGTATCTTGTACACTGTTTTCTGTCCCCTGCTTAGGACGTCAGTTATTATAAATATCTCATCTGTCCATGTTTGTTCATAACCTTTTTCAAATTTCCCTTTAGTTTTTGACAGTCTAACATGATCCCCCTTTTTTAAAAAAGGCTTAGCAGTTTCATGTTTGTTGTTATTGCCGTAGATTACTTTCCAGAACCGCAGTGAGTTTGAGGTTGTTACATCGATGGGGCGGGCCTGTATTGTTCTGTGAAAACTGCGATTGTAACTGTTCATAAAAGCCGGAAGCACATCTTCATAGCGAAAAGTGTTGCGTGCTGTAAAGTATCGCCACATTTTGGATTTTAAAGTCCTGTTAAATCTCTCCACAACTGCTGCCTTAACATCGTTGTTGGTCACAAAATGCTGAATGCCCCTGTATTTTAACAAACTCTTCACAGATCTGTTTAAAAACTCTTTACCTCTGTCTGTTTGTATTTTGTTGGGAACACGACCACCTTTAAATATATTTTCAAAGGCCTCTGCCACTTCACGACCTGTTTTTGTTTTTAGGGTCACAGCCCATGCGTATTTTGACAAAACATCTATCACCGTCAAAATGTATTTGTAGCCTCTGTTATAACCAGACAAGGCTGTCATATCAACCAAATCTGATTGCCATTGCGCATCCACATCAGACACTATGGTTTTATTTCTTTTAAATCGTACCCTAGCAGGTTTGTGTAAAGAATAAGCATCTTGTTCTGTAAGCCAATCAATCACTTGTTTCTTGGTCACAGACGGCATACATGCTTTAGCTGCCTGCAAAAGAGGTGTTATACCGCCAAAACTGCCGGTATTTCCTGGCTCATTATAAATTTTCTTTAAGATCCGCTGGTGCATTCTTGTTTTTTTATATGGCTGTAAAATACAGAAGTCTGTTTTTTTTAAAACAAAACTAAAGCCTTGTGTTTCACCATTGCAAACCTACACCCCCCACTGCTTTCAATTATCCTCTGCTCAGATTTAGGTCTGGGGGAAGGGCGGTTGAGGCATGCTATCTAGAGAGAGGGGCGGAGGGAAGGGGTGTTGTTGGATTCTCCCTGTCTCTGTGTACAGAATGAGTCACGGCTTCCTGCCTGCTCTCTGGTAACTTTTTTTTATTGGGGCATGCCTAGCTACAGCAAGGGCTTGGAGGGGTGGGCTTGGGCTTCTGGTGACATCACTGGGGGTTTGGCTTGGGGGTTTGAGTGACAGCGTACCCATAATACTACCCGGTCCCTAGTCTTTTGGAAAAAAAAAAAAAAAACCTGTCTTTTGCAAAGTTTGATCCTGCAGTTCATGCAATTCACCACCGGTAGCTTCAATCACTTGTTTTAAAAAAACCAAATCCTTGTCAACAGAACGAGCCACTGTTTTTCTGCCTCCTAACAGCTTGTATTATGTGTTTTTTTAAAAACAGAGTGGCTAGAAAAAAAGCATATTTCCTGCAGTTTTCCTGCCTCCTAAAAGCATACTACCGGCTCCGACATCATTAAAAAGGCATCAGGAGGTTCTAGGAGCGCATATTACGGGACTTTTGTATTGTACTTCCGGTGAAATCATCAAAAACAGCCAGAGTCCATTAATACTGACATCATTAAAAAAGCGACAGGACCCTTTCTGATGACGTTTTAGGGGGTGTGTTTTTGGGGGGCGGTGTGGGGTGGACTTCCGGTGATGTCATATCCGCTACGTCACAGGGGGGTGTGGCTTGGGGTTGGGGTGTGGGCGGGGTCATCCGTGACATCATGGGGGGGCGGTTTGGGGGTGGGAGGGGCTCCCCATTCACTTCTATTGGGAGTGGAGGAGCATCGATGGGGTCTGGGCGGGGTCTGGGGCGGGGACCAGGGGCGGAAGGGGTGGGGCCGGGGCAGAAGGGGTGGGGCCTGTGGCAGAAGGGGTGGGGCCTGGGGGCGTGGGAGGGGCGGGATGAGGCGGGAGGGGGCGTGGCTACGCCCCCATTCACTTCTATGGGGAGTGGGCGGGGCTTAGACCGGAAGTGAACGCTGATTGGCTGCGGAAGGGGTGGGGCCTGTGGCGGAAGGGGTGTGGTTGGGGGCGTGGTAGAGGGCGGGAGGGGGGTGGCTACGCCCCCATTCACTTCTATGGGGAGTGGGCGGGGCGTGGGCGGGGCTTAGACCGGAAGTGAACGCTGATTGGCTGCTGTCATCCTTATCTCACCTGTCAATCAGTTTGATTGATCGTGTACCCATTATACTACTTACATTGCATTCGGCAAGGGGGGCCCCCGATACGTACATGCGTTAATTCTTATTCATTTCCCGGCGCCATCTTGTGCTCCTACCATGTGACAGGGGCTGACCAAAGACACCGCTAGCCCCTGTGACATAGTGAGGGCAAAGGCTATCGGCACCATTTTGATTAGTGGCAGCCGACAGCCAGAGTGCAGGAGATCACTCCCGGACCGCCACTGGACCACAAGGGACTTTTGGCAAATTTGGGGGTCAGGAGGGGGGGGGGGGTTTGTTTAAATTGTCTCCTTTAGATGGCCGAATAATTCGGCAAAGATTCGTTGTATTCATGGGGAATCGTGATACGTTTCGCTTCCCCACAAATACAACCAATATGGCCCTATACGTTGTGGATTACAAATAAGTAGGAAACGAATGCACACCCCTAGGTACTACTGATGGAAGCTTTTTTTAAAATTTCCTAAGAGGTAACCACCATTTTCTCTCCGCAATAATAGTTAGATATTGTGTTGTAAGAGTATATGCTACTCTTTTTTCCTTCATGTAGTTCATTAACATTTTTTCTTCTTAATTTCAAATGATTGTTCTGTCCCTTAAACAATTTTAAAGACATTTGAGGCAAGGGGATATATATTGTTTCCATAGAAATGATTATGGTTCAGTGTATTATTTCTCGATATGGTCACTTTTCTAAACAATAATGTATTCTTTGAAATTATATAATAAATATATAAATGAAAAAATAGTTGCTTGTTTGCTATAAATTTTGATATTCTAGATGTAAGGAGTGTGGGCTCAATCCACCCAAGTTTGTAACTTCAATAAAAATAAAAACTAAACAGCATCCTATTTTAAAAATATGCAGCTCACAGGCCCTATGTATCTCAGGAAAATTAAATACAACTCATTTATGCAAGCTTTCAGGCTAGCCTCTATTGAGAATTACATAGCACATGATCAGTTTCATTATAGTATGCAAGAATTTGAGGGACTGAATTCTTATAACAGGTGAATGCATGGACAGTTAGAAGTGTTCAAGTCTTGATGATTGCAATAATGTTTAGAAACATAACTTTTTTTGAACTTCCATATTTCCAATATTTGCTCTGTGTTTACTTCTCTGCATAAATGTACTTGTTAAATAATATGAATAACAGGACTGTCATTGCATATCTTTCTAGCTAGGGCACCAAATGAAGGCATGCCATACCCATTTGATTTCTTTCCGATGGTAAATACAGACAGCTTTCAAATAACCGTTAGGATTTGGGATTATTATCTAATGTACTCCTTACCTAGCTCAAATGAAGATACTGCTCAGTTGATTATATTGCATATGAACAATTGTTATCATATCCACCACCAACTGTTCACCTACTGATGTATAAATTGCTCTAGGCAACTCCTTAAGAGTTTCAGCCTGCATAGTAGCCAGCTTTAGAAAATAACCCCCTTAAATGTCTCAAACATATTCTTAAGTCTCAGCTCATATGGCTTATGGAGCAGACACCACACCATTTTGGTTGCTGTTCTCTAGCCCACCTCTACCCTTTCTTAACACTAGCAGCTGCCACCTTACCCACCTGGCCGTCGTCCCTACCTTCTGGCCCTTTACTGCCCCTTATACAATTAAGCATTCACTTTGTACACATGGAAAACTCAGAAACTGTCATTGATATAATAAGGCCGCAGCTTTTATTTAACACATCAGCAAAAACATCCCTGGTGTACCCGAGCCGGTATGATGTCTCCACTGCTGCCCGCCGTAGGGACCAAGCAAGACAGCTTTTACTCCATGGGCCCCCTGCCGTGTCCTCAAGCAAGGGGGCCCCGACCATCAGCGCATTCTGCGCCCCCAGCCTTTTGCGTCGCCCAAGGCACTGATCGGCTACCACGCCATCCTGTGATGTCACCGGCACCACTTGCAATATGCCCAACCGGCCCGGGTAACCGCCCTCTCCCTCTCAGCTGCGACATTAGCCCCCAGCAAAGAATAGCATTTGAATTGTACTAACTAACATAAGTATGCTATCTGCTGTATATATTAACTTTTTATAAGAATGTACACCTCATCCTATTGCCTGCTTAACATAATACACAGTGTTATTCTTTTCTTTGCGCGTTCGCTCTTTAAAATTCTCCACTTATTCGTGGACTTATTTTTTGGGGGTGGGTGGGTGGGATTTTGTCAGCGGGTGCTGGTCAAAAAAAGGGGGGTTCCTGGCCTACGTCGTGGCCCTTTAAAGGGTCGATGACATCATCAGCCCGCATCTTCGATGCTCCCTCCGTGCGCCAACATCGGGGGGAGGGGGGGTGCAGCCTAGCACCACGTCTTCACGCTCATGTGCAGGGGGGGGGGAGTCCATTCATGTGCCGTCGCCTGTGTCGCCGCGTGCCTCACCTCCCCCGTTTTCTCTCGGGCCGCCGTCCTTCGGTGGGGTGGGGGTGGTGCTTCGCTTATGGGTGGGCTCTGGGCCAGTCGGCTCAGGCCCACCTATTTATCCTTCCTGAGATATGGCCTATACTTAATGAAGCCTTTAAAGTCAGCTGTTGTCATTGAATGTTTTGAAAATTATCAGATTAACAGACGTATGAATGCACCCAGTATGCAATACTAAATTCAAGCATTCATAGAAAGGTTAATATTGCTTGTTATGCGTATGGAGCTAAATTTCTGCTTCTGGAGGTTCTGTGATTCAAGAACTACTGCTGGACTTAGTTGAGTTACAAGGAAACATAAGAAAAGTAATCGTTTTGCTTTTATACGTGCATAGTAAATTTAAAAATGATTAAAAAAGAATCAGGGGCTGATGATTACATATGATCCATTATATATTTCGAAAGCAGAAATTTAGCTCCACATGTACAAGTGGTATGATGGTCGATTGCATTATGATGTTTCCTTGTAAGAAGCAATATTAACTTTTCTATGAATGCTTGAATTTTGTATTGAATGTTTTCAAACAATAATAACAAATACAGTGCAAGTATATTCATAAAATAATGCCCTAAGAAAGAGTAGCAATGGGATAAACACAACAGCATCAACAGAATGAAAATCACAACGTAAAGATCAAGCTTATGTTGCATATCTATAGGGAAAACAGTGCCAAACAATAGAGAAACCTCATCGTGTAAGTAGGTCTCAGGTCATTTAGGATGGGTGTGTGTGTGAATGTAATGAGGCATGAGCCTTGTGGCATACTGGTATCTTGGACTGAAGCTGCAACTATTTTGGGCTTGGATGCAGATTAACCCTGGGCACAGTACAAGTCAATAAAATCAAGGCATTGCAATGGTGACTTATGTGTGTCCCATCTTTCCTGCATCCCAGGATTAAGGCTCCTAGGTGCACTGAGCTGGGACAAGGCTCCTTGAGATATCACTGATGATCCCTTCTTCCACAGGAATCCTGGAGATGTCACTTCTGAGCCTCTCTTCCAACTGGGTTCACTGTAACACTTCCTTAGTTCATCTTCCCAACTAGATGTTCAGGCTCTCAGGACTAAGACTATCTCTAAATGTCCCAAAAGAAAAAAATCCACGAAACAGAGGCATTCCTTTAGTTACTTTTATTATTAAACTTCACTGGTACCATCTCCATTCAGGCACCTGTAGAATTACAATTCTTCCATAACAAATCACAGTCAAAGCTCTTAGGTTCAAATAAAGCAGTTGCCATTTCTGCCCAAACAGGCCAGATTGATCAGGCTTTCTTCACAAACAGCAGCCTTAAATCTCCTGGTCTTGCTCCTAGCTGCTTTCTCTAATATAGGCAGTACTGGGAAACTATCTAATACAGTATGTTATTTGCTCCTCTGAGAGCAAACAATTTCATTGAAATAACTAATAACAATTAACTAGAAGCAGTGCCCACTCTGCATATCTAGTACTGGATTGTAATGCCAAATTCATGATTACTGGAATGAGTTAACTTCAATCCATTTTAATCCTTTGGTTTATTCATCAGGGGCCAGCTTACCCCTCTGTAATTTCCAGACATAGGGCTGGATTTACTAAGGCTTTTCTCCCATTTTCTCTCTATGGGAAAAATGCTTACTAAATGACCCTATAGTTAGTTATTTAGAGAGAGACTTTCCTTCTCTGAGGCTTAACATACTTGCTGGCTAATTAGGAGGAGAGAGTTTACGCTTGTGCAGCGCACACATACAGCTTACTAATTAAGAAAGGTCTTTTTACTTCAAGCAAGCCATGCTGGGTTTACAGCGCGGTGGCCATAACATGGGAAAAGCGTGTGAAGTAATGACTGCTAGGAGGAATGGGGGAAGGGAAGTTTAAGTAAGGCAAGGTGGGAAGAGCGAACAGAGGAAAGGAAAGGGAGTGGGGAGTAGGAGCAAGAAGTTGCAGGAAATTCAAATAAGAAGCACTGACTGGTTGTAGTTATGTGACGTCAGGGCCAGCAGGCAGCAGTTGCAGAGAGAGTGAATGGAGAAAGGAGCGCTTGAATTTTGTGTCCTTCAGGAGCCGGTGAAACAAGGGATGATTTAAGTATAGCGGCGGCGATCATGAGGAGGAGCGGTGCCAGAGGGCAGGTCAGGAACCACCGGGAGGGCAATCAGGAAACGGGTCAGTCGGGGCGCGGTGGCAGCGAGATTTGTTAGGCCAACTGGGGTAAGAGACAGTCCGCCCCCCCCCCCCCCCGCACCCGGAGCATCAAAGGAAGGAAGGTACGTGGCCAGCTCGGGGGGAAGTGGCCCGGAAGCTGGTACAGGAGTGGGTCTGGATATCAACCAGGCACCGGAAGATAGGGCCATCCTCCCCCTAGATCTGTCCATCCATGCCCCAGGGTCCGAAAGTGAGTCGCCGGCAGGGCCCAATCCAGTCATTTCCAGGCCCAGCGGGATGAGGCGCAGCAGGGAATCGGCTGGGAGCAGCGATCTGCCTCACAAAGTGCTTATGGAGCGGGCGCAACAGATAGGGGGTCTGGTCAAGAGCGGAGGAGCTGTGAGGAAGAGGGCCGAGCAGTGAGGAACAGGAGCGGCTGCGAGACGTCTTGCCAGTGTAGCGGAGGGAGGAGAGAGTGGCAGAAGGGAGGCGACGAGAGCTCAGAGACCCGAGAGGAAGGAAGAGGACAGAGCAGAGGCAGGGAAGGAGCAGAGAAGAGGTCCAGCAGAGGAGACACCTGACTGGGAGCTGAGATAGAACATGTGTGCGGTGAGTGTGGCCGGATGCAAAGGGAAAGGGAGGTGGGTAGAGCGTCCAGGAGCTTTTCTCAGGGTATCCAGGTTCAGTCATCCAGTCACATTTCAGGAGCTCGGGATTTTGAAGGGGTGGCCTGCATGGTCCATGAGTGGAAGAGGGTCTTCCATGGCAGTAGGGCAGAGGCTGGAGGAGACTAGAAGCAAAGCGGGCAGGGAATTTTATGGAATACCTGAAGGTGAAAGGAGGCAGAGCTCAGAGCAGTATGGAGAAGAGCAGCAAAGGGTCTCAGGGACGGACACTGCGGCCAGTGTCTTTGTTGTTTCAGGTTCCATGGCTGAAGAGTATCCTGGTACGTCAAGAGGTGATGAATGGCGGGGGAGGCAAATGGGATACACCGGAATTGAAAGGCCGCTGCCAGGATGTCAAGAGAGCTGGAGGAGAAGCGGCCGGGAGCAGGATTCTTGGAGCGGAAGAAGGAAAAGAGAGGAAAGGAGATCAGATGATAAGAAATAAAGGCAAGGCTAAACGCAAGAGGGATACTTCATCAAGTTCCACGGGTAGCAGTTCCTCGGCAGAGTCCTTTATGGACTCCAGTTCAAAAGCCAGATTAGAGAGCGCGAGTAGTTTAGGACCAGATCAGGATATGGGTCACCCAGCTTTGGCATCTCTAACAGAATTGTGGGAAGGGGTGCCAGGGAAACTACAAAGCAGAATCAAACAGCGTAGATACGTTAACATTTTTCAGTTACTGGATGGTAGGAGGGATAGCAAGAGGTGACACAGAAAAGGCAGCAAATGCAAGAGTGAGAGGGAGCCAGTGGCCAAAGTACCTAAGAACATACTAAAATGGATGAGGGGCTTCCTTCGTTTAGCTAGTGTAGTAGGGCATTACAGGCCAGAACAACATGGGGCTTTATTAGCATACTGCAATAGTATCTTGGGAACGTTTAAGGATTACGAAGGTTGGGCTTGGCTCAACTATGATGAAAGATTCAGGGAAAAAATGGCAGGCAATAGATTCATGTCCTGGGGCATGCAGGACATTAACCTTTGGCTCACACAGATGACTAATAAGAGTGCTAGGCAAGGAAAGTTAGGGGTGGGGACATCGGGAGGATCAGCGGGAGGATCAGCGGGACCAACGGGAGGGACGGCAGGTAGCTCCTGGGTTGACAAAGGGACAGGGAGCGGTAGCCCGATAGTCAGAGATTCAAAAGCGGGCAAACAGTGATGATTGTTGGAGATTCAATAGTGCCACTTGCCTGTTTCCTGAGTGTAAGTTTAGGCATGCTTGCGCAGCGTGTAACGGCGCCCATCCTAGCACAAAGTGCTCACAGGTTAACGCTAAATTAATCACAAGGGGCCTGAAACCTTAGCATGATCACAGGGATGTGGAATGGGGCAGGGGAAGGAGGGATAGCAGGAGGAACAGGGTGGCAGCAACAAGGACAATAAAAGACAAGGGAGGGGAGTAAGTAACAAGGGCCAAGATGCAGAGCACCGTAAGGGGAAGGGGTGCAGCACATAAGTTAAAAAAAAAATTAAATTAGCAAGGAGGTAGGTGAGCAAGTGAACATGTACGCATTTGATGATTTCTTTTATGCAAGATTACAGGGTTTACAGGCACAGGACGGACGGTGATCAGTTTCAGGATATAAATTACGAAGATGAATGGGAGTTAATACAGGACTCAGTTGGCCCAAACACATGGAATACGTACTTAAAAGGAAACGCAGCATTAGTGAACTATCTGCAGTTTTGGGGGTGGGCTGGGGGAGCAGTGCTGGACAATTGGTTGATGGGTTTTACACTGTAGAAAAGCAAGCCGGTTATTCCGTGGCCACTGTAAGAGTGCAATTGGCGGGCTTCACATTTTTTCAAAAAAATGAAGGGAAGAGGCAATCCCATGCACAGCTTTCGATTGCGTAAGGTTTTGGGGGGGTTGGCAAAAAAGGGTAGGCAGACATAGGGATCAAAGGCTGCCTATTAGATATCATGCCTTGAATTGATTTTCCGCACTGTTAACGCAGGTTTGCTGGTCATGGTTTGAAGTGGTGCTATTTCAAGTGGCTTTTTTGTGGGCCTTTATTGGTGCCATGAGAGTCAGCGAGCTAATAGCTCAGTCCAGTAGGAGTACAAAAGACAAGGGAATTATGCTGCATTGTGTTCAGATTAAGGAGCAGATGGTAACGCTGTTTATTCCGAAATCAAAAACAGATCAATTAGGGAAAGGTATTTTTATTACCCTGGTACCAGCTGCGAATGCAGTGGCCTGCCCGGTATACACAGCATTATTATATTCACGGATCCGGCCGGCCATCAATGGTTCTTTCCTAGTATATGCAGATTATTTGGCGCTGACAAGTTATCAGTTTGCGCAGGTGTTACATAGGGTTGTTAGTTTGGATGGCAGGGATGCTCAACAGTATAATTCACATTCCTTCAGGATTGGAGTAGCGATGTCAGCGGCGGAGGCAGGGCTGCCAGATGAAGGAATTCAAAGCATTGGGAGATGGAAATCCAGGGCGTTTCGGGAGTACATTCGAATGGGGGGGGGTAAGTAGGGGCGGGGGGTGGGTAAGAAAGAATGGTTTCACTAATGCGTATGTTTTTCATTTCAGAACATTTGGGGCGGAGGTGCGGGAACGGATGTGCCTGGATCGTGGGCCATTTGTTTATTCACAGAGCCCAAAGAAGAGCCTTAAAACGTCCATATGGGGAGGACTTGGAACTGGAGCAATTGGGATGGCAGTTGGCCTGGTTTTGCCAACGAGGCATGCAGTGGGACGAGCTGCTGCCATTTCTAACCGAAAGGATTGAAATGTAGGGTATTCCAGATATTCTTTTGATTCACTTAAGGGGTAATGATGTCGGATACAAAACGTGTCGAACCCTGTTGACATGCATAAAGAAGGATTTGGCGTAGATCATGGTCAGGTGGCCCCAGGTGAAGATAGGGTGGTCGGACATTATTGTCCGGTTGAAGAACAAAGTGGACACAATTTGGAACACAGGTGTCAAGAAACTAAACAGACAGATGAGGAAGTGGATGGGTTGGGAGGGAGATTTTTGGGTACAGCATCCATGGGCTTGGGAAGTGGAAGCGGGCTTATTTAGTGGGGATGGAGTCCATCTCTTGGAGATAGGGATGGATCTTTTCAACAACACGCTACAGGAAGACTTGGAGAAGGAGATAGGTAGCAGGCATTAAAGGCCGCAATGGGGTAACAAGCCGATACTCGGCTTGTTTGTGGCGGTCAACCCGAGCCATAAGAACATAAGAACATAAGAAAATGCCATACTGGGTCAGACCAAGGGTCCATCAAGCCCAGCATCCTGTTTCCAACAGTGGCCAATCCAGGCCATAAGAACCTGGCAAGTACCCAAAAACTAAGTCTATTCCATGTAACCATTGCTAATGGCAGTGGCTATTCTCTAAGTGAACTTAATAGCAGGTAATGGACTTCTCCTCCAAGAACTTATCCAATCCTTTTTTAAACACAGCTATACTAACTGCACGAACCACATTCTCTGGCAACAAATTCCAGAGTTTAATTGTGCGTTGAGTAAAAAAGAACTTTCTCCGATTAGTTTTAAATGTGCCCCATGCTAACTTCATGGAGTGTCCCCTAGTCCTTCTACTATCCCAAAGAGTAAATAACCGATTCACATCTACCCATTCTAGACCTCTCATGATTTTAAACACCTCTATCATATCCCCCCTCAGTCGTCTCTTCTCCAAGCTGAAAAGTCCTAACCTCTTTAGTCTTTCCTCATAGGGGAGTTGTTCCATTCCCCTTATCATTTTGGTAGCCCTTCTCTGTACCTTCTCCATCGCAATTATATCTTTTTTGAGATGCGGCGACCAGAATTGTACACAGTATTCAAGGTGCGGTCTCACCATGGAGCGATACAGAGGCATTATGACATTTTCCGTTTTATTCATCATTCCTTTTCTAATAATTCCCAACATTCTGTTTGCTTTTTTGATTGCCGCAGCACACTGAACCGACGATTTCAATGTGTTATCCACTATGACACCTAGATCCCTTTCTTGTTATGTTGTAATGTTGTAATGATGTTATGTTGTAATGATGGGGTGGGGGAGTTGCTTGGTGGAGGAGGGGGAGTACCCTGTGTAGTTGGAGGGGCTGCTACATGGGAGGACCGGAGAACTGTGGGGCTAAGGTCCACGGTAGAGCTTGCTCTCGCTGGTACGAGGTGGAGCAGGTGGAAAGGGGGGAGGGTAACTCCACCTTTGGGGTTTAAGGTGGTGGAGGTCAAGGAAAGGGTGGGGGAAGGAGGGCATTTTGGGGAGGGGAGTTTATTGTTAAAGTTGATGTAAGGGCTCAGGTTAGTTGATTATTAAACTGCGGCCTATTTTAAAGCCAACAGGTTGTTGAATATTTATTGGGGGGGGGGGGGGATACAGGGCAGCACCTGAGCTCAATGTCTTTCTTCCCCATGCTATGCATATATCACAAATTCAGCTTTGTAAATTTAGACATAAAACATTCTAGAGATGTGAATCGGAACCGGAATCGGTTCGGATTCCGGTTCCGATTCACATGTGGTTTTTTTGGCATCGGGCCCGATCATGGTTTTATCGGCTGCGCCCGAGCTGATAAACAAAAAACCCACCCCGACCCTTTAAAACTAACCCCTTAGCTTCCCCCACCCTCCCGACCACCCCCAAAAACCTTTTACAGGTACCTGGTGGTCCAGTGGGGGTCCCAGGAGTGATCTCCCACTCCGGGCTGTCCTCCCGCTCCCGGGCCGTCAGCTGCCACTAATCAAAATGGTGCCGATGGCCCTTTGCCCTTACCATGTGACAGGGTACCCGTGCCATTGGCCGGACCCTGTCACATGGTAGGAGCACTGGATGGCCGGCGCCATCTTGTGCTCCTACCATGTGATAGGGGCTGACCAATGGCACCGGTAGCACCTGTGACATAGTAAGGGCAAAGGCTATCGGTGCCATTTTGATTACTGGCAGCCGACGGTCCGAGTGCAGGAGGTCGCTCCCGTACCCCTGCTGGACTTTTGACAAGTCTTGTGGGGGTCAGGAGGGTCCCCCAAGACTTGCCAAAAGCCCCTGGTGGTCCAGCGGGCGTCCAGGAGCGATCTCCTGCACTCGGGCCATCGGCTGCCAGTAATCAAAATGGCGCCGATAGCCTTTGCCCTTACTATGTCACAGGGGCTACCGGTGCCATTATTCAGCCCCTGTCACATGGTAGGAGTACAAAATGGCACTGGCCATACAGTGCTCCTACCATGTGACAGGTTCCGGCCAATGGCACGGATACCCTGTCACATGGTAAGGACAAAGGGCCATCGGCGCCATTTTGATTAGTGGCAGCCGACGGCCCGGGAGCGAGAGGATGGCCTGGAGCGGGAGATCGCTCCCAGGAACAGGAGATCACTCCCGGGACCCCCACTGGACCACCAGGTACCTGTAAAAAGTTTTTGGTGGCGTCGGGAGGGTGGGGGAAGCTAAGGGGTTAGTTTTAAAAGGTCGGGGTGGGTTTAGGGGTTATTTTTGTGTGCCGTTTTTCCCGCCCTCCCCAAAAACAATAAGGGAACCCCCACGATCAATATCGTGGGGGTTTTCCTATAGTTCTGGGGGAGCCCCCAATTTCTGACGATTTTGAAAATATCGACGATATTTTCAATCGTCTGAAGCCCGATTCACATCCCTAAAACATACTACTTCTGTGCAATTCACAACTGCAGTCTATAAACTGAGGAACGGCTTACTCTTGGCATGTCACAAAGAGTAAGCTGTTACTACATGCATTCTCTTTACTTCTTTTGAAAACATTAGAGTCCCCTGGTGCAGAAGCACAGTTTGGATAGTGATCAGCACAGCACACGTCAGAACAGGATACAGACTTACTAAGCTCTGTCTTGTTCTTCACACTTGTGTGGCTTACTTCATACAACTCTTCAAAACTTTTCATTTCATTTTCAAGTTAGTAGTTTATATCAGTGTCCTTCTTAGGCTGTATGACAAAAGAAAAACTTCACTTAATTCAAAAGCCACACTGTGTGGAAAGTCCAGTCTCTGGGAACTTCTCATCTGAGTCTTCTTCCATGGTGAGAAAGCTGCTTTCTTTCACAGGGTTGGCTGTGTCCAGCTGGGTTCCTCCTCCTCTGTCTCTCCCTCTGTCTGTCTGCCAAAAGTCTCTGCCTTTATACAGTTAATAGTCAATCTATGTGGGCTTAGTGCTTCCACTCAATGCAGGTTCCTCCCAGATGAAACTCTCCACAGGTTAGAGAGCAAGAGCCACTGGGAAATGTAGTTCTCTAGTGCAGCGATCTTCCTTCCCCCCCCCCCCCCCCTTTTAGCCTACCCAGATCCAAACCAGACCTTGACATTCAGTTCTGGGGTACCAATTTCTGCGCAGAGACTAAGGCAACTATTAGTGAATCATCACAGTGAGATTTCTAGGATTCAGTGTAAGTCACAGATAATATTTGGGCTTTGAAATAAATTGTGGTAATAAGCCACAGAAAGATCTGGATAGCAATGCTGGGTTGAGCTCTAATTCTTTTCATAGGAGCATACAGTATGGTAAATGATACACAAACATTTTCTTTTTTTTTTTTGGAAGTACTCAGTCTAGTTGAGTGAGAACCTATCAGTTTGGGGAAACTGCAGAACAGGAGCTGGCCACCACAAAGAAAAATCAGTTTTTGTGGGCTGTAGAAGTCAATACATAAACTATTCTAGTATCTTGTCAAAAATATCAAAATCACATAGTAAGCCATGTCACCAAAGTATGGGAAAAGCAGACAAGTTTCTTACCACCACTATGCCTTCTCCCAACATTTTTTTTAATGCATATTTTGCATGGATTATGTTTAATTCATGGATGCTACAAAACTTTGATTATAAATATCACTCTGTTATCACAGATGATTATTTAGAATAATATTTATATTGCAGGTTCTGAAAACAGGTCTAGTTTTCATGTTATTTTCTACATTATGCTAATGATATATAGCTACTAGTTCCACGTAATCCAGACCCAGACAGATCAAATGCCAACCTAAATGAATGCCTGTGGAAGATCTCCAATGGGCTGTGCCAAAATAAATTGAAAATAAAGTCATAAAAGACAGAGGTACTGTGGATATGCAAAAAGAGAGCAAGGCAGTTTAAACTCTATGGTAATCCTTGATAGGGATGTGCAGAAGAAAAATGTTCATTTTTGGTTCATTCATTTCTTTTGAAGGGCATCTCCATTTGTTTCAATAGAAAAAATGTCATTTGTTTGTTTTATTTATTCATTTGTTTAACATTATAGTTAATGAGGAAAGCAATGCAACCTATGTTGTACTCCCAAATTGGGATATTCTAATTATTTCTAATGAAACTGGTAGACAAGACATACATCTTCAGAAAAGTGAAGGCATGCAAAAGCATCACGACTAAGTCAATGTGGCACCAAAGGTGGCATGAAGAGCCCATGGACCTGCAAAGGTGTAAAATGTTACAGTGGCAGGAGTTCTCTAAGGCAACTTCAGAGCAGCAAAACAGCAGCAAGGCTGGTCAGGTCACCCCAAGGCTATATGAAAAGCACAAAACAGTACCAAGTATGGCATGAATAGCTCTAGGCACTATAAATGGGGAACAAAGCTACAAAAGGTGGAAAAATCCTCGAGGCAGTGACAGAGGGCAAAAGCAAGTGAAAGAATGGCATTATAAGAGATGCAAAGCAGCCACCCAGTGTGGCAAGAACACCCTAGGTCAACAAATGAGGGGCAAAGGGCACCAACAAAATTGGTAAAAGGCCTAAGCAGGGAAAAGCCAGAGTAAATCCCTGGAGGAGGCCTGATCTTATTTTAATATGATATCATTAGGCGAAAGCTGACTGTTCGTGTTTGAAGTTTGGTCTTTTCTGGAGTCTAAAATGCTATTGAGTAGAGGCAACAAATGCTCTGTAGCCACTAGCTGTTTAATATCCTGTGATTCAGGGAACCCAGGAAAAGATTCTTCTTCTGAATCAATTTTAACAAATTCTGCCTCCATTACTTCAGAAGCAGTAATTATGGAAGAATATGGTTTTGGATGTGGGTGCTGCACTTCTGTAGCCCTTGTCTTTTGCATCAAAAGCTTTTAGAAATGAGCTAAAATGCTCAAAACATTTTTCCAGGTGAGGCCTCATCAAGTATCTGACAGTGGCATTCTCACCACCTTCTTCCTGCTGGTTGTGCTTCTTTTGATTCAATCCAGCATCCCTCTGGCCTTGTTACATTGCTTCATCGCCTTCATATCATCTTTCAGTATGTGCATATCAGTCTTTCATCCCCCAATATTTACAACTCCTTTGGATTGCCATTACCAAATGCATGACACTGGACTCTTTGCATTGAATCCCAGCTGACAAACATTTGACCACTTTTTGAGCTTTTTTCCACTTCTTCAAGTTTGCCCACTCTGTTGCAGATCTTAGTGTCACCCACAAAACGACAAATTTTATTTATGAGCCTCCTATGTGGGCCCATATGAGCCTCCTATGTGGGCCCATATCAAAAGCCTTGCTGAAAACCAAATTAAGTGCTCTTCCTTGATGTGGTTTACGTGGATTTCAGCAAGGCTTTTGATATGGTTCCATATGGCAGGCTCTAGGGTCTCAAGGTGGTGGAATGGAGTATAGATTGGCTGACTGACAGATGTCAGTGAACAGTGGGAAATGAAGAAAGAAGTGTAATAAGTGGAATTCCTCAAGAATTGGTTTTGGGTCCAGTTCTGTTCAATATCTATGTGAGAGATATTGCAGGGGGATTAGAAGGTAAAATTTTGTCATTTTGTGGATGACACTGAGATGTACAACAGAGTAGACATATCTGAAGGCATAGAGAGAATAGGAAGTGACCTAGAAAAGTTCAAGAAGGGGTCAAATGTTTGGTAGGTTGGATTCAGTGCCAAGAAATGCAGAGTTATGCATTTGGGGTACAGTAATCTAAATGAGTTGTATGTTTAGGGAGGCATGATGTACATGAACTGGGAGAGAAACTTCAGAGTGGTAGGTAGGCAGAGTGGTAGAAATAAGAATTCTAAGGTAATATATAAGGGACATGGCAGTAAGGCATATGGTAGCAAAGCTCCTAAGGTGTTTCATCTGTAGCATGGGAGGTAAACAGAGTAGCAGAAAGGTCTTCAAGGTGCTTTCAGTCATTTTGCCACTCAAATGGAAATTCTGTAAACGCAAGCAAAGGCAAATTGAATTTCAAAAAGATCAGCTTTCCATCAACTATGGCACCAGTGTTGAGTATTGAGGGCTCATGATGTTCCCTGTCTTTGAGAAGACACTTTCACAGGGCATGCTTGTTGGTTGGTAAGAATTATACTACTGAACCTAGTGGTGTTCCTAAAATATTTGGCACCTCCCATCCTTATATAATTTTAAAATGTCCTAAATTTCAATAAAGTATTTCAAAACAGCAGACACATTAAATAACACTCACTAATTTAAACTAATAAGGATTTAAAAAATACCCTGCTCTCTACCTTAACCAACATGGAACCAGGCTGCTGGTACTAACTTTCAAAAAGGAGAAAGAACAGCTTTAAAACTACAACAAGAGGGAAAGCCAACAGTCACTCAGCAGTGCATGGTTCAGAGTAATGTATCTTTGAAGGATACTAAAGAAACAGAAGAGTTAGGGCATCCCAACAGAGAGGTTCCAATAAATGCAAAAGTAGCCCAAGTGCTTACAAGTAAAGAATCACCTAAAGCTAAAGAATTCCAAATTATCCATATCAACTGAAAAGAAGGTTGTTAATACAAACAAAAAACACACTTTGAAATGTCTGTATGCCAATGCCAGAAGTCTAAGAAGTAAGATGGGAGAGTTAGAATGATTAGTAGTGAAGATGAGACAGACATAATTGGTAGGGGTGTGCATTTGTTTCCTACGTATTGGTAATCCACAACATGTATGGCCATATTCATTGTATTCGTGGGGAAGCGAAACGTATCACGATTCCCCATGAATACAACAAATCTTCGCCTAATTATTCGGCCGTCTAAAGGAGTAAATTTAAACAAACCCCCCTGTCACATGGTAGGAGCACAAGATTATGCCGGCCATCCATTGCTCCTACCATGTGACAGGGGCTGACCAATGGCACCGATAGCCTCTGTGACATAGTAAGGTCAAAGGCTATCGGCACCATTTTGAATACCGGCAGCTGAGGGCGTGAGTGCAGGCGATCACTCCCGGACCCCGCTGGACCACCAGGGACTTTTGGCAAGTCTTGGGGGTCCAGCGGCAGACTGATGCCAACACTGCTAAAACAGAGCTTCTCCACATTGCTCCACAAAACGTTCCCCCACCCATTCCATCAAATATCTTCCCTACCTCAATGCCTCCAACCAATAGGTGCGTAGCCTTGGCATTACCATTGATATCCATTTTTCCCTCAAAAAATTCATAAATAATAAAATCAAATCCTGCTACTTTAAACTTAATTTACTTAAAAAACTGAAACCCCTCTTACACCTCAATGACTTCCGCACTATACTACAGGCCTTCATCCTATCTAAAATCGACTACTGTAATGCTCTCCTCCTTGGACTACCCAAAAACACGCAGCAACCGCTTCAACTTCTCCAAAACACTGCTGCCCGGATTTTAACCAACACCCATAAACGTGACCACATCACCCCCGTACACCAACACTTGCACTGGCTTCCAGTTACTGCAAGGATAACCTACAAAACACTCACTCTAATTCATAAAGCCCTCTACAGCCAAAATATGCATTGGTTTAATGAACACCTCACATTTCACAACTCAAGCAGACCTACAAGACAGCAACACCAAGCAACACTGCATACCCCTTCACCCAAAGACTCTAAGCTTAGCTCTACTAAAGCCCGTGCACTATCTTTAGCTGCCCCTGCGCTCTGGAACAAACTCCCCCCTTCACTACGACAAGAAGCATGCCCAAAAAAATTCAAAAAAGACCTGAAAACTTACCTGTTCATACAAGCTTTCTCTGAACACCCCTCTCTGCCATGACACCCTCTCCCTTGCACTCTCGTCTCGACTGTCAAATATGACTCTTCTGTAAATAATTTCTTTTGTATATATTGACCTTTATTAAGCCCCTTTGGACACACTATTTGTTTTTTACCTGTAAATTGTTGAATATTTATGCATATTTTTATAGATTTCAGTTCCTTGTTTCACTGTAAAGTGCTTGTTGCTAAGTTTTGTTCCATGTAAACCGATGAGATGTTCCCAACGTTCATCGGTATAGAAAAACATCGAAATAAATAAATAAATAAATAAATAAATAAATAAATAAATAAATAAGAGCGTGGGGGGCCTGGGCAGACCAAGCCCATATGTATGGAGAAGGAAGTAAAATAGCCTCATACCTGTAAAGAAAAAGTGTACAGAGGATTGCTACAGGTCTTTGCGAAGAGCAGTCACTGTACAAAATGCAACATGGGTGAGGGTTGCTTCCAGCATCCCCTTCCCTGGTTACAGGCTTACAGAATCGCAAATTAACTCAAAAGGGTGACCTGGTGCTCTTCCTGTTTGCTGTCCATTCTTCTTGCCCATCTCTTGTAATGTGTGCAAAAAAAACCCTCCAAAAAACATCTGCAACAGGAGACAGATTAGAATTGCCATTTGCATTTATTGTAAACAAAGAAAAAAAAAGCTGACAGAAATAAGGTAACCTGACAATTGTGCTTTCACAGGAAAGTAAATGCAGCTGGCAAAGGAAGAAAAGTCACCTTAATTCAGTCCTTACTCAGTAGCCAGTGACAAAAGAACTGTAATGTGCTGAAGGATGTACATTTTCTAGTCAGGGCAAAGAAGAAAAAGGGAGATGAGGTCTCAGTGGAAGGGGAAGATGACCTTGGGGAAAGGGAGGGCAGCATTGCTGGTGTCAATTTGTACTGCGCAGCACAGAACACAAGTTCTGTAATAAGTGCTCAGGACACGAATCAAGTTTTAAAGTCAGTTAAATGAATGGTAAAACATTCAGTAAACATAATGGTTGATACACTACCATTTCTTGTGACAGCAGTAAGTGTGATGATGTTATGGGCATGGTATTGGTATAGCACAACAGCAACACCTACTGAAAAACAACACATATAGCAGCAGCACAACATTGGGTTATGACGGTGCTGAACAACGAAAACAGTCAATCCTGTCTTCTCTTCTCTCCCGTTTCATTCCCTAATTCGACTATTGATAGCACAAAAGATGGTTGGAAAAGTTAATAAGAACTAACCCTTTGTTGTTTAGAGTCTGGGTATGTGAAATGAAAACACAAATGTATCAAATTACAAGATATAAACTGGGGACTTTCCTGCATTTGAAGAGTTAAAATAAAATCTGACTTTGTGTATGAAGGGACTGAGACTGATGGAAAGGGGTAGATTGACATTATCTCTCAGTGACTTAAAGTGAAAAGAAGGGAGTTACATTGGTAGTCCTAATTCAAGAACTAAATTTATTATGACAATGGTTAAATGCCAGTAACCTGTGCTTTTTTTCTGCTCAGTAAGAGCAGGATCATCTTGCTACTGATGGCACATTAGCAAATAAACTCAAACAGCTGTTTGTCAGATATGTCTATGTAAAAATTGTTATGTATGCAGCAGGGGGTGTTCTAGCTGTATGGAATGTTCCGGCTCTGTGCTAGACACTCCCTTGGTTCTTGTTTCTGCCTTTTATCTTTTCAGACTGTGCAGTTCCCTCCTAGGTGGGTGCTGATGTATATCTGAAAAGCTGATTAATATCCACTAGCTCCACCTAATATTCAGGAGTGTGCAGTTTTTGACTGGTGAATCCAGCACGATCAGCCAGCAGTCAGAGGGTATGGCCATGAATGAAAATCAAAGCAATACATTCATCTGAGCTCTGACCACTGTTGGTCACTTTCAGGAATTTTATGTAGGACAGTCCAATGGCTGGGACTCTCATGCAGACTGCCATTCTATTTGGAAGCAAATAAGTTTGAGATCCCTGTTGTCTTGACTGTGAGTGAGGAAAAATCATATGCCATCATATGTTCTTTGGGCTTGCCAATCTTGCCCAATGCATAGATGTATAAGAAGATCATTGCATGGTAAAGGCCTATTTCTCACCTATGCTGACCATCATTTTCAGTTTAAACTGATTTTCACTCATAAATGCCTGGAATTTTTCAAAGACGACAATCGGTTTAAACCGATATTCACCCTAATTTTAGGATGATGAAAAAAGCTGCTCCAAAGCTACAGATGCAGCATTTCAAGGCTTCCAGCTCTGCTTGAAGCCATTGTGGTTCAAAGTGCATGCTCTGTTTTAAGTCCTGCTCCCCACCAATGGAAGCACTGAGCCTCCACTGCCGCCCATGTGGTGTTTCAAGTCCCATCTCCTCACCCCCCACAAACAGTCAAAGTGCTACTGTTTGATGCTGCGAAGGCATTTGAAGCAGGCCCTGACAATCAGAAGCACTCCCTGGCATGCTCCCTGGCCCTATACAAAAGCAGAAATGTAGTGCTATGGAGTAAGGGAACCTCAGTAAGTGTGCTGCTGAAGGAGAGAGAAGAAGCCTGCAGCCACCACAGGTAAGGATGAGTGCAGATGCAGTGGAGGGAGGCAGGGAATGGGGAGCAGGTGGGTGGAAAAATCTGTTTAATATTGTTTTATTGTCTTGGCTTTGTCCACCAAAAATAAATTCAGATATTTACCCAGAAAAATAATGAGTCATTTTTTCCTACCAAATATTTTCCTGTTTTGTTCTTGTTATAATAAACCCTGATAAATTGCCGGGAAAAACAAAGAACAATAAAACCAAAACTGAAGGTCTCTAATCAGAGAGAAAAGGTTTCAGTTCCATAAACAGAATAAAGGTTGAGATTAGAGCACTGCCACCTATATGGCTGAGCTGTGCAGAACTGCAGAGCATTGCAAATTCAATGGATTCTTAAATGTTATGCTTTGTGACTGTCTGTTCTGTGAGGTCCAGAATGAAACTCTTCAGTACCATCTCTGTCTCTTGCAACAGCACAGGAAAAGCCTTTGGCAGCTGAAATGGCACTACAGCATACAAAAGAAATCCAAGCCACAGCAACCGATGTGTATATTGTCAGCCACAATAAGAAAATCACTCAGCAGACAGCCCAAGGAGCTATGCTTCCAAGCTAATGATTTATCTGTGGAGGACGGCATCCATGCAGATTCAAAGGGCAGAGTATCATTTTCACAAAGAGAAATGCCACAGTGAATGCTTTTTCAAATCAAACCTTAGTAGTGTGAGGTGTGAGGGGAACAAAAAGGACCCTAACTCACAAAGAAATATGCTTGACATAGAAATGAGTGATGAGATTGGGAAACTATATCAGATCTAGACCTTACAGAACATAAAGTAACATAAATCAGATAGGGATGTGCACAACACAAAATTTTGTTTAGTTTCATGTTGTTTTGTTTGGATGTTTTTTGTTTTTTTTAAAGTTTATTTTGTTTTGGTTTAGGAAAATAGTGTATACTATTTGCAAATAGCATACGCTATTTTCTGAAACCAAAAAGAAGTTACATAGACCAACTGTCCCTCTCCTCAATACCTCTGAAGGTGGCTGTTTCCCCACAAACAGTAACATTTTGTAAAATAAACACTCCGGTTAGAGCTCCTGTCCCCAGCCCCCAGCTTTTCACTGTGTTACCTCCCCACCTTGAGTCAGCACTCCCACGGCCCACCCTAGCCCACCCTCCCAATCACCCCAGGACTCACTAAAATTTCCCTGGTAGTCTAGTGGGGGCCCAGGAGCAACTCCCTCTGTGCCATCATGTGATGGGTTTACCCAATGGCATCAGTAGCCCTTGTCACATGATAGGAGCAAAAGGCTGCCAGCACCATTTTGAAAAATGGCAGCTTCCATATCCAGGGGTGGAAGGGTTGCTCATGGGCCCCCATTAGACCACCAGGGAGAATTTGGTGAGTCTAGGGGAGGGTGGGCTAGGGTAGGGTGTGGGGGTCTGGCTTCCAGAAAGATATTTTTTAATAAAGGGAAAGAGCTGTGGGTGGAGTCAGGTCCTGTGTCCAAGGCTTTATTTTACAAAATATAACTTTTTTGGAGGGAAACAGCCGCCTCCAGGGGCAGCCTGGAAGGTGGTGTGTGTGTGTGGGGGGGGGGGGGGGGTCAGTGGGTCTTTGGTGACCCCTGGGTTGTGCTGTTTGTTTTTTGTGCTGTTTGTTTTGGGTACTTGGGTACACTGTTTGCAAATGTTGCACACAAAAAAAACAATAGAAAAAACACATTTTGTTTCAAAGACAAAATGAAATGAAATAGACAATGTCACTGATATTGTCTATGTCATTTCAAACAAATTCACATCCCTAAATTCAGAAGTGTTACTATCAGTCCATATCAATGGCTGTGAATGCAAAATGGAGAATGACTTTCAGTCTAGGGTGTCAGCTGCCAGTGAAAATGTAATGGTCAGTAGGGGTCACTTTTAGTTATTTTATATAGAAACATGGCAGGGACATTCCTTCAGTCAAACAGCATTATGAGGTACTTGAAGTGTCTATAATGTGTTAGAAATCTGTTTTCTATTCATCCCCCTTTCGAATATGAATCAAGTTACTTGTATGACCTTGCATGGTTCTAGGAGGATCATATATTGGGGTAAATAAAGGGATAACGATTGTTGAAGGTGACAGTTTTCAAAGCTTGGTAATCTATACAAGGCCAGAGAGTACAAAGAGAATGGAGGCTTCTTGCTGGGTTCATTGAATGCCAGATCTGTAGGGTCTCCTCAAGATAGTCCCAAAGCGTCTACAACTTTGGCTCAGATAATGAGTAGATTCATCAAAAGGAATTTCTGCCTCTGGTATTAAATCTATGGGCAGTCAAATAGAACAGCAATTCTCAACTGATGTGTTGTAAAACACCAATGTGTCGCCAGGCACCAACAGGTGTGCTCAGCTTCCCGGTATCTCACTGCCCCAGTTGTATTTTCCTCACTCTCCTCCATTGCTGCGAGATGCAGATATTCTTCCTCTAACCCTGCTGCTGTTCTGTTCAGGCAGGAATGGCAGCAGTGTTATTGGACTCTAGTAACATCAGTGGCATGGCCTTACTTCTTCCTGCCCTCAGGGCCTGGAACAGGAAGTGGTGTACAGTGGGGTGCATGGGAAGAAGAGAAAACCATGCTGCATAAAGTACTGGCAGCAGCGTGGGCCCGGACCAAAATGAAGTGCTTCTGATGATCAGCAATGTGAGAAAGAGCAGAGTTAGCCATCATAGCTGATGGGATTCTTTGTTCTTGTACCGCAGGGGCTGAAGATGGAGGCTACTGTAGCTTCCATTTGCACTGGGGAGGAGGGGGGGGGATCATGAGTGAGAGCAAGCCAGAGGGAGAGAGAGCATGTACACATGATTTAAAGCTAGTATGTAAGTAAGAGAGCTTGTTTGTACAAGTGTGATTGACAGTATGTGTCTAAGTGAGGGAGCATGTGAGTGATTGAGAGCATGTGTGTGAGAGAGAGAAAAGAGAGGGCATGTGTGTGATTCATAATTTTTATTAGTTTTTAATTGTTGGATGTTATTCTGCTCATCAACTATGTTTAAACATTTATTAGTCAGATGAACTGAATGAAATCACTGTGAACCTGGAAGATGTAGTAGGCCAGATTGACAAACTAAAGGGTAGCAAATCACCTGGACCGGATGGTATGCATCCAAGGGTACTGAAGGAACTCAAAAATGAAATTTCTGATCTATTAGTTAAAATTTGTAACCTATCATTAAAATCATCCATTGCACCTGAAGACTGGAGGGTGGCCAATGTAACCCCAATATTTAAAAAAGGCTCCAGGGGCAATTCGGGTAACTATAGACCAGTGAGCCTGACTTCAGTGCCGGGAAAAATAGTGGAAACTATTCTCAAGATCAAAATCGTAGAGCATATAGAAAGACATGGTTTAATGGAACACAGGCAACATGGATTTACCCAAGGGAAGTCTTGCCTAACAAATCTGCTTCATTTTTTTGAACGGGTTAATAAACATGTGGATAAAGGTGAACTGGTAGATGTAGTGTATTTGGATTTTCAGAAGGCATTTGACAAAGTCCCTCATGAGAGGCTTTTAAGAAAACTAAAAAGTCATGGGATAGGAGGCGATGTCCTTTCGTGGATTACAAACTGGTTAAAAGACAGGAAACAGATAGTAGGATTAAATGGTCAATTTTCTCAGTGGAAAAGGGTAAACAGAGGAGTGCCTCAGGGATCTGTACTTGGACCGGTGCTTTTCAATATATATATAAATGATCTGGAAAGGAATACGATGAGTGAGGTTATCAAATTTGCGGATGAAATAAAATTATTCAGAGTAGTTAAATCACAAGCGGATTATGATACGTTACAGGAGGACCTTGCAAGACTGGAAGATTGGGCATTCAAATGGCAGATGAAATTTAATGTGGACAAGTGTAAGGTGTTGGTTACAGGGAAAAATAACCCTTGCTGTAGTTACACGATGTTAGATTCCAGATTAGGAGCTAACACCCAGGTAAAAGATCTAGCCATCATAGTGGATGGCTAGATCTTTTGCGAGGAGCACGTGACTCCTCGCAAAAGATCACATGCTCCTCGCAAAGGAAAACAGCGAAGGCTTCCTGACTCCCCGCTGGACCACCAGGGAGTTTTGGTAAGTCTTGGGGGGGGGGGGGGGGGGGTTAGGAGGGTGGGGGGTTTAAGTGTTTATTTAGGTTCAACGTATTCAACGTAGCTATGTTGAATAAGTTGAAAATGCGATGCGTTGCGCATCATCACTTTTTTTAAGTTAAAAAAAAAATAAGTTGCGTTTTACATATGCGTTCAAAACGAATGCACACCCCTATTGGATAATTGCCAGGTTCTTGTGGCCTAGTTTGTCCTCTGTTGGAAACAGGATGCTGGGCTTGATGGACCCTTGGTCTGACCCAGCATGGCAATTTCTTATGTTCTTAAGTTCTTACAATTATTTCTGTGTGGGGATCTATAGCAGATTGGCTTGTTCTGTTTTCCTAATAGGAGGTGTATTAGTGTTTAGGGTCTGGTTTAATATTTGTAGTGTTTCCTTTTCATAGATAGGGTTGTTACTATCTAAGCGTTAGGGATGTGCAGAGCAAAATTTTATGTTCATATTTTTTATGTCCGAAAGGGGGTCCCACTTGCGGCCAATATGGACATAAAAAAAATCCAATGAGTTGGGTATATGTACATATGTGCAAAAAAAAAATTTAAACCCCCTCACCCTCCTTAATCCCCCCCCCAGACTTACCACAACTCCCTGGTGATCGAGCGAGGAGTGAGGACGTCATTTCTGCAATCCTTGGCGAGAAGCATGTGACGTCGGTGGCACGTCGAGTGACGCGGCGTCACGTGATTCCCGGCGAGTTCGCGCCGGACGGCTCGTTCGGCCCAAAAAGAACTTTTGGCCAGCTTGGGGGGGCCTCCTGACCCCCCCAAGCTGGCCAAAAGTTCTTTTTGGGCCGAACGAGCCGTCCGGCGCGAACTTGCCGGGAATCACGTGACGTCGCGTCTGAGTGACGCGGCGCCACGTGATTCCCGGCTCGTTTGCGCCGGATGGCTCGTTCGGCCCAAAAAGAACTTTTGGCCAGCTTGGGGGGGCCTCCTGACCCCCCCAAGCTGGCCAAAAGTTCTTTTTGGGCCGAACGAGCCGTCCGGCGCGAACTTGCCGGGAATCACGTGACGTCGCGTCTGAGTGACGCGGCGCCACGTGATTCCCGGCTCGTTTGCGCCGGACGGCTCGTTCGGCCCAAAAAGAACTTTTGGCCAGCTTGGGGGGGCCTCCTGACCCCCCCAAGCTGGCCAAAAGTTCTTTTTGGGCCGAACGAGCCGTCCGGCGCGAACGAGCCGGGAATCACGTGACGCCGGCGTCACTCGACGTGCCGCCGACGTCACATGCTTCTCGCCAAGGATTGCAGAAATGGCGTCCTCACTCCTCGCTCGATCACCAGGGAGTTGTGGTAAGTCTGGGGGGGGGATTAAGGAGGGTGAGGGGGTTTAAATTTTTATTTTGGCTCAACAATCGCGATTTCCCACATATCGAACATATCTATGTTCGATATGTGGGAAATCCGATCGTTTATGTCGAATCAATTTTTTAAGTAAAAAAAAAATATGAGTTGCGTTTTACTAATGCGGTCAATCCGAATGCACACCCCTACTAAGCGTGTTCCATAATGTAGATGTAACTTTGTGCAGATTAGTTTGTGTGCATTATTGCAGATCCTGGGACTATGTTAGGTGCTATATTTGCCTTTCCATTTCTCCAGGTTTTCACTGCTTTTTTGGGTTTCCATTCCAATTTCTGTCTCTATATTTATTAGAGATGTGAATGGATGGCCCGACGCCATCTTAAAAAAAGGCGCAGGCCATCCATTGCTCCTACCATGTGATAGGGGCCGGCCAATGGCACCAATAGCCCCTGTCACATGGTAAGGGCAAAGGGTCATCAGCACCATTTTGATTAGTGGTAGCCAACGGCCCAAGAGCGGGAGATCGTCCCGGGATCCCCACTGGACCACCAGGTACTTTAGGAATGTTTTGGGGGGGTCGGGAGGATGGGGATTCTAAATAATTATATTTAAAAGGTCGGAGCTGGTTTGGGGTTTTTTTTTTCTGTGTGCCCTTTCTTTTTCCTCCCCAAAAACAATAAGAAAACCATACAAAACTTTCATGGGGCTTTCCTATTGCTTTCAGGACCTCCCCCCCTCCCCCCCCCCAATTCTTGATGAATTAGAAAGTATCGTACGATATTTTTATCCATCAGAAAAACGATGCATATCCCTAATATTTATAATTTGTGTTCTTTGGTGAAGGTCGGTTTTGTGTGTGTGACCAAGGTGAGGTATTTTACTAGCATGTAGGCATTTGTATCAATTTTATTTGTTGTATTTTCTCAATAGGACATGCAATGGTGGTAAATGAGAAATTACTACTTACCTGATCATTTCTTTTTCCTTAATATAGAGATATGAATTCAGGACCAGTGAGTTCTGCACCTCTACCAGCAGATGGAGATGGAACAAACTGATGTCACTGTATATATACTTCTGCAGTGACATCGGCTTGCAAGTATTCTCTTCAAATCCAAACTGTGGCCAGACTAGCAAAAACTTGATTAATAATAGTTAACCATTTCAGTACTCAACCAACAGGATATACTGAACTCAGGCAAAGAATGTATTAACACTAGTCTAGGGACTGGATTAACACTTACCACTATCCCCTGGAACATGTAGCCACACATGAGGACTATAACACAATCATACAGCAGCCAAGGGCAGAAAGCAGAATCCATCTGTCTAGTTTAAGGAAAAGGACATTAATAGGTAAGTAGTAATTTATCATTTCCTAGCACCTAGACAGAAGGATTCAGGGCCAGAAGAATGTACCCAATCTACTCCTGAATAGAGTGGGAGGCTGTCTGCAATCCAGTCAACATGCACGTGCAAAGGCTGCATCCTCCCGGTCCTGCACATCCAGATGTTAATACATGGAAAATGTGTGAGGAGCACCACAGCTCAGCAAATATTGATGGGAGACAACAATCTGCCCATGACACTGCCTGAGTCCCAGTGGAATGAGCCCTAACCTGATTAGGCAATGGCTTTTCAGGTGCCACATACAGAGCCATGACTATCTTCTTAATCCAGTGAGTTATTGTAGCCCATGAAGCTGTCTTGCCCTGTTTACCTCCATCATGAAGGACAAACAGATTATCCATCTTTGAGAAAGGTTTAGAAATCTCTAGATACCTCAGGACATGTCTCTTGACATCCAAGGGATGCAACAGGTGATATTCCTCCGCATCTCTTTTCTTATCCAGAGAAAGCAAGGAAATGGACTGATTCAAGTGAAAATTTGAGACTACTTTGGGCAAGAAAGAAGGAACAGTACACAACTGTATCACTCCTCGAGTCACCTGAAGGAATGGTTCCTGGAAAGACAAGGCCTGCAACTCAGAAATTCAATGTGCAAAAAATATTGCCACCAGAATCACCGTTTTCAAGGCTACAGAATGGTCGAAACATAGGGCCCGCCAGAAAATCCAACATTAGATTAGAACTTTACAAGAGTGCTAGTAACCGCAAACGAGATGAAAATATTTCACTCCCCTCAGGAAATAGGCCACATCAGGATGAGACAATAAGGATTCACCATTCACCTGACCTCTGAAACAGGCAAGAGCTGCTACTTGTACCTTCAAGGAATTAAGGGCCAACCCATAATTCAACCCATCCTGCAAAAATACCTAAATGAGCAGGAACCTAACTGAATGAGGACTCTCTCTTCAATCTTTACACCAAGCCTCAAAAACTCACCAAATCCACACATAGGCTAAGGATGTAGAGAATTTCTATGCTTGTAGTAAAGTGGCAGTCACCACAGTAGAATATCCACACTTTAATATGCAAGCCCTCTCAAGTGCCATACCATAAGACAAAACCGAGTCAGATCCTCATGAAGAACAGACCCTGCTGCAACAGATTCCTGTGCACCGGAATCTACCAGGAATCTTCACAGATTTGCATACTATAGTCTCCTGGGCCAATCTAGTGCCACCAAAAGCACCATCCCCCTGTGGTCTTTGACCCTTCAAACAATTCTGCCCAACATGTGCCACGGGGAAAGGCATACAGCAGCTTGTCCTCCAGCCAGACCTGCACAAGAATATCGATACCCAAGGATTTTGGATCTCTCCTGAGACTGAAGAATCAAACTTTCACATTGCGAGAAATAGCCAGCAGGTCTAGAAACAGAAGGCTTCAGCAATCCACTATCAATTGACATACCTCATCTGACAATATTCATTCTACTGGGTCCAGACTCTCCCTGCTGAGAAAGTCTGCTCTTAGATTGTCTTTTCCTGCAATGTGCAAGCCCGAGATCTCCTGAAGATGCACTTCCACCCATTCCATAAGTTGGTCTATCTCCTGTAACATTGATGGCTCTTGCTTCCTCCATGCCAATTGATGTAAAACACTGTTGTTGTGTTGTCCGACATTACTTGGACCACTCGACCCTGCAGCCTGCTGTTGAACTGCAAGCATGCCAACCAGATCACCCAGGCTTCCAACCGATTGATGTTCTAGAGAGACTCCTATGAATTTCAGCACCTTTGTGCGGTTAATTCCTGACAGTGAGCTCCCCAACCCTGGAGGCTCTCACCTGTCGTGATTATCAACCAGTTCAGTGATGTCAGAGAAACTCCCTTTCTCAGATGATCTGATTGCAAACACCACTTCTGTCAGCAGATGGAGCTGAAGCAAATAGAAATCATGGAGTGCTGAAGAGGCTGCATGTGCACCCTTACCCACTGCCCCATTTCCAGGGATGGTGCTATCCAACCGAGTACCTTGAGAAAGGACCACACTGTCAGGTGTATAGTGTTCACCAAGAGACACAACTGCGTCATCAACGTCTAAAGACAAGCTTTTGTCAGAAAAACTGCCCTGCATCATATCGAACTGAATACCCAGATACTCTAATGACTGAGATGGCTAAAGATTGCTCTTGGCTAGGTTCACCACCCATCTGAAATTTTGTAACAGGGAGATCACCTTGTGGGTCACCAGGCAGCTCTCTTGGCCTGAATCAGCCAGACTTCCTAATATAGGTGTACTAGGATTCCATCCTTTCTCAACTCTGTCACCACCACCACCACCACCATAACCTTGGAAAAACCTTGGAAAAAGTTATGAGTGTGGTGATAAGACCAAAAGGCAGCACTCAAAACTGATAATAGCACCCCAACACCACAAAACACAGAAAGCATTGGTGCTCCAATCAGATGGAAATATGGAAGTATGCCTTGTACAGATCCAAGAAGGTCAGAAATTACCCCAATGGCACAGCCATTATCACTGAGTACAATGTTTCTATTAGTAAATGAGTCACCCGCAAATGACGGTTGACTCCTTTGAAATCTAGGAGGGGACGAAAGGAGCCCTCCTTCTTGGGCACAATTAAATAAATAGAATATCACCCCAAATTTTCTTGAGACGTGAATACTGGAACCACAGCCCTCAGACTGAGGAGCCTTGACATTGTAGACTCCACTGCCTGCGTCTTCTGTGGGGAGTGGCAGGGAGACACCTTGAACACATCCCAAGGAACACTGCGAAAATCCAGCAGTGTTAAAATATCCTTATTGTATCACCTCTAGGACCCACTGATACATTGTGATCTCAACCCACCTCTGACAAAAGAGAGGGAGGCATCCCCCTATTTTCTGTTCCCAGAGGTGGGTCAGCAACCTTCTTTGGGAAGGTTGCTGACCCACCTCTGGGAAGCTTGAGAGGTTCCACTGCCCACGCCTGTGCCCCACCTGGGCTGTCTGGTATGAAAGGACTGAGAACTACAAAATGGCTGAGTTCTCTGAAAGGCTGCTCCTCTGTAGGGTCGAAAACACTTGGATCCTCTAACAGCTCTCACCACTGTATCCAAGAGGTATAGACCTTCCAAAACTCAACCCCCTTTGAAATTACAAAGAGAATGGAGAATAGAATCCAGGAAAGTACAGGGAGCAGACACTAGAACACCCACACATCTCTCCTTAATTAATATGTGTGTTTTTTATTTTCATTTTTTTCTTTCTCCACTAAAGGATAAGAGTCAATTATTATGCTATGTTTGTATTCAAAATGGATACAGATAGATTTGGACATGATTTATCTCATTTACCAAATTATAATTATTATAAAACCATGTTACCGAACCTTTATGGCACCTGTTTAATGGTTATAATTTGATATAATTAGTAATATTAATTTATGTGCCCTATTGTAAACCGTTGTGATGGTACCTATCTTAACGATGGTATAGAAAAGATTTTAAATACATACATACATACATAATTAAATAAATAAATAAATAAATACATAAATTGGCCTCCGGGGTGCCCCACTCAAGATCAATCAATTCTTGAATGGCCTCCATGACAAGAAAAAAACAAGAGGCTTTACACAAGGAAACCAAAATGGAAATTTTCTTTGGTTCAGAATTAGAGTCTGCCCCAGGTACTCCCAGCATTTTCAAAGTCTGAGAAATCAGAGCTGGCAGCTCATCTCTATGAAAGAACCGCAACATAGTCCTATATGGTTCCAGTCCTAGAGGAATTTCTACATCCTTCAGGAAGTCAGGATTGGCCTCGTCATCTGGATCCTTATCAGGAAGTCCTTCTGCTAATCTAGGTGTATTACGGCGCTTAACAGCAGTACCAGGCTACGGCTCTGTCCTGGCAGGATTGGACTGGGCTGAGGACTGTCCCTGAAAAAAGGAGGGCAATCCTTGAAAAAATTCTTCCCAAGAAAAGGCAGAAGGATCCAAACCAGAAGGCACCTGTGCTGCACCCACTTTAGCAAGGTGATGCTTGATGCCATCAACCAGTATGGGTTCTTCAAGAGTAGAAGAACTTCTTGTGGGAATGCCTTGTCCCATGAAAACTTCTATCTCCTTTCTTTTTCACAGGTCTGCTTACCCAGGTGTCTTTCAGTTCTTAGCATAGAACCTCTTGATTTATTAGAGGGTCTAAATGAGCTAGTTTATCTTTAATGTGGGGTGCACTGCCAATCTCCACTGAAAATGTGCACACAGGACCAGTTCATTCCAGTCTAAATTATTGGAAAGCTCATTAAATCCCATCACATTCTCTGTTATGCTTCAGTGATCTTGGCATTACTCCAAAACTCTGTTCTTTGACAACATGATCCAGGTTGTCAAAGGCCTGGGAGAGAGCTCCAGAAATGAATCCAATTGATTTAAGACCAGATTATTCCATTCTAATGGGATTGAGATGCAGATCATGGAGTTGGGTCTGCAGCCCTTGTCCTGCATCCATGAGGCCTTTAATCCATTCCCATAGCTGTTCCATCAGTCCACCTTTGGTTTTGAGCTAGTCCAAACTGTCACGACTTGCTCTGCTATAGGCCTAAAACAGAAGAGATGTAGCAAATGTATTTAGCTTGAGGAAAGGTAAGTGCTCTGTAGTGGGGATCTTTGCCTGTAGCAGCTACTGTTCCCCACAGGTTGCACTGAGAACTGTGTCTTGGATTGATTGGGATTACTGATATTACTACTGTATAAGGAATAATATGTGGGGGTGCTTTACACCAGGAAACCTCTCGTATTGGAACTTAGGTGCTCCTTATCTGGTTCAACTGATTAATATTTTATTTTGCTTTAGGATAAGCGCTAGATAGTGCTAGGTTCATTGAAGGCTTTTCTTATTCAAAGTAGCAGCCTGGAGCTGGCTAATTGCTGGAAAATGTAGGGCTATGGACTTTACAATCTAATGGTCTGTAGGGGTCCCTTTTAGTTATTTTATATTGAAATAGAATAGATTTTTAGACAGGATTTAAAGATAAGGTCAGGTAATAGGACAGAATTTGAAACTCATTTTAAAACAATTTATCTTCAAGCTTCCTTTTCCAGTTGAATGCAACAGAAACTTACAAAACCAGAAAGGAGTGGAGAAGTGGGGGAGAACACATGAGGCAAATGTAAGTTCAATTGTTTCAGAAATGTCATAAAATAAGAACATAAGAACATAAGATATGTCATACTGGGTCAGATCAAGGGTCCATCAAGCCCAGTATCCTGTGTCCAACAGTGGCCAACCAAGTCACAAGTACCTAGCAAGTACGCAAAATTTAAATGAATAGATCCCAAGCTACTAATCTTTATTGATTAAAGGCAGTTTATGGACTTCTGCTCTAGCAACTTATCCAAACCTTTTTTAAACCCACTTACACTAACTGCCTTAACCATTTCATTTGGCAATGAATTCCAGAGCTTAATTATGCATTAAGTGAAAAAGAATTTTCTCTGATTTGTTTTAAATGAGCTACTTGCTAACTTCATGGAGTCCCCACTAGTCCTTGTATTATCTGGAAGAGTAAATAACTGATTCACATTTACCCATTCAAGTCCTTTCATGATTTTGTAGACTTCAATCATATTCCCCCTCTGCCATTTCTTATCCAAGCTGAATAGCCCTGACCTCTTTAGTTTTTCCTCATGGAAGTGCTGTTCCATCTTATTATTTTGGTTGCCCTTCTCTGTACTTTATCCAGTGCAACTATATCATTTTTGAGATGCTGTGACCAAAGCTTCACACAGTATTAAAGGTCCAGTCTAACATAGAGCGATACAGAGGCATTATGACATCCACCATTTTATTTACCATTTCCTTTCTAATATTTCCTAACATTGTTTGCTTTTTTGATAGCCACAGCACACTGAGCTGACGAATTCAATGAATTATCCACCTTGATACCTAGATCTCTTTCCTGGGTGGTAACTCCTAATGTGGAACCTAACATTGTATAACCACAGCAAGGGTTATTTTCCCCTTTATGCATCACCTTACACTTGTCCACATTAAATTTCATCTGCCATTTGGACGCCCAATCTTCCAGTCTCACAAGTTCCTCCTGCAATTTATCATAATCCACTTAAGATTAAACTTCTCTGCATAATTTTGTGTCATTTGCAAATTTAAGCATCTCACTTGTGCCCCTTTCCAAATCATTTATAAATATATTAAAAAGTGCTGGTCCTAGTACAGATCCCTGAGGCGCTCCACTGTTTACCTTTTTGCACTGTGAAAACAGACTTTTAATTCTACTCTCTGTTTCCTGTGTTTTAATCAGTTTGCAATCCACAAAAAGACATCACCTCCTATTCTATGACTTTTTAGTTTTCTTAGAAGCCTCTCATGAGGGACTGTCAAACACCTTCTGAAATTCCATATACATCACATCTACCAGTTCACCTCTGTCCATATGTTTATTCACCCCTTCATAAAAATGTAGATTTGTTAGGCAAGACTTCCCTTAGTTAAATCCATGCTGGCAGTGGCTGTGTCCCATTAAACCATGTCTATCTAAAAGATCTGTGATTTTTTTCTTTATAACAGTTTCTATGATTTTTCCCGGCACTGAAGTCAGGCTCACTGCTCTACAGTTTCCCATATCTCCCCTGGAGCTCTTTCTAAATATTGGGGTTACATTGGCCACCCTCCAGTCTTCAGGTACAATGGACAATTTTAATGATAAGTTACAAATTTGTACTAATAGGTCTGAAATTTTATTTTTAAGTTATTTAAGAACCCTGGAATGTATACCATCTGGTCCAAGTGATTTTCTACTCTTCCACTTGTCAATCTGGCCTACTACATCTTCCAGATTCACCATAATTTGGTTCAGTTCATCTGAATCATCACCATTGAAAACCATCTCTGGCATGGGTATCTTCCCAACATCCTCTTCAGTAAACACCAAAGCAAAGAATTTGTTTAGTCTTTCCACAATGGCCTTATCTTCCTTAAATGCCTCTTTAGCCCCTCAATCATCTAATGGTCCAACCAACTCCCTTGCAGGCTTTCCCTTTGGATATATTTTAAAACTTTTTTATTATGAGTTTTTGCCTCTATGGCCAACTTCTTTTTAAATTCTCTCTTAGCCTGTCTTATGCTTATGCTTTAACTTATTTTCCTCTTATGGATCTTCCTTCTAATTTTTGAATGAATATCTTTTGGCTAAAATATCCTCTTTCTTCTCACTTTTTAACCATGCCAGCAATGATTTGGCCTTCCTCTCATTCTTTCTTAATGCATGAAATACCCAAGTAAGCAGGATGTGATTTGAGCAGTAGGAAGAACTAACCTAGGACCTGAAAACAGAACTCAGAACTACATCTGGAAAGTTCAATTGCTTGAAAGGTTATGATTTATTTTATTTATTTAAATACTTTTATATACCGGTATTAGTGGGGACATCATACCGGTTTACATTTGAACAATAGAAGGAAATTACATGTTAACAGGGAGTAACAACTGGGGAGGGGGTCACACAAGAGCAGCGAGGAGGGATAGCTTAACTTAAACATCAGGTGAGAAAATGTGTCATAAACTTAAACAACAGGTGAGTAAATGATGACCAAATAAGGTCTGGCACTGAACTGAGCCAATGAAAGCTTGACAATAAATACTGACATAGCCAGGCATCCCCTGGCATCAGACAAGTGAATCAAATATGTAGAAGACAGAGTCATAAAATAGCATGAATTGGCCAGAGCTGCTTAACAACCAAAAAATTAGCCAATCATGAACTAAATTTGAACAATGACAAGCTAATAAAGCCGATGATGACCCAAGTTGACCACATATAAAGCCACCAGCACAGCAGCTCAAACCAAAAAGAAGACCAAGAAGACAAGAGCTGCTAGAATCAGAGACATCACAGAGGGTCCCAGCAGCACAGACCCACACCCTCCTAAAGACCTCTGAAGCAACTGAATATCAGGCAATATCATTTTTTATTTCTGTTTAGGACTATCTGACCAGGTTCACAGGATAAGCAATGTCTGTGATGAACATTTCTAATAAAACTTACATGATTCCATTATTGTTTCCTCTTTATTTTGGATCTGATAAGGTAGGGTCTGGGATATGGGGGAAGTCCCCTATGGGCCTGAGCTTACAAAGGCACCATCAAAGAGTTGTTTCTTTCTCACAATCTTCCCAAGTTATCCACCCCATAATGCAGCTTCCATAGTTACAAAGAAAGAATGCTGAGCTCATGGAAAGTTGGGTTGTATGTATTTGCTAATGACTTTTTCATGGGACATTACCACTCATAGTCACACAGAGTAAATAGAAAATCTTTTAGGAAGGAATTGGTTCACATACTTAGCAATCAGATCTATATCATTACCTTTAGCAAATAGATCCATATCTAATAGGCTTCATGGAAGAATTCCCCAGGTTTTCTCTGAGGAGCTGGGAACTTACAAGGGACCAGCAGTATCATTCCACTTGCATCCAATTATTACAACCATTCACCTCAAGGCCAGGAAATTTGGCTTTTGTCTTTCACCTTAAGACTGAGGTGAAGCTCAAGCACCTCATAGCACAAGGTATCCTAAAATCATTTACACACAATATTGGTCACATCTATTGCACAGGTGCTAAATCAAAATGAGGATGTACAGATCTAGGAATATTCTAAGATCATTGTTAACAGGGTGCTTAATGATCACCCACATCCCAACTAATCACCACACTTGCTGGAGGAAAGGTCTTTCAAAACTTATCCTTGCAAAAGACTATCAGCAACTGATATTGATTAAGAAGCTTTGGATGCTCAGTTATTCATTACTTATTGATGCTTTTTCTAATGAAAGTTGACAACAGTCATCTTTCAGTGGTTCATAGAATTATTGATGGATGGAATTTCATGTGTTGCATCTTATTTTGATGATGTCCTGGTAATGCTACCATCAGAGAATGAACTGTTTGGTCAACATAGGGAAATCCTACTTTAAGATTAGAAAGTCAAGCATTTTATAGAAGAAAGTGTCATATTTTTGAACTATCACGTTGATGTTTCAGGAATCTATCAAATAGAAGATAAGGTAAAGGGAATCCATGATGCCCCTGAACCAACTTCGGAATTCGTTTTTGCCGAATTGGACAATTTCAACGAAATTGTCCAATTCGGCATGTTTCAGAGAGCCCGAAAAAGATCGGGATTTTCCCTTTTTTTTTTGCAAAAATTTGTTTTTCCAATTAGTGCGCGCTACCTCCCCGTTAGTGCGCACTAACAAAAACTAACAAAAAGTAACAAAATCTAACAGTTTTTTTAGTGCACACTAACGGGGAGTTAGCGCACACTAATGGGAGTTAGCGCACACTAACCGGGAGTTAGCGTGCACTAACTAAAAATCGATTTTTCGCGAAAAAAAAGACCTGAACAAAAAAAACCGACATTTTCCATGGCGGCCGAAAAACTGAGAATGACATGAACACAAAAAGTGATGCACATCTCTACTGATTAACTGCCACACAGCCTTCTCCATAAATGGATTTGCCATCATGTGAAAAACTTTCTAGAACATTAAACAACTACTGACATCAGACTCTGTGCTCATTCACTATGATGATGCCTCAACATATAGTGTTGTGGTTATTCTGAATCATGCTTTTCTAGAATGTATGGAGGTACCGATTGCCTACAATTCTCAAACATTGTCATCATCTGAAGGGAATTATGCTTAGGCTGATAGAGAGGCACTTGCTTTCTTTAGCTGGGGTTAATAAGCTCCTCAACTACATGTACAACTGGGATTTTGAAATCCATACTGACCTCAAGGCTTTGTTGGGCACATTCTCAAAAGACAAGCCTAAACCCTTTGACTTGTTGCCATGGATGTAGCATTGGAGTTTCATGTTGAGTGTCTATGACATACATTGGGGAAAAAAAACCTGGCAAAGCAATTGCTCATACTAATGCTTTGAGCCACCTGCTACTATGGGTACCAGACTTTATTGTTCCACTTCTGGCCTAAGTTTTGATATCAGAAACTCTTCCTGATGATCCCCTTCTGATTGTCTAAATAGCTAGGATGACTGCAAGGATCCCTGTTCTGTGGGTGTGGAGAAGATGGTCAAATAGTAAACTGCCATAGGAGTTCATATCATTTTAAAGCAAACAGCATGATCTATCAGCCTATAAAATATGTCTCCTTTTGAGAAACCATGTTGTTATTCCAAGAAAAGGTTATCAGATCATTCTAGCCATATTACATTCCACACATCCTAAAGATGTGCATACAAAGGCAGGAGCTACAGTACATCTAATAACTTGGAATAGATTAGATACTATCATAGAAAGGGTTGTCAAAAGGTTGTCATGAAACATGCCAAATATCAAAACACAAGCCACTAAAAGCCTCCACTTTCCCTTTGGAAATGACTATGAAACCGTGGGCTATTTATAGGGAAGGACTTTATTTTTGTGGTATTTCCTTATTCAAGGTGGCTCATGATGATCACAGTTTCCTCACAAACATCTGAAACATATACTGTACTGTGACAGTTGTTTGCAGTTCATGATCTATTGGACACAATTATGTCAGGCAATAGATCTGATTTCACATCTGATGATGTCAAGAAATTTGTTCATTAAATTCTTATTAGAACTGTCACCATTATATCTCACTGACTGCAAGCGAATGGTCTGGCAGAATGGATAGTGCAGTCAACAAAAGATGCATTAAAAAGAATCATTGAAGGAGATTGGCCTACTAGAAACACAGAAACCTAGAAACATGATGGCAGAAAAAGACTGTACAGCCTATCTAGTCTACCTATCCATCCAACTACTTTAACTTTACCATTCCTAGTATTTACTCAGAGATCCCATGCTTTCTTGAATTACAAAACTGTCTTTGTCTGCTTTCACCGGGAGGCTGTTCATTTCATTCATTACCCTCTCTGTAAAGAAATATTTCCTAAGATTATGCCTGAGTCTACCCACTTTTCTTTTATCCCATGACCCTTTGTTCTAGAGCCTCCTTTCTGTTGAAAGAAGCTCAACTCGAATGCACGGAAACCTTGGAGGTATTTAAATATCTCTATCATATCTACATTATTTTGCCATTTCTTTACTTTAGTTTATTTGCTACTTGCCTCTATATCAGATTGAGGCAAGATACAATAAAATATTCATAAAAAATAACATGTAAATCAAACAATAAAAACATATAAAAACAAAAAAAGACAAAATGGAATTGAACATCCAGTCAACACCCATATGTTTTAGAATGAGGACCCCTGACCATTTTAGTAGCCACCATCCAGATTGACTCTAACCAGTTAATATCATTTTGATATTAACTGGTTAGAGTCCAGAATTGTACATAGAATTTCAAATGAGGTCTCACATGGGACCTATACAGGGGCAATATTAGCTTCCTTTTTCTGCTGATCATTCTTCTCCCTATGTAGTCAATCATCTTTCTGGCTTTTGCTATCACTTTATCCTGATGTTTGGTCACCTTAATATCATTAGATATAATCACCCTACATCACACTTTTCTTTCCTGCATTGAAGAATTTCACCCCCAAACCTCTCCCTTGAGTTTTTGCACCCTAAATGCAAAACTCTATATTTTTTAGCTGCCACATCCTAGACAATTTTTCAAGTTTTACTAGATCTCTCCTCATGTTTTCCACACTTTCCTGGCTATCTATTCTATTGCATATTTTGGTATCATGGGCAAAACGACAAACCTTTCCTAAAAATCCTTCCACAACATTGCTAATGAAAATGTTGAAAAGAACCAGTCCAAGGACCAAACCCTGAGGCACATCACTACTAAAGACCCCTTTTCAGAGTGAACTCAATTTACCACTACTCTTTTTTGCCTCACACTCAATCAGTTTCTAACCCAGTCAAGGATGCTCAGTTTATTACTATATAAGTCACCTCTGTGGAACTGTGTCATCCACAAACACTTCAGTGCCTCATGACACTATGGAAAACAAAAAAAGATTAGATGCCCAAGTCTTTTTCAATCTTTATTGCAGTGGAGACGTGTTTAAAAATTTGTGGCCCGACTCAGGCCTAGTTTCGCTGCCCGTGTGACAGCTGCCTCAGGGGCTTAGACTCTCATTGAAACTTGGGACCATTAATGTAGCATCAAGCTTAAAAATCAATCTCATTTAAAACAATCCGTGGTGGGAGCAACTCTTCAATGCTCTGCAAAAGTCACAATCTCGTAGGCTCTATTCAAAAGACAGTGCCTTCACTCCCCAAACCGGATGTGTAGTCTCCACTTTTCACTACAAACAAATGCATGTTATAAAATCTGGGGTCAGCGCGCGCAAGGGGGATGCACATTTGTGCACCTTGCGTGCGCTGAGCCCTAGGGGAGCCCGGATGGCTTTCCCCGTTCCCTCCGAGGCCGATCCAAAATCAGATCGGCCTCGGAGGGAACTTTCCTTCCGCTACCCCCACCTTCCCCTCCCTTCCCCTATCTAACCCGTCCCCACAGCCCTACCTAAATCCCCCCCCCCTACCTTTGTTGTCCTATTTATGCCTGCCTCTGGCGGACTGACCCCGGATTGGCACCCTGCCCATGCCCCTGCCCCCTTCCCGCCCCTTTTTCAAAGCCCCGGGACATACGCTCGCCTATGCAAAATAGGCTTGGCACGCGCAGGAGGGCTTTTAAAGGGTTACACACGTATGTTACACGCGTAATCCTTTGAAAATCTGCCCCTTATTAATTAATGCCATCCAGATATCTGCCCATAATCTTTCCCCCATGCCCAACCATGTCAAAGAGATCATTTGATTATAATTGGAAATTACATTGAAACAATCCACAGAAAATGAAGTAAAATTAACAAGGATTCTGACAGGATAATATTAGGAAAATGAACATGATTTAAGATTCTAACAGAAGATCAGTCTTTTCGCTCATTTCTGTTCATAGTACTGGAGATGCTGGCTATGTTTGAACCAAACTGTTAAACTGATGCACTAAGTTTCTTTTCTCATAGATGTAAAATAGGTAAAACCCTTTAGTACTCCGGGCTTTATACATTGTCATGAGATTATTGTGATCCTGGCCTAATTTCTTAACCCTCAATACAGGGCATTCCACAGGATAAAAAGCAGTGGACTGCCTTAGCAGGAAGATTTGCTGGAATATCATCTGTTGCTGACCTGAGATTCCTCTTTCGGCTCTGGTGATAGAGGCAATGAAGCATATTGCACACATTTTTTTATTTTCAGCAGGGATTCTACAGCTGTCCATTTCTAAGTATTTCAACATTTCCTTTACCAGTTACCTCACAAAAACAACTCAGGTTCTAATTAAAAATTATAGACACAGAACATTACTATTTCTGACAGTGCACAAACACAGACATGGTTCTACCTCCTGAGTCAGCTGAGTGCTTTCAGAGAATGGTGATATGATTCAGAAAAAAAATTCTAAAAATGACAGGTTTTAGAATAAAATAAGTTATTGTTTGGAGAGCTATTTATCTTTGAAGAAATTGTAACAGTACTGCAGCAATTAGTTTTAATATAACATATATATATATATATATATATTCTCAGTTTGTGCCGATACAAGCCTCCTTTTGACCGCCCTCCCCCCATGCTCTCTTTCCCGTTCTCGCTTATGCTATCTATATAATGAAGACACCAGACTTGTTCGAGATATAACAACCTTTATGTGGGTATATTAAGGCCGCAGCCAAGCTTAACATGGCATAACTTACACAACCAAAACTTATTGAACTTACATATTCGTTAGCATAAACATGGCGGACTTCGCAATAGCCTATCTATTGTGCAAGGAGGGGGTGGCGGTGACCATACTGTTGGTTCCGTCGCCTATTTCTTTGCTCCAAGTGCTTGCAATCCCTGCCATTAAAACCATAGTTGTTGGCACCGTTGTCACGTGTTTTGGCTGGGGCCCCCATTCCATAGAAGTCTGAGACCTCCGATTATCTGCTTGCTGTTATTTTGCTGTCCCCCGCCATTGAAGCGAGGGGTGGAAATTCTGCTAACCCAAATTGCCAGGCCTCATCACTGCTCAAGGCTAACTCGCATTGTGCATTTCCCTTGTTTTTGCCCTCCTTATCCTTTGGTCACCCACCACGGTCTCTCGGTGACGAGACTTCAGTCTCCGGGAAGACTCCCCCAGCTTGGTGCTGTGGCCATCCCTGTCTGATATAGCTTCGAGTGCGTCTTGTTGGCCGGAGTTGAAAATGTCTAGGCCTATGTCTGACAGATCTACTCCATCCAGTCTAAAGAGGCCTGGGCACTGTTCGTTGATCATTTCATGAAATATGCTGAAGCCTCCGGTGACTGGCATAAAGTGAGTCATCCATTTGTTTATCTTCCACCTTGTCTTATCTACGCTCTCCTTTCCATACCTGCCTGGGAATGATGCAGGACCATATGATGCTTATTTCCTGTAATAGTTCAGAAAATGCTATGCGGTCCTTTTGAATCTTTTGTGTCAGCTCAGTCCTACAGGTGGAAGTAAGGTCATTTCCCCCCCAAGGTGAGGGATGTATATTCCTCATCTGCAGGATTGTTGGCTTCAGTTGGTCCCACATCATGCCTGGGTGCCCATTTATTTATTTATTTATCTATTTATTTGTTCAATTTTATATACCGTCATTTGGTGCAGCCATCATAACGGTTTACAAAAATCAAACAGAGAATAAATCATATTATCACCCATTTATGAACTGCCATACCCAGGTGTAGTCCTGACGGCCATGTTTTTGCCCTTCCTATAGCCTGACTGATGAAAGAATGACCAACGGTCCAGACGTGCCACAGATGATGCCCTATGCCTGGAATGCAAACAGTGGTATGGGTTAGAGCAGATCAGAAATTAAAGTATTCTTCTGGCCTGATATAAGACAGGTATCTTTTCGATTTCCATCTACTGATTTCCCTTATGGCATCAACAGATAGACCGCAGGCTGCAGCTGTGGTTGCAGCCCCTATTCTAAATGAATGGAAGGTATAACACACTGCTTGGATGCCTGCTGCATTCAGTGCTAGGTACAGAACCCATGTGAAATGGAAGTGCGTGAGAGGGCGACCGTTTTCATGAAGAAGTAGGGGGCCTTTGGCATTTGGGCATAACACCAAGAATTGTTTTAGGTTCCTTACTGGGCAAGCGCTGTCCCTTAGCTGCCGCAATTGAATCTTAGAACCCTTCCCAGTTTGGTCTGTCTTGGAGCGGCGGATGATAACTGTCATTTTATTAGAGATGTGCAGTTGTTTTGGATGATTCGTCCTGGTTCGGATACCCCGAAAACCGAAGGAATTTTTCCAGAAATTTCAGAAAAGTTTGGTTTTTGGGTTAGTGCGCACTAATTCCCATTAACATTAAAATGCTAATGGGAAATTTCGGGTCCCAAAAAAACCAAAAGCCAGAACCGTGGGAAAAACTAAATTTCCTGCGGCGGGTTGAAAATGAAGCCAAACCTAAAGATTCAGGCAATGTACATCTCTACACTTTATTGCCTATCATCCCCACATTATTGATCTGTATGCCCGAGCACTCTGCTTCTTTACTAGGACCCGTGACTAGCTCGCTAATCCTTAGTGCAGCGAAAAAGGCCAAAGAAAATGCACAGCTAAATAGGTTTGCCAGAAGACTCGGGGCTTTTTGAATCAGTGCAGCATGCATTTCACCTTACAGTCTTCATTGTTTCCCACGGGCCTCTCTGAGTCCAACTACATCCTGTCATACTTGGATGGGAGAGCCTTGTCGTGGGCATCTACCTTGTGGGAACACAAGGACCCTATTTTGCAGGACATAGAAGGATTTATGGACTTGTTTAAATCCGTTTTTATGCCCCTGCTCGTATGTCTGTTGCCAGATTTGCTTTAGTGAACTTGAAGCAAGGCAACGGATCATTGGCTGAATTTGCCATAGAATTTGGGACTCTTGCAGCGGAACTTTGATGGGACCCCAGATGTCTCAAGATTCTCTTCTGCAGAGGCCTTGATACCCGCTTGGAGATGAGCTGGCTGCTCGCCAGACACCTGACTCGCTGGAAGAATTGATAGCCTTAGCTATTTGGATTGATTGTTGGCTCCGAGACAAGGTGAAGGAACTCCGGCCTAAGGTGTTAACTGGGTTGAAACATGCCAGTACCCCTGCACCTCAGATGGGTCCAGCAATTCCTGCTGTTGATAAAGAGGAACCGATGCAACTTGGTCATGGTCACTTGACCTCAAAGGAGAGAAGACTTCAGAAGAAACGCGGCCTGTGCATGTACTGTGGTCAGCCCAGCCATGATGTCTCTACATGCCCCATTCGTCTGGGAAACGGATGGGCCTAAGTCCCGTGGGAAGACTGTTCTTGGGCCATACTGCGTTATCTCCTCCGCTCTCTTGTTCTGTCTCTGTGACCTCTGAACCAGCAACGGTTTGGACCCCTGCACTGTTGGACTCAGGGGCAGGAGGCAACCTTATTCTCAGACGTCTTGTGGAAGACCTGAGAAGTCCCTTCATCAAATTAGAAGATCCATTATTGCATCACAACTTGAAGTGGGCTTTGGACGTTCCTTTATATCGCCACTTCTCTTGAGGATCTTAATGACGTCCACAGCAGTTCTACTCCTGGCTGCTGATATTCATAGCGGTTGCTATGTTCGCCATGGCTAGATGGCGCTCTACATCTTTACCGTCTCCACGGACTATAACTTAGAGATATCTGCTACGCTTGATTCATTCGGAAGTCGTGTCTGAAGTACTACAGCACAATTAGATCCAAAGAAGATATCTCTAGCTACCAGCCTGTTTGATTTGCTGGTGCTGCCACCATCTCTCTTCCAGCGTCATCTACAGAAGAGTTATCCAGAAGTGGGTTTTGGACGTATCCCAACATTGCCACTTCTGTTGAAGGTTTTGTGACGTTCATAGCAGCTAAGCTATTGCTGCTGAATTCAACACCTCATCCAGTTACATTACTGAAGAAGTACCCTTAGAAGTGGGGTTGAACATACCCCAACATCATCACTTCCACTGAAGGTTCAGTGACATCATAGCAGCTGAGTTATTGCTGCTAAATTCAACACCTCATCCCGTTACTTACTGAAGAGTTACCTTTAGAAGTGTGGTTGGACGTACCCCAACATTGCCACTTCTGTTGAAGTCTCAGTGGCGTCTATAGCAATTAGCTATTGCTGCTAAATACTACCATCTCTCATCCAGCATCATCTACTGGTGAATTATCTTTAGAAGTGGATTTTGGACATTCTTCAACTTCACCACTTCCACTGAATTCCTCAGTGATGTCCACAGTAGCTCTACCCATTGCTGCTGATATCATCAATAACACTCTGCAAGATTCTTCCAAGTCTCAAGATCCACCTGTCATCAATGCAGAAGACGACTTAGAAATTAAGATCAAAGAGATTCTGGATGTTCATAACAGAAGCAAGACTTTTGAAGACCTTCTAAAGTGGGAAGGTTTTGGCCCTGAAGAAAACTCTTGGGAGCCTCAGACCTATATCTTGGACAAAGAGATGCTTCATCATTTCCACCTCGCGCATCCTTCTAAATCTAAGCCTGGTACCCGAAGAGGAGATCGCCCTTTGAAGAGGAGTACTGTTGCGTCCGTCGCTGCTCGATGCCCTTACTCCACCCTCTTTACCTCTGTGGTGACTCCCTCCGGTTCTGATGGATGGTTGGCCGCCATGGCGTCTTCTTGCCATCTCCCTCCGGCGTCCCTGGACCGGCACGACGCTGTGGATCTGCCATGTTGCCTGATGATGTAGGGCGCACACGTGCGCATGCTCCGATTGATGTACCAGCAAGGGTACGAACCTTGGGGGCATTCCCCTGGGATGACATCATCCGCTTCCAATATAAAAGGTTTCAGTATTCACTAATGAATCGAGTTAGCAAGGGGATTGTTTCGGCTTTACTACCAAGCTACTCTGCCTCCTCGGACTTACCAGGGGTACCCGCTTCTCGGGGGTCTCGCTCTCTTTTCTTTATTTCAGATTGCAGATAGGAACCGGTACTCGCTCCTCGAGGGCCCATGTTCCTGAACACTCTGAAGATTCTCTACTGCCTGGAAGCTATCGCAGATTCAGACATTTGTGAGTTACCATCGCTCTCTCAGAGCTTTCCCTGGAACCAGGTACTCGCTCCTCGAGGGCCTAACCCTTTCCGGCTACTGAGCTTCCTTAAGACCTTATGTGAGTTTTGTCGTCCAGTTCTGGCTATGAACACAGCATACCCTGTCTACTCACTATCTATAGTTTCTCTACAGATCAGCAACCCTGGGATCGC